>NW_028261387.1:15904480-16543855 GCF_051295495.1 Thamnophis sirtalis | reverse complement strand
ATCTTCTCTCCTGGACCTGATCTTTCATGGTCTATAGATCTTGTTATTTTCTGGGAAAAACAGAGAGTGTATCCTCTGTGCATTGTGAGACCCCGTTCCTAAGTCTCCATGTTTTTCTAATAAATATAAAAAGTGCTTTCCTCTTGCCTATCCTCTCCACTCCCATTAAATTCTTATTGGTTTTTCTGTTCTGTTGACCGGTGAACTTTAGGCTAAATTCAACTGAACAAAAGTAAATACAAGTGAAAATTGTATTTTAGGATTATTATAGTTACTAATTTGATCTTTCCTCCATTGTTTCCCAAAACATTATCATTATCATGATGGTAGAATTCAGAATCATGATAGTACCATTCTTATTTTACCATGTCAATATTCTGTTGCGTGGATAATGATGATGATAATCCTTTTTTGTCCAGGAGCTCAAAATGACTTACATGAGGATTTCCCTTCATTTAATCTCCATAATAACCTCATGGTATATATTGGACTGAAAAAGAACAATTGGCTTAAGGTTAGTCACTTAGACTCAATGATACAGCATGAACTTTAATCTGGATCCCTACTCATAGTCTAATAAGTTATTCTCTGCAGTCTATCAAAACTATTGATCTACCACCTCTGCCTGGTTCATCCGACTCTTGGCTATCTATAAGAATGTGAAGTTGCAAGGTCCATTCATTTATTGAGTTTATTGAAATGCCAACATTTGTTGCAACCCAAATAATATGTAAAACAGGTTTAATTCCCTCACCCACCTCTACCCGCTGAAGAATCAAGATTGCTTTTCCCAATGATAATACAAGAAAAGGATAAACCAGAATACTACATTGCTAGGGAGAATATGTAACACAGGTAATGTGAAGAGCATTGGTCTCAAGAGTGGCAATCATGCATCTGTTCCCTAGAACCACAGAATGTCAAGATGTTGCTTCTCCAAAAAGAATGGAAGAAAAGCTAACTGCTAACTCAGAAGCAGAGAGAGCAGGCAGAGACATGAAAAGTAAGATGATTGCTACTTAGTTGGCTTTTTTTGATGCACTATGGTCAATTAATATAATCAAGGCTTTCCAAATTGCTAGGGGCAACACATTGGCTAGTCTTCAGCTTTCTTGACAAGAGTATCATTCTTAGCAATGAGATAAAGAAATCGGCTTCTCAAAATGAAAGCGAGAGACTCCTCAGTGATTATATAGGAACCACTATTCCTATTAAAAATAATAATTTTGCACTTGAAAATCCACTCTGCTGTTATGCTAAAAACATCTCCCCGGAGAGTTGCTATTCTAAGCAGCCATATCTGCCACTTAAAATGAAATATCATTTAGAAGAGGGTGGGGGAAAGTGGTTGTGTTTTCCACTACTGCTGACTTTTTGTTGTTACGTTGATGACATTCATACAAAAGAGGAATTCTAGGAAACAACTTTGTTTTTGCTTCGTAAACGCTATAGAATTCTATTTATTTGCTGACAATCACTTTGAATCTGTTCATTCTCAGGAAGGTATGCATTTGAAATGTGGAGGAAAAACATTAGTCTCTCAGCAATTTATATAAGCTGGATCCCATGATTTTTCAATCAATTCTAAACCAGCTTATGAACATAAGAGCCATTGGGTAGGCCCCATATATAATATGATCTTCTAATAGGTCTTCAGACAGACAGAGCAGGATTGGAAAACTCCAGTGTACCTCAGAGAGGCAGCCTGAAATGATGTGTTATGTGCCAGTAATCTTGTGACCCCAATTGGTTCTGCCTGTTGGGAGAATTCCACAGAACAGGGTCTTCAGTTATGAAAGTCAGTGATTAGAGAAATTGATAGAAGTAGTTCAGCAATGTCTGGAAAACCACAGATCTTTGAACTAGTAGTCCATTCTATATAATACTGTTCAGAACCAGGTTGTCAATGAGATAGTATCTGTCCCCCTTACAAGCCCTGGGGTAGGGGAAAGACTCTACTACTAAGGACATCAGAGAAAATATAGTAAAAAATATGGTAGAACAAATCCTATTCGGATCTTGAAAACTGTTCTTATTTTTTATTATTATTTTTGGCTTTGGGATCAGAATATATTTTCTTTGGCTATGGAAATGTTGGTTTGTTTGCTGTTGATTGTTCCTTGGTGGTTTTATGTTATTGTTGTTTAAATGTTTTATTGCTTTTATTCCTGCTACCCATTGGGAGAATAAATGCTTAGAGTTGCACATGACTGAAATGTAAATCCAAGCAAATAAATATGTGTATTAAATTTTTTTAGCAGTCCTACAAATAATTACCACATTGGAAAATTTCCCTATGAAGACTGAAGTTCATTGAAACTAAATATGTAAAATAAAGTTCATATATTCCTCTGAGAGACAATATGCACCATTAACTTCCAATGAATTTTACAGTGGCACAAATAATTCACAAAACCATATACATACACCCTAACGCACCCATCTCCTTATTTATTATGACTAAAGAAAAATGGATGGACACCAAAAAAATCAAGAGGGCCAACTCGTAGCCTGAATCAAAGACCTGCCCCTTTATCAGTCCTTCCAGCTAATCTAGACAGGGAACATGGCCAGATGAGGGCAGTTCTACTTTAAGGCTACAGGAGCAGAATCATGAAAATCTGTATTGTGGCCTGCCAGCTGCCCACGGAGCAGGTGGCAGACTTGGACAATGAGGAGGTTGGGGAGGAACTTGGGCTAGTGCTGGAATCTGGGGAAGGTTCTGATGGATGCTTTGCATTGGACGAAGATAGAGAGCCAGGGCCGGCCAACATTTCCCAGCCACTGGAGAGGCAGCTGCTTTTAGAGGTTGATATGCATGAGGAAGAAGAACAGCTGGGGCCTGTTCCAGATGTACATATGTGCAGAGCAATTAGGAGGGGAGAACAATTGAGGACAAGAAGTCAACTAGGGAAGCAAAGCAAACATGGACATTGAAAAGCAAACATGGCCATCCTCCCTGGGTGGGGAATAAATAGAAGGAAAGGGGAGTGATCGTCGTAGGAGACAACAGTTCGTATTTCTGAAGATTTTGCTCATTGTGTTTTGTGCCACAAAGACTGCTTGCCAGAACTTAATTTGCGGCCTTTTGGCTGGGAACTCACGGCCTTGCAATTATCTCAAGGAACTGATAAGGTCTGTTACTGCAGTTAACTCCTTGAAGGACTATTGCCTTGACTTTTCAGTGGTGAATGCAATTAATTCACAAGCGGTAAATAAAGAGAGTTTTTTCTGACAAGATCTGTTTCTTGCTTCTGCTAAGGCTGAGTCAGAACAATCTGAAAGTATAAAACTCACACCATCTCTTTTTACAGCCTGATCAATGAAGGTAGATCATTCTCAAGTTTCTTTCTCTGACTGTTAAGCCACAGGGGGCTCCTCCCTCTCTTCTCTGATTGTTTCCTAGGCAGCATCTATTTCCTTTGTCCCTCAAGGTCATTCTCACATGTTATTTCCCCCTTTTTACATGTGCAGGACATAGAGTAGTCTTTTAAAAAATGGAAATCATATGCATGACCAGGATAGTTTATTTAAAATAATGCAATACACTTGTTAACTTGATTGCTACAGAAAGTTCAAGCAGACCAACTACTCCTGACACAAGGGCACATACATTCCCGATAAAGGGTCTTAGTACATTTGCTTGCCAATAGAACAAGTGGGAGAATGTTAAAGCATTTTCTAAAGTCTCAGACAAGCCACTTTATAAGAGTTGAGCAGCTCAATATGATAAGAACATGTTTAACTGGCTGTGAAACTGAGCTCTGCCTCTAGGGCCTGACCTGATTAGTGACTAGATTTAACTTCTTTTCCTCTCAGTATTCATGAGTCACTCTTAATAGAGTTATCCTGTGGTAAGATGGGAGGCCAATAAATTTTATAAATAAATAAATAATCCTCCTAGCTTGAACATTTCCCATGGACAGCAGAAGTTCCAGGGAGGAGTCGCAGATCATCACTTTCTCTAATAAGATCATCTAGGAGTCTGAATAAAAATGATCAAGATTTTTTTTACAGGTGACTAACACTCTGTCAACAAGTTTTTATCCAATATAAGTCTCTACCTTGGTTAAACCAGCATCCAACCATAAGATAACACCAGGGATGCACCTGAGAATCTATAACACTATTCCCAGAACCTTGGCACTGTTTGTAGGAAGGAATAATTACACTAGAGATGGATTATTTCAGGTCTTGGCTGTATAAAAGGTCATACTTCCAGTTGTAAGTAACCATCATTCTAAGGGACTATTGATATTTAACTCACTTTATAACAATTAATACTTTTTAAGATACAAAGCATCTGTATTTGTATAAGTATTCGTTCATTTGTATTTTAGATGCATACATTCTTTAGAACCACAAGTACTGTTTTTATATAAAGTTCTTAAAAAAATATACCATATTCTCTAGACCATTCTTTGCATCTTTTAGAAAGGCAAAAATAAATGTGTCTGCAGAGATTTGACCAGAGAAAGGAAAAGAAAAATAGCCAGTGCTATTGGGCATTCTTGTTTACAAAGTGGAACTTATTTTAGCAGATATGATTAATCCTCCAGCATAAAAGTCTTTGGGTGTGGTTTTTGTTGCATCATTATGCAATGTTGGTAATGATGGTCAAGATAATCAATCTTTCTCCTCTTTTCCATAAGAGAGTATAAGAACTTGGCTTCAGGGAGCTTCAGGGCTGAGAAAATATTTATTTATATTACAGTCACATGGTAATTGTTAGATGGTTTTAGAAGTAGGAAGCTTATGGAAGATAGGTCTGCCAATGGCTACAAGCCTACTAAATATGGACTGCACAAAATTGGACAGCTACTAGATGGCAAGCTTTCTGTATCTCTTTTGCTGTCAAAACTAAGTGATAATGTGGATTTTCTTGATTCAGATCCATTAGATTTAGTCTTTATGATTCCACTACCTGCCAAATCAATGCAGCATGTTTTAAATCTCACCTGCTAGGAAGTAACAGGGGGTGCATTTCCAGTTTCTCAACTTTTTAGATACATCTCATGGCTCAATGGGTGACCCAGCATGATGTGCCATCCTGAGCAACAGGAGCAGAAGCTCTTACCAGAGGGATTTTGGTCACAAAATATTCAAAGGCCATTAGAAAGCATACTTTGCATATCAAAAGCCCCCAGTTCCAATAGTTCCGTCTTTGTCTCCTGCATGATAATAATGCTCATTCCATTCAGTGTGTTATTTTCATCACATGAGTTATGCATTGAATCCTTCAAAACATCAGGTATGGAAATCCAGAAACAGCAGCTTTCAAGCCAATTGAGACCTTGGTGAATCTATCTAACTTAGCTTTCAGGTTTTTAAACTGAACTAGGTTGAAATCTTTTTGGTTTTGTTAAAGAAAAAAACAACCCACTCTTCCCAGAATAAGTGCATTGTCTTGATCGAGGTTGTATTTTTGTCTCTCAAAAAAAAATAATGATAAAGGATTCCACAGAGTAATATTGCCCCTAGGTGGTCTGTGGAAAAGAAAAATGAGAAGGGTGCCAGCCTGCTGGGTGAAACTGTTTGAGAAAGATTTCAAAAGTAATGTCTGCCAGTTTCTTTAAATCATTTCCCTCAGTGTTAAAAGCAGACTCTTTAAAATTGCTGTAAGTGTTGTGCTGAATGTGTTCGGAGTAAGGTTGATCAGTTGCAACTGAACATAATGAAGAGCTTTACTCTCGTGAAGGTACATCATTCTATGCTGATGAACATCACAGTGGGATTGATCTGGCTTGATTGACTGTCTAACCTGAGCTTCTCTGTGTACTCCTTTTGTTCATCAGATGGTAGTGAAATATCAAACTACCTAAAAAAGTCACTTGGAAGAAGAGGTTTATGGCATCATCTAAAAAAACACCCTTTTTGACCCTGTAGATCTCTAAATTATAGATCTGTCTATGGAGATTCTCAGTCATCCAGGTCATAGTTGTTCCAAAGGTGCTTTTTTCAAGAGGCAACTAGACTTTCTGGTTCTTCTTTGAAGACATTTTGCTTCTCATCCAAGAAGCACCTTCAGCTCTAACTGGATGGTGGGGACATTTCCCACCATCCAGTCAAAGCTGAAGATGCTTCTTGGATGAGAAGCGAAACATCTTTTTTTTTTAGTAAAATGTTTGAATTTTTAATTTAAAACAAATACAACATCCTTCTTTATATGCTATAGAAAGTGTGTCAGTTGGATACAAAAAGACTTTCGTGCATCTCTTCCACAATCAACAAACATAATTCATATTTACTTAAGTGTTTTAATTCAAATATTTATACATGTCACCATCATTATATCTCCATTTTCATTTGACTATAATTGTTTAAGCATCCTTCATCATAAAATATACCAAAATTTAATACATAACCACATACTGGCCTTTCAATTACTATTTCTAAAATCCTCCACTAACAATAAATCCTTATGTCCTATTCTAGCTAAACATCCATAATATTTAATAACGAAGTTTTCTAATCCTCCTTTCCAAATCACTGTTTAAAGTTTACATCGAGTTTCCTTATGTTATACACATATCTATATATACGTTGTTATTCTTATCCCTCCTTTATTTGACTATATCCTGTATCATAACATTTCCCCCTAATAATCAAAACTTTAATTATATCTAACTTATTGTTGTTGTTGTTGTTGTTGTTGTTATTATTATACAATTGTATCACAGTGGCCAGTTGTTTCGCCGGATTTGGCATTGGTTACTAGTCGGGCCCCACCCAGGGGCCTAGGACGTCGTAACGTATTTTCGTAATATGCGTGCAGATCCAAGCTGTGCGGCTTTTTGCATTTGATTGATGGTGATTTTGTCAATTTTTAACTGTTTTAAATGTAATTCCAGTGCTTTTGGAATAGCACCCAGTGTGCCAATTACCACTGGAATTACCACTGCTGGTTTGTGCCATAGTCGTTGAATTTCAATTTTTAAGTCCTGGTATTTTGCGATTTTTTCATGTTCTTTCTCAGCAACCCTGCTATCACCTGGTATTGCGATGTCTATGATTGTGACCTTATTTTTCTAACCAGTGTGATGTCTGGTGTATTATGCGCCAGTATTTTGTCTGTTTGTATGTGAAAATCCCACAAGATATAATTTTTTTAATATAATTTTTGCACAAATTCCAATGGATCATTTGTGCTACTGAATTGTGCCACAATTTATAATCAGTCAGCACGATTTTTTTACAGCAGCTGAGTATGTGATCAACAGTTTCATCAGCTTCTTTGCAAAGTCTGCATTTGGCATCATCAGAGGATTTTTCGATTTTGTCCTTAATGGCATTTGTGCGGATAGCTTGTTCTTGCGCAGCCAGGATTAGTGACTCTGCTTCTTTCTTTAATGTACCTGTTGTTAACCATAACCAAGTTTGTTCACTGTCCACTTTATCTTTTATTTTTTCCAGAAATTGGCCATGCAGTGCTTTGTTCTGCCAACTCTCCATTCTTGATTTTATCACATCTTTTCTGTATTCTTGTGGTAGCAGAGGATGGTTGTTGTTGTTGTTGTTGTTGTTGTTGTTGTTGTTATTATTATTATTGTTATACAATTGTATCACAGCGGCCAGTTGTTTCGCCGGATTTGGCATTGGTTACTAGTCGGGCCCCACCCAGGGGCCTAGGACGTCGTAACATATTTTCGTAATATGCGTGCAGATCCAAGCAGTGCGGCTTTTTGCATTTGACTGATGGTGATTTTGTCAATTTTTAACTGTTTTAAATGTAATTCCAGTGCTTTTGGAATAGCACCCAGTGTGCCAATTACCACTGGAATTACCACTGCTGGTTTGTGCCATAGTCGTTGAATTTCGATTTTTAAGTCCTGGTATCTTGCGATTTTTTCATGTTCCTTCTCGGCGACCCTGCTATCACCTGGTATTGCGATGTCTATGATTGTGACCTTATTTTTCTCAACCAGTGTGATGTCTATTATTATTATATTATTATTATATTATATTATATTAATATTACTATTATTATTATTATACAATTGTATCACAGCGGCCAGTTATTTCGCCGGATTTGGCATTGGTTACTAGTCGGGCCCCACCCAGGGGCCTAGGACGTCGTAACGTATTTTCGTAATATGCGTGCAGATCCAAGCAGTGCGGCTTTTTGCATTTGACTGATGGTGATTTTGTCAATTTTTAACTGTTTTAAATGTAATTCCAGTGCTTTTGGAATAGCACCCAGTGTGCCAATTACCACTGGAATTACCACTGCTGGTTTGTGCCATAGTCGTTGAATTTCGATTTTTAAGTCCTGGTATCTTGCGATTTTTTCATGTTCCTTCTCGGCGACCCTGCTATCACCTGGTATTGCGATGTCTATGATTGTGACCTTATTTTTCTCAACCAGTGTGATGTCTCGTGTATTATGCGCCAGTATTTTGTCGGTTTGTATACGGAAATCCCACAAGATCTTGACCATCTGATTTTCAGTGACTTTTTCAGGCTGATGTTCCCACCAGTTTTTTGCTGTTTTGATATTATAATTTTTGCACAAATTCCAATGGATCATTTGTGCTACTGAATTGTGGCGCAATTTATAATCAGTCTGTGCGATTTTTTTTACAGCAGCTGAGTATGTGATCAACAGTTTCGTCAGCTTCTTTGCAAAGTCTGCATTTGGCATCATCAGAGGATTTTTCGATTTTGGCCTTAATGGCATTTGTGCGGATAGCTTGTTCTTGCGCAGCCAGGATTAGTGACTCTGTTTCTTTCTTTAATGTACCTGTTTTTAACCATAACCAAGTTTGTTCCCTGTCCACTTTATCTTTTATTTTTTCCAGAAATTGACCATGCAGTGCTTTCTTCTGCCAACTCTCCATTCTTGATTTTATCACATCTTTTCTGTATTCTTGTTTTGTCTGTTGGGCCTTCAGTAGATTTTTGTTCTTTACTTCGATTAATAGATGTTCTTGAGTGTCTTTTAAATAATCAGCCAGTGCATGTTTTTCTTCTTCAACTGTTTGCTTCACTTGTAATAATCCTCTGCCACCTGATTTTCGGGGCAGATATAGTCTATCAGTATCACCACGTGGATGTAAACTGTAGTGGCTTGTCATTATTATTATTATTATTATTATTATTATTATTATTATTATTATTATTATTATTATTATACTCTACGCATAATCCCAAGGGATTGCTAATCTTCCTTACGTGGGTGCCATTCAATATTCATATCCAATTATACTCATCATAACACTATACATTGTATACATTAGTAACATTATCAGTTATTTATTTAAGCTATATATATTATCAATAAATTTCACTAAGTTTAACTAGTTTTAAATTATATTCTTCCATCTATCAAGCTGTATCTTTCCAATAGCAAAACAGTCTCATATCTTCTGCCATTTGTGGTGCCAGTCCTCTAATCATCTTCTTGGTCAGCTTTGTATAGACTTCTCTTAGCAACTTCTTGCTTATAAGATCTCTCATATAATGTTTATGCCCTCTTTCTGTTTTCTTATTCAGCTTATCTTTGATTGTCAGCAGTGTTATCAATGCTTTTGCTAATAGAATTTCTCTCTTTAAATCCATCGATTCTTTAGTTTTTTCTTCTTCTTTATCTTGTCCTCTGGAATAAATTTCGTCTCCATTTAATTCCTCTTTCAGTATTCCATTCTTTCCATTTTCAGAGACAATTACCATAAATATCAGCAGGTTTAATCTCTTTATATTCATTTTCCACTTCAATTTTTTGAGTTTCAACCACCCCATTTTGTATTTGATCATTTTATTCATCACATTTTATTGTTATATGCTCTACATATTCCAGTTTTTTCTCTATTCTTTCATATGTATTTGATAATTTCTGTATTTCTGAAAGTATCTTTTGTAAACTTGAGATTTGTATTTTCTTTTGAAATTGTACCATTCTAACAAACACAGCTGCTCTAGCTTGGAAGGTTAATAAAATTAAAGCATAGATTCACACAGAACGTTTGTTTTCACTTTTCTCTGATTAGAAATATACTTCAAAGGGACATCTGTGTGCTTCCCTTCTTATCACTCTCTGTAGCCAAGCAATAAAACCTTGTACTGCCAAGTCAAAACAATCCATGGAGAAAAAAGAAGTGTTCCATTTTCAATACACAAGACTCCAATCAACAAATCATCCCAGCCTCCGAGCAGTGGTAACACTGTTCAAAATCTAATTTCTTTTTGTATCATTTTTGTATTTCAAGTTAGAAAAATAGTCCAATCTTTAATGAGTTAGAAAAATACCCACAGCAATGAAAGAGGAAAACTTTAGTCCATAGGTTACAGAGAATAATAAAAGAAAAAGTAGTAGAAGAAAACTTAATTCATCCATTTCAAAAGGCTTACATAAATTCCATCCATGAAGATAGCATTTAAAAAGTAAGATAACCACTGTCCAAAACCATTCCAAATTTAATTCCGCTGCTTGGTTCTTCTATTCTCCAATTTAGATTAATTAAAATTTTTATAGGCAGTCTCTTTTTAAAACAGTAAAAGTTCCTCACCAGCTGGAAACACTTTCTCTTTCTGTATCCTTCTGTTTTGGAGCCGCCCCGACTTCATCAGCCTTGGCTGGATTTTTTGTCGCCGGCTTGAAGAACTTCTATTGCTTCTTTCAGAGATTTTGCGATATCCCTGAGGTCAGTAAGACTTATTCTTCCTGTTCACTGTCTCTTCGGGATGGTTTATGTCTAATTGGACCACCCAGCAGCAAAAGTATTGGCTGCGGTCTCAGAGCATCGAGGCCACACGTCATCTCGTCGTGATGTTGGCTCCTCCTTCAGAAGCAAAACATCTTCAAAGAAAAAACAAGAAAGTCTAGTTGCCCCCTGAAAAATCACCTTTGGGACTTAATATAGATCCTTCCTTCCTTTCTTCCTTCCCTTCCCTTCCTTTCTCCTTCATTTTCTCCTATAACATCGCATCTCATTCCATCCACTGCACAAGTACAGAAAATTCTAAAGACATTGATTTGAGTTTGTTAAAAAGGAAACAAAGCACATATTTTTAATTTTTCTGGATACATTTCCATTAAGGGAGAACAGATGTATCAGTGAGATCAAATTTCATCCTATAAGCATTTTCAGTTTGAGACTTTACTTCCATGTTAAGATCAGGAATGAAATGTGATCAACTTGACTATTTACATAAATTCATAATCAGAAAAAAAATCAACTGATAGCCAAGCAAGAATACTACAAAGATCATGTCCAGAAGGACTAGAACTAATATTTTGCTTTTTGGACTTGGTGTCCAGAATTGTTGGTTTGTTTTTAAAAGCAGCACATGTGGAAAAGCTCTGAGAAGTTTGGGATTGAATATCAAACAATGGAAAAAGTCCCCTGAGGCTCTTAAAAGTGAAACATTTTCAACAACATCTTAATTTCTCCTAAGATTTCTACATCTTGATGCTTTTGGAGCAGTTTTATCTTATCTTAATTCCCGTGGCTTTGCCATCTGCATAGCATTTTTTTATAAAAGGTAATTCTATTCTTGTCTGCCAACCCACTTCTCTAGCAAGGAAAGATGCATTAGTTTCCATGACATTTTTTTCTTCCTGAGATTTCAAGCCACTAACACTATTTCCTAATTTTATCAAATGAAAGCAGAAAAAGTATGCATTAATAAAAACTAATTCTCACTAGTTTTTGACATTTGGTTTTCCTCCTCTTGTATCTCCATCTGCCAAGAGATAGAAAACAAGGGAAGGAGCAGAAATTTCTGATAAATTTAGGAGCCTAACAAGACACGAGAGGTCTCATGTTTAGGAATCTTTCTCATTTCTTCCAGATCTTCAACATGAATCCAATTAAATGACCAGCTGGAAATATTGACTCCTTGAGCAAGAGCTATATAATCCTTTTATAAAAAGCTTTGAGTGATATGTGTATGAGTATGTGTGTTCAAAGTGGACATAAACTAATAATTATGCATATTGTGCATAATTATTTTAAGATAAGATATCAATGTTGAATTTACTAATATGAGATGTACAGCCAAATAATGAAAAGCAAGAAGAACAGAGAAAAGAGCAAGATATATGTGTGTGTGTTTGAGTGTTTGAGTGTTTGTGTGTGTGTGTGTGTGTGTGTGTGTGTGTGTGTGTGTGAGTGTATGTATGTATGTATGTATGTATGTATGTATGTATGTATGTATGTATGTATGTATTTTGTGTCACAACCCCTGGTATGCCCAAATATGGGAGGAAGCATACGGCTTCCTTTCTCTGTCTATCGGCTCATCACAAGAGACCATCCAGACAGTGTGAGTGAGTGTATGTATGTATGTATGTATGTATGTATGTATGTATGTATGTATGTATGTATTTTGTGTCACAACCCCTGGTATGCCCAAATATGGGAGGAAGCATACGGCTTCCTTTCTCTGTCTATCGGCTCATCACAAGAGACCATCCAGACAGAAAGCCATTATTTTTATTGTTGCCTTTGTCACATTTGTGTTGCAATTTGTGCTGATAAATAAATAAAGGGAGACTAGTATAGATCTATTTCAAGCTATTTAGCTCTCATCAGCTAGCCATACCCTTACTGGGATTTGAAGCGGTATGCTTCCTCCCATATTTGGGCATACCAGGGGTTGTGACACAAAATACATACCTATTTCAGCTAATAAAGGAGGAGAACCTGTGGCTTAGTGGCTAACACCACTGCCTAAGATGTAATACAGCACAGGTTCAAATCCCAGTAAGGGTATGGCTAGCTGATGAGAGCTAAATAGCTTGAAATAGATCTATACTAGTCTTCCTTTATTTATTTATCAGCACAAATTGCAACATATATATATATATATATATATATATATATATATATATATATATATATATATATATATATGTATGTATGTATGTATGTATGTATGTATGTATGTATGTATGTATGTATGTATATGTATATGTATATGTATATGTATATGTATATGTATATGTATATGTATATGTATATGTATATGATGTATATGTATATGATGTATATGTATATGTATATACAAAGGTTAGTTGAATTTAAGGTCAACACCTGATGTTGGAACATGATTTGACAATATCAATAGCAATAGCAATAGCAGTAGACTTATATACCGCTTCATAGGGCTTTCAGGCCTCTCTAAGCGGTTTACAGAGAGTCAGCATATTGCCCCCAATAATCTGGGTCCTCATTTTACCCACCTCGGAAGGATGGAAGGCTGAGTCAACCCTGAGCCGGTGAGATTTGAACCGCTGAACTGCTGATCTAGCAGTAGCCTGCAGTGCTGCATTTAACCACTGCGCCACCTCGGCTCTTAGACTTTGTCTGTGCCCTTCCTGATTAGCAGGAGCAGAAATTCCCATTAGCAGGACTTTGTTTGGTCACCAAATACTTAAAGGCCACCAGAAGCATATTGTGCACATAAAAACTCCTAGGTTCAAATGCTGTCTTCTCCGTAAGGTTGGGGTGGGGGAGAGAACCTTCTGCCTGTAGACACTCGTGTTTCACAATGAGAAGTTACACAAGGTGAAAGTTGTTGGAAAGGAAACAGATACTTAGTGACAAGGCGGACAAAATCTATTCAAGTTTTTGACTCTGAGAAGCCTGCATTCAATGTCAATATCTTTCTTCTTCTGCAGAACAGCCACTCTAAGAGACAGGCTGAGCTGAAAAAGAGAGACTAGCCAAAAAGTCATCAATAAGCTTCTGTGGATGAGGTTGGAATGGAACCCAATTCTTCTTGGTTTGAGTCCAATATCTAAACTCCTAAACTAAACTGAATGTAACATAGAGGGCGCCTAATTAGTGACCCTAAATTCTGACCAAATTGCTGAGCTCTTTGAAGCTAGGTTCGTTTTCAGTGCCTGGAGTGTGTCAACACATTGCAATTCAGGAGGCATATGAATAAATATGTTTATTCTTTATTTACCTTCCCTACTAACAGTTCTGCTCACTGTCAATTCAGAATGTTATGCTTAGTTTAAATATAACTCATTTTCCAATATAATCTGTTTAGGCTGTCATGAGAACTGACATTTAACTTCCCTTCCTTGACTGGGTTTACAAACTTCCCACTGGAGTCTAATTAACATAGTAAACCAGTTTCTTTAGGCAAAATCCACAAACATTTTTTTTTCCTAGTATGCCTGCACTGGTGTATGAGTATGTGTATTCAGTGGACACAAATGCATCTGCTTTTCTCAGCTTGTACAGATTGGTGTATGTCAAACAATAACGACAAGTCTGGCCTATGTTAAGTTAGACCATCAGTCTTCCTAAACCAGTATCGTTATTTGACACCAACAGGTCCCCAGTATTTTAAACCAGAATTTTCTAATCCTATCTGGGGATTGAATGTGGAAGATTATGCATGCAAATCCTTGCAAAGGTTCCTGGTTTATTTTGTTTCCTTTTAATGTCATCCATTTGCAAAATCTCTTATTGTTCTGGTTGCTCCTTACTTTCTGCTTCCTATCCGATGTGCAATTTAGTCGATGTGTTTACAGCTATATATTCAGTTATCTTTAGTCAGAAATAGGCAATCATACTAGGCTGATGGATTCTGGTTGCTTTACAGGAGTTTATCAATCCTTTTGTGAAATGTACGTTTTCTTCACCACTCATACCCCCTTAATACACAAAGTTTCAAGAGGTTTTACCACAGCCTCTCCATGAAAGGAAGGTTCAGATATTCATTTATAGACCTTAATTTCATTCCAGCCAATGAATGATAATTTAATGACATCATTCAGAAATGTTATGTTTTGAAATTTTGTGAGACAATCTACAGAAATAGCTACAGGCTACAGAAATATTCAATCTTTCATCAAGAATAGGCAGTCTGATCTACAGATATATTGAGTTGATTTCCTCAAATTCTTTTCTACCACCCAACTTTTGGAAAACTGATGGTTGGTGATATCCCAAACCTTTTGTGCAAACCCCTGGAATGATCTAAATTGCTTGTTCCTGATTGTGATATAATAGCTAATTAGAATAAAACCATCCAGTTGGCTTCATGCCACACTAGGGATTGAATCAATAATAAATTCAGTAATAAAAAGATCATGCTGAGGTTTTTACATCAACTTTACTCATTGCTTACTCAATTCACTTCCATAGTGTAATGTATGGTGAAAGAGAAGAAGCAAAGGAAGAATTTGTATTATTAAAATGTTTTTATTTATATAACTCATTATTTTTTAAAAAATAAATTAATATCAGTTGAATGTACTTCTTGTTTTCATAAAGTATTTTTCACCAGTAGACTGCAGCATTGTGACAATTCATTCCCATTCCATGACTGTTCGTGTCCAACCTTGGTTAAAAATAGTTTCCACTGAGGTTTCTATTAAGGAAAGAGTGCAGGAAAGAGCAATGAAAATGAATGGGGGCTAGAGGCTAAAACATATGAAGAATGGTTGCAGAAATTTGGGTTTGTCTAGACTAGTGAAAAGATGGACTAAGGGTGACACGATAGCAATGTTCCAAAATTTCCAGGGCTGACACAAAGAAGAGGAGGTCAACCTATTTTCCAAAGCACTAGAAGGCAAGACAAGAAACAATGGAGAGAAACCAAGGAGAAAAGCAATCTAAAACTAAGAAGACATTTCCTAATAGTGAGAACGATTAAGCAATAGAACACCTTTCCTTCAGTAGCTGTGGGTCAGGGGTGGGTTTCAACCAGTATGGACTGGTACGACTATACTGGATGGTAAAATTTATTGTGCCTTCCTGTACCCATTGGTCAGGAGGCTCCGTACCCAAACGCTCCCTCCCCTTGTTCATTCTTCACTCACCCTGCCCATCCACACCATGCTGCCGAAAAGTTCTCAGAAGAAAAACCAGAAAAAGAAAGAACTGGTGAGTGGCTGGGATGGGGGGGGGGGGATATTGGGGAAGATGGAAGAGGCAGAGTGGCTGTTGGAAGAGTGTGTGTGTGTGCACAGGCTGTGGCTTTTAAAAATCGTCTGTGAATCCAGAAAGAGGGAAGAGGCAGAGGGGCTGGAAGATACTATAGGAACACACACTTTTAAAAACCGCAGCACAGCCTGTGTACATCACACACTCTTCCAGCCCCTCTGCCTCTTCTCTCTTCATGGATTCACTCAGATGTTTTTAAAACTCACAGCCTGAGCACACACAAGATGTTTTTAAAACTCACAGCCTGTGCACAGCACACATACTTCCAGCCCCTCTGCCTCTTCCCTCTTCCTTCTTCCTGGATTCTCTCTGGTGTTTTTAAAACTCACAGCCTGTGCACAGAGGAAATATGGCTGCCCTTGCTGGTCTTCAATATTACTGAACACCTTATACAGACATTTCCAGCCCCTTTCCCTCTTCCCTCTTCCTGAATTCACTCAGACGTTTTTAAAACTCACAGACTGTGCACAGCACACACTCTTCCAGCCCCTCGACCTCTTCCCTCTTTCTGGATTCACTCAGACGTTTTAAAAACTCACAGACTGTGCACAGCACACACTCTTCCAGCTCTTCTGCCTCTTCCCTCTTCCTGGATTCTTTTTGATATTTTCAAAACAGTGGAAGAGTGTGTGTGTGTGTGTGTGCACACAGACTGTGAGTTTTTAAAATGTCTGAGTGAATCCAGGAAGAGGGAAGAGGCAGAGGGGCTGGAAGAGTATGTGCTGTGCACAGGCTGTGGGTTTTTAAAATGTCTGAGTGAATCCAGGAAAAGGGAAGAGGCAGAGGGGCTGGAAGAGTATGTGCTGTGCACAGGCTGTGACTTTTAAAAACATCTGAGTGAATTCAGGAAGAGGGAAGAGGGAAAGGGGCTGGAAATGTCTGTATAAGGTGTTCAGTAATATTGAAGACCAGCAAGGGCAGCCATATTTCCTCTGTAAGTAGCTGCTTTATTGTTTTGTGTACTTATTCTTATTTAAGTAGTAAGTGCACAAAATAGAAAATTTCCTTTTTTATATCTTCTTTTTGTAGATCACTCTTTGGGGCAAAGAATTCAGTGACATTGACTTGGCCACTCCCACCCAGTCACATGACTGCCAAGCTACTCCCACTCAGTCACATGATCACCAAACCACTCCCACCAAGTCACATGACCACCAAGCCAC
This sequence comes from Thamnophis sirtalis, assembly GCF_051295495.1. Classification (NCBI taxonomy): domain Eukaryota; kingdom Metazoa; phylum Chordata; class Lepidosauria; order Squamata; family Natricidae; genus Thamnophis; species Thamnophis sirtalis. The sequence goes on along the minus strand of NW_028261387.1, from coordinate 16,526,787 downwards.
TCCCACAAAACAGGCCACACCTACAGAATAGGTTCTAAAAAAATTTGAAACCCACCACTGCTGTGGGTGCGCCATCACTGGAGGCTTTTAAGAAGAGACTGGGCAGCCATTTATTTGGAATGGTATAGGGTCTCCTGCTGGAGTAGGGGGTTAACCCAAAGATTTCCAAGATGCCTTCCAACTCTGCTATTCTGACCTAAATTATGAGGTGGTAGGCCTCATGCAATGTTGTACAAAGAACTGCTTTAGAAACACTCTGCATCTAAAATATACTCTCCTGAGTGCCACATACACTAAGCATACGTGGGGGGGATGGAAGGTTGTTAAAAAGAGGAAAGAAATAAAAACCTCCAAGTATCATTATCTGAGGGCCGTGGTGGCTTAGTGGCTAAGATGCTGAGCTTCTCAATCAGAAAGGTCAGCAGTTCAGTGGTTTGAATCCCTAGTGCCACATAATGGACTGAACTTCCATTACTTGTCCCAGTTTCTGCCAACCTAGCAGTTTGAAAGCACATAAAAATGCAAGTAGAAAAATAGGGATCACCTTTGGTGGGAAAGTAACCACATTCTGTGCACCTTTGGTGTTTAGTCATGCCGGCCACATGACTATGAAGACATTTTTAATAGCACTGGCTCTTCGGCTTTGAAACGGAGATAAGCACTTCCCCGTAGAGTTGGGAACAGCTAGCACATATGTGCAAGGGGACTCTTTACCTTTACCTTATCATTATCTGAAGCAAAAAGGCATACATCTCTCTTATTGCAAATATGCTATTGATATGGCTGCACCTAATTCCCCTTTGCTTTAATTATTGTTTGTTTGTTTAATGTAGTTCTATCTTGCTGCAGTCCAGGAATGTATATTCTGTCTTCCCTCCTGCCCCTAGCTAAGTGTGTTATTGAAAGTTATCAAACAGCTAAAACATGAGTGTGCACAACTTCACCACATTTGGAATTAGAAGACCAAAGAATCACATTCAATCCCTAAATTGTAAGCTAGAAACCCACTCTCAAATATAGACAGAGTCAGTGCCAACATGTGTAAGACTTGGAATGAAACAGCATCAAACTCAGTTACCCCAAACATGTAATTCCCTCTTCATTTTATACAAATGTTTCCCCTTTATTGAGCATTACAAACCAGAAACAATACTTGCCTAGTCTTCTAGGAAGCATGCAAGATGGCATGTGAAGCCTCAGATTATAATTCTCAGGGCAAAAGGAACAGAAGATGTTGGCAACACATTGACTGAGACTTTAGGCAAACTGCACTGAATAAATCTTTCTTATCAATTCATTTCCCCCAGTGATGTGCCTGTGACTATTACCATTTTGAGGCTTTGGTTGGCTGAATGAGTCATTAAAAGAGTCTAGCGCAATAGAATTACAACATTAGAAGATGAAACAGAAAAGGGAAAATTGGGCTGTCAAAATGTTAAATGAAAAAAAAACTCAAAATGCTTCATGACCGACACACCATTTCAGTAAAGATCACCTCCGCAAGCTAAAATCAGTTTCAAGGCAGGGAGAACAAACAATATCACAACAATAATCTACAAAGTCGCAGGGGTTTTCTTTTCTCTTATTTTGCTTAACAGACTGCTAAAATAGTATGTGACAGTTGAGAGTTAAAGTCTATAATTTGGTTTTGGTAGGAAACATAATGGCTCAGAAAGTGTATGGTGTACAAGTGTGCGAGCCCATTCCAAAATGACTATAGGATACTGAAATATTGATAGATTTAGAAAATATAACAAGAAGCTTGCCTAGACTGAAGTTTTGGTTTTGGACAGTACCTATTTTGACAACTGATGTATCACTTAAACAATGGCAAAAGGATTTGTGTAAGTTTGTGCAGCAAGGACAAAAACCACAGGAATTAAATATAAGGTGTTAAAGGTAAAGGTTCCCCTTGCACATATGTGCTAGTCGTTCCCGTCCCTAGGGGGTGGTGCCCACCTCCGTTTCAAAGCCGAAGAGCCAGCACTGTCCAAAGACATCTCCGTGGTCATGTGGCCAGCATGACTAAATGCCGAAGACGCATGGAATGCTGTTACCTTCCCACCAAGGTGGTTCCTATTTTTTTAATTGCAATTTTACATGCCTTCAAACTGCTACGTTGGCAGAAGCTGAGACAAGTAACGGGAGGTTGCTCCGGTAGACGGGCGCTAGGGATTCGAACCACCAAACTGCCAACCTTTCTGATTGACAAGCTCAGTCTTAGCCACTGAGGCACCACGTCACCCATTAGGTGTTAAAAGATCCAAATAAAAAAGAGGATTGGGTTTACTTGATTTGAAATCATTTTGCAGCTTGCTATTTGATTTGGGTAAAAGAATGAGTTCTGCTGAGTTAGAAAAAACTTGAAATTTGGGTGACATGGTACAAAAAATGCAATTTTAATGTGGTTTCTAAAAAATCATTATGTCAGACTTGCTGACTTGAGAATATGGAAGAGAGACAAGTTCAGGTTGTATCCGAAGACACTTTTATGGCTCTTAGCACAGGAACCAGAGCAAATAGTTTGAAATAGAATTGTGTACAAATAATATATATACAGTTGGTAGAATGTATGAACTTTTATTGAAATTTGTACAAATGTATGATAAAATGGGCCCAAAATTTTAGTTATAATATAGAGAGGAAATATTTGTGGTTGACAGGACTGAAATTTACCCTATGTTATAATCTTAACGACAACTTCTATGAAACAATGTACTATTGGTAAATGACATTCGAGAACTTGTATAGAATGTTTAAAACCACTTGAGATTTATGCTGGAAATCTTAACCAGATTTCCAGCATAATTAATGCAACCATTTATTATGTTTGATTGCTGTATAAAAAAAGGTTTAAAATGATTGAAATGCACACACTGATTCACTGGATTTTAGAGATTTATTTATATTTGAGATCAGAAGTCTTCTTCTTGGGACTGATAGTTGGGAAAAATGCATGGAACTTTGTTTTTGTGTATGACAATCACAGCAAGATTATCATAAACACAAAAATGGAAAGATTTGGTAATATTTACAATGGAGGAATGGTTGGTGAAAATGATGAAGTAGTAGCAGCTAGATATTGTTGTCATAAAGTCTAAAGTTTAGTCTTCATCTCAGAAATTTGATTGCCGAGGCAATGATTAAGTATTAGTAGAGATTCATAAAATAGACTACAATTATCTTACTAGGGCAAAAAAAATAATTATGTACAGTATCATCCCCCACCCACATTGTTGTTAGGAAAATGAAATGCTGGCTTACAATCAGCTGTTTATTACAATGGTGAAGCATAAAGCTCCTGACTGATAACTCATATGTTAGGAAATATAGACTTTATTTTTAACTATGTACTGAATTAGAAAAAAATTGAAGCCAAAATGTATAGTTGTGGTAGGTGATGGAACCCTGAAGGTGAAGAGTCCCTCAAAAGCTAGGACCCATGAAAATGTAGTAATTCTTGAGGCTGGAGAAAATCAAGGATATAACTGCAGAAATATATTATCAATAACTTTTTCCATTTTCATTATTCAATGACACTGAAACTTTACTTTTGAAACATCTTAATTTTAGGTTTGATGTGGTTTTCTCCAATATTTTTGATATCTCCCATTTTTTTGGATTTGGACATGCTTCAAAGATAATATTGTAAAAGGTCTCAAACTCCAATACTATATATTTTTACTTGAGAGTAAATGTTAATTTTAGGTTTACTTATAGAATTATGTCAACAAAAGTGTGTATAGTCAAGGCTATGGTTTTCCCAGTTGCAATGTATTAAGGTGACCAGACATAACGCTTTTGGCGGGACACCCCCTCTTTTTGATGCATTTTCCCGCATCCCGCCCGCTTTTTTAAAAGGCACGCTTTTTTTGGCGCTGGCAGCTCCCGCCCATCAGCTGCTGGGCTGGCTCATCGTTCTGTTCTATGCTACCTACAAATTTAAGCCAGCCCAGCCTGCCGCTCACTGAGTTGATTGGCTGGACTCCAGCCAATCAGTGAGCTGGCCAACCAGCTCACTGATTGGCTGGACTCCTTAGCTGAGCACGCATGGAGTCTCCATTTTATTTTGTCTTTCTTGTTGGGGTTGCAGCTGCGCTTACTGGTGGTGAGTAAAATAAATCATGTTTTGTAAAAATTTTTACTCGGGAGTAAATTTTACTTACTCCTGAGTAAAATTTTTACTCGGGAGTAAAATTTACTCCCGAGTAAAAATTTTACTCGGGAGTAAAAAGCGGCTGCCGGTGGTGCAGAGAACTTCCATCCAGACTTGCCGCCCGTGCTGGCTGTGAACTCCGCAAAGCCAAAGGGGGAGAAGGCAGGGGGCTGTCTCCTCCTCCCAGCCCAGCAAACAGTCCTTTTTTCAGCTGTGCAGACAACTTCCACGTGGCTCTCGCAGCCCGGCAGAAGCATTTTTTCGGGGGAGGGCTTTGCCTTAAGCAAGAATTGCATTAAAGACCAGAGCAACAGGTATCAAATTATCTTGAACAATAGTTTGCAGTGTTTTCATATCTTGCACCCAGCTTTTTAAATTTATTATTAAATAATTTGTATTCTATCAGGGGCTTTCAGCAGTTTACAGCAACAAAAATGCCAAATAAAATTATATTATTATAAAATCATTGTAACAATTCCACAAAAACAATAAAAAGAAAATCCAGTGATAAAACCATATTAAATCCCAATGGCTCTAGAAGACAGAATAATTTGTACAGCCTTCCTGAATGGACAGCAGGTTAGGGCTCCCTGCTCTGGAGGAGGTTTCCAAAGGATGGGCACTGAAACCTTCCTCCTGAGAAAGCCCTACCTTTGTCATGAATGGGATTACAGGGCCTCCCCAGAAGATATTTAAAGCTCTGGTAAGATAGCTTTGAGGGGGGTGGTCTTTAAATATTTGGACTTTAAGCTGATTTTGGAACATCTGTAAATTTGAAAGCACAAAAAATGCTATTGGCTTGTTTCCAGATGAGTCATTTACTGTAAGGAGTATAGGCTCAATGTATTTTAAAATAATATTTTATTTATTGTGCATATGATTTTTTAAAATAGTGGTATTCTGTGTTGATTCTTTTTTTAAATTGTCTTAGACTATTTAAAAAAAGATTCTATCCAAAATAAATTGAAACAAGCCATTTTTAAAATTTCTATGCACAATACTTTGAAATGGACTCAGGAGTCATGATTGACACTGAGTGAATTTGCACTTTTAATAATCAGGAAGATACAATGGCATTGAAAAAAGTGACTGATGACCATTTTTCACACTTAGCGACCATTTTCACACTTAGCGACCGTTGTGGCATCCTCATGGTTACGCGATCAAAATGTTGATGTTTGGCAACAGATTCGTATTTCTGATGATAGTTTGAAATGGTGACAGTATAAATTATTGCTGGTGTAATACTTAACAATGGTTTTTAAGGATTTCTTTTATTTATAGAATACCTTTTTTATTATTTGGGGGGGGATTTTTACTTTTAAATTGTTTATAAAATGTATTTACTACAAGAAATGTTCCTTTTTGCAAATGTGATCTTTGCAAATCTTTGTGATGCAATATGTTCAGACCAGGTTTATGTGTCTCAAAGTGGCTGCTATTCTATGGGCAGGCCAGGTTGGTGCAAGGCAGCTTTGCCAGATTTGGTGTGTTTCACCCTCATTGAATTTTATATCGTATAAAGAATGGAAGGAGGAAGGAAGAGAAAAAAGGAGGAAGGGAGTGAGTGAGGAAAGAAGAGGATGGAAGGAGGGAGGAAGGAAGGAAGAGAGGGAAAGAGCAGAAGACAGATAAGGTGAAGGTAGATAAGCAAGAGGAATGAAGGAAGAAGTGAGGAGTCTCGAGGAGGGGGAAAACATTTAGTGACCAAAGTTACAATGGCATTGAAAAAAGTGACTGATGACCATTTTTCACACTTAGCGACCGTTGAGACCATTTTTCACACTTAGCGACCGTTGCGATCATTTTTCACACTTAGCGACCGTTGCAGCATCCTCATGGTCACGTGATCCAAATTTTATTTGGCAACAGATTCGTATTTATGCTGGTTTCAGTGTCCTGGGGTGACCTTTTGACAAAAAAATTTTTTTTTAAATCAAGCCCCCCCCCCCCCCTGGTCAAGGGTGTCCCTCTTTTCCAATCTGAAAATCTGGTCACCTTAAATGTATGGCTGTAAAAGTTGGACCATAAGAAAGGCTGAGCGCCAAAGAATTGAGCCCTTTGAACTATGATGCTGGAAAAGACTCTTGTGGGTCCCTTGGACTGCAAGGTGATCAAACCGGTAAGTCCTAGAGGAGATCAACCCTGACTGCTCTTTAGAAGGCCAGATCCTGAAAATGAAACTCAAATACTTTGGCCACCTAATGAGAAGGAAGGACTCACTGGAACCTAATGCTGGGAAAGATTGAAGGCAAAAGAAGAAGGGGACAGCATAGAATAAGGTGGCTGGATAGAGTCACTGAAGCAGTAGGCATGAGCTTAAATGGACTCCAGAGGATGGTAGAGGACAGGAAGCTTGGAGGAATGTTGTCCATGGACTTGTGATGGGTCAGACATGACTTTGCAACTAACAACAACAACAACAACAATAGAATTATGCTAACAGTTTTCCTGTTTAAATTAGCTACCGCTTGAGATTTGCTGCTAGCACCTAGAACAACTTATATTAAGTTTAAAAAAACATGCAGAGTTGCTTTGCAAGGATCTCTTTAAGCTAATTATCAAATATGCTAAACACCATGATAACAATTACAACATATATTTACTACTCACATATCTACTCTTAGATACTGTTCAATACTATATATCATTACTCATTAAATGCCCAGTGTCAAAAACAGAAATCCAATTGCTTGCCAAATGCAATATGTAACATTTGATAATCTTTCACAATCACTTGCAAATATTTAAGACAATTGCACACTCCAGTTTCTGCCACAGAGTCTTAAGGAGAGCTTTGGAAGACAATGCACTGCAGCTGCCCATCTCCTGCAGCTCAGACAAGGATGCCAACATCATTTGAAATAAAAAAGATAAGGCTTGCTATTCTTTCCCTAGGCTTGTCACAGACAGAACAGCTGGTTATGGTCCAAGAAGAAAAGTACATACGGATTTACCAACCTACTCAAAATGTGGTTTTCAGAGAGCTAAGAGAACACGACCAATGCTAGCTCAAAAGAGGTAGGCTGAACATCTATGGAGATTCTCAGTCATCCAAGTCATGGTTGTGTCAAAGGTGCTTTTTCAAAAGGCAACGGGACTTTCCTTGAAGATGTTTCATTTCTCATCCAAGAAGCTTCTTTAGAAGTGAAGCATCTTCAAGGAAGGAGAAAATCCAGTTGCCTTTTGAAAAAGCACCTTCAGGAAAGGTAGCCTGTACTTGTTCCATCATGTGGATATGATCCTGACTGATCACTTCTTCAAGTGGCCAAGATTGACAAGAAAAGCTGTGAATATGCCAAGGCTGTTAATCCTGGTCTCTATATCATATCAAATATGAAGCAACATGTCCAAACCTAGTTTCTGTAGAAATGGTGGATAGCATGGCATGAATAATGAAGTATTATAGAAAAAAAGAGAATGTGTGTGAGTGGGAGGAGGTGTTTGATTTTTTCCCCCCTGACACTTAAGATTTCTGTTAGAGATTGAACTGGCAATTGATTTGAGTGTTGTTAAGACTATAGAAATACATTTCAACAATTCAGCTGAACCAATACTTAAACATGCTATTACTGAAGGGGCAAAAAGGATGGCTTTCGCTGTTCATAAATGTGAAAGAGCATAATAAGCTCTTTTTTTTCCAGCAAGGGGGTTTGCCTGGGAATGTTTTCTTGCAAACAATTATCCAATACTGTACAAAATGCACCAGCTGGCTTTTGTAAGAAAATGCTGTGAAACTACTGCAGAGATAAGCAGAGCAAATATCCTTAATGCATTTCAAGCAAAACTTAAATAACACAATTGTTTAATCGCTTCTATTTGCCTGTTCTTCTTGGTTGTTTTTTTAAAGTCATTTTTGTTGATGAGCAAGTAATATTTCCCTCGCTGCTTCATTATCAGCACTGTAAATGTTAGTGAGATATTTGTGCCAAAATCTGATACATCTGTTCTGACAATATCTCCACACATACAAAGAAATAAAGAACACTACTATTTCTTTGTTACAGCTAGCCCTCACTAGAGAAAAAGTGGATGTGAGAAAATAGGCTGAAACTGACAAAATCAATCATCAATCAATCAATCAATCAATCAATCAATCAATCAATCAATCAATCAGAATAGAGCTGGAAAAGACATTGGAGATCTTCTAGTCTAACCCCCTGCTCAAGCAGGAGACTCTGTACCATTTCAGACAAGTGACTCTCCTGTCTCTTCTTAAAAAATCTCCAGTGATTAAGCATCCACAAGTTCTGAGCTATTCCAATGGTTAATTGTTCTCACTGTTAGGAAGTTTCTCCTTAGTTCTATTTTGCTTCTCTCCTTGTTTGGTTCACAGCCATTGTTTCTTATCCTGCCTTCTGGTGCTTTGGAAAATAAGTTGACTTCCTCTTCTTTGTGGCAGCCCCTCAAATATTGGGACACTGCTATCACATCACCCCTGGTCCTTTTTAGCACTAGACTAGATATACCCAATTCCTGCAATCATTCTTCATATATTTTAGCCTCCAGTCCCCCAATGATCTTTGTTGCTCTTCTCTACACTCTATCCAGAGTCTCAACATCTTCTTTACACTATGGTGACCAAAACTAGATGCAACATTCTAAGTGTAGTCTTACTAAAGCTTTGTAGTTTTGTGTGTGTGTGTGTGTGTGTGTGTGTGTGTGTGTGTGTGTGTGTGTGTGTTATTGAAAATAAAGGGAGTGGAATGTAAGAATTATCCTTTTAAAGATTTTTGGGAAGTTTCGACTAATTGCACCTATGCTAATGCTGTTCAAGACTTATACTTTCAGGGATGAGTTTGTCTTTTTGTTTTCTATAGTAATAGCTTCTTTTTCAATCAGTAAGTATCCTTTAATTCCCTTCTAAATCAATCTGTGAAATTTTTGAAACTTAAAAAACCCCAAATCTTATAAAGTAACCTCCCAATACCCATATTTTTTCCAAACAGCAATCTCTAATATATATTTTAATTGACTTTGGAAAAGGATAGATGATATATATATATATATATATATATATATATATATATATATATATATATATATATATATATATATATATATATATATATATATATATATATATATATATATATATATATATATATATATATATATATATATATATATATATATATATATATATATATATAAGAATTGTTTTGCTTCTTCTGTTGGTTTAAAAAAAATCTGATGCCATGGGCTTATGGCAGTGTTTCTCAACCTTGGAGACTTGAAGTCCTGTGGACTTCAAGTCTCCAAGGTTGAGAAACACTGGCTTATGGTCTTTGAATGAGCTAAGGATAGCTGAGTTCACATTTTGTTCTAAGTCATTTCATAATTGATTTGTAAGAAAAAATTTTAGGCTTACTGCAACAAGGTGAACTGAGTCAATAAATTGTTTGTTTTAAGAAGGCAAACCAGAGTTTGAAACTATGTTTTGATGTGACTTGTTATCACTTGGGACCTATTGTTTATTTGAGGTTTTCTCCTGGTTAGTTTCTGTAATCCACCAAACCCTCTATTTTAGTCAGTTTTGTAAGGCAATTACAGCTTTTTAAAAGGGGTGAAATGAACTTGTAATTAGTCAAATAAGTATGAGTGCTTTGTTCCTAAGGAAAAATTTCCTGACAGTGAGAACAATCAACTGATGGAACAGCTTGCCTTCAGAAATTGTGGGAGCTTCATTACTGGAAGCTTTCAAGAAGAAACTGGTTGGCCATCTGTCAGAAATGGTGTAGGGTCACCTGCTTGAGCAGAAGGTTGGACTAGATGACTAGGTCTTTTCCAACTCTGTTATTCTGTTATCTCTGACTTGATCAATGAATTTTAATCAAAATTAACTATGTCTTGGCATAGTGAGATAATGTAGTTCCATTTTTGATGTACAGTACTAATGTCAGCTTTCAATATCAACTAAGTACAGTATAAAATTAATTCTTTTCTCAACTTCTTGGCCAGTCCCCATCAATCCTGGTAGTCCATATTTCATTGGACAAATTGCTGGATTTTCTTCATGCCTAGCAAGGTAGAATTAACATCCCAGATACATAATACCAGGAATATCAATCAGCTTATCATATATGCAATCATAACAAAAAATAATTACGTTGCTTAAATGTTTTCATGTGAATGGAAATTCCACTGATTGCTAAATTTGGATTGCCGTAAGAATACAACAGCCGAATTGAAAGTCTTGCTGAACTGGAAAACAAACAGCTTGATACTTACTTTCCTAGGCTTGTGACTCAACAATATCTAAAAGCATATGCTATGGTCATCAAACACTAAGCAAGTTCAGGAAGTGCACAAAAATTGCCTGCTGTTCCTACTGTTTTCTCCCATTTTCAATCAGGATCAAAACAGAATTTGGTAGGATTGTCCACATTCCATGAATAGGCAAATGCAAGAAAGAGGGAGCTTTTGGAGCAATGTACAGATCAAGCAACTAGGAAGTGATTCCTTGAAAACAGACAAGCCAAAGAATCTGTTATCTTCTTTGAGCTGGCAAGAATTAAACTTTACTAGCTTTTGGGAGATAGGAAAACTAACCACATGTTCAGGGACAACAACTAAAGTTTCACCCATTCTAAATTTGATTATATTTGTCACCTCTGGAGCATAAATAATTATGTCAGTGATAGGAACATGCTTACCTTATTTGACAGGCTGAGAGTACTCATGTGAAAAGATGAAGGTTTTCTTGAAAGAAATGCTGTCACACACGGTGTCAAACTAGCCACATCATGTTGCCATCACATGACATTTGGTGACATTTTCCCCATTCACAGAGCTCGGGTGGGCGTGGCCTGCATGTGATGCATCTGCCCTGTGGATCGCCAGTTTGACAGTATAGTATAGCACATGGATGACTAACATTTTTCCATTGCGTGCCAAAAGCAGGGGGAGCGCGGGGTGGTGCTGTCGTGCACGGGTGTGCCCACACCCATAATTCTATGCACACACACCCCATGTGCATGCACGCACAACCCCACCTGCGCACATGTGTGCCAACCCCTTGCCCTCCCCCCTGCTTTTGGTGCATGATGGACCCATGTTTCGCTCTCTCCAGGCTCCAGAGGCTTTCTAGGAGCCTGGTGAGGATGAAAACAGGCTCTTTCCCCCCAGCGGCTCTCTGGAGGCTTCAGGAGGCTTCCCTGAAGCCTCCAGAGTGCAAAGAAATGGCCTGACAGGCAAACCAGAAGTTCAGGAATGGATTTCCAGTTGGCCCGTAGGACCGTTTTTCACCCTCCGGAGCCTTCAGGAGGCTTCCCTGAAGTAGCAACCTAAAGGAAGCCATGTCTATCCTCTTCTCTTTACAATGGCTAGATATCAGATTCTAACCTTCTTCCCCTGCCAGTTACTACCATAATGCTTGATTCCAAGCCATTTTAAATCCTTATTTTCTCCCTTTTCCTGATATAATTCTCAATCAGAGGTGGTATGTTCTCACCAATTCTGGGGAACCGGTAGTGGAACTTTTGAGTAGTTGGGAGAACCTGTAAATACCACCTATGACTGGCCCTGCCCCATCTTTTCTCTGCCTTCTGAGTCCTAGATGATTGGAAGGAAATAGGCATTTTGCAGTAATCTTCCCCTGGAGCGGGGAGGGAATGGAGGTTTTTATAGTATCCTTCCCCTGCCTTGCCCACCAAGCCATGCCACCAAGCCACACCACACCCACCAAGCCATGCCCACAGAACCAGTGGTAAAAAAAATTGAATCCCCCCACTGTTCTCAATGCCATCCTTTGATCATCTAATAGTCCAGATTCTTTGTCCCATGTTTGCCAAGAACATAAATTGGCTCTTCTCAGCCTAATGGTCTCCCTAGGGAGACTTTTTGAAGGAGTTAGCCTCGTTGTTGTTCTTCAATTGAACTCATTGTCAGAGGTGACCTAATTTGGATTCTTTGGGGCAATGATTCTTTTACGCCTCAAAAAGGAAGCTAATTCAATCCTGAGCAAACATTGCCAGTTCAGTCGAAGTTGTACCTGAAAGTTTGAGTTCCAGTGAAGTTTATGTAACTATAATGCAGATTATGCTAATATGAATATGGCTAATGAGCGTTTTCACAAATTCTGTGAAACGAAAGACTTTTGTATGCATTTCCTCTGCATCTTTTGTATATTCACATTCACCAATAAACTCCTATGATCTTACAGTGTCCTCAAAATTGAATGACCATTACTGGACATAGAACAATTGACTGGAGCATATAGCCTTAGCTGATCTGATCAGGCAGAGCAATCTTTGAACATGTGAAAAGAAAAGAAAAGGTTCTTAGTTTTTATCTTGTGACACAGCATGAAGGTAGAAAAAAAATCTTTTGAAGATCTTGCAAATATAAAGTATATATCTATATATTCTTAGCTTCAGGGTATCGGGTGGCATTAGCATAGAAAAGCAAGCAAGGAAACTTGGCATTGAAATTTGCCAACCAACAAATGGACAGGGTTAAAAAGAGAGAGAGAAATGAACATCCATGTTTGTATGTTAACATGAATCCAAATGATATTGGCCTTATATACTTGGCAGTGTTTGGATTGACTTGTGAAAAATAATTAGATAAACATTAACACATAATTTTTGTTGGAAATTCAGCAAAAGTGTTGGGGGAAAAAATCCTACATGCCATGAAAGCAGGGTTTTTTCTAGAAATTTGTATATATAAATGGCTGTTTGTGTGTGTGTTTGTGTGTGTGTGTGTGTTACAGCATAACTCTGGAACACATTGAGCAATTTCAATCAAACTTAGTACACAGATGACTTACTCTCTGGAAAAAATATTGTGGGGTAAAGATACGCCTCAGATTTAGATACAACCTGTAGTGCCTTAAAATGGCTTCTACTGTACTGCCATAATATGGCTTCTACTGTACAGCGCAGTGCAGTTGCCATGGTAATGGCTTCACAGTACTCCACAAGAGTGCTCCCTCCAGTAAGGGAGAAAATCCAAGTTTAGAAATTACATTTGGCCCGACATTTTCCCTCTATAAAGAAATACCCGGACAACGCCAGGTTATCAGCTAGTCTTTAAATAATTATAGAAATTACAGCCATTTGGCAGTGTTCAGCAACATGAGAAATGACCTTTGAAAGAATGTGAGCTCTGTTCTTTCTCTTTATTTACATTACAACGTGAATTAATTACAGGTACTTCCCGACTTACGATCACAACTGAGCTCAAAATCTATGATGCTAAGTAAGAAATTGGTTAAATGAGTTTTGCCGAGTTTTCTTGCCACATTTGTTAAGTGAGTCTCTGCATTTGTTCAATTAATAACACTGTTGTTAAGTGAATTTGGTTTCCCCATTAACTTTGCATGTCAGAAGGTGGCAAAAGGTGATCACATAACTCTGGAACACTGCAACTGTCATAAAAGTGAGACAGCTGTCAAGTATCCAAATGTAAATCAGGTGACCATGGGGATGTTGCCACAGACATACGTGTGAAAAATGGTCATCAATCTCTTTTTCAGTGCCATTGTAACTTCAAATAGTCACTAATCAAACTGTTGTGAGGACTATCTGTATTCATCCATGTCAAAATATAATGAATCCATTTTGAGATCAAATATTTATAATTCTTGACATTTTTTTGCCAATTGGATGCCTTCAGATTATTTGCTTGCTTCCAGATAGATTTATTTATTTCAAATCTCTTTGCTACATAACTTGCTTTCCTACATTTGGCAATGTTCAACAACAATTCTGAGTATGTACTTACAACTCTACTCAGTACTAGTAATGCTTCACCAGCAATATCTACAATGAATATGCTTGTATTTGATGGCAGCTTGTATTTGATGGCAGCATTATGTGCACTGATGATCTATTACCCTGTTTACCTAATAATTTCCTTTTGTTTCCTTAAGGCAGTAATATAGAAATTATACATATAGTACCCTCTATCATCTGTCCATCTGCCATCATTTGTCAATAAAATGGCAAGGTTTTGGCAGCAATTATTTTGACATTAGGGTGGGGTCTGGGAGTCTCAAATTCTCTCCCATTCCCACCCTTAAAATCTACCGAAGAAGTTTTTAAAAATTGCTCAAATTATGGTTCTAAAACTTAGGACCAAAATAACTAAATTTCAGCGATGGAATTTGGGCCAGGATGTTTTGCCTCCTAAAGGCACCTGACTCTCATTCCTAGCTTTAATACTTACCTCCTCCCATACAATAATTAAATATAGTCCAACTTATTTTGAGTTTACTGGAAAGCTTTCTGCAAGCAAGTTGCAGCTTCTTTTTTTCTGTTTATAACAATTTTATTAATTTATGATATAACATACATAAAGATATACAAAAGCAAAAAGAAGGAGAAATAGGGAAGGGAAAGGGTAAGGGAAAAGTGTGGAAAAGAAGGGGGGAAAGAAAGAAAAGGTGTTGACTTGCAACTCCCTTTGATGCAGTAGAATAGGGTAATAACATCAATTTTGCCCACAGTGTCCCTGAATGCCACATGTTTTAGAGATTGCAAGCAACTTTTACTGACTTCTGCTTCCAAAAGTTTTTCCTTCATCCAGGGGAAGAAAATCAGGCCAAATGGCCATACATGTATATTGACATCAACATGCAAACCCCATACTTGCTCAGACACCACAACACATATATGGAATGGCCAGGTTTGTATGAAGAAGAACAAGGATGATGATGGTGAGGAAGATAATGATGTCAATTCAGTTCGACTCTTGGTGTTCCTATGAACCAGGTCTTTACACATCTTCCAATTGTGCACTTATTCAGTTTGTATGAGGACACATTCACAAATGCATGTGTCATCATGTTGGTGTCATTGACTTTGTAAGTGCTGCAATCTGTAGCTTTGGTCTTATAAGTGTCAGAGTTATACAAAAACATTGTCTTGTTGTCGTCCTCCTCCTCCTCCTCCTCCTCCTCTTCCTCCTCCTCCTCCTCCTCCTCATCATCATCATTATCATCAGGCATAAACTCTACTAATTGCATTTGTAAGTATTTAAACAAAAGTTAATGCAGTCTAAGATACATTTAATCCCACTAGGTTTTAATTAGAATCCTAGTATATAAAATCAGAAAGTGCTAAAAGCACTCAGTAACTGGCACTCCCATTAAGTTAAATCATAATATGTAGTGCTTAGTTTTGGTTTAACATGCAGTCTGAACCATTGTGACTTGTATATTATGTTTTGCCTCTTAGCACATACTGTAGACATTGTGATTTGTCCAGCAAAACAGTATGGTATATCAACTAGACAAATGTGTTGGCAAACAGATCAGAAACATTTCATCACACTTGTGTGGCTCAAATATTGATTCTCCTCTCTATTTCTGTGGAGGCGGATATTCGTATGTGCTTTTTAAACATGCTACCCTGTTTTTGGTTTTAGGACAACGGGGTAGCTAAAAATTAGACTAAAAAATAAATGAATCTATAAAGAAGCCATATGTCCTGTACTTCACCCATTTCTCCCCTTTTTAAAAAAAACTTCATAAAGTGGAAAGATTACTTGAACAAGTTATCTTCCAAAGTGGGTTTTCTTCCATAATGTGGTACATCCCTAATAAGCGTAATCCACAAACTAACAAGTTCCGCTCTGTAACCTTAGTAAGTAAATTAATTACCTCTGGTGCTGGCAAATAACAAAATCCATGCCTTGACCTTAATAAGTTAATAACTGACAGCTTTGGCTTCCAGAGTGGCTGGTAGCTTATTGCTGTGAGCCCTCTAGGCAAACAGCCAGGGCTATTGCATTCCTTTCTACGTATGAGCGCCCAATAATATACTCATGTATTCCCTTTCTTTTTTCCTCTCCTTTCACTGCATGTACACCAATACTAATTTCCGCTGGTTAATCAACCTGGGTAAAGGGTATAAGATCTATGACATGGAGCTGACTTTGTCATGAGTGAAACTCCAAGGACCATTCTTGCTGCTTAAGCTCCATCTTCCTTCCCAGATGGGAAACATGATCAGATGAACTAATTATATTTTATTGTAAGACTGCATTAAGAGAACCTTGCAAGTCTAAAAATACAAATCTCCCACTGTATCCTTTGCAGCCTGAGAAGCTAGAGAGGGTCTCCTCTGAGTCTCTTTCACCACCTGTTATGCAGCCTCTTCTATCTGTTTCCTAGACAGCATTTCTTCATCCTATCTCTCAAGTCCTTCTCACAAACTATTACAGGTTCACTGTAGCTGATTGAGGAAGAACTTCCTGGCACCATGAACATATTTATTATCAGTTGTTTAATAAATGTTTTGAAAGTTGTTGCCATCCTGGCATCTTTTTTGATATTCTCTCTTTCAGTGGTGGGATTCAAAAACTTTTACTATCGGTTCTGTGGGCGTGATTTGTTGGGTGTAGCTTGGTGGGCATGGCAGGGGAAGGATACTGCAAAATCCCCATTCCTTCCCTACTCCAGGGGAAGGATACTGTAAAAACTCCAATCCCTCCCCACTCCAGGGAGAGGTTCCTGCAAAATCCCCATTTCCTCCCAATCAGCTGGGGCTCGGGAGGCAGAGAATAGATGGGGGCAGAGCCAGTTAAAGGTGGTATTTACTGGGTCTCTGAACTACTCAAAATTTCCACTACCGGTTCCCAAGAACTGGTCAGAAGCTGCTGAATACCACCTCTGCTTTCTTTGGTATCCATCCTGCAAATTTTAAACTAATCACAATGCACAAATTACTGGAAAGACCATACTAGCAGCATAGCAGTAGTATTTGAACTACTGCAATGTATTAAATATGACTTTCTTTTAAGAACTGTTGATGTATTAGAATATGACAGATTAATAATTGGGAACAAGTATTCTGAATCCATTAGTCCAGTACTTTGTCATCTTCACTGTTCATAGTCTATTTTTGGTTCCAACTCAAAATAGTACTTTGGATTTCTGACACCCTTCAGGATTTGATGCTGTGCTACCTTAGTAATTGCCACTTGTATGGATCTTTAGATTTTCTTAAAGAAGAGGTGTGAAAGCTCAGATCCAAAGTTACTGGCATGATTCAAGGGGCTTTTTAAACTTACCTGACTTGAGGAAGGAGAAAGCTATTGTAACCACAAGCAAAAAAATGATGGGGGATAGGGATGATCCATTTTAGCCTGGGATGATTGAAGAAGATAATTGATACCCCAAATCATAATATTGGAAGGATTATTGAGAATGGCTTGTACAAGTTGCAAATAGCTGTCATAGTCAAAAGGCCATGTCTTGAAAATCTCTGCACTGGTAGAAGTTTGTCTGTCTGTCTGTCTGTCTACTACACTCCTACAAACTGCAAGCAGTATACATATGCTAAAAATCAAGCAATTTAAAAAGACAAGTATAATTCAAAAAGAAATAGCCCATCAAAACAGAGCTTCAGGACCCAGGATATTGTCCTGCAACCCTTGATGGTGCATCCTCTCCCTTATGTACAATGAGACCTTATGCACCAGAGACAACTTCCTTGTGTGTTCAACCGCATTTTATCAGTAAAGAATAATCTATTCTTGCATGTTCTGTGGCCAGATATTTTTAAATTGACTCTCGAGACTCCCCATCATTTTCTTAACTTCCTTAAGTTTTTGCTGAAAAGCAAAAACAAAACAAAAAAGTTCTGGGCACTGATATAACACGAGTGTGTAAAGGATTATAACTTCAACCTTATAGTGCTTTTTTCTGTATTCATCCCATCAACAAACACAGGGCTAAAAAACAGAGACGCAAAGCCCATGCAAAATATTTGCATTCATTGTTTGCTTTGGTGAAATGGTTTGTTTGCTTGATTCCTAGAGACTAAACTACATGGTATGTAAATTTCATACTGTGCAGCTTCATTTGTGTTTATTATTTACTCCACTAAGCATAAGGTGGCCTGATTCTCTGGGACCACCACAAATGGGACGATACAGCCTAATTCCCCCCAGAGGCTTTGTTTACAAAGATCTTTATTCCAAACAGCTTTCTTTTTCTAATGATATCATCTGGAAGAACAGAAGTTAAATTTTCTCCAGAGAATGCTACCATTTCATTCACTCTAATAAAAGACTTCTAAACCCGAAGAGGAAGCGCAAAATATTATCTTGTTTTAAACCTTGTATACTGCCCAGAGTCACCAATGCATCCATATGAATGATTTAATAGCAAATCAAACCAATTCAAATCTAAATTGCAAGGTAGCACCATATGGACATTCCTTCATATGCCCTAATCCCAAATCCTCTATCAAAGCAAGCAGATACCTTGAGATGCAACTATCTGAAGTGGACAGAGGAAGAATGAGGCAGGAGGCTTCTGAGGTAAGTTAACAGCTCTTTATTAGAACAGACTGAACAGTAGACAGGCTAGCGGTAGATCGGGACTCCGCCCTGCTTGACAGCTATTTATACAGAGCTGTCAAACAGGGAGGCCAATAGGCGCGCGTCTGACATGCCGTGCTCAGCCATGCCACGCCTTAGCCAATCAGGCGTGGCCTGGCTGTTGCTGGCTGTCAGTCGTATCCTTGAGGACTAAAACACCATCAGTCTTATTTTTGTTGTCTGTATCCCTAGTAATGGGTTAATAGAATCTTGATTTGTGCAAGAGAGGAGAATTGTTTCTTTATAATTTCAGCCATTCTCCTAACGATGTTCATCCATTGTGTTCAAAGAGGACCTTGACATCCAATTGAGGTGATGTCAAGACTTGCACATGAATTGGATTAAAGTGAGGGAGCCTCACTCTCTCTTCCCAGATTCCATCTTGCTCCAATAGCAGGACAAGGGTCAAGACAGTTGGAGATGGGCTGAGTGCAGTGGTTGATCAGGGTGTCTTTCGTCCTCTTAGCGTACCACATCACTACAGAGACTGCCTTCATGACCGCTGTCCTATTCTAGTAGGTTTCATCTGCTCAATTCGCCAGAATATCTCTTCACATGCTCAGGATAGACAAGGATAGACAAGTCCCTATCAATGACCCAAAGGCTACTCTAAACCTGGTTTGGCCAGCCTGTTGAAGCTGTTGCCCGGGGTGTGGCTGCTATGCATGCTACAGCTACTAGGAGCCACATATGAGAGCTGAGAGCTAAGTGACAGGTGGATGAGCTGCAAAGGTGGATGAGCTGCACTAAAAGGATACAACATGCCCTTACACCAGAGATGCTACTCTTCCCTGAACACCCCATTCACCCCATTCTCCTAATAACATCATTGTGAATCAGTACTGTTGCCTGTACGTATTAGTGAAAAAAGAAGATATATATACTTTTAAAAATCCAGGGTTGGGAAGTAACAAGAATGAACACAAGTGATAATTTTCAGCTAATCCAACATCCTTCTTAGTCTCTAATAACCTGTCTTCCTCATACGTTTTTCCTTATCTTTCTAAGAAGTACATATCCATATCATTTGATGAATGAGAAACTAGAGTATTAAGCTAGGTACAAAACCATACTGCAGATTATTTGTTTGCCATTGTCACAACCTTCCTGCATGTATTTTAGACCTAAGTTTTCAGAATTGCTGACCTTCTTTTTCAGAAGTCATCAAATCCTAAGTATATTTTAGTACTTTCTGTACATGCACAGAAAGTTTCCTTAAACTTTGAAATATTAACATGGTTTGAGTGCAAAACAATTCAATAAATGGAATAAAGTGTAATTAGCAATAATATTCTTAATTATTCCATGAATTTCTGAGTCTCTAATTACAAGAAGAATTAAAATATGAATTATTCACTAAATAATATCTCCATATAATTATTAGTTTGCAACTCTGCACAAAAAAGCCTCTTATAACTATTAAACAATCTCACATGATGGTATATAAGGGTTATTTTGACAGCACATTGATGCAAAACACCTGGGAATCCAAATAGTGTGTTTGTGGGGAATTACCTTTCACAAAATTTGGACTGAGGTAGGATAAATTAATAGAAGAGGCTGAGAGTGTCTCATAAATTTATGAACTTTGGCTGCTTTTTAAAATGTAGTTAATGCCAAGAATAGGAGACCACAGGCAGTTAATCAATGTACTGATCAATAAGTCAGATTCGTCATTCTGTCTTAAGGTGTATTTACTAATTGGCCAGACTCCAACACATACTCAAGCACATAATGTTTCACTGAAATCATTGGATTATGCCTGTTTCCTTTGGCATTGGGTGGGGCCTGATATATTTTAGCACAGCAAGAATCCCAGGAAAATAGTGGAAGTTCAAGAATGAATAATTTCAGTTCAGAAGGTATGTTTTATTACACAATGAGACCAGAGCCCTTATAGCAGGCATTCCACAAACTCACCTAATGGCATCTAGAGATTTCTTGACAAAAGTAGCATCTAAGTTCTGAGTAAAACTTCCTAAGTCAATATGAAGCTAATTTAAATGAATTAAAATTGTTTTGTTTTTAGTATTTCTCCCTACACACACACACACACACACACACACACACACACACACACACACACATTTTAAGCTTAAAAGAACTCTTTGGATTATTATTAACATATCTATACAACCACAAT
Source organism: Thamnophis sirtalis (assembly GCF_051295495.1). Taxonomy (NCBI): domain Eukaryota; kingdom Metazoa; phylum Chordata; class Lepidosauria; order Squamata; family Natricidae; genus Thamnophis; species Thamnophis sirtalis. The sequence goes on along the minus strand of NW_028261387.1, from coordinate 16,506,154 downwards.
TATTATGACTTGTTATTTCTTTCAACTAGCTTAGAGGCCTATGCAGAGTGGCTCAACTCTGTCTTGAGACATCACATCAGTCCAGGCCATCCCAGAGATGGTGTCATCTCAGCTTGAAAAATCAATGATTCAAATTGAATCATCAAAACAAAACAATGTTTCAATTGGATGCTTCAAGGGATTTCACCTCTTTAATCCAGTACCTTACTTTGAAGGGGTGCATCAAACTTCTTTGACTTGAATAGCTCTCACATCCCTATGCATAGGTCTAGTATTTTATTTAAGCTTCAGTTTGGAGGTTTTTGCAAATTGATTTGACAGTTCAAATGGGCTTTTGGACATGTGCAAATAGCCCTTTTTTCCAAATCAATTTGACTTACCACATTGAATCAATCCTATTTGACAATTTGGTCTGATGTGTCAATCTAATCAGTTCAAATGTATGGACGGAGCTGAGATTTTGAAGCAAATTGACTCAGCAATCTAAATCAATAATTCAGATCCAATCAGAACCAATTCACATTCATCTACTTTATGCTCCTTTTCATCAGAAAAATCCCTGAACACTTTCATGTTAACATTAAGCATAAGACATACACATTGTCTTTGAAGGTTTATACAGTATGCATGCATGCATGCATGCATGTATGTATGTGGGTGGGTTCCTGCCAGTTCTAACCTCTTTCTATAGAAGAGGTTCCACAAATCTATCGTGCCATTTAGAACTGGTTCCAGCTCCCTCCCCCTGCCCATCCGCACCACGCTTGCCCCACCTGCCCTTCCCTGATTGGCTGGCTCGCCCACTTCTAAGAGTCCTATCTAAACCTTATAGTCTTAAAGCTGTCAAGTTTGAACATCCCTGAAGGGTTTTTTTCTAAAGGGTTAGGGGTGCAAGGGTCTTCTAACTTGACAGCTTTAAGACTTGCACACTTCAATGCCAGAGTTCCTGAGCCAACATGACTGGAGGAGGAATACTGGGAGTTGAAGTCCACAAGTCTTAAAGCTGTCAAGTTTGAACACCCCTGAGTTTTTTTCCTAAAGTGTTAAGGATGAAGGGTCTTGTAACTTGACACCTATAAGACTTGCGTACTTCAAATGCCAGAGTTCCTGATCCAACATGACTGGAGGAGGAATTCTGGGAGTTGAAGTCCACAAGTCTTAAAGCTGTCAAGTTTGAACACCCCTGGGGTTTTTTCCTAAAGCATTAAGGGTGAAAGGTCTTGTAACTTGACAGCTTTAAAACTTGCGTACTTCAAATGCCAGAGTTTCTGAGCCAACACTTTGGTTGCTAAGCAAGAGCGTTGTTAAGTGAGTTTTACCACATTTTGCAAGTTGGCCACACCCACCCAATCAAATGGTTTCCAAGCCACTCCCACAAAGCAGGCCACACCTACAGAAGAGGTTGTAAAAAAATGTGAAACCCACCACTGGTATGTATATATGTATGTCAGTGACGTGCAGTCAGGGGAGGCAGGGGAGGCAGACCCTCACCACTGTCATCATGAAAAGAAAAAAAATGTAAAAGGAAAAAGGCTGAGGTAGTTGCTGCCAGAGTCACAGTGGATGACTCTGTTTAGTGCTTAACTGTTTAAAAAAGCCTCTAAAAAATTGCTCTCTACAGGAGGAGGTGAGAAAACCACATGCCTCATTTAGTCTGACTTTATGATCACTCGAGCAGAGTTAAGCAAGGGTTAAAAGCCGAAAAATTCCTTATGTAGATGAAGCACGTGGTTCTCTTTCCTCCTCCCGTAGAGGGCAGTTTTTAGAGGCTTTTTTAAACAGTTAAGTAGAGTCATCCATTGGGGACTCTGGCGGCAGCTAACCCAGCCTGACCTCAGCAGCTCTTGCCTTTTTCCTTTTACATTTTTACATTTTCATGATGGCAGGCAAGAGCAGAGTTGAAATCCTCTGTGAAACAGCTGGAAAAGGTATGGGGATCGGAGGGAGGGGGAGGAATTCAAAATTAATGTAATTTGTAAGTAATTGTAAGTAATTTGTGTGTGTGTGTGTGTTATTTGTGTATGTGTGCGTGTGTTTGTTTCTTCACTCAGCGGGAAGGGGGTAGGAGAGGCAGGGAGGGCAGCATGCCAGCTTTCTTTCTCTGTATCGGGGCAGCCCGCCAGCAGAGGTGGGCCTTTTATGAACCTCTGCTGGCGCGCTGGCAATTTCTTTCTTTTGCCGCAAAAGAATGAAATCGGCTTTGGCCACCCCGCCGCTATGTCTGACATAGAGGCAAGACACCTCTATGTCGGACATAGAGGTGGGGCAGCCGAAAGCCACTTTCTTTCTTTTTGCCTCACCAGCCATAAACCTCACCGCACATCACTGATATATGTATGTATGTATGTATGTGTGTGTGTATGTATGTATGTATGTATGTATGTATGTATGTATGTTTTCATAGATTTTCACGGGTGTAGGTATGCTGGTCTTGTTGTATTCGGGTCTTTTCCTGTGTAAGATTGAGATTGTCTTGCCAACGTTTGGAAATAGAAGCACTATGGAAATAGAAGCAAACAACCAATTTCTCTTTCTGGACATCCTAATCTACAAAAAACCCAATAGCTCCCTAGGACACACCATCTACCAGAAAAAAAAACCCAACCGCTATTTAAACGCACAATCCCATCACCATCCTGCACAGATCAACTCTGTAGCCAAGACCCTCATCTCCAGAATAAAACGCCTAGCCGACAAAAACCACCTGAAAACTTAATTACACACTCTCACAAACTATTAATCTCCAACGGATTCCAAAGAAAAACAATTACCAACCTAATCCAAAGGGAGACTCCCCCAAAAAACCAAGACACAGAACAGGACAACGGCATCGAGTTCCTCCATTACATCAAAGGCACCACAGATAAAATCAGCAAAATTCTTCACAAACACAATATCAAGACAGCCTTCAACACTGACCAAAAAATAGCCAACATCTTAAGAAACCCCAAAGACAAGATCCAGCTAGAAAACCAAGGAGTTTATGAAATACCTGCAACATACGTAGGACAAACGAATAGAAGAATAAATGCACACATACCAGAACACAAGAATGCAGTAAGAAAAAAAGAAAAAACTTCCTCCCTTTTCCAGCACCTTAAAGCTACAGGACATGAAATTAATTTTGAAGGAACCAGGTTAATCTTCAAAACTGAAGACTTCAACAAGAGAATAATTATGGAAGCTATGGAAATAGAGAAACACCCCCACAACATGAATAAACATGACAATGCCTCCTGCCTGCCAGACATCTGGAAACCAGCCCTGGTCAACAAACGAGCCCCACCCACCACCCAGGCCATTACAACACAAAACAACAATGGACACACAGCCAGCACCAATCAGCACCAATCTACCAATCATGATACAACCACACAGCAATCAATCCACTTACTAAAACAAAGCCAGCACTCCACACACACACACCAAGATTTATAGAAAGATGGCAGCTCCAAACATACTTTAAGCTGAAAACACCACCCTGAGGATGGCGAGGGAAATATATATATATCACATTTGTGCTAATAAATAAATAAAGGGAGACTAGTATAGATCTATTTCAAGCTATTTTGGTCTCATCAGCTAGCCATACCCTTACTGGGATTTGAACCTGTGCTGTTTTTACATGTTAGGCAGTTGTATTAGCCACGCCACAAGCTCTCCTCCCTTATCAGCTGAGCCAAGGAAATAAGTAAGTATTATACAAAATAGGAAGGGAAACAGTATGCTCCCTCCTATGTTTGGGCATACCAGATGCTTTGACATCATACATACATACATACATACATACATACATACATACATACATACACACATGCCTTTAAAAGAAGTGTACAGTTTTGTGAAACATCTTGGCTAATTCCCACGAACATGCTACATCTGATAATATATGTATCTACTAACATTACCACCATTAACATTACAAAATTTGAAATATAATTAAGACAGGAGACCTTGGTACACATCTACTGTACTACAATTTAATTTCTATATGAATTGGACCATAGGTGGTATTCAGCAGGTTCTGACCAGTTCTGGAGAACCAGTAGTGGAAATTTTGAGTAGTTCGGAGAACCGGTAAATACCACCTCTGACTGGCCCCACATCCCAGCAGATCGAGAGGAAATGGGAATTTTGCAGTAACCTTCCCCTGGAGTGGGGAAGGAAAGGAGATTTTACAGTATCCTTCTCCTGGAGTGGGGTGGGAATGAGGATTTTACAGTATCCTTCCCCTGTCATACCTACCAAGCCATGCCACACCCACCAAGCCATGCCCACTGAATCAGGAGTAAAAAAAAAAATGAATCCCACCAGTGATTTGGACTGATTTTTTCTGCAGATCATACAAATAGATTTATGTTCTTCAACAATATTTTTTACTTAAAAATTAGATACAGGGAAGCTTTTCTTTTCTTCATCCAAAGTGAGAAGAGAAAATGGCCCTTTTAGTTCTTATGAACTGATAAACATAATGGGAAATATAAAAGATAATAGCTAAATTGTCGGTCTGAAAATGACCATAAAGGTCAAGTCGTTTACTACAGGATTGGCTTCTATCTACTCTTAGTATCTGTTGCAACGTGAACCTGTAAGTGCCTTTCAGTGAAATTAACTAAATACTCAGCTCTTTTATAGTCCAGTTTCAATTTGCCATATCGAAGTGTCATTCTAATAGCGAGGGCAAATGAAGCAATAAATGCTTATCAAAACAATGCAATGTGCGACACAACATACACATAATTTGTGTATGACATTCTCATGCAAGTATACGTCATAACATGGTTCACTATTTGGCTCCACACAACTATCCCTGCTTAGTTGTCACTCTGAGCAAATGTCATATCTACCCCAATGTCCAAATCATCAGTTAACTCTCACAGTTCCTCAGATTAGGAAGGAATAGTTGCTACTGGGAATAAATATTTACCCAACAATTCATATAGGCCACATTCCAACCACTGTTCATGGCATTAACAAATTCCAGCACCTAATAACTAGAAATTTGGCCAATTTTAAAGAAATATAATCTAAGTGGGAAAATGCTGCCCTTTGCATTCCCTGCTTTACATCTCTGGATTTATAGGTAATTTCTGTAATCATCTGTTTAAAAAGAGGCTCACTAATAGGTGGCTAAAATGGATTTAAGTTATTTGATAATGGAAGACTTCAACATAATAAGTAAAGCTAAAGGTTCCCCTTGCACATATGTGCTAGTCATTTCCAACTCTAGGGAGCGGTGCTCATCTCCGTTTCAAAGCCGAAGAGCCAGCACTGCCCCAAAGGTGGTTCCTATTTTTCTACTTGCATTTTTACATATTTTTAACTTCTAGGTTGGTACTTCAGTGTAATAAATAAACAGGGTATGTGTGTATATGTTTTATTTATCTATATTTCATACTTCTTGACCACCCTTCTCCCTCAGATATTTACACATCTACACCTACACACACACACATACACTATATACAGTAGGTATGTATCTGCCTGTTATCTGTGTGTACATGTATGTGTGTGTTGTATGTGTATATATACAGTGTATATACACACACATGTGCACACAAACAAATATAGTATACTATAGTATATAGTATACATATAGTATTATCTTGGCTTTGGGGGGAAACCAATCTTCCTCCATCTTTTGGGTCATGTAATCAGTGACAGGACTTTTCAAACTGTTTTCCCTCCATTTCTGAAGGGTCTCCAGAGAAGTTGGTGGTATCTAGGTAAATAAACCTGAAACTTTTAAATGACCAGTGGAACGGATGGCTTTACTTCAGAAATCCTTTTTTCCTCTCCCTGACACAAGCTTTTAAATGATTGCTTCCTGGCAAGCTTGTGTTTCCACTCAGGCAAAATCTGGGTATTCCCAACTATGTGAAAGGAAGGCATTCCAACTCCCTTTCCCTCAATAGGAAGTAAATCTCCTTTCTATAGCCCAGAAAACCTTTTGACTTTGTTTAGAACATAGCAGTCAATGGTTCCTGAAGGACTTTCCTGCAGATTTGGGAAACTATTTAATTAGCCAGGAAGACCATTGACATTCTTCATACATTCCTTTTTGCAAGTACCTTCATTCCCATCATCCTACCCCAACCTCATTCCAAAGATAAAATTTTATTATTGGATTTTTTTTTAAAAAAAATAGAAGCATTGTGGGAAGGTTAAGATCTTTTTCAAACCCCAGTGACTGTTATTGTAGCAGCTGTCTCTTCACATGGCCCCCTTGCCCATCCATCATACTGTCACACATCCATTCAGTGTACAATTGGCAGGGAACAAGATGGAAATGGTCCATCAATCTAATGTCACAGCTGTAATAAAAATCTACAGAAAACCTATAAACAATATCCTCAGTTACAGCTCTGGTGTGTTGACTGGTATAAAGAGGTCTGCAGAGATAAAGTAAAGACATTCAGGAAGCTGGAGAGGGAAGAGAAAGAGAGGCATTTTGGAAGCACTAAAGATTGTGAGTCACCGTCTTGCAGAAATAGGAAGGGAGTGAAAATAAAAATATTGAAAAAGCTCAAACATACAGAGAGAAAGTAATTTCACAGCCTCCCTGGTGACAGGCGGTATGGTTTTATTATGTCAAAAATGTCCAGGTAGCATCAAAACATGGAAATAGATATTCAAGCTCCATGCCGCCACAAAGCAGAGAATTGAAATAGATCATCACAGCACATACAAATGTCCAGATTAACAATATCCTAGACAAAATGTCTTACTGTCGAAATTACACTTTTCTTCATATATATGTGTGTGTGTGTGTGTATATATATATATATGTGTGTGTGTGTGTGTGTGTGTGTGTGTGTGTGTAGTGTCACAACCCCTGGTAAGCCCCAATTATGGGAGGAAGCTAACATAATTGGGGCTTACCAGGGGTTGTGACACTAAATATATACCTTCTTCCCTGGCTTCAGCTGATAAGGAGGAGACCTGTGGCATAATGGCTAAGACGTTTGCCTAAGATGCAATACAGCACAGGTTCGAATCCCAGTAAGGGTATGGCTAGCTGATGAGAGCTAAATAGCTTGAAATAGATCTATACTAGTCTCCCTTTATTTATTTATCAGCACAAATAAAACATATACATATCTATATCTATATCTATATCTATATCTATATCTATATCTATATCTATATCTATATCTATATCTATATCTATATCTATATCTATATCTATATCTATATCTATATCTATATCTATATCTATATCTATATCTATATCTATATCTATATCTATATCTATATCTATATCTATATCTATATCTATCTATATATATATATATTATTTTAAAAAATTAGGGTGGAAAATCAACACAAACTAATGTAAAGTAAGAAAAAGAAAAAAAATCAAAGAAAAAGCTAAAAAAACAACAAAAGAAAACATAAAGAGAAAAAATATAAAGAAAAAAGATACAAAGAATAGCAGTACCAATAGCACTTAGGCTTATATACCACTTCACAGTGCTGTACAGCCCTCTCTAAGCAGTTTACAGAGTCAGCAAATTAGCCTCCAACAATCTGGGCAACCGAGCCCAAAATTTATGTTGCTAAGTAAGTGAGTTATTAAACGAATTTTGCTCCAACTAACAATATTTTTCCCATTGTTGCTAAGTGAATCACTGCAGTCACTAAGTGAATCACGTGGTCATTTAGTGAATCTGACTTTACATGGTCATTTAGTGAACCTGGCTTCCTCCATTGTCTTTGCTTATTGGAAGTTGACTGAGAAGGTTACAGATGGTGATCACATGGCCCCATAAATACATGCCAGTTGCCAAATGCCCAAATTTCAATCATGTGACGATGGGGATGCTGCAACAGTTGTAAGTGGGTAATGCAGTACTAAGCCTCTTTTTTCCATGCCATTGTAACTTCAAATAGTCCCTAAACAAAGGATTGTCCATCAAGGACTATCTGTAACCTTTTCTTTCTATAATCAACCTTTTCTAATTACCAAAACCACACGTCATAAGTTTTTTTTTTCCAGAAAAAAAGGCTGTGAGGGGTTTCTATTCACCAATAAATATAGCTGTTATCTTTTTCTCTACTCAAAGAAGTCAATTAAACCGTCTTTGAAAATTTCATCTTTTTCGCCAACCATTCTTCCATTGTGGATAATGTCGAACCTTTCCATCAGTATGCATACAATAATCCTGCTGCAGTTATCATATGCAAAAATAAATTTTATAAACTTTTCCCAATTGTTTGTTCATCAATTTCTCTCCCACCACAAAAAAAAAACAACAACACCTGGACCTGCAAAATACAATGTGCAGACACTTGTTTTACCGAGCTTTTCACTCTTAGCTTTTTCACTTCCTCTATCATCTTTACAATTCTTTCATCCATTCTTTTTTGAAAAGCTGTCAATTTAGTATTAAATAATTTAGCTAACATGCTTCAAACATTTTCTGAAGCAAATCTGGTGCAATTTCTTTCTCTGTAGGTTGTTCTAACAATCCTTTATTCTTGCTGGTTTTTTGATGGTTGCCATTACGACATTCTAATCCAAAAATGAAAATATCTCAAACAAGGAAAAAATAAAAGGCAAGCTTCCTCCCCCACCCCCCTCTTTTGTCTTCCTATGGTCTTGATCCTTTTATTTCAAGTAGCACTGCACATTTTAAAGTAAGCAGCAGAGAAACCATAGTTACAGTGAGCATCACTTATGAATCATGTTTACCTTTAATTTTTATTTTACAAAAACCATCAATTGTATGCATTCTTTAATAGTAAACAAAAAAGCATTGCTAAAAGATCAATTTGTTTGTCCAATGTTATTTCAATTTGCTCAAAAGCACTTTCATCAAAAAAAATTCTTTCATCCTATATTCCTTTATCTGTTTAAAACTTTCTTACATTGACTTCTTGTTAAGCTTTTTGCTACATGCTTTTGCTAAATGCTTTTAAAAAACCCTTTTTTTACTTTTATTACTTTGTAATCTAATATATATATACACACATTCAAAAACAGTTAAGAAATTACAGTCATATAAATCTTATGTCCATACTGGCTATATTATGGCTGTGGTTGGAAACCACGTTTTCTCCTACAGTTTACTCACAAGGAGCAGGTGTCCACAATGCAAGCAGATAACCTCAAAATCTCTCCTTTTTCTGGCAAAACTTTGCTGATTTGAATTTGCCATCTGGCTGCCAATCACCACAATGCCATTCCTGCTCCTTCACCAAAATCTCTCAAATTATACTGTTCTATAACTAGGGAAAGGGGAAATTTCAAACAGAGGTAATAGGTAGCTTAGGCTTTAGTCTCACAGAACTCAGTGGTATCTAAGCTGTTAGCTGAACTCTTACATACTATTGATTTAACTACTTAAGAGCACCTTACTTTTTATGAAGTGTACCTAATTGACTTTGATGTCTGCATTTAGGAATGGATCTTGATAAGTGTGCATTAGTTTGCTGGGTATAAGTCTTCAACAAGGGAAATATCTGCTTTTTATATTGATTTCTTCTTAATGACTCTTAAAGAGTTGGTGTTTCTTGATTCAGCCTTGGTGTGTTGTGCTGGAGGAATGGTTTAAAAAATTTAATTCAGTTGTCTTTATATGCCTTCCGGATCCACTGGAAGACTTGCCAGACCTATTTGAGAAATGTTTCTGTTTAGGAAATCCTAATCAGATACTTTTGGGGTGACTTAGCAGTGCAGTTGTTGACAGATGTGTCTTGGGCTTTTGCATAGCAAAATAATGGTTTTGGTTAAGAATAATTGCTTAGACAAGGCCATGGTTCCTTTCAGCATCAAACAAAAGACTGCAATCTGGATAATAAAGATCAGCAGAAATGACCACATGTGATTTCTAAGAACACACAGAGAGACAAAGAGACTAAATTTAAAAAGCCGAAGCAATTGCAGTAGGTTTTTCCTTATTGTCTATAAATATAGTCCACATCTCATCAATTTGTTTTCCATGCTAAATTTTGAGCTAGTATGTGTTCTACAGCAAAAACCCACCAAATGTCAAGTGCAGATTATAGGATTTTACATAATTATCTGCCCAGAAGGATAGCAGTGCTTATATTGCTTGATAAATATAAAAATAGTAGTCTCTTTCTCCTTCCTTGATTTTCTGACAAGTGTGATAATCCAAACCAATGTGTATCACCTAGCATTATGCTTCTTTATTTGTAGTCAGAAACTCAGTGGATTACTTGAGCAGTCCATTTGAAATATGTTCTTATAGAAGCCATGTTTTTTAGAAAGTAATTTCTTTTCAGTCATGTATGGTTCATTTTAACCACTTAATCCCTCCTCCAAACATTTGTGATAAACACTTTTAGCATATACCAGTAGTTAAAAAAAAAGACCAATCATTTTCCAAAGGGTATGTATCAGAGATAGTTTGGGTGGAATAAAGAAATATTTGATAATTACAAGCTCCCAGAACAATTCCAGTGAAACAGAATCAGTCACCCAAATTGCTCTGTCATTCAATAATATGAAAAGCTCCTTGAGGGCATGGCAGAGATGTTTGTGGAATCACAAAGCTAAGGTTAATACTTTTTAAAATAATAATTATGTTAGATGTGCCTTTTTCAGAATATGGAATAAATTCAAACCTAGATTGTGTCTGAATAAACCTTTGCAACTCTCAGTACAAGAAGCATTTCATAGACAAGAAGTGATAAAATAGTTAACTTACAGTGATGTACTAGAAATTGCTCAAGTGGTTTGTAAAATCAAATCAAGATCTGACATCAGAAGGATACACTTGTCAATGGTTTTCTCGTGTACAATTAACATAATGGTTTACAGTGGATAAAATATTTGATGGTTTTGAACAATGTAAAACTATGTTTGAAATAGAAGTGTGTTCAAATGATGAATGTGCAATTGGTAAAATATTTAGACTTTGGTTGAAATTTGAGAAAGAAGAGGAACAAGTGAAAGAATGTATGATAAAATGGTCTAAAAATGTTGTTTGGGTAAATATGTGTCTGAAAAGCCTGAAATTTACATTATTTTCTAGTCTTAAAGAGATTTTTTATAAAATGATGCACTGTCACCAGAGAAATTGACTAGAATACATAAAGGCACTTTGAATTTATGTTGAAAATGTGAACCAGATGAAGGGACATTTTATCATGTTTGGTGGATGCCAGAAAATTTTGAATACAAATACACACACTAATTCAGGAGATCTTTAAAGATTAATGTACAATTGAAATGACAGGCCTTTCTTTTGGGATTAATGGCAGACAGCTTTGAAAAAAGACTCAGAACTGTGTTTTTATATATGCAGTAATATTACTATATGCTCAAAAATGGAAAGGTTTGACATTATCTGCAGTAGAGGGTAATCAAATGAGACCCCAGAAAAAGAAAAATACAGGAATATATTCTACTGTATTCACAATATTTTTCTAGTTGAAAGTTATACTCTAGGGGAGACACTTACATAACCTTTAAGTAGTTTATCAGGGGATCACCCGTAAAACAGGGGTGAACAACTACTGTGCAGTCTCTTTATGATCTGTGGACTTCAACTCGCAGAATTCCTGACCATAGGTCATTAAGGGTCCATAGTTGCCCTCCCCTGCTCTAAAAAATGGGTGGTATAACCAACATAAGAGAAAATGATTATATTTCATTTACATCTAAATTAAATTAAAAATATTGTTCATATTACATTTTAAACCATGTATTTAGAAAATTAGTCCTTCTGTCATATTAAACCTTTGGTAGCACCTTCTGGAGATCTATAGGGTTACAGCCAACATTTTTGTCCCATGCCAAACATGTATGAAATATCACTCATATAATGGACAAGTCTCATTTCTTCTTTCATCTTGCAAAATTTGAAGACCTCAGGAGTTTTCATGTGATTGCTTGCACAAGACCAATCCCATACCAGTAAAGGTTGTTGGCCCTAATATTTGGGGCCATTCCTTTTCCCATTTTGATTCTCAAGGTGGATATGTACAATACGGGTTTATTAGCCTTAAAGAGGGGAATGAAAATATTAATTATTTATTTAAAGAAAACTTGAATGCTCTTTTTGGGAATAGCATCCACTGTTTTCATTTGCCACACTGTTTTGGGGACATTTTGGTATTCTGAGTATAATACTGCAAAGCCATCTTATACAAAAATGTCAGGCCTGGAAGCTATCTTTTATATTAAGCCTTGAGGCCTGCTACATTTATTGCTATGAGAAATTGGGGGGATTATATGGAGTAGATATAGTCAAAATAACATTCCTTTCTCAGTGAGTCAAGGACATTTTGCCTGCACCTGGAGTAGTGTGACTAGGAGGCATCTCCAGTTAGGATGGTGCTTGATTGGATCATGTGATGGACTTGTGGGTGCTGGGCAGGAACTTGAACTTTCAATTGGGTGGGGAAAATTTGAAAACTCTCAGATTCAGGTTTTCCCAGATGTGCCCATATGACATCTCTAATAAAACGGAACTTTGAGGAAACTCAAGCCTCAAGCTTTATTAACATTGTTTGATTTTCTTTCATTGGATTATGTTTATCTGTGTTTATGGTTTTATATTATATAGTATTCTTGGGTATTTTTTAATTAGTGATATTACTTGGAACCCTGACATAAAATATATTCCAATAGTCAGAAAAAAGTGATATCAATTAATCTGAAACAATTAGTACAGTGGTACCTTGATATTCAACTGCTTTGAAACTCATCAAGTTTGGTACTCAATGCATTATGGCACACAAATTTGGTCCCTGTACTCATTGTCTGTTTGGTATTCAAGCTAGAACATGTCAGTGTAACTACCTTGTGACTCATTACGTTATTCCTTATGGGGAAAATGTGTTTGGTACTCATTTTTTTGTATTCATCATGCCTCCCAGAACCAATTAACAATGGGTACCATGGTTACCACTGCATTTCAAAGATCAATATATCCATATATATATTTGTTAAGAATGTTAATAAAACCTAAGAAGTGTTTATGCCACCAGATCTTTATTTTAAAAAATATAAATTATAAAATTGGAAGAACTGTGTATGAATAAACCCTGTAGGTGGGAAGTGTTACTCTGAGCAATTTTTTTTCTTTTAAATTAAAGCCTGATTTTTATTTTGAAACTGCAGTTAGCTTTATTAACATTGTTTGATTTTCTTTCATTGGATTATGTTTATCTGTGTTTATGGTTTTATATTATATAGTATTCTTGGGTATTTTTTTTAATTTTGCATGTGGGAGATAAAAATTTAAGAAAAGGTTTGTGAAAAGGTTTGCTTTCAAGAACATAAGGGAGTGTTAATTGTTAAAATAGCCTCAAAATGCCTTTACCATTAAGAACAAAGAACAGGGTGATTATATTTCAAGTTCTGAAAGAGTTACAACTTAGATGCTGGGAACTGTATTCCCTTTGTTAGTGCTGAAATGAATGAAATATGTTGTTAGTCAGCATACAGATGGCCTTCTATTTCTACACCAAATTAGTAATAGTTTTCCCCCACCCTTTAACATCTGCCCCGAGTTTAAAAACTGTTCTCTTGTAGTTAACTTCCTTAATTAGAAGAGAGACAAAAGTATTATACAAAAGCCTAGCTAGAATTCATTTTATAAATTGAACCATCAGGGGAATATTCTCAATTTTGGGGTTGAGTGGACAACTGGTAAGATTACATCTTAATTTAGGTGAAATACTCTGTTACCGGTGCCTTCTCATTGTCATATACACTCCTTGAGATCTGATAACACAGTGCTCATCCACAGCAGTCTAATTTTCTATCCAGAATAATTTCCATAAGCAATTGCAGATATCAAAGCAGGGTTTTTAAACAGGGCTTTTATCAAAATGTGCCTAATCCAAATGTCTTTCCAAATTCTAGATTTTTGCTATGTTTTAGAAATATCACATTTTTTCTCTTGATCTTGAACAAAATATTAAGCACAGCCATTTTATCCAATGTTAATTTCCTTCCATTTTCATGCATTTGATATCAGTTCCACCTACCCATGGGACAACTCCATTGATCCATGATTGAGGAAAAGGTAAATCATTTAAGTACAGGTAAGTAGTTTGTTATATATAGAACATCACAAGCTGAAGAGATAATAGCTAGAACCTATGGGTCTGAAGAACTTTCTAGGCCCCAGAGCATGAGGGGAATTCTTAAATAAACAATGATGATGCAACTCCCAGCAATATTTCCTGGGAAGCTTTTTTGCTCTGTTCTTACACTTTTCATTATTCTCAAGCTACGCTCCTCAACAATGAGTCCAAGTTCTACAAAGGTGAATTTCTAAGCCTTTCAGATACCTGGAAGATTAAGTGGGAAATATCGGTTTAGGATTCGGGAGCAAGTATGACTTCCAAGTTCTTCAACTCAACTTCTTTTATTTTCTTTGAATATTTATCTTCTTCACACTTCTTGAAACTAAGGACCTCTTTGATCTTCCTGAAAGTATTTCTACTCAATTTCAGGAGAGAGAAAAAAGACTCTTCCTCCTCCTTCCAATGTTAGCGGACTTTTTTTATTTATGTCAGCTGGCTGGTTTAGATTACTTTCTGTGCTCATTTATCTATTTCATTAGTGGGCTAGTATATCAACAATGGGGAAACACCATGTATGGTATAGCACTGCGTTCTTCACTGGGATGCTTAAAAAAATCACTATTTTGGACCATTTTGATTTTATTACACTTCTTGCTTCATTGCCTGCAAATGCTTTTCTGTTCCATCTCTGTTCACTCCACAAACCCTTCAAGAAAACTGTGCAAATATCTTCCAATGAAATTCCATGCATACTTCTAACTTATATAGATTGAAATGGAATCAGAAAGAATATTATTATGCGAAAAAGAAGGTAGATAAATGATTAACAGTGTTGAACAATAATACAAAAGGCAATAACCTAGTTTTTAGAATGAAGGGTAACAGCTACATATCTAAAAGGTTACTGACATAACCAAGATAAATATTAGATGGTGATTTAGTGCTCAATTTACAAACATTGCTTTGTGGTGCACTCCACATGCTGTCATTTTGAAAACTTTGCAACATGTATAATAAAAGGACTTCTGTCTAACATAAATGAGGAAACATAGTCTTACCCTGATCAAGCTGGACATTACAAAAGAAGGGCTATGATATATGAAGGCACAATAGAATAAAGCATCATCAACATTTTATGTCGTTCCCAATAAAATGGAGGAGCTACTTTGATACTTTGAAATCCACCTTGCAGGACAGATTTTTATTAAATTTTTCTTTCACTTTTATCCATCAGTTTAGACATAAGAAAATGTGGTTTCCCAATTTTTTTCTTTTTTTATATCTGTGTACATTTTCTCTGAATAGACAGTTGCTTGTATATATAATACATGAATTACATCACAAAATTCTGAATAATGCTGAAACAAGGGTTCGTGCAAATGCCAGATTCAGCTCTTAAGGTAAAGGTTCCCCTTGCACATAGCTATTCGTTCCTTCTGATCAACAAGCTCAGTGTCTTAGCCATTGAGCCACTGCTTCTTCAGTTCTTAGATTCAGCTCTTGGAATCTTCTAAAAAAATTTGATCATCCTAACTTCTTCTGGAAAAGCAGAAATATACTAGACCGAGCAAGTGAACATTAGTTTTAAAACACATTTCTCTTTATGCAAATAGTGTCCTATGTTAGTAGGTTTGATTGCATTTTTAAATTAGAAAATTTTTCCAGCAGTCTCATTTCCAATATTTTTACATTGAGAAGTAACAACAACAATGAAACATAATCAAAATAATTCATTCAGCAAGCACACTTGATATGGCCCATTTCTCAATCATAGTTTTCATTCAGAGCTGCTTGGGTTTGAAAGAAAATGCATCTCCCACCTTTTTGCAAACTTATCACTATAAAGAATTGTGAATTTGCACATCTCCGATTAGTAAGTTTTATTTTAATTAATTGGATTAAGTTTTTATTGATAGACCTAGTTTGACATCTGCAAGTTTCCCTTCAACAATTTCTTCTATCCTAATGTTTCTGCAATGTATTGTTAATTTTGCATTAACAGGAAAGGAGAAGCTCCCCAAACTTTATATAAATCTTAAATAATTTGGAATCTTATAAAATTTAAAATATGGGGAATCTGAGCCTTTTATTGGCCAGATAAATGACAGATTGTATCAATAAAAAGAGATTTCTCATCAAATATATTCCCTACATTCCTTCTGTCAGTTCTAACAGTTACCTTAGTCTTCTAAAATTTGGTGGTATTTAAAATATGTATTAAATGATTTATTTCTAAAAAATAATACAGATGCACCAAGGATTTGAAGACATTTTTAATTTAATTTTTTTTTACACTTTATTGATTCTTTGGGATTTTTTTTAGCTGTTTATGTGTGCATATACAGAATATTCAAATTCCTTTAATTATGGGAAATGCCACATTCTTTATTCATGCTGTATAATCAGTTTTTATAAAAAGTTCTGCAGTATTTGTAATTGGATTACTAATAATGACCCTCTGAAACATTGAAATCAGCAATGGATTGCAAGAGCTAAGATGCAATGGACATTTTTTGATCAAATGTTGCCTTTATATTTAGTTTTTCTGAAAAACAAGGATCAGTGTTTAATGTTTTCTAGGATTACTACAAATGAGGAATTATTTCCTCATTTATCCATATGTATCATGGAACCAATCAAAGATGTTCTTTATGCGATTTTATTTTTTACAGTAATTTGAGAGTAGAGCCATTGATACGTTCTATTAGACAAATGGAAGACATTTAAATTATAAAAACAGTTAACCGTAAATTGCTACTCTATGCCAATTATATTCTTTTTGTTATTGATAATTCTATATTTTGCTGTGTCAGCATTTTCTGATATTGGTACTGGTAGTTTAACAATTGACATGGCACGAAATTGTCCTTAGTTCTAGTTCTATTGTATCACCATCAGTAAAGATTTGCAGAATGTTGGGATGCAATTTTGGTTCTTATTCACATGACAAAGCTGCAATTATCTCAATATGAAAATAATGGGTGATTTGTTTAAAAGTAATGTCATAGGCCAGGAGGATGATTAATACTTTGGATTACTTTATCGTCAATCATATTTTAACCATTTGAGCTATAATAGTACTCTATTCAATTAAAACATCTTTTGATTTCACAGTTTGGTCCAGAAACTTTAGCAGTATTTATAGCTCCAGTTTTACTATCAGTACTGGGTTATTCTAAATCTAAACTAGTCTAAGTCTGCAGTATTTTCTTAATGAACAATGAAAGTGTATTCCTGTGGTGGATATTATTTTTGACATATAATTTTATCGTGAACAGTGAAAAGAAAAAAGAATGTCTGTGCTTGCATCTATAAAGCAGCTGTTCATAGAATTTTAAGGTGATCAAGAAGATTGATTTGATTTGGATTTTAATACAAATCAACCTAATTTGCACTTTGTTGAGCTATAGAACAATCCTCTAGTTTTCAGATGGCTCGAAATGTTGTAATACAAGCACCAATACAAAGGAAAAGTGTAAGATGTCTCTCTACATTAGGGAAATTAAATATAAAAAGGCAAATATTAAAGGAAAATCTTTGTAAATGCACATATTGGGAAAATCAATGCATAAAAAGGCACACAGAAATGCATATAACTTTTTGTGCAATCTTTTAATGTTATTTGCAAGCTGAGATGGAAACACTACAAACTGAATTTGTACCTGAAAAAAAATGCTGACATTATGGAAAATGAAATAGGGAAATTTCTTCCTTCCTAATTATTAAGTTTTTCTTCCCCAGAAATAAATCTGTAACAGCAATACTTTCAAAATAGCATATACGGCGAACCAGTCTTCATTGTGCTATCAGCCAGGAAAAAAAAAGTTTTGAATTCTGGAATAAGGAAAAGGCATTACAGTTAGAAAACTTATTTTATGCATATGAGAATTGCACAGGTTATGAAGAAGACTGTGAAGGGACCTCACAAGAGAAATGGAAACACTGCTGCTCAACAGAACAGAAGTAGGAAAAAGGATATCTTTCTAGGTCAATGAGACACAGAGGGGAATGAAAACACAGCTAATGAGAATGCACGAAAAGGAGAATTAAAGCACAACTTTACCATAAGACCATGTTGAAATACGTATGAACTTGTCACTCAAAAAGTAAGAGAAATGATTTGAACATTTAAAGGCTAGATTTAGGAGTTGTCCATTATGTTGCAGTATATTGATTTGAGTGTAGAATGGGGCACAAAAATTACGAACCCTGGAATAGAAGTTTTTCCAAAGCAAATTATTAGGAAGGATAAGTTTAAAGTCCTGAACTCATGAGCTATAGTCTCAGTTAGGATTAGAGCCCTTTGTTTATACTAGAGAAAACTCTCAAGGCATCTGTGTTCTATATTATTTTAGGACTCTTAATTCTCAGTAAACTGCTGGCTATCTGGGGGATTTCTCAAAACATAGGCACTGTTCTCCCCCACGAAAGAGGAGGGGTAGAATTCACGGGGAGAGGAAGTTAGTGCTTAATGATTCTCAGCTGGAAGTCCCTTCAGGAAATAAACACCTGAAGAAAACAGATTTCACACAAGTGTACTGAATACTTAAGGCTCAGTGCCCCAAAGCTGTGGGAAAACCAGAACCAGTCAAGTAAATTTAGCAGAAAACCTAAAGACAAGATCTGTTTGGGGATAGATTTATATCTGCTGCAATGATCTTTGACTGTTCAAACTCTTTACCGATTCCTGAGAAGTGGCTTTAGAATTCCAGTCACAGCATCATGTAGTTGGTTGTAATTCAACATTTCTCCCCAATTATTATGTGTTTTGGATTTATTAAAGTAACACAGCCTTCTTTTCTTGATTACACCAGTATTGGATTTTTAATCTGGCACAGAAGACTGGACTTCATAAAAAGGAGCAAAGAGGACCCAGAGGTGGGTTCCTACCAGTTCGCACCTATTCGGTAGAACCGGTTCGTCAAATCTACCGAACCAGTTAGAAGTGGTTCCACCAGTGGACCCGGAAAGCAGGCCACACCTACAGAAGAGGTTCCAAAATTTTTTGAAACCCACCACTGGTCCTTGGATATGATTATTCTACACTATCATGCTCATATTTATAAAACTCAGTG
Source organism: Thamnophis sirtalis (assembly GCF_051295495.1). NCBI lineage: Eukaryota > Metazoa > Chordata > Lepidosauria > Squamata > Natricidae > Thamnophis > Thamnophis sirtalis. Next base: position 16,487,069 of record NW_028261387.1, on the reverse strand, counting down.
CCTCTGTGGAAGGTAAGGATGACTACTGCATTTTTGGTGCAATCAGAACATTGTGTGTGTTGAAGTTGTTTTAACGCAAACCAAAGATGCCTTTTAAAAAACAAGTTTACATCATATTCTCATGCATGCCAGTGCTGTGTGTGAGGTAATTTAAGGTGGTTCTGACAAGTGTCGTCGGCATCTTCATATCCGGTCACATGGGTGGCAAGCCACTCCCATCCGGTCACATGGGTGGTAAGCCACTCCCACAAAGGAGGCCACACCCACAGAATAGGTTCGAACAATTTTTGAAACCCACCACTGAGAGGACCCATTGGTTGCCTAATATCTACTTGCGCAAGAACAAGTCAAGAACATAAGAACATTATGAGGGGTTATACCAGATAAGGGTATAACTTATAGGGAAATTGGGAGGACAGAGATCCCAAGGAAGAAATATTATGGATAATTAGGTACATGGCGTGGGTGTTGCTCACATACTTCCCCCATTTCTGTCTCCAAAGCATCATTCAGCAATACACTATATTGCCAAAAGTATTCACTCACCCATCCACATAATCAGAATCAGGTGTTCCAATCACTGCCATGGCCACAGGTGTATAAAATCAAGTACCTAGGCATGCAGACTGCTTTTACAAACATTTGTGAAAGAATGGGTCAGAAGCTCTGTGAATTCCAGCGTGGAACTGTGATTGGATGCCACCTGTACAACAAATCCAGTTGTGAAATTTCCTTGCTCCTAAATATACCAGTCAACTGTCAGCTGTATTATAAGAATATGGAAGTGTTTGGGAACGACAGCAATTCAGCCTCGAAGTGGTAGGCCACGTAAACTCATCCAATATCGTGTGTGACCTACAAATGTGCTTCTGGAAGAATGGTCAAAAATTCCCATAAACACACTCCTAAACCTTCTGGACAGCCTTTCCAGAAGAGTTGAAGGTGTTATAGCTGGAAAGGGTGGACCGATGTCATATTGAATCCTATGGAATAGGAATGGGATGTCACTTACAGTAAGTTCATATGTGAGTAAAGGCAGGTGAGTGAATACTTTTGGCAATTTTCAAAGCAAACAAGCCATCTGTAGTGAGGCTAATAGCAGCTGCCAGTTCCATCAAATATCTCATATGATACTGGATAGTATTAGCCTTTATTAAATATTAGATTACATGCTTCAATTATATTATTCATCTATACTTAAATCTATCAGTTTCAAACCAGCCCTTTCAATACATCCATTCTTACATGCAAAATCTTTCATAGTGTCAGCTTAATACTCAGTCATATCAGTAGTATGGTATGTTCATTTTTATCTACGTTCTGGTTTCATTTGTAAGATAAATATATCATCCTGAACTTCATGAATAAACATAGCTTCTTAAAGTACAGAGGGACAGGGGGTGTTTATTTTGTTTCTGTTTGTTTTGCTTTTGACACCGGATTCCTCCAAAGAGCTTCAAGAATGAAAAAAAAAACTTGCCTGGAAACTATTGTAGAAAATTTACTCTAAACATTTCTTATATGATATCAAGACTTTTTTTTAAAAGGAAATCAGTAACATTGCTTTTCCCTGATGCATATGAAAATATTAATGCCTTTCCAAGTACATCTGATCTGCTAACCTTCGTCCTTAGGTCATGCAGTTCCATTCCACAGAAAGCAGTGGTGGGTTTCAAAAAAAAATAGAACCTTTGTTATATATGCAAATGTTCCCTGTTACCAGCTCTCTGATTGGCTGGTCATTTGACAGTTGCTTTGGGCTCGAGTATAAATACCCTGACAGTTGCAGGGACGTTTTGAATCGCTTGTCATCTCGCAATAAACATCTTACTCTCTGATTCCATGGCTCCTGCGTCTATCCCTCACATACATATACAACACTGGCAACGAAGGTGGGATCGCGATTCCGCAGAGCCTGGAAAACAACGCGGAAATCAGAAAAAAACCACATCGGAGAACAAATGGCCAGCATGCACTCAGCAGCAGCAGTAGCCACCGTGAAGCCTTCCATCTACGCCAACTTGAAGGACGAGCCACGCCAACTCCAAGGACGAGCCATCTACGCCAACTTGAAGGACGAGCCACGCCAACTCCAAGGACGAGCCAAAGACCACGAAGGCCAACCTCGGCTGGAACTGCCTGCCTGTCTGCAGCCGCTGCTGCCATCCGTCTCCTCACGGCTTTCTATCTGCCTAATACAAACTGTCTGCAGCTGCTGCTGCCTGGAGCCTCTGCTGTTCCACCTGCATTACAAGGCTGCCTGCCTCCGAAGGCCACCTGCCTGCCCAGGAACTTTCACGCTGCCGCCTCCAGGGCCAGCTCCGCTCCCAAATTGCCGTCTCCGCTCTCAAATCACCTTCCTACACAACCAAAATGCCAGTCCTGCTCGCAGCAAACCGCCCCCCCGCAGAAACCGCAATTTCAAGTTACCAACAGGCTTGGACTTCTTTGAGTTTCCCTCCATGTACGCTCTCCAGCCTCCTTGACCGGAAAAATCTTCCCTAAGGTCTTGCCAAGCATGCGCAGAGGATGAATATGCAAATAACTGGGGGGAAGGAGTGAGTAAATGTGAACATGGACAACACAAAAAAAATGCAAATAAATAACACACAAAGCAAATAACTGGGGGGGGAGGAGTGTTATATATGCAAATGTTCCCTGTTACCAGCTCTCTGATTGGCTGGTCATTTGACAGTTGCTTTGGGCTCGAGTATAAATACCCTGACAGTTGCAGGGACATTTTGAATCGCTTGTCATCTCACAATAAACATCTTACTCTCTGATTCCATGGCTCCTGCTTCTTTCCCTCACACACATATTTAACACTCTTCTGTAGGTGTGGCCTGCTTTGTGGTAGTGGCTTGCCAGCCATGTGACCGGTGCGAGTGGCTTGCCAGCCATGTGACTGAGTGGGAGTGGCCAACTTGTAAAATGTGGTGAAAATCACTTAACAATGCTCTTGCTTAGCAACCCAAAAAACCCCAGGGGTGTTCAAACTTGACAGCTTTAAGACTTGTGGACTTCAACTCCCAGAATTCCTCCTCCAGTCATGTTGGCTCAGGAACTCTGGCATTGAAGTGTGCAAGTCTTAAAGCTGTCAAGTTACAAAACCCTTGCACCCCTAACCCTTTAGGAAATAAAAACCCAGGGATGTTCAAACTTGACAGCTTTAAGACTTTAAGGTTTAGATAGGATTCTTAGAGGTGGGCGGGGCGATTGGTGAGCCAGCCAATCATTGAGCAGTGGGTGGGGCAAGCGTACGGATGGGCAGGGGGAGGGAGCTGGAACCGGTTCAAAATGGCATGGTAGATTTGTGGAACCTCTTCTATAGAAGAGGTTAGAACTGGCAGGAACCAACCCCTGACAGAAAGCTAATATTTGTTATGTTCTATACTTTTAGACTCTTTCTTTAAAGTCATTGTTCTCAACTCTGCATTACACAAGATCATTCAAATTTTTATGTAGTTCAAATTCAGCACCAAATAAGGGAATTTAACAAACAAGAGTATATTTATCTAAACCCTGGAAAATATAATCTTCATGTCTGGAATTTTTGTTAACTCAGTAACATACAAAATTCTCAGATTACTTGGAGACAAATAAAACAGTCATAAGAAACATTAGTTACTTGTTTGTTTTGTTTACTTGAGGGCATTCTCTAAAATAAAGTCTTCTACTGAATGTTGTACTAACAGAAAGAGATGGGAAGCTGGAACAACTCTCTTTTATTTCAGTAGATCTTATTATTTTATTTATTGATTTGATTTGTATGGCCACCCATCTCGCTTAAGCAACTCAAAGAGGGAGCAGAGTTAAAGACAGCAATATAACATTAAAGAAGATAAACATAGATGCTTAAAGAGAATGAAACAAAAAATAGTATCTGGTGTGTCCTCCCGACATGGCCGGCAGCCGCGGCCAGAGTCGGAAGTAAAGCTGATTGGCTCTGGTGTGGCTGCCAGCCGGCGGGAGAATTGTGCCTCCCTGATTGGTTCCCTGCCTGACAGCTGTCAAGTATAAATAGCTGTCAGGCGGGCAGTGTTCTCTGTTCTCTCCTTCTCGTTCTGTCAAACGTTGATTTAAATAAAGCTGTTGATTGAACCCTCTCCTCAGTGCCTGAGTATTTTAAAGTATCAGTCATGGATTAAACATTAACAATAAATTAAGAACACATCCTACATTCATTAATCTCCCAAACTTCCCCCTTGGGAAAAACTACCCAGAACCCCTCTTCTAGGGAGCTGGATACTTAAGAAATATGAAAAATAAATGAAATGAAATGAAATGAAATGAATGAACGAACAAACAAACAAACAAACAAACAACTATGTAATAAGGGCTTTCAAAAAGATCAGCAGGGTTAGGATCAATCCAGTATCAGTAGGATCATTTTTGGTGTTCCAAAAGGCAGGCATAGTGACATGACAGGTTCATTTCCTAGATCCCACCAGATGATACTCTTCAATAGATGGGACTTGTAACATGTCCAGAGTGTGATGAGGCAGGTAGAGACAATTAGAGAAAGAGAAAAAATTCTCCATAAAATTTCATCTGAAGACAAAACCTAGGGTTGCATCTCCTGCTTGCTACAAATAGGCTATTGCAGGTCTATCTACAATACATATTCAAATAAGTCAACATATGTGTGTGTGTGTGTGTGTGTGTGTGTGTGTGTGTGTGTGTGTGTGTGTTTTTAATTTGTGCTGATAAATAAATAAAGGGTGACAAGCCGATTGACAGATGATGGAAGCAGTTAGCTTCCTCCCATAATTGGGGCTTACCCCAATTATATATATATGACTGATTGATTGACTGAACAAACAAATGAATAATACATTTTTGTTTCTCAAATGGAATTAAGTTATTTGATTCAGGCAGTATGTATAACTTATCTTGTACTGAAATTAAGGAAGTTTACACAAAAAGAGTATGCCAGGACATCAAAAGAGGGGAGAGGGTGAGCCTCTTAATAAGAAAACAATTTTTATGCAACACAGAATAGTTCAAAAACTGCAGAAATAATGTTTAACGTTTAAAGAAAAACACTGAGATTCCATACATTCGGAAGGTTTTTGCCATGCATTGTTTATCTTTTGCTGTGAGGATACTACATACTACAGTTGTTTGGAATGAATATCTTATCTTGGAGATATACATGTATCCATATACATACACATATGCATACACATACACATATACTGTATATTAATTCAAGAAAAGGTATTCATTCCAAACAATTGCAGTGTGTAAAGCATAAGTTTGGCAAATCATCTTGCTTCGCTCAAACCTTCTGAATAAATGAGCATTCAGGATTTAGCTTCCAATATTAATTTAAAAAGTAATTGATTTCTAAAGATTTTCTTATTCCAGATGGATTTTTTCATGTTTAAACATTTGCAAAAGCAAGCACTGGATTGTGTATGTCATATACATTTTGAAACAATGGTGATACCTTAAGGATGCAATCCTATTATCATTTTCCTGGGAATAAGCTTCATTGCATTCAACAGGGTTTAATTCCAACTGAAATACCTTGGAATGTGCTGTAAAAGAAGGAAAAGATTAGGAGAAATCCCCATTGCACAGCACAAATACCCAAAGGGCCTTTTTGACTAGCATGCATACCCAAAGGGTCCTTTGAGTATCATCACAATATTAAAGAATCATTCTTTTTATTGTCACACTCATGATTAAACCCAGGTAGGTATCTCTATTAAATTCCAGAATGAAGAGCAGAAATCGCACAACAGAGAACAAAACTCAGTCTGTTGCAGTTCTTTTTGCAGTAAAATTCACTCTTCTATGAGGAATTTCCCCACACAAAAGCTATTTGGCTGAAATTAAAAAATGCTCGATAAAATGAGCAGGTCTGACTTTGATGAATACATTACAGCACAATTCAGATTCTCAGGTATTTCTCAGCTTGAAAGGAGATGCAATTCCAGAGTCCACAGACAAAGCAACCATTGTCAGCATGTCTTCAGCTTGTGTCAAGTTGGAACCAACTAGGTCAACTGTTCCAGGTTTCCTCTCTAATCACCCTGTAGGGGGCCTAAGCCTCCTGTTTAGAAATACTGCAACATTACAATTGTGTTGTCTGTTTAAATAACTCCTTAATACAAACCTAGGGAGACACAGTGGCTCAGTGGCTAAGATGCTGAGCTTCTCAATCAGAAAGGTTGGCAGTTCGGGGGTTCAAATCCTTAGTGCTGCATAACAGAGTGAGCTCCCATTACTTGTCCCAGTTTCTGCCAACCTAGCAGTTCGAAAGCATGTAAAAATGCAAGTAGAAAAATAGGAACCATCTTTGGTGGGAAGTTAACAGCATTCCGTGTGCCTTCGGTGTTCAGTCATGCTGGCCACATGACCATGGAGACGTCTTCGGACAGCGCTGGTTCTTCAGCTTTGAAACAGAGATGAGCACCACCCTCTAGAGTCAGGAACGACTAGCACATATGTTTCAGGGGAACCTTTATCTTTACCTATAAACCTGGGATTTCATCCCAGACCAACAACATGTGAAATTACATAAAATAATAATGGGAAACTAAGTGAATCCACAGCAAATTGTCTAGTTATAGCAGTATAGCATGTTTCTTAGATTTATTGTTCATTCAATATCTTTTCTGAGGTGGTGAAGATTGATTCTGGGGGTTCCACCACAAAACCGCGCTCGACTAAACCACGCCCGACTAAACCGCATCGCTGACGTCATCAACAGGGCGACAACAACGCGGAGACAGAAGCACACTGTAAACCCTAAACCTAAAATTAACCCCTAAACCTAAACCTAACCCCCCTAAACCTAATCTTAAACCTAACCCTAAACCTAACCCTAAACCTAACCCTAAACCTAACCCTAAACCTATAAATAATAATAAAACTAAACTAAACTAAAACTAAACTAACCCTTAACCTAACCCTAAACCTAACCCTAAACCTAACCCTTAACCTAACCGTAAACCTAATCCTAACCCTTAACCTAACCCTAACCCTAACCCTAACCCTTAACCTAACCCTAACCCTAACCCTAACCCTTAACCTAACCCTAAACCTAACCCTAAACCTAACCCTTACCTTAAGTTGAATCGGCTTGCTTTCAAAGCATTATTTAAAGCGCCCTTCTTTCTCCGCGCTGGCTGTTGTCGCCCTGTTGATGACGTCAGTGACGCGGTTTAATCGGGCGCGGTTTAGCCGAGCGCGGTTTTGACGGGTCATGATTCTGGGAAATTGTGACTTAGTTTCCTTTGGTGACTTGACCATCTGCACGAAGGCTAGCCTATCAAGAATGACTTAGGCATATGGCTTTCACAAGAAGCTCCTATGTACCCTATTAGTCACAATACATCCTAACACAGTGTTCTCTTAGGAGAATAGCAAAAATCTTACAGTGGTGAAGGGGGAGAATGTTCCCTATTGTCAAAGTTTATTGTTGCTTGGATTTCTTTTAAATATACTTTATTAAATGTTGACAACTTATAAAATATAAAAAACAAAACAAGAATTTGAAAGGAAAAGAATAGAGGGGGAAAATAAGAGTGACTTCTTTCTTGATAGGGATACTAATATAAAATGCATTAAGCTTTTGATCTAAAATATAATGATGCACAGTATTTCTATAATCATAAACAATTCTAATAATCAAATCCCAAGCATGAATATAGCATTTCTTTTGGCTTCAATCAAAAAGTCCAAAAGTGGCAACTGTTCTTCGTATGTTTTAGTCTCCAGGCCTTTAATCATCCTAGTTGCTCTTCTCTGCACTTTTTCCAAAGCCTCAACATCTTTTTTGGAATGTGGTGACCCCCCATTATCTTATTACAGAGCTAGATAGATTATTGCATGGAAGATGATTGGAGAACTGAACGTAAATTTAAATGTATTGCAGATGTTTATCCTCTAGGTATTTCCTCTGCTTAACTGATGATTTCTTCCTGGTTCCTTTTATTGAGCTACAGTATATTTGATTTCTTCCACTGAAAAACAAGTTAAGTATTTGCTGCAATACATATGGGATTTTGAAAAAGAAAAAAAAAAAGCTTTTTTGTTGTCATTGTGGTTGTTGTTAATTCAGTGAATGTTAGTAACAGCAGCAACCAGAAAGACAAAAAATAATGTGGCTAAACTAGAAGTTTAAAAAATCTCAGAAGAAGGAAGTGAGTTACTACTTCCATAAATCCAGCCCATAAAACTGTGTGGATGCAGTTGCCAAGAATGAGGCTCAGGGGCATCCTTATCTTTGTTATTTACAATACAAATATGCATTTATGCATAAAGTTCCCAATAATAAGAATAACAACAATGTTACTAATACGTCCTACACATCATATTTGCTTACATAGGCTTTCCACTGAACTGTGTAGATATAGATTTTTTAAGTATAAGCTCAATTTATAGAACGTCCATCAATTATGATCAAATTGAACAGAAAATTGTTGTGGCCTGTCTGTTAAATCTTCTGCAAGTTGTTTCAAATTAAACAATAAAGTCCTCATTTATTTTTGAACATATTGCTTGCATTTGCTATATATGTTGAATGTGATGTTTTGATATAATATTTTTAGTTCAGGGTTCAACTGCAGGGTCCTTGGTGCTCTCTGAGCTTGGTTGTTGACTTGCAGACACTTAATTACCAAACTAAGTAACATCATCATAATGCAGAATTTTTACAATGTTCCTAATATAGCAATAACAATAGCAGTAGACTTATATACCGCTTCATAGGGCTTTCAGCCCTCTCTAAGCGGTTTACAGAGTCAGCATATTGCCCCCAACAATCCGGGTCCCCATTTCACCCAACTCGGAAGGATGGAAGGCTGAGTCAACCCTGAGCCGGTGAGATTTGAACCGCTGAACTGCTGATCTAGCAGTAGCCTGCAGTGCTGCATTTAACCACTGCACCACCTAAATGGTTCCTAATGCCTCTTGTTCATTTATTAAATGTGTACTCTATGATCACCAACTTGCCATGCAACTCTTGATGGCTCTCAGAGGTTTTGAAAAATGTAGTGGAAATAATTAAAATGTTTTGCACCTAAAGCAATTGACAAAACATTAGAAACAGGCTCAAATAATAGTCCAGTGGCTGCGGGAAGAGCCATTCTTACCGGCCTTTTGAGCGGTGGAAGCCCATCCAAATTTTGAGAGACGTTTATTGCATTGTACAAGCACAGCAACACAGGAGGCACACCTCTGGAGTCCTTTAAATGATCACTGCTTAGTGATGGGACTTGGAACATTCCAAACATGTCAGAATCTTTTCAGATTTTAGAGACATAGTCTAACAAATATTAACTATCAAATATGTAATACTAAGGAGTAGGCTTCAAAAATATTAGGAGGGGTTCTCTGCCCGATTGCTGGGTTGGTGTGGCCATGGTGGGCATGGAATTGTCGGCCTCCTGCACCACAGCAATGGGTGGGGGGGCGTTTCTGCCCTCCCTGGGCTCCGGAGGCTTTCTTGAGCCTCTGAGAGGGCGAAAACATCCTCTCCAGGCTCTGGGGGCTATTTTCAGCCTTCCCAAACTTTCAGTAGGTCCATTTTTCACCTTCCCTGAGCTTCCCCGTGCACCCTGCACTTATCTGCATCCAAAATGGGCTGTGTGGGGAGGGACGGGGTGGGATGGTATGGGTGGGGCCAGCCAGGAGTGGGATTTAGGGGTTGTCCGAACTGCACAGTATCTTAGCTAGAGATTCTCTAGTCGAGTCAACATTTGCTTTGTATTATCCTGAAAATTTATTGAAATGTATACAAGACATAATCAACCCTTATTAGGATGACTGACTGCAGAAAATCCAAAGCAGGGCAGCACAAAATAAATCTTGTTGTGTATGATATACTTACTCATTCTATTTTTCTCAGAGTGAAGGATCTACATCATTTCCACAAATATCTGCTGGAGCAAATGATGAAACTACCATATATATTGTGTGTTAGAAGAAAATTATGCCTCTCCCATATTTGGCTATCTTAAAATGCTTGAGGCCTTCTTAACTTTCACTGGCTCTAACCACCCCTTGCATGGTTAACATAACCAATATGGCTGATACCTTTGAAAATTAAATAAGCTGAGCATCTTTAAAGGGTCATAAAAGCCAAAAGAGCCGAGGTGGCGCAGTGGTTGGGGTGCAGTACTGCAGGCCACTTCAGCTGACTGTTATCTGCAGTTCAGCGGTTCTAATCTCACCGGCTCAAGGTTGACTCAGCCTTCCATCCTTCCAAGGTGGGTGAAATGAGGACCCAGACTGTGGGGGTGATATGCTGACTCTGTAAACCACTTAGAGAGGGCTAAAAGCCCTATGAAGTGGTATATAAGTCTAACTGCTATTGCTATTGCTAACATATAGAATAGAGACAGGCAAAATGTTTCAAGATTAAAATATTCTGACTCTGAAATATCTTGCACTGTTTGTGGAGCAGGCTTTTTCAACATTATAGGAACATTTCCCACTAGTCTTTCTTGGAAGTGATTCAGTGTGGGTTGCTGCTGGTTCAATTCGCATGCACGCACGCCAGCCATACATAACTCTCGCATGTGCAGTTCAATGAAAATTGTTCTGCGCATGCACAAAGACCAGTAAACTAATAAAAACTAATAAAACTAATAAAAAACATGCTGGCAATGGTAGCAGAGACTGGGGAACCAGTTCAGAGATGTTGCAAGCCTGGGTAGCTGCCGGTTCTGTGACCTAGGTCAAAATACCACTACCGGGTCACCCAAACCTGTGCGAACTGGTAGCAACCAATTTCTGAAGTGATTCTATGTCAAAACTGTCTGTCATGCAGACCATTCCTATGAAAATTGAGCTCACAACAGAATTTTCCCAAGTCGAAATTTATCTGGAAAGGTTGGGATAGTGTGAGATCATTTTTATTAAGGATGAAGAAATGTTGGAACAGTTCTGAAAAGATCAGAAGTTGTGCACAAACGTATAGAAGGAAATGTTACACATAAACACAAAGGTAGCTTTTTAATAATTTTCCCCTCTTCAAATTAACACCTAAATTCTTTCCTACTAACACAGTGTTTCTCAACCTTGGTGACTTTAAGTCCTGTGGACTTCAACCCCCAGAATACCCCAGCCAGTTGTGCTGGCTGGGTGATTCTGGGAGTTGAAGTCCACAGGACTTAAAGACACCAAGGTTGAGAAACACTGTACTAACATGAACAGTAAAACAAATTGGATTTATATGGATCCACACATTCCCAATGACGTTCAGGTGGTGCCAAATCAAATATACAGATAAAACATGAATTCTTTTAAACATTTAGCGTTATTTTGACTTAAAAACATAAGACTTGTGATTAATATAACAGCTTGGGTATCACTTCAACACTCCTGACTCGGGTGTGTTTTCCAAATGTGCAATTCAGCTTCAGTATATCAGCTAACATTATTCAAAGTAGGTGAGTAAATCACTTATCTTTTAACTATGCAACAGTTGAACAAGATACACCCAAGTGATGCTAATAGAAGGCAGTTGATCAGCACAAACGGCAAAAATGTCATTTCCTGAAGTCAGCATTTACTCTTTACCCAGATGTAACATTACCCATCACATTGATGAAAGGATTGAGTGTAACATTACAAACTCGAGGAACTGGATATCTTGCTGGATATGGAACTTGTGCCATTAACTCAGAAATTCCATCAGAAAACATATTATTTTATTAACAGAAATTCGTCCATGTCTCCCTAGTTTTTCAAATGTCACTTTTTTCTTGATAGAGACAAGCTTTACACATTACTGGCTACTCTATCAAGTTATGAGAACAAATATATCAACTCAACATACTGTTCTCCCATATAATGAAAAATTGATTTCAAGTGAAGAATTGCATACAGCGCGAGAGTAGTAAATTGCTTCCTTAGTGGCTTTTTGCATTGCCTCTGAACATAATTGAATGTCACTCATTCACATGGTCCTGTTGGTAGGGTGTGACCGTGCAGAAGATGGCCATAAGGCTGTGGAGTAAAATTATCCTATCCTCAAATTATTACAGAATTCTTCTGGTGACTTTCAGCTGACTTCTAATGATTCAAGTTGTGAGTCTCACTGAGAGTTCCTAAAATGAGATGGGCAGAATTGAAATGTGATGGATGGATGAATAAATAAAGTTTTGCTGGAATGTTTGGTAACAGCTATACCGCTACTGCAATTCTGACAAGCTTGTGTGCGTGTTATTCGTGATACAGGTAATCATCAACTTATGATCATTCAGTGACCAATGCCATTCAAAATTATAATGATACTGAATGAAGAAATTTAAGGCCCAAGTTTGAAGTTAAAGCTATTGCTGTGCTCCTGCAGTCACATGATCAAAATTTAGATACTCGACAGCTCACTGGCACTTAGAACCTTTGTGTTGTGACTCCACCAACCAACCCCTCAATCTATGCCCTTTTGGCTAACTTGCACACTGGCACTTATTGATAGCTGTACTTGGATTGGAGATTATGTAGATGCCCGGGGCCTTCATCATGTCCCAGCCAGCTGAAGCAGCCACCAGGTTTGACTTCAGGCCCAGTACCACTGCTGCCTCCGAAAAATACTGCCCATCTCCCCACATTCACCTATGTCTCCCTGATCTAGTATGTTCTACACAATGGCATTATTGGTGGCGGCAGCACTGTGTCTGAAATAGAGGCCCAAGGCCTTCATCAGTCTCATTCAGCTATCCTCCCTCACCCCAAGCCTCTACTTCAGCCCTAGCATTACACTACTACTGAAAAATACTGCCTCAAGGCCCATACTGCAGCCATCATCTTCCTCATCTCCTTATCTGGCTCCTCTCTCTGCAAACCTCCCATTCCTAAGGCACTGTGAACAATTGACCTTTAACAATCTAGATAGATCGGCGCTGGTCAAATTCTGGCACTTTTGGTATCTCTACCCAAACAGGCCTTTTATCTAAACACCACACCCACCTTCCTTCCTCCCAAACTCTCAGCATCCAAAAATTGACACACACACATATACACACACCATGGGACCATCCCCAACTCCAGTAGTGGGTTTCAATTTTTTTGCTTACTTCTGCTTTGTGGGAGTGGCTTGCCAGCCATGTGACTGGGTGGAAGTGGCTTGCCAGTCATGTGACTGGGTGGGAGTGGCTTGCCAGTCATGTGGCTTGGTGCTTAGCAACCAAAATGTGAGCCCAGAAACTCTGGCATTTGAAGCACGCAAGTCTTAAATCTGTCAAGTTACAAGGTCCCTGCACCCTTAACGCTTTAGAAAAAAAACAGGGTGTTCAAACTTGACAGCTTTAAGACTTGTGGACTTCAACTCCCAGAATTCCTCCTCCAGTCATGTTGGCTCAGGAACTCTGGCATTGAAGTGTGCAAGTCTTAAAGCTGTCAAGTTACAAGACCCTTGCACCCCATAACCCTTTAGAAAAAAAACCAGGGATATTCAAACTTGACAGCTTTAAGACTTGTGGACTTCAACTCCCAGAATTCCTCCTCTTGCTCTTCATCTTGATGAAGTGTGGACGGGCAGGGGGAGGGAGCTGGAACCGGTTCTAAACGGCACTGTAGATTTGTGGAACCTCTTCTATAGAAGAGGTTAGAACTGGCAGGAACTCACCCCTGCCCAACTCCCTGTCCATAGTTATCACATGAGTGGAGCAAAACAGGGTTCAGCAAAACCTAGGCCACATTCCAATTATCAAAACCATGCAACCCCCCCCCCCCTTTTATCCTCACAGATCACCAAGGGAAGTCACAAAAATGGGTGCTTTCCATATGGCCACTTGAATGTTGTCTGCAAGACACAAGACAATTACTCCACAGGACTTTCTGCCTTAGTTACCAGAGATTTTAGCTCTACTGGATATTCAAATGGCCAGGATTCTGTAACTACTATCATTTCCTCATCCTGTCCTGGCCAAGTCTGTCTTTATAATCTGTCTTTATAATTTCCATGGTGGCAGTCCCAAGAAGAAAGGCAAGCTCTATGTCCATGGAGTCTATTCTGTGCCACTCATCAGCTGAAGCAAGGGCAACAGATTCATGTTGCCAATGAGCACCACGGCCTGCCATCCATCTACCAGGGAACCTCTGCGATGGAGACACCATTGCCCACTTGCAGTCCATTAGCTACTATTATATTTTCCATCTCTTTCAGCACTTTAATTCAGAATTCCCCAACATTTCCAGTTTTGCAGACCAGCTTGGGGGGGGGGGGTTCTGCATGAGTGGTGGGCAAGCACATTTGCATGCAGCTCCATTTCTGCGAGTAGAGGGTACATGTGCCTACCACTTACAAAAATGGGGATGCATGCATGCACTCACTCGCCACTTCCACAGTCTAGTTCCAAAGGGTTCAAGATCATGTAGTGGGCCACAGCCTGGAGGTTGGGGCCTCCTGCATTAATTGTATCACCCTGTAAAAGTTTTGTAACTGTTCTGCTACTATTTCATCAACTTCCCCAATTTTGTTCTTAGCAATATTTGTCAGGACCCACTTGATTTTCTAGAATGTCTGACTCTAGTTCAAACCTTCATACTCTATATTGCCAAAAGTATTCGTTCACCCATCCAAATAATCAGAATCAGGTGTTCCAATCCATGGCCACGGGTGTATAAAATCAAGTACCTAGGCATGCAGACTGTTTTTACAAACATTTGTGAAAGAATGGATCTCTCTCAGGAGCTCAGTGAATTCCAGCATGGAACTGTGATAGGATGCCACCTGTGCAACAAATCCAGTTGTGAAATTTCCTCGCGCCTAAATATTCCAGTCAACTGTTAGCTGTATTATAAGAACGTGGAAGTGTTTGGGAATGACAGCAGCTCAGCCTTGAAATGGTAGGCCACGTAAACCCATCCAACATTGTGTGTGACCCCACAAATGTGCTTCTGGAAGAATGGTAAAAAATTCCCATAAACACACTCCTGAACCTTGTGGACAGCCTTCCCAGAAGAGTTGAAGGTGTTATAGCTGCAAAGGGTGGACCAACGTCATATTGAACCCTATGGATTAGGAATGGGATGTCACTTACAGTAAGTTCATATGTGAGTAAAGGCAGGTGAGTGAATACTTTTGGCAATATAGTGAATGTATCATTCATTTTGGGATCTGTTTATATAATATTTCCATACCAAACCAGTTGCACTGTCTCTTCTTTCTATCCTTTTTCGCCAATAGAACTTTGACTTCTTTGTATTTTTATATGCAGAAAAAACAATTACTACCAACCTGCCTTCTATTGAGGACCTGTACACTGCACGAGTCAAAAAGAGGGCTGTGAAAATATTTACAGACCCCTTGCATCCTGGACATAAATTGTTTCAACTCCTACCCTCAAAAGGACACTATAGAGCACTGCACACCAAGACAACTAGACACAAGAACAGTTTTTTCCAGAACGCCATCCCTCTGCTAAACAAATAATTCCCTCACCACTGTCAAACCATTCACTAAGGCTGCATTACAATTAGTCTTCTCATCATTCCTATCACCCATTTCCTCCCACTTATGACTGCATGACTGTAACTTTGTTGCTTGTATCCTTATGATTTATATTGATATTGATTGTTTCCTGATTGCTTATTTGTACCCTATGACTATCATTAAGTGCTAGTGGTGGGTTCCGGCAGCTGCTAATGCTGATTCGCTCAGGGAAGCGTCTCACATGTGCGTGCTGTGCGTGCTTGATGAGTGATGCGCGTGTATGCACAATACAACAAAAATCGCTCTGCAGATGCACAGAAGCCAAAAACAAGATGGTGATGCCTACAGCGCCACAGGGAGAACCAGTTTGGGGGCATGGCAGGCTTGGGTCACTGCCGGTTCCAGCGATCCAGGCCACCAAGCTACTAGCGGTTCGGCCAAACCAGTCCGAACCAGTTGGAACCCACCACTGGCTGTATCTCATGATTCTTGATGAATGTATCTTGTCTTTTTATGTACACTGAGAACATATGCATCAAAGATTCCTTGTGTGTCCAATCCCACTTGGTCAATAAAGAGTTTCTATTCTATTCTATCTTGCCCAGATTTCCCTTTATTTCTCCTGCAGTAGTCTGATATAAATTTCTTGGAGAGGGCATTGTCTCTTTCCACATATGACTTGTTTTGACCAGCAAGACAAATTGCAAGAGACAGGTGAAGGAAGCAGTCTTCACAAGGGGTCTTATATCAATTTCTCAGTTGACCTGTTTGTTTGTTTTAGCCATTTTGTCATGTCCGACTCTTGGTGACTTTATAGGCAAGTGCTCTCCATGCTACCCTGTCAAGCACAGCTTCTTTTAATTGTTGGATGTTTAACTTTGTATCAGATTTGATGTTATCAAGTCAGTGCTTTCTTTGCTTGCCACTTCTTCAGTTGACCTATTGTTAATTAAATGAGGATATGTGTTCAAAGTAAAAAGCATGTCCTACTTTTTGCACTCGTGCTTGTGCTCCTCTCCTTGGAAGGTATAATTTAGGTAAAATTAGGTGTCTCCATCCTCATGTATTTCTTTTTTTAAAAAAAGATATACTTCTTAGTATTCATTGATAGCTTGGGTAAGTCCATGTAATTTAGAAATATTTTTATTTTAATGGAATATTCTGCAGTCTAACTATTCAGTACTCTTTCAGCTCTCTGCTCATGGTCAAGGCCATAATATCTAACTAGGATTCTGTTGTGACTCAGCAGAAGTTTGCTGTGAGTTGAGTTGGGATGCAGGAATAACAATGCAGTTGGGGCTCGTTAGTGTGGTCTTCTGGAGATGAAAGGACTGATGGTGCCATGCCCTGGTTGCAGAAGTCAACGTTCATCATTCATCGGTCGTGGTTTATTTGTGAGAGACACTTGGATAAGTGATTTGCTTTCTGTAACCCTGATTCAAGGAGACACTTGGAGAAGTGATTTTCTTTGTAAGAGATCTTTGTTTTTGCATTCCTACTGAATTCAATACAATTTCTAATCCCTATTATTACTATACAAAGAGGCAATCTTGATAATAGATTAGTAGAAGCCCATCTAAGAATTAGACAGCATCTGGTTTTTAGCAGTTCTCTTCAGTGACATGATTATTGTCTAGAATGCAAGTGAAACCAGGGAAGCCACAGATAGAACATTGTACAATAAAAGGCAAAATGGTCAAAAAATTTTAGCAAGAACAATCCACCTAGAAGACTTCACAGACAGAAATTTATAAAACACCGAAGATGTGGCTGTAAAACAAAATAAACCTTTGATACCCATATTTCTCTGAAAATAAGACCGAGTCTTACATTAACTTAAGACATATTAGGGCTTATTTTCTGGTTAGGTCTTATTTTCAGGGAAATACAGTACTAAATGCATCTGTCTGTCTGGCAATGTTAAATGGGGGTTAGTTTTGGGATAGGGCTTATATTATGAGTATCCTAAAAATCATGCTAGTGCTTATTTTCTCATTGGGTCTTATTTACAAGGAAACATGGTACAATAGACCATCAAAATTATATTAGATTTTAATGCCAAAGATGTTTCCCTAATATCTCATTATTTCAACATGTCAGTTGGTATGGTCCATACAACTGCGTGAGCAGCCTGCGTTTCGTACTCAAACATCCCTTGATAGCCTTTGAGTCTTCCCATGGGAAGTTGACTTCAGATTTGTTTAGAGCAACTGGCCTTGGATTTTCAGGGCTTTAGAGAAGTTTCTTTCCTTGGAAATGTTGTAGACTTTCCCTCTGCAAATGATGCAAAGCTGCCATTAAACTATAAGTAGTCTCAACTGGAAAAAAAACAATCCCATCGGAATCATAACCTCTCTATGCTCTGTTTCACTTTCTTTGTGTCCTTGCTTTGAGTCTGCAGTATTTCCGTCATCTCTGTTACTCTTCACATTTGTTCCAAGGTTGATATTATGGCATTGTAACCTGTTTCTGTTTGCTCTGCAATGTTTTCTACTTAACATAGTTCCATTGTTTGCGTGCAGATCATACAGAAAAAGTCCAATATTAGTTTTTGGGAGTCTATGTCATTTTGCGGAGAAAATGCTGGAGCCTTAGTATATCCTTGGGAAACCTCTGTTTATGCATTTAGAGGTTGAAAATGAATAAATGGAAAATAAGAGAACAGCAATCAACCCAGCCAGAGTTAGCCCTAAGGCAGCAAGGCAGCAAGTGCAAAATGAAACACATTACCAGACACATTGCTATGGAAAACAATGCATTGTGTCTCCTCCTAATAAAAATCAGGTGGGTGAAAAACTTTCCCCATTAGATCTAGCATTTAACTTTTCTTGGGTAAATAAAAAGGGCTCATTTCAGTACATTTTTTTTCCTTGACAACCATCCCAAGCAAGGCAAAAAAAGTGAGATATCTATTTTTTTTTTAAATTTACTCTTTGTTCAAAATGTATGTCTAATTTAAAACAATCAGTTTCAACTTAGTCAGTACCCAGGATGGTTTAAAAGAAAAATGATTATAAACTGCATTTTGCTCAAACCATCATGGGTTTCAGACAGAGGTGGGCTCCTCCTGGTTTGGCCTGGATCGGGTCGAACTGGTAGTAACAGCGGCAGGAGGCTCTGCCCACCCGCCCGGATGCTTTTGCACATGTGCAGAAGCGTGGTGAACACACACAAGCATCACATGCACACACAAGCATCACGCAAGCGTGCAAGTGTACAAGCACGTCCGAAACGATAGGAAAAAAAATTGGCAACCCACCATTGATTTCAGAGCATGTGCAATGCAGAGTAAGCCACACCTAGGAATGGGAAGATTGTTATACCCACTATTGTTTGTTTGTTTTTAATTTTTTTCTGCTGGACCATTGTTAACAATAGTTGGGGCATTGCTGGCCCATTGTATAGAATAACAATAGCACTTGGATTTATATACCACTTCATAGTCCTTTACAGCCCTCTCTAATTGGATTACAGAGTCAGTATATTGGCCCCAACAAACTGGGTCCTCATTTTACCCATCTTGGAAGGATGGAAGGCTGAGTCAACCTTGAGCCAATCAGGATCAAACCGCCAAACTTCTAGCAGTTAGCAGAATTAGCCTGCAGTACTGCATTCTAACCACTCTGCTTTCACAGCTCTTTCAATTTTTCCACATTTAGGAAAAATTCCTTTTTCATAGAGTATTTAACATTCTTAATAATTGCTCTTTTAATCAGTTATCCCACTTCCCTATTTTCTTATCTGTATTTGGATTCTTTTTCTCTGCTTGATTACATTGTTTAAGGGGCTATACAGTCATGATATTCATTGTTGATTAAATATTGAGACAAGTCATTTGTATCGGGTATAATTTGTTTGATCTCCAGATTTTGAAGAGCTTCTCTGGATCCACTTGGTTTCTGAGCCTAAAGGGAATTCAGAATCTTTCAATTTAAAGCTGTAAAAATCAGAGTCTTTTTTCCCTCAAAATCAGAATTTTCAGTAGTAATAATGTATCTCGGTTTGACCTAATATAGCCCATGATAAACTGGGTTTAAGATGTAAAGCATTTCTGTAAAATGAAATACTTATTGCAGTTTAAATTACGAGACATGTTGGTATCAGGGAACATTTGAAATGACAGAAATAAAGTTGCCATATGCTTTATAGTGTTGTAAATCACTTTATCATTATGCTTTTTGCCAATTGTAGAAATGTAGAAGAAAATTAAACAGGTTTTAAATAAAAGAATATTTTCATATAATTCAAACATATTGTTTGTTCTACAGCTTTTTGTGTGTTTGTCTGTATTTTGGTTATGCGTTTGTTTGTTTAATGACAACTCGGTTCTAAATATTTATCATATAAATATAAATATCATAGAGCCGAGGTGGCGCAGTGGTTAAATGCAGCACTGGAGGCTACTTCAGCTGACTGCAGTTCAGCAGTTCGGCTGTTCAAATCTCACCGGCTCAAGGTTGACTCAGCCTTCCATCCTTCTGAGGTGGGTAAAATGAGGACCCGGATTGTTGTTGGGGGCAATATGCTGACTCTGTAAACCGCTTAGAGAGGGCTGAAAGCCCTATGAAGCAGTATATAAGTCTAACTGCTATTGCTATTGCTATTGCTATATAAATTAAGATGTGAATTGGAACTTATAAAAGGAACGAAAAATGGCCTAGCATGGATATTAAACCTTGGAATAAAAATATTTTCAGTAGGCATTTTAAAAAAAAACTAACCTCAGAATGCTTTTGAAATGGGATAGCTTTTGTATCTCTAACATTTTCAGCAGGGTTTCTTCTTTATAGAAGTAAAAAACTCAAATGTGAATCTGCATGAACTCAAAACCTGCTAAAAATGCCAGACTGAAGAATGAAAGCAAATGGGTTGTCATTATTTGATTAGATTTGAAAAAGTGAGAATTTAAGTGTGCAGGAAAACTACCAGGGAGTCGGTCAGTTACTTATCATGACACTACTCTAAAGTAAGCGAATTTGTCTTTCTTTTCCTTTCTCTGATTTTTGCAACAAAAGGCTAGCTAAAATGTATCCTAAAACACTTTTAAATTGGTAAGCTCAAAATGACTGGACATCAGCCAGATTGAAGTAATTCATTCTATTTTGAATAGAATAAAATGGTCGAAATCTGGTTCTGTAAAGTGATAGCCTGCTGTTAGGACATATTGAAAAGATAAAACCATTCTTTCAAATGAACTCTTTTAAGTGAAATTGATCTAGAAGACAAAAATATTCAACTTGCTGGCTGACCTTTTCCATCCCATAGACGAGGATGTGCATAATGCATTATTCTGCAGGATATGCATTTCTTATTACAAAGTAATAGGGGCCCTCTCGGTGCTTTACACATGACTGTTAGAAAGATAAGAACGTAGCCCAGCTTTCATAATGTAATTGAGTGCTTCAAAAATATCTCTAATGATTAATATACCAGACATTATGCAATGCTCCTACAAGGTAATTCTGGCTTGACACAGAATAATGAATGTTACAGAACTTCAGTAGCTTAGGAGACATTAGGGCCTCAGACAGCCAAAGCCCACCCTGAGCCAATCATAATACTCCATATAAGTATAAAGAGCTACCTCATTAATATCTGCAAGGGACTAGTTCCTGTTTATATTAACCCACCCAGATAAAATCCTGTGCTCAACAAGCACAAATGTATTAATTGCAGCCTAATATTAATATTTAATATTATTAATAAAGTGATATTAATATCAAGCATCCTAGAATTAAGAAAAAAAATTCCTGACAGAACAATCAACCAGTGGAAAAGCTGGCCTTCAAAATTTGTGGCTGCTCCTTCATTGGAGGCTTTTAAGAAGAGACTGGAGAGTCATTTGTCTGAAATAGTGTTTCTCACAGTGGGTCCCAACCTTTTTTTTGGCCATGCCCCATCTAAGCATCTCTAAAATCCTGATGCTCCCCCTGTGGTCATATAATTCATACTTTACTCAAAAAGTGAGCTCTACTCACGTGGAAGAAGCCTAAAAGGCTATTAACTTGGTTTAAACAAGGTTCAAATTGCCCCCATTAAAAATCAAATTGCCCCCTGTGGGACATGGGCCTCACGTTGGGAATCACTGGTGTAGGGGCTCCTGCTTGAGCAGGAGGTGGGATTAGAAACCCTCCAAGGTTCTGTGCAGTTCTGATGGTGTTGATGTTCTACAAGCTACTGTCCAGAACAGTGGTGGGTTTCAAAAATTGTTCAAACCTACTCTGTGGGTGTGGCTTCCTTTGTGGGAGTGGCTTGCTGCCCATGTGACCGGATGGGAGTGGCTTGCCACCCATGTGACCGGATATGAAGATGCCGACGACACTTGTCAGAACCACCTTAAATTACCTCACACACAGCCCTGGCATGTTTAAGAATATGATGTACACCTGTTTTTTAAAAGGCATCTTTGGTTTGCGTTAAAACAACTTCAACACACGCAATGTTCTGATTGCACCACAAACGCAGTAGTCATCCTTACCTTTCACAGAGGCACTGAGTTTTATAAATGTCAGCATGATAGTGTAGAATAATCATATCCAAGGACCAGTGGTGGGTTTCAAAAAATTTTGGAACCTCTTCTGTAGGTGTGGCCTGCTTTCCGGGTCCACTGGTGGAACCTCTTCTAACCGGTTCGGTAGATTTGACGAACCGGTTCTACTGAATAGGTGCGAACTGGTAGGAACCCACCTCTGGTTCAGAGGATCAACTTTTCTTCCCATTGCTTTGATGTTCGTGTCACTGTTGGGTTTCTATCTCTTCTATCCTTTTCCCTATTACATCTACCTGCTCCATCAGGTCAGACAAGAAAGGGATATTATGGCCCCATCAGCCAAGGAGTTCCATCTGATTGAACCAGAGATGGGTTCCTACCGGTTTGGACCAATTCAGCCAAGTAGGTAGTAACTCGGCTGGCCACGGTCCTGAACCAGTTCTATTGGCGGTGCTATAGGTGCCACGATCTTGTTTTTTGCTTCTGCACATGTACAGAAGCAATTTTTTACTACTGCACATGTGCGCATAGCATGCATGCATGCAAAGCATGTCCCCGGCAGTAACAGAAGCCGGAACCCACCCCTGGATTTGATCCTTTTCTACCATAAGACTTGCCCCCCTCACCGAAGACAGATTAATCACAACACTATTGGACTTCTAGAGAGGTCTCAAAAAGTGTTTTTTTCCAAAAGACCTGAAGATCCCTTGGGAACAAAAAACCTGCAAGTGGGTTCTATTTTATCTGAGTTTTTAAACACTCTTCTGTGTTAGAGGGACATTTATTTTCCATATGGTTATATTAAGATGTGTTTGTATTATTCTGATTTTTATTATACATCACCCGGAGTCACATTTGTGACATAAGTGATTTGATAAATAAATAATATTTATTTAATTAAATAAATTAGATGTATTTAATTTAATTATCAATTAATTATTTAAATTATTATCAATGACAATCCCATTTTGCCTTCTGAAAATGGCATGTTTATGAATAGCAAGAACCTGGTGCCTCTGTATTTCAGATGCCACATCTGGATTAAGCTATCCTGTTGTTTGTAGCTTGTATATTCATAATCAAAATTCATAAGTGACAATGCTTAACAAGGTCAGAGATAGCTACTCTAATCCACACTTAAGCTGAAGTTCATATATTTAAAGCAAATGTATCATAATACCAGTGGTGGATTTCAGGTGGTACGCCCCGATACGATGTACCGGAATCTGCCCAGAACACTGGATACCATTCTGGTATGGTGCTCCGGAGGGCCCACTCGCCCACCCAAGCTACTTACCTGTCTTTTAAGGCTTCCGCGCTTCCGCACGCACATGGCACTTACAGCACCTGCGCAACGCTCTGCGGAGCAACTGGAGCATTGCGGATGCTCGCGGAGGCGCTAAGATGTGCATTCACATGGACACCGCCAGGCCCATTCCAACCGTACCCGTTGGAATGGGATCCAGAACCCATCACTGCAGAATACAGAAGAAAATATAATATTATTTTGCATATAATGAACAGCACTGCTATTTTTGGGAGAAGGATTTGTTTATCTTCTTTTGTTTTTAGTTTACAGTTCAATATCGTATAGTTGTAACACAGACATTTTTTCTGGTCAAGTTTACACTTTCTGTCCCATTTCTTCTGCCATCGCTTTAAAAAAAAAATAGCCGATTGACTTTTTCTTCTGCCATTGTCTCTTGGTTAAGTAATATCCAAGAATGGAAATTGAGATACAGATAGTAGTGCAAGAAAAAATATTCAAATATTCACTCCACAGTGAGAAGAGCAAAGTACTATATGAAATGGATATCTTGGAACAAAAATAACCCTCTTAGAAAAGCATAAAGGCCTTGGTGCTTTCAACACAAGGTCATTTTAGTAAGTTTCTGATGTAAACATTGATTGTTGACTCTCTGTTGACCTTTCATTATCTACACAATTGCCTGTGTTATTTCAGTCAAATTGCCACAAATTCAGAAACGAACAGAAAATATGGAAGAGAGATTTAAATTCTGATGTCATTAGAGACAATCACAGTGTTCAGAACATTAAAAAAAAAAAACCTTACATGCTGAATTTATTCTAGCAGGCCCGATTATATGAGATAGATTTAGTTCTGAATGCATTCCCCTAAACCACTCCTAACCATTCTTTTAGAAGCACTGTGGCAGGGTTACATTTAAGGTGCAATATAAGCTACGGATCAGGAAGCTGAATGCATTTCCTTTGGCATTTACAGTTAAATGCAATTCTTGAGATATTTATTAAATGAACTATACAGTCCTGGGGTGTTAGGCTTATTATATATAGCTTAGATTCAACCTATCTGATTTAATATTGTATCTCTAAGCTATAAGTGACAATGCTTAACAAGGTCACAAATTTCTGTTTTATCCTGAGTTCTTAACTGCCTGTTTTTTTTCTAACAATAGGCAGTAGTAACATAGTTATTTCCCTAGTTTTCTCCTTTAAGGCCTGGGGATTATATTCCTTTTACCCAGGGCTTAATCTACTTCCAACTTTCACTTAGTTTTATATTTTCTCCCATTCTGCAGCTCCTATAGTTAAGTAGTTCTTCATCGGGCTGGAAATGCCTAGTAATTGTCCCCTTTGACTCAGTTGCTTCTCCATCTTTCAGTCCTTATCAGTTTGTAGGCGGAATGGAAAAAATTACACGTCTGTTTCGCTAGCTGTAGTTGGTCTGCATCTTTGGAAGGCTTGTGAAGAAGTTAGGTTGTGCTACTCTTTATTCAGTTAGTTTCAGGCTCATGTATCCCCCTCCACAAACTGTTGATGTTCAGCTTCTCCTTCAGTAATTTGATTGAATTCCTTTAGTCACTTCCATGGACACCTACACCAGGGATGGGTTGCTGCCAGTTTTACTACCGATTTGCAACCCGTGCGTGCGTGCGCTGTTCAATGCCACAGGCTAGGGTCACTGCCTGTTCTGCGAACCAGCCCTGAATTCCACTATCGGTTTGGTCAAACCGGACCCAACTGGCAGCATTCCACCTCTGACCTACACCCTGTGTCTTCAACATTCTCTTTTTATCTCTCTGAAATACAGGTTTGGTCCTCCTAAATTCCCAAAAGACACAAACCCGTGATGATGAACCTATGGCACGCATGCTACAGATGGCACATACCAACCTCTCTGTGGGCACACGAGCATCACCTTAATTCAACTCCACCATGCCTGTGTGCACTCTTCCTGCCGGCCAGCTGGTTATCTCTGCCATGCATGAGCAGAAGAGCCCATGTGTGTGGGGGGGACATGCATGCGGAGGGAAGGGCACATGGGGGACATGCATTCATGGGAGGGAATGTGCAGGGGGAGAAGATCGCATGTGAAAAGAGCATGGTGTGTGGCGCGTGCTAGAGGCCACATGTGCATGTGGGAGACAGGGTGCATGAGGTGCCCATGTGTGTATTGCATGCATGTTCATTCACATGCACACATGTACTTTGGGCACTCAATCCGGAAAAGGTTAACCACCACTGCACCAAACCATCAAGAAGAAAATCTCATATCAGGATGTCTATGGAGATTCTCAATCATCCAAGTCATGGTTGTCCCAAAGGTGCTTTTTCGAAAAGCCACTGGACTTTCTTGTTTTTTTCTGTCAAAATGTTTTACTTCTCATCCAAGAAACTTCTTCCGTTCTGAAGAAGATCACATCAGGAGCTTTGAGTCTTTCCTTCCACAGGCATAGAAAATTCTAAATAACCTCAGTATGATTTATGTATATGCTTATGATTTTACCCTTAATGTTTTGAAATGTTACTCATCAGCTTTTTGTTGTTATAAATTTTAAATGTCTAAATTTCATTCTTGTACTGATGGAGAGTTAATAATGTGTTCAAACACAATAAAGATAGAGAACATCATTCAGATGGGAAAAGTGCTTATTGGCCTTTGAGTAGTGTGCTAAAAATGAGCTGGGCCAGGACAAAAATTCCAACGGATTTAAATTTAAATTAAATGTATACCCTGTTTATAGGAATAGCAATTTAGTGCTGCCATGTTAGGGAACAAAATTCAGTGGCGATTGGGAGAAACATTGGTGGCAACACAGTTGTACATCCATTAGCAGATCACTTCTGCTAATTATATTTACAAATGTGAGTTACTGCTTTATCAAATGCAGTTTTCTGTCCTATTATAATACTATATTACTGTAAGGTTGTCAAGGTATATTATGCAGAAGATAACCAGCGGAGACTGATAAAAATATGAGCAATTTCAGCCCTAGATCAATCATATGGGGAAAAAAGGACACTTGAAATAACTGATAATTACAGAGTAACGCGAACCGCTTTTAGTCATGACTGTAGTTAAAGGTAAGACACATCAAAAGCCAAGAGAGGGGAAGATAGATCAAAGAATTCAATAGGATAATCAGCTAAGGTAGTTTTAATTCTGTTCGGATATTGCAGAGGGGAAAAAGAAAGAACTTCCATAATGGATGGGTTTGTTAAATATATGGAGCTTATGGCTCATTTTCAGAATAGGAAATGGAAAAAAAAATAATGTTTGTACTTGGGAATAAAAAGTATATAAGAGGAAATTGGGAATGAGTAAGACCAGAATAAAATAAAAAAATATTTCTGGCAAGATGTACTAGAAGCATTAAATAAAAAAGGGCATATTACAAGGAAGACGGAATGTATAAAAAGCTTGCTGGCAAAAAAAAAAGCATCTGTCTATTTTATTTTCTTAATATAATTGTTATTAAGAATTTTAATTACAATAATAAAAACTAATACAAACTAAACTTAGAGAAGTGTATGGAAAGAAAGATGAAAAGTGCAGGAAAAAAGAAGAGGGAATATAATAAAGAAAAAGAAAAGAAATATGTAAAGAAGTGGTTTCCAACCTTCATCAGAAGTGTAAGCAACGCTCTATGATGTTAAATAGAGACCTCTTCATCCCATTTCCCATTTCTTATCTATAAGAACATTCATAAAACATCAACTTTTCAATCCTGGTATCAGCAACAAGTCTATACATGGTTGCCAGAACATTGGGGGTGGGGGGCGAATCTTAATTTAACCTTGATCAAACAAGCCAATTCTATATTCCTTTCACTTACTTCTAAAAGTCTTAATCTTTAATTCAATCAAATGTGTTATAGGATTTAATTTCTGTTCAGTTCTTCTTTATCCCATCACACAGATTTCTTCAAGGCTTTTGTAAATTCAGCATCAAAACATTCATTCATTGACATATTTTAGACATAGTTTATCCATAGAAGCAGACATAATTATTGACAATGATGATGTTATGGAACTTCTGGCTGCGTTTTTCAAAGTTTTCCTTTAATAAATTTGATGGTTATTACATTCTGCATCATTTTGTTACTCCCAGTATTAACTAACATTAGGCTTGTACAGGTAGTCATCAATTTATGATTTCATTTCATTCATTTCATTTCATTTATTGGATTTCTATGCCGCCCAATCCCGGAGGACTCCGGGCGGCTCACAGAAATGAAAAAAAATTAAAAGGAATTATTAAAAACAATGGTACACAACAAAGCTAGAAAGGAACACAACAGACACCCAATCAGGAGGGGGCTGGACCTCAATCAAGGGGTCAACAGCCCCAAGCCTGCTGGAAAAGCCAGGTTTTAATGGCTTTGCGAAAGGCCCTGAGAGTGGGGAGGGCCCGGATCTCTGGGGGCAGCTCATTCCATAGGGCTGGAGTGGCAACAGAGAAGGCCCTACTCCTAGGCGCCGCCATGACCACAAATGAGCCCACAATTTATGTTGTTAAATGAAATTTTTGTTAAGTGAGTTTTACCCCATTTTATGACTTTTCTTGCCACATTTGGTAAGTGAATCACTGCACTTGTTAAATTAGTAATACTGTTATTAAGTGAATCTGGCTTTCCCATTGACTTTGCTTGTCAGAAGGTCACAAAAGATAGTCATGACCCTGGGACACTGCAACCATCATAAATATGAACCACTTGTCAAGCATCCAAATGTAACTCATGAGACCATGGGATGCTGCAATGGTCCTAAGTATGAAAAAGGGTCATGTGTCGCTTTTTTCAATACCGTTGCACCTTTAATGGACACTAAATGAAATGAGTCATTTAGTGACCATTGTTGTAAGTCAAGGACTATCTGTATTTCTTTTCCCTTCAGCTTAAAATTTTCAGTCCTCCTTAGTGTCTACTTTCTAAAATCACCACATATTTTATTATGACTTGTAACTGCCAGGACAACCTGTTTCCCATTAAAAGTTCTTTATCTTTTATAGTTAATTCCAAAATCCTATAGTTAAAAAAATCAATATTCCAAATTTATCTGGACCATTGATCCGTTTATAAGTTTCTTAGATCAAAATCCTAATTAGCTTTTTACTGTTTATTTCTGTCAGCACTCCCAGGCAAACCAAACAGGAAACATGACAAGTTGAATTAATTACGTTTTACTGTAAAGCTACATTAACAGAATCTTGCAAGTCTGAAAGAACAAGCTTTTAACCTCTTGGTCAATTCAGACAGGAGCTTCCTCGGTTTCTTCCTGTGACTTGTGGGTGACTGCTTCTCTTGGCTGATTGTCTCCTATGCAACATATCTTCCCCTTGTTCCTCAAGGTCACCCACACATTCCATTACAATTTCAAATTCTTTAACTTCTTAAGCTTTCAAATATTTTTTTTCCTTTTGTTCAGAGTTGAAGATAAAGTCACCTGAAGATTTTTCAGGCTAAAGAAGCTCTCTTTAGAATAGTTAATAGGCAGTTTCTGAAAGTGATTAGAAAGTGAGGTTTGCAAACTTTAAGCAATACGGTTGATCCCACTGTGGCTCAGAACTTGAACCTGCAGAAAACTATTGTCCTGAGGTCTCCTTATGAGGAGCACCTATCTAGAGCACCTGTGAGGAATCCCACATTTTCTTCTTATCTGGAGAGGTTCCAAGGAACTGGTATAGCACCAGAGGTGGTATTCATCAGATTCTGGAGAACTGGTAGCGGAAATTTTGAGTAGTTCGGAGAACCGGTAAATACCACCTCTGACTGGCCCAACCCCCATTTATTCTCTGTTTCATAATACAGAGTTCCAGCTCTGGAGGAAATGAGGATTTTTGCGGTAACTTTCCCCTGGAGTGGGATGAGAATAGAGATTTTACAGTATCCTTCCCCTGTCACGCCCACCAAACCATGCCACGCCCACCAAGTCATGCCCACAGAACCAGTAGTAAAAATTTTTGAATCCCATCACTGTATAGCATCATTTCTTTTGTACCAGTCACAGACAATAGTCATCAGCTCCACTTTCAGAGAACAATTTTTAATTTACCACCCCTCCCCCGGAAATCCTCCAACAAAGGAAATGTATAAATGTGGAAAGAGAAATATCAATGAAGGAAAGCAAAGGAAAGAAACAAAGCAGTAATGCATTTTGTTTTGTTTTAGTTTTTCATGAATACAAAATTGATCCTTTCTTACTGTTATTTTTGTACTTCTGTAAGGAGTTGGAAATTAGAATTTCCCATACAGAGTCTTATGCTTTTAATATATTTTATATAGCATTAAAATATTTTACACTGCTTTTAAGTATAAAAAGCTTAAACAAATCTTTTAGGCAGGATCACAAAATTCATCTTACCATAGCTACAAAAGCAAAAATGCAGAAGGCACAATGCTAGCCATTAAATAAAGTTCAACGTGCAAAATAGTAGCTGGAAAGAACTATAGTTTAACCAACTAGCCTTTTAGAGCCCTTTACATTAGTAACAAGTGAATAAACTGCATTTATCATGGAAGAGCGTTCATAAATGAGAAATCCACTAATCTGATGGACCTTAGCATCTCACCCTTGAGCAGAACTTTTCTAATTAGTCTTGAGACTTAGGCAAACACAGATAGGTTGATAGATTCCTGATGCCAAGCTCTTTGGAAATTTAAAGCTCTTATGTATGCCTTGATAGGCCTGAAGTAAACTGATGTTATACTCCTTGATGCTTTGATCCCTGCAAGCAACAAGGAAGCTGCATTCTGAACTAAGCTCCTTAATCATCTTTATAGGAAGATCTTTCAAAAGTGGTCTCCACCAACCTGGATATAATCCAGGTTTGACTGCCTGTGGCAGCAACATTTTATTGGACGATATATTGATTTTATTATATCTCAGCTGTTTGCAGTCTTTTTATCAGCAGCTAGGGAATTTCACATGGAAGAAAAAAATACTATCTACCTAAATATCTTATCAAAATAAAGTGCTAACCAGATCTGGATTGTAAAATCTAGAAGGCCACTAAATGGCAGCAAAGGGTTAGCATGTTCTACATTTCTTTGCTGATTTATTTAGTGGCTGTTTATTTTTTGTAGATAGTAATCCTATAAAAATATCATAGCAAAACATTTTTAAAAAACAAAAGAAAACAGTAGGGAGGACTGTAGAATGCATTAAAGAAGATGCTTAAAGAACAGACTTAGGAGTTTCTAAGTGAAAAATGCATCCATTCCAAGTGTTTTTTTCAGCTGGATTGTATGGCTGGAGTACTATTTTCAAACAACTAATTCTGTACTAGTTTTAGAGCCTTTAGAGATAATTGGAGCCTTTTCAGTTTGTGGTGCTTGGACAATAATGGATCACCTATGTGATTTTGTTTATGTATCACAGTGTGAGATAGAAAATACACTGAGTAGTTACAAAGGTCCACAAATATAATTAAACCTCATGGTTTCTATTGATGTTAAGACATTATTCTTACCGTGTAGAAACAAGAGCAATTGTGTTCTTTTGTGACAATCTGTGACACTTTGCCATTTCCTCAACTTAATTTCATGTACAGGTGACTGAAGAAAAGTGATAATAGTAGCTGCACAGAGATTTCATCAAGGAGTGCTGAGGAAACAAATTTAACTTCAAACTGTTTTTATTGCTTCACTTATTTAGGCAGTATAATTGGTAAAAAAAATCCTCCCATGGAAGAGCTAAAAGAAGATGTATTTCTTGTATTACCTTAAGACATGCATGATAGTTCAGCTTGTTATGGGGCTACAAAAAAGTCAAATAAGGATATCTGCTACCTCTATATGTAAAGATATTCCCATTAGAGGATATGTGGTCTATTTTAGGTTGCTGTGAACTCTGGTACCTTACTTTGATCTCTTTGTATGCTACAGGCAGTTCAGATCTCAAAATCTTTCCTTACATCTATTCATTATCTCAGAGATTCCAACTTCTTCAAACTATCGTGAATTCTTTGATATTTCTCAGTTGCACTGAACATTCAGTCTCAAAATGTCTCTGTTGCTTGGACTCTTGGCACAATAACATGAAAAAAAGCTGTTGGGCCAAGCCAGGTTTCCAAAATATCAAGAAAGAAGATAGTAATGTCTGATGGAGCATTCACTAAAATCTGTTGTGAACAGAAATCCCAAAGAGTGGGCACTGAACCCAAAGGCAACCCTCCAATTGCCATGGTATTTAAGAACTATATTTGCATATATTTGAATGAGAGAAAACAGAAGGAAGAGACTATAATGGGATTGTACTATAACTCAGTTTAAACTAGAGAACTAGACATAATGCACAAGCAGAATGTCAGGCCTGCAGTTATATACATTTTAGGATCTTTGGCCTGCCACACTCTCTTTTATTTCACTGTGCTGTTTCATTAGTGTAGTAGTTGGGAGGGGGGAATAGAAAGGAGTAGAATTGTGGAACATGTTGTTGTCATTCTTTTCTAGAAGCCCAAGGTCATCTTTTGTCTCCGCACCTCTGCACATGACCGGAACCAACTGGGTGGAGATGCCAGCGTGGCCGAAGAACATTGGACCATGTGATGGATTTATGGGTGTGAGGATAAGATCATGAACTTTCAACTGGGTGGAATCCCAGGAAGTTTTCAAATTTGGGATTTTCCACAGATATGCCAACATGTTTAACTTATTAAATTGGAACTTTAAGGATAGCTGTCTTGGACTCTGATTTAATTCTGCATGATATTTGAAACGCTGACACAGAGTCTTCTTCTACCATCAACACAGTTTGATAAATTGACAAAGGAATAAACTGCAGATTTTATAATGGCTCTTCTCCACTTTGACAAGAGTGGAATTGTCTTCATCACTAAGCAGTCTGTGCTTCATAAGATTGTGCAATGTAGTCGAATACTATCCAAAATACTTGCATTAATAGTTTTTATCCAGCATATTTTCTTATGACATTTACAAATAGCAGCAGCTACATGATCTTGTCTGATTCCCCACAAAAGCTAAATAGCCTCTGACTTGATTAATATTTGGACAGAGACCACCAGGAAATTCAAGTACTGTAGACCAAGTCCAAGAAATTGAAAATAGCTCTTAGAATACAATGAGAAGTCTTTTTTTTTACTTTGCTGCCAAGGGAAATATCTGAATAGGTCCATGGAGGTACCAGAAGTCTGGCTCAAGTAGAAGAAATCTTTATCTTTGTGTTTTCAAATTCATACAAAGTTTAGCAACACGTGGAAGCTTTGTATATATCCTCCTTTACTGTAATTTATATAACAAGTGCAAATAGCCAAAGACCTTTCTTAATGCAAATCACTCACACTGTCTTTCAGCATTACATAAATATCTCTAATGCAGAGTTTTCAAAATACAATTCCAACATGTAAGTTTTTTTCAAATATTGTTGTCTATATAAAACTTTCAGTTGAGGTTTACTGTTTTACTTTGTGTTTATATGTGCTAGTATTATGTTTTGTGAATTCATAGAGAAAAAAAACACAAGTGTTATGTTGTCCAACGACAATTGAACTTCTAAATTCTCTGCTCATGGTCCCAAAGGCAGAACAGTAAAGGATAGATATATCTGGTCTTTCAAAAATTCCTCACTCTGCTCAGAAAATTAGGAACATGAAAACAGAATCTTCCAGTGCATAAAAATGAGATTGCCAGTGCTTAAAAATATATTATGTCATGACCAGATAAAATGGGTAGGGAGATAAGGAAATTGTTAAAATAGTTGACAATTTGACCCAGAAAGGAACAAACATATCGATTGTAAAGAATTTGTATAGAGAAAGACTGTCAAATATTAAAAGCAGATCCTTTGCTTCCTTCAACTGTGATAAATAGGGTGTCACTCTGAGAACATAGATATTGCATCCAGCCCATCCATTCTATTTGAGATACATGTTCCTTTACTGTAATACTTAACAATCTGTGGCTATTCTCTTATGTCTCATTCACTTCATCGCCTTCCTTCCTTCCTTCCTTCCTTCCTTCCTTCCTTCCTTCCTTCCTTCCTTCCTTCCCCAAAAAACAAAAATATATAAAAGAAATCAAAAGGATTAAAATATGTACAAGACATATATTCACAGATATACATAGAGTTATAGAATAAACATTTCAATAAGTGGAATGCATAATTTGTTAAACCATCCATAAGTAATCCATATTAATCAGTACTTAACTTACTTATAGCCAGAAGATTACTTGTTCAGCATTAGAAAAACATATGGCACCAGTTCAGTTATATACCACTAACCTAAGTAGGATTGACAGGAAGCTTGCTTAATGCGTAGTTGATATTATAAATCTGGTAGCATTTGTGAAGGTGTCCTTGGACCCATACCTGCATCAAGCATCCCATCTTGTCCTAGTGCAATATGCCAACATACACAAATGTTTGCATACTAGGACTATTATATCTTGCTAAGAGCACCATCTGTAATGGAAATATTGCATATGTTGAGTAAATTAGTACACCAAACTCCTTTGCTTGCCAACCACTGTTTTCATATAATCCTTATGTTACACCAATCAGTATAAAAGTTCTGCTCTTCCATCCTTAAAAGAAAATGCCTAAATAATTCAGAATAGTTCTAACATGCAAAATAAAGTCAAACCAAAAGCAGTCCACTACGTCTCAACCTAGTAATCTAAAAAACTAGAAGGAGATAGGCAGTGTAGAAACATGATACACAAAATACAAATAAATATTAACATTATGTTCAACAACTATGGTAGTACAATAAATAGGCTGCATTTATCTCAATAAATTATAAAGACTATCCCAAAAATATTTATCTGAAAAAAAATAATCACAACACAAAGTCAATCCATTTTGTACAACATCATACAAGTAGTTAAGGGAGGGGGGATTTTCCTTCTGATGTCAAAATGTTCATTTTTATGAAATTGTGGCTGTTTCCTGACACTGGGCCTCTGATCCTAGTGCAATAGTTTGAAGGACCAATATTGCTGAGGAATTAAGAATAACAGGATACTCACTTTTTTCTTATGAAAGAAAGCTTGATTTACATCGTAGTTTTGCATAATAAAAGAGGGACATGGTGACTCGTGGCTAAGATGCTAAGTTCGGCAGTTTGGTGGTTCGAATCCCTAGTTCCACATAATGGAGTAAGCTCCTGTTACTTGTCTAAGTTTCTGCCAACCTAGCAGGTCAAAAGCATGTACAAATGCAAATAGAAAAATAGGAACCATCTTTGGTGGGAAGGTAACAGGGATAAGTTATACCAACCACATAACCACAGAGACGTCTTCGGACAGTGCTGGCTCTTCAACTTTGAAATGGATATGAGTACCACCCCCCTAGAGTTGGGAACGATTAGCACAAATCTGCGAGGGGAATCTTTACCTTTAAGTATCTTTGCTTTAAACTGACTTTGTCACTCATACAATATTTCTCAGTATTTTGGCTATATACCATACTATTAAGTACTTATATATTATTAAGTATAATAGTACTGTATACATTCAGAACATTTTATGCTCTTGAATAAAAGAAAATCAAGGAAGTTTTGCTTGTTATATATGTTTGTGCTACATTTGTTAGCTGCCTTTCAAGTAATGTAAATATGTTGCCTCTAGCCTGTATTGATTAATTTTAAAGCAGTAGAGGGTTGTTTTTTTAAGCATCATGCATACACTTACTCAAAACTGAAGCTCTTTTGCCTATGGCCAAAATCTTCCTATTGATTTAAATTTTTCTTTACATTTTTCTTAAAGAGAATGTAAGAATCCTACTTAAATCAATTAAAGAACTGTATTTTCTTGTAGTTTCATGAAGTAGCTTCTGAGCAAATATGATCAAACCTTTTTAAAAATGATCTGTTTATTGCTATCTGTTAAAAATATCTATAATTTTTCAGGATGGGAATTTCTTGTCCTCTGCCTTCTTCCATTTAAATGGAAAAACACTGGAAAAATTGCTGCCTATCAGATATACACAAATCAAATATTTGTAATTGGAGAAATCACGTTAGATCATTATAATTTAGGTGTCTTTCATTTTCCATTCTTTATTTATTTGGGGGAAATAACTTGCACTTCAAGTTAGTGTTGAATCCTGCTATTGCTTGGACTTCTTGGCAAGAATTGGTTGCCATTGCCTCCTCTTAGGCTATGAGAGAGACTATGGCCTACAGTCATATAGTGATTTTTGTGCCTAAGGCAAAACTAGAGTCATAGTCTTCCTGGTTTTTGGCCCCGTGAATCAATTTAACCATCAATGTAAGCTCACCTTGACCTGGAGCTCATTCATATAGAACTATTACAATATTAGGGTTAGGAATTCATAGCATTGTGTTATGAACTTAATTGGTTTTTATTTATTTTTTTATTGCAGTTGGATGCTTATCAAAAGAAAGCCTTTGTTTTATTCAGTGAAATTTACTTTCTTTTCCCTGAATGATTGAAATGTAACATTAAAGTACCAGCTAGCCAGGAGTAGAACAAGCAAGTTTGCCAGTCCCATTGCTTCCTGAAGGGGAGGAAACCAGTCTGCATACAATGCACATGATGTATGATTGAGTTGATGCATATTTTGTAAATGTATACATGATAGTCTATTTTATTTATTTATCACACTTTTATGCGACTCATCTCCCTTATAAGGTGACTCTGGGCAGCTATTGTTCAGGAGTCGCAAATATCCAAACTTTTATCTAACTTTTATATAGAGCCGAGGTGGCGCAGTGGTTAAATGCAGCACTGCAGGCTACTTTAGCTGACTGCAGTTCTGCAGTTCGGCTGTTCAAATCTCACCAGCTCAGGGTTGACTCAGCCTTCCATCCTTCCAAGGTGGGTAAAATGAGGACCCGGATTGTTGTTGGGGGCAATATGCTGACTCTGTAAACCACTTAGAGAGGGCTGAAAGCCCTATGAAGCGGTATATAAGTCTAACTGCTATTGCTAACTGCAAGAGCATGTCCATGATTAGTGTCAGTGTTGCCAAATCTGCTGAAATGGTGGTCATGGTGCCATAGCCTAGACTGGAGACAAAAACATATGAAGAACAATTACAGGAATTGGGTATGGCCAGCCTAGAGAAAAGAAAAGGTCTTATTTTCCAAAGCACAGAAGACCAAGACAAGAAGCGATGGATGGAAACTAATCAAGGAGAGAAGCAAGCCAGAACTAAGGAGAAATTGCCTCCAGAAGTTGTAGGTGCTCCAACTGGGGTTTTTAAATAAGAGATTGGAGAACCATTTGTCTGAAGTTGTGTAGGGCCTCTGCTTGAGCAGGGATTTGGCCTAGAAGACCTTCAAGATTCCTTCGAGATCTATTCTGAATGATTGATAGCCAGGTTCTTCCTTTTCATATTTGCTTGACAATGTTGCCCACATGTAGATCAGGAAAAGATTTGCATCACAAGAGCAAATTGCATGTTTACTTACTGTGCTCCCCACTCCCCACAATAAATCAAAGTCTCATTGTGAAAATAAATGCTAAAACTAATCAAGGCAAAAGGAAAAGAAACAATTAAACTAAAATATGTTTTTAAAAAAATCTTTTCTACTCAAGATTTCAGAGTCGAATGTTTCTCTTCTTTTCTCAAACAGCCAAGCTTATCTTCTGTTGTTTCCCTTTCCCTCTCACTCCAGTTTGTGATAGCTTCATTTGCTTCCCCAATCAGAGGTGGTATTCAGCCAGTTCGGATCGTTTCAGGTGAACTGGTTGTCGAGATCGCAGGTGGGCCCGCCCCCGCCCAACCCCCTGATACTATGCCATCCTATTTAGCCACAATTTTGAGGCCTGGTACTTGTGCAGAAGGCACACACACAAGCAAAGCACATGTGCGGAAGTCGGCCACATGTGTGGAAGGTGTGTGTGGCAGGAAGCAAATGTGTCTGCGCATGTCAAATCGGTGGTAAAAATAAGTGAAAACAATTCAGCATTTTGTGGCAACTAAACATGCAAGGCTTTGTTCAGTTTTCACCTAGTCATGGCTCACCAGCATCCACACCAGGACAAACTGAGATGTTGAAACGTCTCTCTATCAGGAAATAATGATGGGAGCCTGGTTTTATTTTTTATTTTATTTAGATGATTCAAAGGCCACCTAACACCTAACGGCATTGGGTGGTTTGCATTTCAAAAGCAAGAAGCAACAATGTTGTTCATTCCTTTAAGAAACTTTCTACTCTGTTAGGAGAAAAAGTGCCTCCATATGTGGGCTACTGTGTGGGATATATAATGTTAAAGAGATAGAAGGGAGCAAGGCAATAAAGTAAAAGAAGAAAGAGCTGAGGATGGAAATATGGGTTACAGTCTTGGAGTCCCCGAGGATGTTTGTCAGCAGAGAAGAGAAACTTGCAGAAAAGATCCAGCTGGTTAAAAACCTGCCCACTGCAGGAGGCAAAGGGAGAAATCATGGCGGAATCAAAATCATTGAGCCACTTGGTGGGCATCTGGTGCCTGGGGACTGACACGCCATAGAATGAAGACCAAAGATTTACATATCTGCCATGGGATATTGTAAGGTCCTGAATATTTTTGCAAATGAGAAATGGCAACCAAGATATATATTCTGCTGTGTGTCAAGGTGCCTCATTTCCTGAGTCTCCGGTATTCTTCAGTGTTGCTACACCCTGCTGGAGACCCAAGGGAGTGAACCAAAGGTTCCATCATTAGCTCACTGCTTTCCCACTTGACTTTTGTTTTCCCATATATGCACCATCTCCCTGCCCTCTCCATCAGGAGCTGCTTCAGAGCACACCCTTGGAGTCAAGAGGTAGATAGATTCCTTTGAAACAGTTGGCACCGCATGGGACCAGTCAGCAGGGAGGCCCACTAATGAGGCCATCTGTACCATTTCCATCTTGCCCAAAAGAATTAGCTCTGTTATGCTACGAGATCCAGCGAGAGGTTGCAGCTTCGAATGGAGGTTGTAATGAGATGTGCTTTGATTTGTTCTTTATATAGGAAGGAAAGAGGGGAGGGAAAGTCTTGGAATGTCCCCAGAATGATCAGACATAAATACAAATTAAGCCAAGATTAACTGTTAACAAGTGGCAACTCCTAACTACAGGCTAAAGATTAGTTAGAGCAGAACAAAAACACTATTGAAAGAAATTGGAAATGCAAGATAAGAAAAATTATGCTAATGTATTCCAGCTTCATTGTGTCGTAATAATCTTAATAAATTCTAAGACTCCTTGTCCTATGGTTTTGTTAGGCTCGTTGTTATTATACCATGAAAAGCTGAATTATAATGCTGAGATGATGTAAAACTGGGAGATGCCACTCTGAGAGATAAGAAGGCCTAAGGTGAAAAACAACTATGCTATCTCTGACAGCATCATATACAGTTAACTGTGCATAGGTGTAATGGCATATTAAAGTGGGGAAAGGTCATTCCATAAGCAAAGGAAGACCAGTTATTTCTGGGGGTCATTATGCAATGTTTAGGAAGTTGCATTTTGCTGGGTAGATAATTGGCACCGTACTGAACCAGTCAAAACACAACAGACAATTCAAGCTTATTGGCCAACTTTAGAGAATTGTCTCATATTTCCCTTTCCCATCAAAACATTTCCATGATGCTGTGTTGCCTGATTCTCGCATTCCTTTTCTAAGCCACCTTTTAGGTAATCTTGTTGAGGTGTTGTGTTGTCTTCTCTTCCCCAATGATTTGATTGATGTGTATGAGGTGGTGACTTTGAACTATTAAAACTATTTTATTGGAGCAGCTATTTTGATTGTTCTTTTGATGTGTGAAAAACAAAACCTGATAGTCTAAAGAGTTTTGTTCTTCAGGCAGTACAAAGCACATTTTTCTCCATCATCAGAACAAAATGTGGAAAATGTGCCAAATATATATTGGTTGACCTTGCTAAAGAGATGGGATGATATTGGCCAAGGAGGGTTTTTCTCAATAGCAACATAAAGAAAGTTTCTTAGGAATGAAAGAAAATATATTCTGCATTACTAATGTGCATCAAAAATATATATTTGTATTTTAACATAATCAAAATTAATAATACATTTAATATAGTACAGCCGTTGTTTTGGAAATCATTAGCAAAAAGGGTCTTTCAAATGAATGGGAACATGGATGTAGCACTCCTGTGTTTTCTTTGAGTCATTTTAGCTTGGGGAAAGATGTGGCTTTTCTGAGAGTTGCAGATATTATAGTTGGACCTCCCTGACTTCCAATGTATGCTTTTGAAATTAAATCTAAATCATCACACAGTTTGCTAACATGCACATGTATACACATATTCAGCTATGGGTGCAGATTGGCAAGATTTGCAACAAAACATGTTTTTCCCAGACTTTTCTGAAGGCAACAGGATTGAACCTGGGACAAAGCCTTTCCTGCTGGAGGCATGACTATGTTGTTTCAGGTGGGACCTAAGGAGGACACAAGGTTACAGAGCAGTGTAGATGAGCAAAGTTTTGAATAAAGGAACAAACTTTTGCCAAAAAAAGCAAATAGTTTCACTCTAGTCTCTCTGTCTGTAGAAGTGTTGTGAGTATAATAGAATATATAAGTGGCAGGAAGCCATATTTATCCTATGTCAAAGTATAGTCAAGAAACTGAATTAAGTGACTCACCTGGCACTGCTGTGTTTGAAATAATTTATGACACTTGCTCAGTTGGAGTCGAGGATGTGACTGTTCTTTGTCTTCATTCTGGCATGAATTGTGACATGGGAGATTAAGTAAACACTGACTCTGGCTGGCCTAAAAGTAGACTGAATACAGAACTTGAGCCTGAATTATTACTCTACCCTATTACTCCAGATAATTTTAATTTTAGTTTATTTCTCCCTAAATGAAATGGACCTTGCTCGTAATGGGTCTCTGGGATCTGTTTTAACTTCACTGTGTTTTCTAAAGAAAAACAACTGCAAGTTGCCATTCTGCATAACTCAGTAGCTTTGTCTCAAATGGACTTCACATGTTGAATTGTGTCTTTCACCTCAACCTCCAGCACTGCATTTTCCTTGATGTCTTATTCTTTGGCTGAAATTCAGTTTCAGATGACTTGTATTAAGCTATTGGCTGAATCATGCTGAGATGGGATTATTATTGATTGATTTAAAGCAACAAAGTAGAAGGGTATATTCCCCCAAACTTACATTTTGAAAGGGTCAGTTCTTTGGCAAATGACTTTGTTAGTAATATTAGGGTCATTTTGGAGCTCAGAGTTTTACATAACCAGCATTCTTCTATCCTATAGCTTGATCATATCTGATGGGATGTTGGGTGACTATCAGTGAAGATGTTTTATTATACAGATATAAAATCCTGCAGGTAATAAATAGTTCTTCTCCAAAACGACTCCTGATTTTGAATAAAACACATTAAACATTTGCAATTGAGTAGCTTTTATATATTTCAACTAACTTTGGCTAAGAATTATGCTTCTGACCCTTATCAGTGCCTGTGGGTGAATGGTAACTCATCTGTAGATGACATCTCTGCCCTATAAAAAAATCATATTGCTCTTTATTGCATATATTACTTACTACCTAGGGGTAAAACATGAGTGACAAAGTCAGTTGAAAGCAAAGGTACTTAAAGGTAAAGGTTCCCCTCGTACATATGTGCTAGCAGTTCCCGACTCTAGGAGTGGTGTTCATCTCTGTTTCAAAGCCGAAGAACCAGCACTGTCCAAAGAAGTCTCCGTGGTCATGTGGCCAGCATGACTAAATGCCAAAGCCACACAGAGCACTGTTACCTTCCCACCAAAGTGGTCCCTATTTTTCTACTTGCATTTTTTATGTGCTGTTGAACTGCTAGGTTGGCAGAAGCTGGGACAAATAATGGGAGCTCACTCCGTTACGCAGCACTAGGGATTCAAACCACCGAACTGCCAACCTTTCCGATTGACAAGTTCAGTGTCTTAGCCATTGAGCCACCACATCCTAAGATACTTACTCCTGCTCTAAATAAACAAAAGTATATACACGAATGGAAGCAAATACAATTTCTACAAATTAACTTAAAAGAAAAGTTCCACACTGATCTCTATAGATTTCGCCTTTGTGTTTGGGAAAGTAGCTTTCCAATCTAATACTTCTGCTTTCACAATATTGTGTACTAGAACAAGGGCAGCCAGCAGCAATCAGCAGCCATGCCTATAAGGGGATCACCAGAAAGATTATTTCAACCCATGTCCCTTGAAAGATTGGATAGCGTTGACTTGAATTTTCTCCAATAAGAGAGACTTGGAGAATGCTTAGAGTGGATATATAAGGAGATATTTAACACAGCGGTGTCTGAGACGTAAGGTAGATCTCCCTTCATTTTCTTCTGTTGGCTTGCCCTGGAGTTACAATTGTTTCTTGATCTCTAAAATTCTTTCTTTAGCACTACTGCCAAGACTTCAATCTGTAATTAGGGTTTAAGACTTTGATTTAAATATATAGTGAACAGTTATGTAAGAATCATTTGTTCATTCAGATGCTAAGTAGAGTAACTCCTCATTAGTTTCTGGAAATCTAAATGGATCTTGGACAATTGCTGACCTAATTCAATCATTTCATCAGTGGGTAAAACTGGTGAATGATTTAAATCGATTCAGCCAATTGGATTGACTGAATCTAATTGATAGAATATATACTCTGGCAAATGTGTCATTTATCCGTCTGCTTAAGATCTATGAAGATTCTCAGTCATCCATGTGATGATTCTCCCAAAAGTGCTTTTTTAAAAAAATAACTTTTTCTTTGAAGATTTTTCACTTCTCATCCAGGAAGCGTCTTCTGTTCAGAACTGAAGAAGCTTCTTAGATGAGAAGTGAAACATTTTCAAGGAAAAACAAAGAAAGCTCAGTTGCCTTTTGAAAAAGCATCTTTGGGACACTATCTATTTGCTTCTATACTGCCAAACTACCCAACCAGTAGGTAAAAAGACTGTCAATCCTTCTTCATTTATTTTACCTCTTCAATTTTGCCCCATAAACACCGACCACACTTTCCCTTAACACATGATCACATTAGCATGAGGGATTATGCATGCTATAAAAGAATGCTGAACAAGACCGAGTGGCTGTTGTGTTTCCCTCCCAAAAACTTGGTCAATATTCCATCACTCAGGCTGGGGGGTGAAAATCTACACCCCTCAGTCAGGGCTCGCAACTTGGGGGTCCTCCTGGATCCACAGCTGACTTTAGAACACCATTTGTCGGCTGTGACCAGGGGGGCATTTGCCCAGGTTCGCCTGGTGCGCCAGTTGCATCCCTACCTGGACTGGGAGGCGCTCGCAACAGTTACTCACGCCCTCGTGACCTCAAGACTGGACTACTGCAATGCGCTCTACATGGGGCAGCCCTTGAAGAGTATTCGGAGACTTCAACTTGTCCAGAACGCAGCCGCGCGAGCGATCGTGGGTGCACCTCGGTACACCCATGTTACACCTATCCTCCGCGAGCTGCACTGGTTACCGATCAGTCTCCGGATACGCTTCAAGGTGCTAGTCGTAACTTATAAAGCCCTTCATGGTATTGGATCTGGGTACTTGAGAGACCGCCTGCTGCCAATTACCTCCCACAGACCCATTAGATCTCACAGGGTTGGCCTCCTCCGGGTGCCATCTACCAGCCAATGCCACCTGGCTATTACCCGGGGGAGGGCCTTCTCTGTGGCAGCTCCGGCCCACTGGAATGAACTCCCCGCAGGGATTCGGACCCTCACCTCTCTCCAGGCCTTCCGAAAAGCCGTCAAAACCTCGCTTTGCCAGCAGGCCTGGGGGTGATGAGTTCCCTCCCCTCTCGACATGTATGGTTGTGTGACTGTTGTTTACTTTTATTATTTGTATTTTGTTTTTTATGTTCCCCTTTTTCCCCCTTGAATTGTTCGCTGCCCTGAGTCCTCCCGGAGAAGGGCGGCATACAAATAATAAAATTCTAATTCTAATTCTAATTCTAATTCTAATTCTAATTCTAATTCTAATTCTAATTCTAATTCTAATTCTAATTCTAATTAATTCTAATTCTAATTCTAATTCTAATTCTAATTCTAATTCTAATTCTAATTCTAATTCTAATTCTAATTCTAATTCTAATTCTAATTCTAATTCTAATTCTAATTCTAATTCTAATTCTAATTCTAATTCTAATTCTAATTAATTCTAATTCTAATTCTAATTCTAATTCTAATTCTAATTCTAATTCTAATTCTAATTCTAATTCTAATTCTAATTCTAATTCTAATTCTAATTCTAATTCTATTTCTATTTCTAATTCTAATTCTAATTCTAATTCTAATTCTAATTATTATGTTTTCATCGATCTGTGTAAGGCAGCTTGGGCTTCCTTCATTATGGATTTAATTACTCTATAACAGTGAATCTTTTAGGCGCAGAGTGCCCAAATCGGAAAGCGTGCGCAGGCGCACCAGAAATCCAACAAGCAGCTGATTATGAGCCGAGGTGGTGCAGTGGTTAGGGTGCAGTACTGCAGGCCACTTTAGCTGACTGTGATCTGCAGTTCAGCAGTTCAAATCTCACCGGCTGAAGGTCTACTCAGCCTTCCATCCTTCCGAGGTGGGTGAAATGAGGACCCAGACTGTGGGGACAAGTTGCTGACTCAATTTGCTAAAAAAATTGTAAACCGCTTAGAGAGGGCTGAAAGCCCTATGAAGCGGTATATAAGTCTAATAAATAAATAAATAAATAAATTGGTGTGCATGCATGCCTCAGAAACCTGACAATCAGCTGACTGAGCTGGGCTGATGGCACACATGCCCACAGAGAGAACTCTGTGTGTCAACTCTGTGTGTTCACCATCACGGCTTTATGATGTTATTTACTTGTACGGAATTTACTAATACCATATAGAATTATCAATACTCTTTAATACCTTTCCTCTCTCCACTTCCATTCTCTCCTCTAGGAAAAACCAACTAAATTCTCCAGCTGACTCTAGAATTATATCTACTTATTTTTTAAGAGTGATATTTTTTTAAAAAAAAACCCAACTTTACTCTCTTTCTCAGGAAGGAACACTTCCTTCCTGAGAAAGAACCTGAGGAGTTGTATCTTTTGAAGGAAGAGCAACTTACTCAAAGGTCAAATTAAAGCCAAAGAAAAATCAGAATGAGATCTTCTAAAGATGTCCCACTTCTTGAGGGCAACTGAGTGTGGCGATTATTCTGTTCAGAAGCTTCCCTGGAAATCTACCTCCAAAATATTTTTTCCTAATTGGCCCCAATATATTTTTCCATTTATTTTACAAACTCTCCTTTTTTAAACTCCTATTTCTGCTGACCACCAGAAAACTTTGCTCTAGCTGACCTATGTTAGTTTCTGGATAAACAACAGATTGTATTAATCATCACACTGTCCTTTTTATTTACTATCAACTAAATGTGTCAAATCCTGACGTGGCCTGGGTTTACGGTGCACTTCTTAGGGAGTATTAAACTTTCCCCCAGCTACTTCACTTTTGAAATCTATCAAGTGGGACTTTTAAAAGTACAATTTTCATCAGTTAAGTTGTTTTCCTCCGTTTTTTTTAAAAAAATGTGCTGGTGATAGTAGAAGAATTTTGGCACTGGAGTGACTGCAGGATGTGAAATGTTTAACTCTCCAAGCTACATATGATAATCCACATTAAAGTAAGAGATCAGTCACATGCCATTGGTGAAATCATTGACCTAGCATTTATCAACATTGATCAGTGTGCCGGCCAATGAAAGCCAAGTGAATGTTTGTAAATAAGCTATCAAAGCATGACCTTTATTTGGTCTTCCTGTGTTATGTTTTTTCTGCCAATTTTAATTGTAAG
Organism: Thamnophis sirtalis; assembly: GCF_051295495.1. Classification (NCBI taxonomy): domain Eukaryota; kingdom Metazoa; phylum Chordata; class Lepidosauria; order Squamata; family Natricidae; genus Thamnophis; species Thamnophis sirtalis. Next base: position 16,442,181 of record NW_028261387.1, on the reverse strand, counting down.
CTAGTAAACTCTGAACAATTTCCTTAGCTTCATAGCAATAAAAAAAATAGCTTTATTGGTGGTTGATGGGCTGTCAGGGGCAGGCCTCAGTCACAAAGTATATTAACCTCAGTTAGAAATAGGTTTTTCACCTCTACTAATTAATTGTTATAAATCTTAATATACCACACTACCGAACACATTGATTTATTGTAGTACTAATTTACACTGACTCAAATAATGAGTGAGCTTCAGCCATACAACTAACCTTGGAGACACAGCAATATAGGGTCACTTATTCAACCCTCACCACACACACACACACACACAAAATGTGATTTCCTCCTGACTTGAGACAAGAGGAAAGTAGGTTGTTTGAAAAACCTACTATAGGAGATGACCAGGCTGAGTCCAAGGGAAAGGGTCAAACACATAATTAGTCATGAGTCATTCTGCATTCACAAGAGATCTAAGTCCAGTCCACCTTGAATGCCTTTGACTCTTATCTACCACCAATTTGTTTGGACCATTAGTAGTTCAGATTTTTGTAGAGAGTTTAAAGTTGCAATAAATCTTTATACCCATTTGAACTGCCTGGATCCCCTTATTTCCCTGGTGCTTAACATCTACATTAGATAGTTGACAGTGCTTGCTGTGCCTCCAAAAAAAGGCCAACAGAAGGTCAGTCATTAAGTGCTGCTCCTGCTATCCGAGCATGAGAAGTAGAGAAGGGAAGTCTTTCCTTTCTGCTCATCTGGACCTAGTCCTCACCCTTCCAATGACATTCACTGCTTCTCTCATCTGTTACTTCTGCAGTTCCTGGAGAGCACTGCTACCAATTGCAACATTCTTTCATTATAAAGAACGGACTTCACAAGAGTGATGGCTTGCCATGGCTGCTGTGGTTGAGACCACTGGGAGGGTCACTGCATCAAGCATAAAGGAAATGCAAGGAGATGCAGACAGGAGAAGAGCAGAAGAGATAAAGGTGTTGTATCCTATGGAGATGAGTGAGAGGCAGGTAAGTAGGAGAAAAATGAAGCAGGATTGACCTGTCAGGTGGCATTCTACCGGTTCAGATCGGTTCACCCGATCTGAGCCAAGGTGGCGCAGTGGTTAAATGCAGCACTGCAGGCTACTGCTAGATCAGCAGGTCAGCGGTTCAAATCTCACCGGCTCAGGGTTGACTCAGCCTTCCATCCTTCCGAGGTGGGTAAAATGAGGACCCAGATTGTTGGGGGCAATATGCTGACTCTCTGTAAACCGCTTAGAGAGGCCTGAAAGGCCTATGAAGCGGTATATAAGTCTACTGCTATTGCTATTGCTATTGCTATTGCTACCAGTAGCAGAAATCGCGGGTGCCCCCACTCTCCCACCCCGGCTCTATGGCATCCCATTTAAATCCCTTTTTTCCACCAAAAGTGCATATGGGGAAGGCTGTGCATGTGTGTGGAAGGCTGTGCGCATGCATGGAAGGCTGTGCGCATGTGCACGCTCACATTTTTGAACCAGTAGGGAAGGTAAGTGAATATCACCCCTGTCAGAATATCTTTGGGGAGGTCATAGCAGGCTTGATAGTGAGAATAAAAACCTAGCATTCAACGTGGGGGGAAAAAAACCTTTGGTGTCCAGAGAGAATTCAAAGGAGAAACAGTCATGGGGCAGCACCCTATGTTCTACTATCCAGTAGACATATGTTTCCTACCAATTACCTTGACCCAACTTTCGTTCCATAGGATGAGAGTGGTTAATAAAAAGAAAAATACAATAAAGGCTGTTTTATGCAGATTATGGCAGGAACCAGATATCCCTGGGTAGTCTCTAGGAATAAAGTCTAGCTGATCTGATGAACTGGCAGAAGCACCACAGTGTATAACAAGTCACAACCACTTTATATCTGCTGCCATTTTTAAAATGGTTGTGCCGTATGCAGGTATAAAGAAGCAGCATGTAAGACTTAACCTTGCCATAAACATAATAATATGTCTGTACAAACCAACAGGTTTTTCAGAAGGTGGTAGATTCCTTCTAAGAATGTACTTTTTATGTAATAATTCAAAAAGTACATTCAACCATTGGCTCAAAACAACTTCTCAAGATGTCCAACAATTTATGGATTCCATAGGCTATCATTTTCATCTTTCTATTTTTGTCTTTACCAAGATAGGTATGTTTCCCCCAAATGCCTCAAGATTATCCTCTAAAACAGGGGTTTTCCTGGAATCCCAAAGTTCTCCAGAATTTGATGGGGTTCCATACCAGGCTAAGAATGAGAAAAAGTTATATATGAACAGTTTTGCTTCTTGATCAAGAGTTTCAGGACTTTTTAAAAAACAAACGTGTTTCAGAAGTTTGAAAAACTCTGTTCGGAAAGATCTGCCATTCCTGCTGTTTACATTCCCTTCTGCCAAAAATAGAAGCATTGCAGTATTTAGATGCTTCTCCACTATAGCCCAGGATCATTTTAAAGTTTTAATTGTTTCAGAAAGAATCTTGTTCCTTTTTAATCTTAAATTCCAAATTGAAATAGGATCTTCCTAATTTGTACACTACAGCAAGAGCGTTACAGAGTTCCACACCTAGAAAATCCTTTATGTTCTACTAAATGTTCATTACTTGTATCCAAGGCTGAAATTAGTTTGGGGGGAAAAAATTGTTCCTAGCACACCCCTGTACTACTTGTAAACATGAAAAGTAAAATAAGGTAAGGTGATGCAAAAATGAATGGATTGATGAATGAATGATAGATGGATGGATGGATAGGTAAATAACAGATATCTTAACTAAGATGAATCAATTAAAGATGAATTTAATTGATTCTCTTGCATTAAATATATTGAATCCAGTTTAGTTTTATATTCATGCATATAAATCTCAAATATATATTATGTTGTCATCAACTTGTTTTTCTTGAGAAGATATATTGATGCAATTAGTAGCATTCAACTTATTTTATTGCTATCTCTTTGATTTAGGTTGCAAGCAGTGCAAAAATCATAATTTCAAAGTGAATTATATAATTGTTTCCATTGCCCATTGGAATTTATCAGGGGCTTGGGGTCTAATTAGGATGAAGTAATTTATTTTGAATCTCTGTTGTTTAATTGAGCTAATATTGTCTGCTGCTCATTGAATTGCTGGAAAGTGATCCGCACTACTGTGAATGGAGAAAAGAAATCTGAAGGGCGATCTATCCTCCAGGCATTATTTTGCCATCCAGAAAAATGAAAGTTTTGTGTTAACAGACCTTTCTCTTTTTTATTTTTATTTCCTTTCTTCTTTTTTCTCTTATTGTTCTCTCCTGGGTTAAATTCCGTTCTCTTTGGTGTGCCAGAATTCTTACTCCTCATACTGTTCCAACATAATAATTGTACCTGCTCTATCAATAGTATAAAACCACCATGGAGTTCATGGGAAAGTCCACTTTTTGCCTTAGCTTCATTGCTAGTAGGAGTCCAATGCCGATAGCTTCATAGTAACAGTAAAAGGATGTCTGAAGCATATATTCAACGCAGCAGGATTAAACAATGGTGCAAGACCGGTGACTGGCCAGCCGGCCAGCCAGCTTTTTATGTTGCTATCTAGAAAGATGGCTTAGATTCCAGCTGCATGATGTTGGAATTACACATTACATGCTGTTAAACTCCCCATATCTTTTGAAAGGAGGGAACCATGCATAATGCTTTCATTCATTTCAGAGTAGAAACACAACCATTACCTGCTGTGAGTTCCACAGGAGCATAGAAAGGGCTTCCTCTCTAGGGAGGAGGGATGAGTGTTATGCTTAAATTAATCTATGACCATGAGCAAAGATCCATCATTTTCACAATGGGAATGGCAACAAAACTACTCCAATAAACAGAGCATTTGAGTGCTCTCCAGCTATGGAGCTGGATACAAAGACAATTAAGAGTTTCCCCGATAATCCCTTCTTTCAGCATGGAGTTACTTTTATCACGAGTGTCTTACTGTGAGTGTCTAACAAGGATTATGTACACCCAAGTAAAAAATTCTTCCTGACCCAAAGACTTTATTCCATGTTTTTGACCGAGTAGTATCTTTTAGCCTAAATTTCTTTACTGAATTGCAGTAAAGGTAAGGAGCCATCAATGCAATTTTTAGCAATTTTGGCGAAGCGTGGAAAATAACATATGTTCGTGGATTTATTTGGTTGTATTTGTAAAGGAGAAACTCAGAAAGAGTTGGCAGCACTTTTTCCAACTAATACATTGTATTGAATAATATAAGATTTTGTGAGCTGCACCATAGACTAACACAGCTCTCCTACAATCTACTAAAGGAGAAGATGTATGTGTCCACTGGTATTACAGTAAAGATATACAGTGGACATCTACAAAGTGACCTTCTACATTCTGTGTCAGAGAGTATTTAAGTGGAACAGAATAATGAAGAACTGTAAAACATCTAACAGGGCTCTTTCAGAATCAGTTTCACTGCTATTCTTATTAATCACGACATGTACCTCATCATATGAAAACCCAGGGGGAATTCTAGCATTTAATAACTTCTTACCTGAGCTGTTTTCAAAATCAAAAATACTACATGCCCTTCAGAATAAATGTTAGTGTTGATGCTGCTGGGTCATATTAGATCCATGTTGTTGCATTACACAAACATCATGTGGCATTGCTGGAAGATGAGTTTTCCAGTGACACTTTCATGGATGTGGCAATATTAAACTGGGTCTAGGATACAAGTCCCTAATATGTGGGGTTAAATTTTTCAGCAAACATTATTAACTCAATTAATCAGAAAAGAAAGAAATTAAATTACTAATTACTAATTATCCAAAAATAGTTAAACTCAAACAGGCAACACAAAATGAACAATTGGGTAATTTGCCCTAGAAATTAAGATTTTTTAAGCCAACAACATTTTAAATCAAAGTGATGGTATGAAAATAAGTGTAATGTTACTAATTGCACCAATTCATCATCTCAAGTCAAGTATGTAAATCCATAGCGACCTTTTGCATGTTGACTAATGAACACAGAGAGAACAAAAGGCTCTTCAACATACTAACCTCCCTAATAAAGAGATAAAGGCTAGACCAGAAGCGTATACTTACCCCTGTCTCTTCACAGCCTTTAAACAATGGTACCAAAGAAGCATTAACAAAACAAAATCCTTATCAGAACTGACAAAAACTTGTCAATTCAAAAGAATATCCTGTTAGTATGCCCCCCAAGTCTCTTCATCTTGTTTTTTATGATGAATTAAATTAAAATTCTAATTTGCAGTGCACTTTATGTGCCAAGATTCTGCCTGATTATTATTTGTTATTATAAATGCACATTCACTCTTTACCACCGTTCATTAGCCTTTTCTCTCAAACACTCAGGAAGAAGGTTAACCACTTCAATAATCTAGTAATCAGCTTTCCCTTACACTGATTTTAATTTGGGGCTTGTGTGTATATTAGTGCATGTGAGTATGCGTGTGAGTGAACTGTACATAAAATGCTCACCTTCTTTGTGTAATTTGTAGACTACATAATGCTATATAATGCGTATAATGTAATACGAGGTTAGAGTGATTTTATATCAATAATCAAGGAGGTGATGTCATAGAGAATTAAGCAATAACTATAGGCAGTTAACCCTAGTAGGTTCAGATGCCATGTTTTCAAACTTAGGAGGTTGTTATAATCAACAGTGTGTCACATAGAAACTTTCCAAGTTAACAGCAAGAAGAACACACTGAAATACATTGGCTTGGATCCTAAAGTTTGCTCCAGGAACAGAAGGAGAATTCTGTTCACAAAGCAAAATCTTAGGACTCAAGCCATTAGTGAGAAAACAACGAGGCTTCTATCCAAGTAATGGACTGCTTCCAGACTGATTTTACAGTAGGACTTAGAAAAGCTAAGTCATAACTAACAAAAGTTGGCATTTAACTCAGTGCCTTTTAAGATGGGTATGTTAAAATGAATAATGAGTATGTTAATATGAATGGTTAATGTTTTACATCAGTAAGAATTTTCTCCTATCTCAGAGGTATAAAACCTGAGACCTCAGTGCTTAAAAAAAAAGAAAGGAAAAGAAATTTGAGTGCACCCCACTAAGACCTTCAAAAATTATTAGTATGTGCTAATGTTTATGTTTCAGAAGAGGAAAATTATTAAATACATAACTGTGATGACATTCACTCAATTCAAGGTTAATTAAATTGCCACGTAGAAGAATTGAAATCAAATTTAATGTTGTCCTGACTCACCCACTATTTTTGCAACACTTCCCCCGGCAAAGACCAAATGTTGCCTGTACCAAATTAATTTGCAGCGATGTAGGAAAGGCATAGGGTAGGCAATTACACAAAAAGAAATAGCCAAAAAGTATGTAAAATGTTCACGGTAAATTGAAGGGCAATTCAATAATTTCTGAAAAATTCTACAAAGGGCCTAATCTAGAATATTTTCCTTCAACTTTTTATTTAACCAATCAAATGTTCCATTAAGCAAAATTTCATTAGTTAACATCAATAGGGATAAAATATCTATATGAACATTTCTACTCTGTTGCAAATACATTTTTCTAATGTAGAAAATGTAGGCATTTTCTACATTGTTTAAATGTGGATATGTTCTATAATGCTTTTCTGTATTGCACTAGCCTTGATATATACGTATTTATAATATGGTGATCCTATGAAAGCAATCATTGGCTAATCTCAAAGATGCAAGCAAAGTTAATCCTGGTTAGCATTTACCCCCAGAAAATAAAGGGAGGGAGGGAGGGAAGGAGGGAGGGAGGGAGGGAGGGAAGGAAGGAAGGAAGGAAGGAAGGAAGGAAGGAAGGAAGGAAGGAAGGAAGGAAGGAAGGAAGGAAGGATGGATTGATTTTGTAAGGCAAAATCCCTTTCATGGTGCTGAACATTCAAACACCAGAAATCACATTTAACGTGAAGAAAGACTTAGCAGCTACCTTGGATATCTTGTGAAAGAAATTTGTGTTAAAACTGTGAGTCTTCCCTTCAAAGTTCCCTTATGAACCAACCTCTTCTGCCTGCTTCACTTCTAACACTGAGGTGAAATGGACTTTGTTGTTTGAGTCCATCTCATTTCTGACTCTCCCTATTCCAATAGGGTTTTGTGCAGGTGTAACCCAAGTGCATAAGCTTTGTCTGGCTATTACTGCTCCAAGCATTGAGGTGAATGAAGTATCTTCTCTAGGAAGATCACACTGCCACTTCACCTTGAGAAGAAGAAAATTGCATCACCTCAATGACACAAAATACTCCATGACACAGGTACAATGTTAATGAAAGTTTTAAAAATAGAGAGAAAATTAATACAAACTAAAAAAAGAATAAGAAGTGGAAAAGGTAAAGGAAGAAGTGAAAGAGAAAGATAAAAGGCAAACAGAAAAATAAGAAAGAAAAAAGACATAAAGATATATAAAGTGGCTTCTGATTCTCTTTATACAGTTAGAAATACAAATATAGATTTCCTTCTTTCTCTAAAATTGCAGCATATCCTTATTTTATTCTTTATATAATTTATCCTATCTAATCATAAGTTCATTTCTTTATGTTTTGCATGAAAAGTCCATAAGGGATTTCCAGAGAACAACAAATGTAGATACTGTCTTTTCTCTAATCGAACAAGTCAATTTGAACATCTCAACAACCTCTTCTCTATTGTAGGCATTGCCAAATCTTTTTATCCTTGTACATACAATAATCAGAAACAAAACACATTTGTAGCAGATGCTCAGCAACCTAGTCACAACTAATCTAGTTACTTTAGAGGTGTACATCTTGAGATCCTGAGCCATATAACCTGATGTTATGTTATTCTGAGCTATATCGCCCAAACTATTACTAGACAACTTGTGACCTATTGGTTTAGTGTTTCAGAGATGTTTCCTTATCTAAAAAAAGAGAATGACCATGAATGGACAAAAAGCAGTGGAAGTAGAAAGGAGTGGAAAGCTGGCAGTAAGCAACAGAAATCTTTCCTTTTTTCCTTCCTTCCTTCCTTCCTTCCTTCCTTCCTTCCTTCCTTCCCTTCCTTTCCTTCCTTCCCTTCCTTTCTTCCCTCCCACCCTGAAGTTCCTGAAGAAACATGAGAAATAAGTAAATGTGTGTGTTTGTGTTCCAGAAAAGACGTAAAATAATAAAAAAAAATCCAGGCCTTTCTTCACGAACCTTAAAATTATTTCTTCTTTAAGAGAAGAAAAAAATGACAAATCAATTCCTTGCTTTTGGATGAGGGAAGAGAGAGGAATTGTGGGGTAGAATCAGGATTATTTAGGAAGCTATCACAGGATGTTCAAAATGACCATCATGTGACTGCAATAACAGTCTAAAGCAGCCACAACTTCCCCAAATTTCATTTTTTTTGGGGGGAAGGATGAGTCCCAGATTTTGGATGAATTCTGCATGTTATTCCATTTGAGATAACTTGTTTCAAAAGTGGTTGTCCTAGGATTCACTGTTTTGCCAAGTTAATGGGAATGACAACAATAGTTTTAGTCACATATATGTAGATTGTGATTTTAAATCTGACAATAAGAAAACATTATTACACAATTGAATGGAGAGGGATTGTATTAACTATATTTAATTTTAAATATGATTTAAATCTAAGTGAAAGCAAATCCAACTTGGTTTCCTGCCATTATTTCTTATTCTTAGCATGGACAATGTTTATGAATTCCTATTGTAGAGTCACTTAGGTGTTGTAGTTAAAGTGCTGGCCTAGAAACCAGGAGATTGTGAGTTCTAACCCTACCTTAGGCATCAAAGAGACTGGGTGAGTTTATGCCACTCTCTCACAGGGTTGTATTGAGAAAAAAGAAGAGGTGAAAAGGAGTGTTATGTATGTTCACTGCCTTGAGTTACTTATAAAGTAATAAAGAGGAGATAAAAATATCTAATAAATAATATAATGTTAGTCCAATATTATTTTGATTTATTTAAACTATTGGGGAGATGGGAACACCTCACAATTTGGGGAGGGGTGCTTGCCAAAATGCTAAACTAGCCAATTTCAACCTCCTATCCACATAGATTTATTGGCAGGGGGCTGGTTTTAATTGCAGACATTGGCAGGAACCAAAATCTCTTTAGAAATTCCCATCAATCAAATTATAGGAGAAAGGCAGGCACCACTCCTTAATTTAATCAATTGCAGAGGTGCATGGATAATGGTAATTATGACTCTTGAGCATGCCAGTGCTATCAGCTTCTTCCCAGCTGGTCTGTCTTCCCTGGAACAAAACAGAAACTTTTAAGCCAGAATGTTTGGATAACATCCGAGGGAAAACACGAACCATAATAACACGGGAACACTGATTCAGTACATCTGAGCTTTAGGCTTTTCTACAGCATAGTTTCCATGCTGTTACCATGAAAGACTTGGGATACTGCTATGGAAATAATTACCATGATTCAAAGTAAGTCAGTTAGAGCTCTCTGTGCTTCCTGTGTGATATAGGAGCCAACGTACCACAAAAAGGAAATTTCCACCAACATCCCCGGTTGGTAGAAATCAAACATTTAAAATTTAACATGAACAGTACACGATGATTTTTTAAAATCATAAAATGTACTTGTGTAGTATAGGTAATTTCATGCTGCTTCCTTCAAATAAATCTAAACAACTTACAAAAGCTATATAAAGAGCAACACACATGCATGATTTAGAAGCCTACTTTATAGTCTCTTTAAATCCTTGATACTTGCCTAATCAACCAGATTTTAAGGATCCTTTCAAAAGTTAACAGTGGGGATGCTGATCTTATTTCCCAGATTTTCCAGGGGAACTCATGTAGGGAGCCACTCTTCTCTTGCAAGCCTCATGAGGAGTAGCAACTTTTAATATGACACTTTGGGCAGATAAGATTCTACTGGAGGAAGTGATTTCAGCTGACACCTAGGTCCCAAGTCACGTGGGACTGGTAAAATTATTACCAGCCATTTATATTGCATGGAGAACCAGTTGCTCCAATAGAAGGAGTCCTCAACTACAGGGCTGTGGCCAATTTGAAACCAGGCTGCACAAACAGCGGGCAAGTGTGCATACACACGCAACTCCATTATCGTAAGCAACAGATGCTTGGATTCGCATGCAAAGCTCCGCTTGCACAAATGGAGCTGTGTGTGCACGGACACCTGCCACTCACATGGAGCCATTCCCTCTCCTCCTCCCTCTACACCAGGCCGCCAAGCTGAAAAAGGTTGGGGACTGCTGTCTTATAGAATTGTGACATTAAAGACCCATTCCCATTATTAAACTGTGTCTAAAGGAACTTCAGGGAAAACTCCAGGTCAACTGGAATTATATATCCCGTACTGGTATTGTGGTGAACAACCTTTTAAGATAGTATATCAACACTTAAAATGAATCTCTACAAAATCAGTTTAACTATAGCTACCTAATACTGCAATATTATTTTTTCAGCTTCTCAGTCAAGCACTTGCCTTAGCATGGCATTGCAATGCACTATTGCTGACAGTGATGTCGAGGGACTAATGATTCTCAGATGATAGCTGCCACTCCCCCACCCCTTTCCTGGTGTCGTGGTTATGGTTAACAGCAGGTACATTAAAGAAAGAAACAGAGTCACTAATCCGGGCTGCGCAAGAACAAGCTATCCGCACAAATGCCATTAAGGCCAAAATCGAAAAATCCTCTGATGATGCCAAATGCAGACTTTGCAGAGAAGCTGATGAAACTGTTGATCACATACTCAGCTGCTGTAAAAAAATCGTGCAGACTGATTATAAATTGCGGCACAATTCAGTAGCACAAATGATCCATTGGAATTTGTGCAAAAATTATAATATTAATACAGCAACAAACTGGTGGGAACATCAGCCTGAAAAAGTCACCGAAAATCAGATGGTCAAGATTTTGTGGGATTTTTGCATACAAACGGTCAAAATACTGGCGCATAATACACCAGACATCACACTGGTTGAGAAAAATAAGGTTACAATCATAGACATCGCAATACCAGGTGATAGCAGGGTCGACGAGAAGGAATATGAAAAAATCGCGAAAACCAGGACTTGAAAATCGAAGTTCAATTATTATGGCACAAACCAGCAGTGGTAATTCCAGTAGTAATCGGCACACTGGGTGCTATTCCAAAAGCTCTGGAATTACATTTAAAACAGTTAAAAATTGACAAAATCACCATCAGTCAAATGCAAAAAGCTGCACTGCTTGGATCTGCACGCATATTACGAAAATACGTTATGACGTCCTCGGCCCCTGGGTGGTGTCTGACTCGTAATCAATGCCAAATCCGGCAAAACAACTGGCCGGTGTGATACAATTCTGTTGTTGCAATAATAATAACAACAACAATCAAGGAATGGTTTATACTTGGTCAGCTGTGGCTTTAAGAGGATATTGCTGATGCTACCTGAGCTACATGGAAACAGCAAGCTCACAACTACATATGAGATCAATCACAATGAATTTCTATAAGCTTATTTATTGATAGGAATAGCATCTTTTTCACCCTTCTATTCATCCAGGTCAGCAGTGAGATACAGAGCTGCCCAGAGAAAAGATAAAATAGAAAAGTGCCGATGTCCCTTTCCTTTAAGGTCATGGAGCTCCTGCCGAGTGTGCCAGATTCCTGCTGCGAATCCTGACTCAAAGACATTGTTCTACCCAGCAGGGGTCTGTAAACTCAGCACTAACCTGAAGGAATGGGCTAGGCACATTATAGCAATAACCAGTATAGTTAAAGCAGCAACTTTTCCAAGAAGTCTCAGGAAGTGTGTTTTCTTCTGAAACTGTTGAAGGGACGGAGCTGGCATTGCAGCTGTTTTAAAAGCACAGATTTTGTTATAAACCTACAAAGGAGCATTTACAACTTCTCTATCACACAGAGATTCATTCCTTTAAAACTCTGGATTAAACATTCCTGATTTTTCCCCCAAATGCCTAAATCAGAATGCAACAGAACTGAAAGGGACTTTGAAGGTCTTCTAGTCCAGCCCCCTGCCCAAGCAGGAGTTCCTATACCATTTCAGACAAGCAACTGTCCAGTCTCTTCTTAAAAACATCCAGTGATGAAGCACCCACAACTTCTGAAGGCAAGCTGTTCCACTGGTTAATTGTTCTCACTGTTAGGAGGTTTCTCCTTAATTCCAGGTAACGATAGCAATTGCACTTTAGACTGCTTCTTTACAGCCCTCTCTAAGCGTTTTACAGAGTCAAAATATTTCCCCCAACAATTTGGGTCCTCGTTTTACTGACCTTGGAAGGAGTCAATCTTGAGCCAGTCAGGATCAAACTCCTGTTGCAACATGATCAAATTTGAACCAAAATGCCAGTGTTGGTTTCTATGTCTCCCTCCCCACCCCAGTAGTAAAGTCATTCTATGGTAATCAGCCTTTGACATATTTGCTGAGTTCTTTCCCCTCTGCTGACCTAATCCAACTAGAGGAGTACCCTGTGATGGGCACTTGGCAGTTGGCTTACTCTGAAAGGTTGATTGCTCCTAAAGTCAGTGCAAATTGAAATCAGAACATTGTGTGGAATTTCCATGATCTAAATCAGTTGTCTCCAACCTTGGCAACTTTAAGACCTGTGGACTTCAACTCCCAGAGTTTTGCTGGCTGAGGAACTCTGGGAGTTGAAGTCCACAGGTCTTAAAGTTGCCAAGGTTGGAGACCACTGATCTAAATTAATCAAACGCATCATCTGTTTTGTTTCGAGCTGCCTCATTTCCTCCATTTCAGTCCTATTTTATTAATATTGGAAGTTTTCCAGATTGGAAAAAATAACCTGGCTTTTTGTTGGATTCTATTTTGGTGTGGGGGCTGAGAGAAATTATAGCAGTTCCTTAATGGGAACAAGTTTCAAACAAATGCAAGGTGCATCATTGTATGTATGAATGACATGTGTATTGGATGCCAGAAAAAAATATAAGAAGGAAAAAGAGAGTATGCTATTGCTTTGCATAGAAAAACAACCTGATACAGGCCTTTGGTGGAGCTATTTTATATTTTACAGAACCTGATGATTTTACAGGACCTGTCCTGATGATTTGAAGGTAGTCCTCAATTTAGGACTACAGCTGGGACCTGAATTTACATTGCTAAGCAAGGCAAGTGTGTCATGCTCAATTTTACAACTTTTTTGCCACGGTTAAGTGAATCATAGCAGTTGCTCAGTGAATCGTGCAATTGTCAGCAAATCAGACTAACCCCATTGACTTTGCTTACCAGAAGCTGGCTAGGGTGGTTGCAAGTGACCGGTAACATGTCCCCCGGACAGTGCAACTGTTATAAAAACATGTTAGTTGCCAAATGCCCAAATTTTGATCATGTTACCGTAGGGATGCTGCGTGACCCGACAAATACGCGCCCAAACACAGCGCGCCGACAAAACCGCAGCAATATGTCGACAGCATGCCCACAAAGGCGCGCCGACAAAAGAGCGCCGACAGAAGCGCGATTACGGTAAGGGTAAGGGTAAGGGTTAGGGTTAGGGTTAGGGTTAGGGTTAGGGTTAGGGTTAGGGTTAGGGTTAGGGTTAGGTTCAGGGTTAGGTTCAGGGTTAGGTTCAGGGTTAGGTTCAGGGTTAGGTTCAAGGTTAGGTTTAGGTTTAGGGTTACCTTTAGGGTTATCTTTAGGGTTATCTTTAGGGTTACCTTTAGGGTTACCTTTAGGGTTACCTTTAGGGTTAGGTTTAGAGCACGCTTCTGTTGGCGCGCTGTTGTCGGCGCGCTTCTGCGCTCATTTGTCGTGCAATTTCAAACTCACGCTTTTCTCCCCGTGGTTTCGTAGGTGCGCTTTTGTAGAGGGCTCATTTGACGGTGAACCGGGATGCTGCAATGGTCATGAACGTGAGGATCAATTGTAAGTCACTTTTTCAGTGCTGTTGTAATTCAAATTGGCACTAAATGAAGGACTATTAAGTTGAGGTTTACCTGTACTAAGAAATACTACAGCAGTGTTTTCTTTTTCTTTTCTTTTATAAGAAATCTTTTTATTTACAAAAGGGAGAGGACAGACACATGGAAAGTGGAATGAAGGATCAGCAGCCAGGAACTGCTTGGCATCTCCAGATGAAGAAAAAAAAATCAACCTACATCTCTTCGCATTGAGCGAACACCACTGGGAGTTTCAGTTTATTATTCAGCCCAGTGGGCACATTTTCAAATTTCCTCATGATTAGAAGCCCCTCAATTATTTCACTGAAAACCATGTGTTTCCTATTGAGCGAATCACACTTGGAGCATCTGATGAAGAATTGGCAGCCATTGGGACTGGGACTGCTGTTGCCCAGGGAGAGCAAGCCTGGCACCAAGTGTTTCAGTTTGAAGTTCTCATGGGCAAAGGGTCCCCAATAGATACTGGCCATTCTGGTGCCATCTCCATTTACAAAATCACCTCCTTGGATCATGAAATCCTTTATAACAGGATACAGCATGGAGACAGGATTGGTCGCGTTGGTTGATGATATCTAGCGGGCCCGGGACAGGGGTTGTTCCTCTGTCCTGGTCCTATTAGACTCTTGGCGGCTTTTGATACCATCAACCATGGTATCCTACTGCGATGACTCAGGGGGTTGGGAGTGGGGGGCACCGTTTTGCGGTGGTTCTCCTCCTACCTGTCGTATTGATCGCAGTTCATTTTGAGGGCAGAGATCGACCCCAAGGTGCCTCACTTGTGGGGTGCCCCAGGGGTCAGTTCTCTCACCCCTCCTGTTCAACATATACATGAAACCACTGGGCAAGATCATCCGTGGTTTTGGGGTACGATATCATCAATACGCTGATGATACCCAACTTTTTATCTCTTTCCCAAACCACCCAAACGATGCCCTTGAGGTGATGTTCCGATGCCTGGTGGTTGTACGGATCTGGATGGGGATGAACAGGCTCAAGCTCAATCCCTCCAAGACTGAGTGGCTGTGATTTCCGTCATCCCAATTTGTGTATCTTGTACCATCTTTGATGATGGGGGAGAAATTTTATCCCCCTCAGAGAGGGCCCACAATCTGGATACACGGCTTAGTTTAGAAGAACACCTGATGGTTGTGGCCAGGGGGGCCTTTTACCTGAGGTTCACCTGATACGTCAGTTGCACCCCTTCCTGGATTGGGATGCCCTGTGCACAGTCATTCACACCCTCGTCCTTTCTCGCCTGGACTACTGCAATGCTATCTACATGGGGCTACCCTTGAAGAGCACACGGAGGCTTCAGCTGGTCCAGAATGCGCCCGCGCGGGTTGTCATGGGGGTACCTAGATGCTCCCATGTTACACCCCTTTTAGGTGGCCTGCACTGGTTTCCAGTTGTTTTACGGGTGCAATTCAAGGTGTTAATTATGATCTTTAAAGCACTCCATGGCTTAGGCCCAGGGTACTTGCAAAACCACCTACTGCCACTGGTAGCCTCCCACCGTCAGTATGACCCCACAGAATTGGCCTCCTCAGGGTGCCGTTGGCCGGGCAGTGTTGGCTGACAATCCCCAGGGGAAGAGCCTTCTCTGTGGGAGCACCTTCCCTTTGGAATGAGCTGCACCTGGAGCTTCACATAATTCCCGACCTCTGGTCCTTCCGGCGTGCCCTAAAAAGTTGGCTTTTCCAGCAAATCAGCCTGGCCTGAATAAAATTGTTCTATAGAGAGAATGAGGCAGACAGGAACTGAGGCAAGGTTAGTTAACACAACCTTTATTTACAGTGACATACAGCTCAATGTAAAGCAAACGCCGAACCGGCAAACAGCAAAGCAAGGGATAGCTGACAGCCCTTTTATACTAGACTGTCAGACGCTTAACCAATATCATAGCGGGATTCTCCCACCAGCTGGCTGCTTGCATCTCAGCCAATCAGGAACCAGCAATGTAAGTCAATGGCGTGGTAGACTCCAGTACTTAACAAAAATAAATTATTAATTGTAATTGTTAATTTTAATTTAATTTCTAAATCTCATTGGGTTTTTTGGATATTCCATTTAATCTTTCTTTTAACTTTTGTAATATGTGTTTTTGTGTTGTACGCCACCCTGAGTCCTTTGGGAGAAGGGCGGCATATAAGTCCAATAAACCTAAACCTAAACGTATAACCTTGTGAAAAGTGTTGCCTTTGTAACTGATGGGAACACCATTTTTCCTTGAATTCACCCATGCAAAATTGCCTCAGGTTCTCGATCCTCTTGGGCACCAGATCAGCAAGGAGCTCCACCTTCATGCCCACCGATTGTGACATTGAAGACGACCACAGGGTTGTGGGGGTTAGAAGCCAGCACCACCATGGCAACCACCTCTCACCGTAGCAGTGTTTTTGTGGTCATATTTTTACAGTAGTTCTCTAGTTATAGAGCCCCATCCCATTTGCCTAGTATGTTAACATTACACTTAGTCAGGAATTCATGTCAAGACATGAGAAGTCTATTCTATATATCCACCTGGACAATCACTTTCAGCCTGTTCTCCCTGGTGTACTGTTGAACACAAAGGTCTGAAGAGCAGCCAACTTCATTTCCAGATCATAGTAGAGAAACACTTTCTTTCCCTGAATTTATTTCCGACCTGCAATGCGGGCTGATTGTGCTGTCTTCAAAATGACCCAGAACATATCTGTCATTTCAGAAGCTCTGATCCAGCTTTCAGAGTGAATCGCACGATTTCTGTATCCAACTGTTAGTTTGGCTGATTGCTGCATTGGAAACAAAGTGACACAGTGACTTGACTTAAGCCAGGCCAATACACACACACACACACACACACACACACACACACACACACACACACACAGGGTGGGGAGCGCTTTGAGAAGTACATAGTGGTTGCTTTCTACCATTTCTCCTGGAAGCTGGTTACAAGAAGTGGGCAGAAAAAAAGGGATGTAGAAAGTCCACTAAAAATAAGGAGTCCCAATGGAAAGGTAATTCATCTGGCAATGTTTTGTTTAGTCCACTTAAATAAATGATCAGTTCTGTCACTCAAGGTAGAGCACATATTTCTCTACCGAGAAAAAAACAATCAGGTGGAGAGACAGTCCCAAATGAGGTGTATTTGTGGACCGACTTATAGCCCTAAATTCCATAACGTTGTTAGTGAAAATGAATGCATTGGCACCAAAGGATGGTTGTAGGTTATATTTTAGACCAACAGGAAACAACCAGAAAACCCAGCTGCCTATATCTCTTCAAGTTCATGTGTGGTGCTCAACGTTGCCTGGAGCACTTCTAAACTGTAGTTTTTGGTCTGTGTCTTCCTTCGGCATTAATGTAATGTATGCTTCTGCCCATGATATAGGTAGTTTAGCTTCTGTTAATGCTCCATTATATATCTCCAACATTAACGCCTTTAATGGTCCTTGTATGGTTTTGTATAATTCTGCAGAGTGTCCGTTAGGTTCCAGTGTTTTGTTTTTTGCTAAACTGTAGTTTTTAATGGGACAGAATGGAAAAATATTGCATATATTGGGGTTAATATAATCTACCTTATAAAAATGTTTTGCCTGCTTCTTTCCCTTTCTTTGCATTTTTCCCTTTTTATCTTTTGCATGGCTCCCTGTATATTGTAGCGTGGAGCCCCTAGCATGCTAGTCGTCACTTATAAAGCCCTTCATGGTATTGGACCTGGGTACTTGAGAGACCGCCTGCTGCCAATTACCTCCAACAGACCAATTAGATCCCACAGATTAGGCCTCCTCCGAATTCCATCCACTGGCCAATGCCGATTGGCTACCACCCGGAGGAGGGCCTTCTCTGTGGCTGCTCCAGCCCTCTGGAACGAGCTCCCCATGGAGATTCGGACCCTCACCACCCTCCAGGCTTTCCGCAAAGCCTTAAAAACCTAGCTGTTCCGACAGGCCTGGGGCTGATGAGCTCTTGTCCCCGCTCGAATGGTCTGGCTGTTGATTGTTTTTAAAATTGTGGTGTTGTGTTGTCCGTTTGTCTTTCTTTTTTTTCCTGTTTGTACCCCCCCCCCCCGACTTGGGTTGTGAGCCGCCCTGAGTCCCGCTGGGAATAGGGCGGCATAGAAATACAATAAAATCGAAATCGAAAAAAATCTATTGATAAGCTAGGTTACTGATGCAACCTACAAAACACAGAGAAAAAGAAACCTCCACCTCTTCCCTTCCCATGAATGATTGTCCAGATTTCCACATCCCAGGTCTAGTCGCTTTAGCTAAGTAGGGCCTGAGCACAAAACCTGGGTCTTCAGGCAACCGTTTAGAATAAAGAAGAACCAGGGAAACCTCACCTTGTATTTCTGTGTCTGAATTACATTACTTCTGATGATCATGAACTATACTCCAAGATGCAAAGCATGTAGCACCTATGGGGTTCTCTTTAAAGAACTGTATTCATGAAGCTCCTTCAAAGATAATAAAACAAGTTGAAATTCTCTGCTTCTGTGTTCTTTCTTCATTCTCTTCCACTGAGCCAGCTGCAAAGGTGAGAAACCTGTCACCTCCCCTGCAGGCAACCTGCAAAGTGGATGATCAGAAAGAGACAGAAATAGCCAACATTCTTTCAAATGGATTAGCAGTTTGACTCTGGTAGGTTTCAGAGGGGCTCCTCCTCCACCCCCCCCTTCCTCCTGTCTCTTTCCTCTTCCTTCAGCAATACACAGACTTTCATGCATTGCAGGATTAGCTTTAAATGCATAAAGTTAAACCTCCAAGGATTTTTTTTAAAAAAAACATTGCCTTGCTTCTCTTCCATCCCTTCATCTCTGACTACTAATTTAAATGAGAGTCTGGAGAGATTGAACTGGAAGGGAGAAACTTTCAGCTGACAATCTTTGGTTAAATTCCCCCAAGAGAAGGTTATCTAGATGCTGTCTGATTGCAAGCAAGTGTGAGCAGTTCAAGGCTGCCGACAAATTTGGAAAGCATCGGGAGGGCAGAGATGCTCCTCGCAAAGAGCAGAGGGAGCAAACTGTACAGTAGAACAATGAAAAATGATGGCAAAGGAGACTGCCACATAGAAAGCAGGCTTCAAAACTTTCTGCCCCCATCTTGTAGTCTGACAAGACAGATGCAAAACAAGGGAATAACATCGGGATATAAAGCACGCTCACTGAATCTGACAAGATAAACAAGAATTGGAATGGAGAGGGCCACGGGAGAGGGAAGAGCAGAACTGCCAGTGCTGCCCCCTGTAAATCTGTGAGATGAAATGGTACTTTGAGGACAGGAGATGGGAAGACTCAGAGGCAAGCAATGTAGATTGAAAAGGAACAGCGAAATGAAAATCCACTTTACTGCTTTCCTGTTCGATACAACCTGGACTGAAATTCTGACCATTTGTTGTCTTTGGGGTACATGAAAGCTGTCCTTGCTTCCATCTAGCCATTGTGCTAAAGTAATACCTAAATAGAGTACCATATATGAGTCTTGACATCACATTTCCAGAAGGATATTAGCTAGTTAAAGATGGTTTGAGGGAAAGCAACAAAAATGATACAGGGACTTGAAGATGTATCTCATAGATGCCCAGTCTGAAGAAAAGGAGGCTTAGGAAAATAGCCATAAAAGGAAACTACAGGAACATGGTGGGGAAGACACTGTAAGTAGTAAATGCACAAAATAGTAAATTTCCTTTTTTATATCTTTTTGTAGGTCATTCTTTGGGGCAAAGAATTCAGTGACATTGACTTGGCCATTCCCACCCAGTCACATGACTGCCAAACTACTCGCACCCAGTCACATGATCACCAAGTCACTCCCACCCAGTCACATGACCACCAAGCCACTCCCACAAAACAGGCCACACCTACAGAATAGGTTCTAAAAAAAATTGAAACCCACCACTGCTGTGAGTGCTCCATCACTGGGCAGTTCTCTTAAGAAGAGACTGGGCAGCCATTTATTTGGAATGGTATAGGGTATCCTGCTGGAGTAGGGGGTTAACTAGAAGATTTCCAAGATGCCTTCCAACTCTGTTATTCTGACCTAAATTATGAGGTGGTAGGCCTCATGCAATGTTGTACAAAGAACTGCTTTAGAAACACTCTGCATCTAAAATATACTCTCCTGAGTGCCACATACACTAAGCATAAGTGGGGGGGGGGATGGAAGGTTGTTAAAAAGAGGAAAGAAATAAAAACCTCCAAGTATCATTATCTGAGGGCCGTGGTGGCTCAGTGGCTAAGATGCTGAGCTTCTCAATCGGAAAGGTTAGCAGTTCAGTGGTTTGAATCCCTAGCAACCATGTAACTGAGTGAGCGCCCATTACTTGTCCCAGCTTCTGCCAACCTAGCAGTTCAGAAGCATGTAAAAATACAAGTAGAAAAATAGGAACCACCTTTGGTGGGAAGATAACAGAGTTCCATGCACTTTCAGCATTTAGTCATGCTGGCCACATGACCACAGATACACCTTCAGACAACGCTGGCTCTTTGGCTTTGAAATGGAAATAAGCACTGCCCCCTAGAGTCAGGAACAACTAGCACATATGTGCGAGGGGAACCTTTACCTTTACTGGAAAGTTAGGCAAGGATTATTATTCATGGCTATAGAAATGAAGGACGAAAATAATGGATATAAGTTAGATTTCATTTAAATATAAGGGGGCAAAGTTTCCAAAGGCAAATTCTGTAACAGCTGTGAAGGCTGCGGGTTCTCCATTTCTGTTTTTATGAAACAGCGACCTCTCACGAATGGTTTTACTGAAATTCAATACTGAAATTACCAGATGATCCTAATTTACTGTTCCTGAACGAGAAAGATTCCAACCCTGTAATCCTAGGCTTTTTTGCTGTTCATCTCTTGGCTGTATCAGAATGAATGGCACAAGGGGTAAAATAGATACTAAAGAAAATACTGGAATAGTTTCACTTTGATATTATTTTGGCTTTTTGTGCCTACTTGAACTTGATAAAACTATGGCAGTTGTGAAGCTTAAAGAACCCTTGCTGTTCTAAAAGCTGGAAGATTATAATAATGTGACATCAACCCTGTACCCATTCTAGTCCAATATTTTGTTTTTCACAGTGGCCAATGGATACTTCTAAGATGTTCACAAAAAGAAGTTGAAGCACATTGTTGTTTCCATATATCTGAAATTTGGAGGCTTGATAGCTTGCTTTCAGATGGGAAGTAATCAGGGCTGGGTTTCAACCGGTTCGCACCGGTCCCTGCGATCCGGTTGGTCGCCGAACCCGGAAGTAAGTAACTTCCGGGAACGGCGAAGGGCCCCCCCTGCGCCCGCGCGCGCCCGCACACCCGCGCCCGCTCCTTACCCATTTTTTTTCAATTTCGCGCTTTCCACGCATGTGCAGAACGCATGCGCGATCCTCCAGGAGCAGCTGGAGCATCGCGCAGACTCTAATATGCATGCGTGTGCCGCGTGCGTGCACACGCGCGCCGCATGCATGCGCGAGGACGCCGCCGGCCTTGTTCCAACCGATCCGGTTGGAACGGGGCGAGAAACCCACCCCTGGAAGTAATTGACTTAAACTCTTTGAGGTTGTCCTTGTATTTATTCAAATTTCTTTTAAAGATTATTATGGAAGGGGCTATTGTTATACTTTGTGATAATGAATTCCCCAGATGAATTACAATATGTGTTTTTTTTGGGGGGGCGGTATTTTGTCTATTTTAAATCTCTCTCTTAATGAACCTAAGTGTGTGGGACCTGGTCCTAGTATTTGAAGAGAAAAAGTAAATCTTCTCCATACAATTCATGATTTATATACCACAATAACATCTTCTCATGTTTTTTTTCTAAGATATTTTTAGCTCACCTCTGGATATTAATTTGCAAAATTAATACATTGTCATTATATATATTTTTTTCTTTAGATTTTTCTTTCTTCTAAATTCTTTGAGCCAGTTTTGTGAAAACAATACCCTCTTTCCTTTTCCAGACAATGAATGGTACAAAACGTTTAAGTCTCATCAGACTTTCATGATATAGAAAAGACTCCTTTTTTATGACAACCCAGAAATTTCAACAGGTTATTTTTTTTTAAGTTAGAAGTTCTTGAATAATTAGTTGTAGAAATGCGATGAATTAGAATTATCATAGTGATATTATAGTGCACTTTCTACTTACCATATGGATTTGAAAATACGTGTTTGTGTACATAGTGGTGAAATGCTAGGATGCGTTTTCTAGCATAGCAGAATGCATATCTGCTTGATGTATTTATGTATTTGGGATACAGAACTGTCTCCTCATTAAACGTGACTTGGTGAAAGGAGGCTATTGGTGACAGGAAAACCCTCTAAATCAGTGATGGTGAACCTTTTTAGCACTGAGTGCCAAAATGACTTTGTGGAAATGTGTGTGCATTTGTCGGGGGCTGTACTCCAGAAAAGCTGAACTTCTGGGTTCTAACGTGTATGAGCACCCGACAATCAGCTGGCTGATGCACATGCACACACTGTTTTTTGCCACTGCCGTGCAAGCAAAGAACAGCTGATCATCACAAGTGTATGCTTGCCAGAAACCCAGAAGATGAACAGGCAAGGCTGTGTGTGCCAGGTGACATGGTTTCGCGTGCCACTTTAGCCAGGCGTGCCTTAGGTTTGCCATCACGGCTCTAACTGAGTCACTTTTAAACCTCCTCCCAATTATCCAATTAGATTAAGATAAAATAATTTCAATTTATTTGATACATGAAATAATCAATGAAAGTAATATTTTTTTAAAATAACATGGTCAGATAACATGTTTTAGTGTCAAGTTAGGAACATATGTCACTTCTTTAACAAATCAGTGCTTCTTCACTGAATAAGTGAAGGCTGCCTTTCAAATGCAAACAGAACAGCAGCCATAGCAAAAGCAGATTTCCTGTGATCCAGTCCTATGAGGCAGCCATCACCAGAAGGCAAAGTCTATTAAGAACATAGAGGTCACATATAACTTTAATAGGCAGCTAACGTAAGCATGTTGAGTGAAAGAGAAAAAAGAAAGAGAGAAAGAAAGGGGATCCTACTTTTCTTTTTGATGGAGATAATTGGCAGAAGAAGTTTTACAAAGTTCTGAAAACTGCAGCTGTCTTGTGGAAATCAAGACAAGTTTGGAGGCTAAAGGACCTTGAGAAATGTCAGAAAGGGATTCAGCATTTATGCCAAACCACAAGCTCTAAATAAAGGAAGAATATAGCTAGTCAGGTCAGCAAAGAAGGATTTGAAATGTATTAGAGCTGCTCCTTATACATGCTAACAGGACAGTCTTTCTGATGTAACCAACAAAGGAATTCAGCAGCTTTGTTCTTCTCTCTATAACTATTTGGTCTTTGCCTTTCTCCACTTCCAAAACACAACAGTGTTCCCAGCCTTGCTCTGCTATTAGAACGTTTTCCCCAAAGTTTTCCAGGCTACTAAATCTGATATCCACCCTGTAATTGAACCACCTTGAAAATTGCCTTTGAAATATTTGTAAATCAATACTATCTTTGTTGGCTCTTTAAAGCAAAATACAGGAAATGCTGTGAAGGTCTATGTCAGTGTTTCCCAAAGTGTGGTACGCGTACCCCCAGGGGTATGGGAAGAGTTTGGTGGGGGTACGCATTGCACCGGAGTTTGGTGGGGATCATGTGGGAATATCCACTGCACCATGCTTAGCTGCGCCCACAGAACAAGGAAAGAAATAGGCGCGTATCGCAGTTTTTACATGGGAACTGGGGCCATATTACATCGTATCGCAACTCATTATGGCAGGAACTTCTGCACATCCTTTGCGCACCTCGGGTTCGGCCATTTTTAAACTGCAGGAACATTAACAGTTGACGTTGAGCCGCGGAGCTGTTTAAACGCCGGAGAATTGCAGTGTTATCTAACGGTTAGACAGTCTTGTGAGGAGTGACACGGCGTGAATATACTGCACTTTGTTACAGAGACAACTTACTTCTTTAATAGTTAGGGAGTTAGGCGTCGGGAGTCCGAGGAAGCAAGGCAGGAGACGGATGGCAGGGACACGCTTCAGTCCTCCTCCTTCTTCCTCTCTCTCTCTCCTGGTCAGGCAGGCATCGCGGGGAGAAATTCGTGCCCTGGAGGCAGCGAAGTGGAGACAGGGGCTTTGAGATGCTTGCAGCCTTCGTAGAACGGCCTCGGCAGAGGCAGCTGGAAACAGCTAGGTGCCTGGAAGGCAGGCAGGACAGGAAGGCAGGCAGGACAGGAAGGCAGGAAGGCAGGCCCTGGAGGCCTGTAGGCGCCGAAGGCTTGCAACGAGCGGCTTCGGCAGGAGTTGAGGCACGGCGGCAAGGCTCGCAGTGGGCGCAGGCAGCACGGCCCGGAGAACGGAGGCAGCGACAGGGCTTCTGGCTGTCCTGTGGCTCCTTACTAGTTGGCTGATGTTGTTAGGCTCTGCAGGAATCGCATATCAATCCCACCCTCGTCGCCAGTATTGTAAAACTCGTGTGTGTGAGTGTGTGGGTTGTTGTAGTTGTGAGGGAATTGACACGCAGGAGCCATGTATGCAAGACAGATCTTTATTAGTACCAGATGACAAGCGATTCAAAGATTCTCCCTGCAACTGTCAGGGTATTTATACTAGCCAGAAGCAACTGTCAAGCCCAACTGTCACGAGGCCAGCCAATCAGATGCTGTGCCTTGACCAACCAATTAGAATGCAACACAGGTTGTTGCTGGGTTATAACAGGAAATAATGAAATTAACAACGAATCAATTTCAATTCTGAAAGAACCTGTTAAGAAAAAAGCAAGGAAAACTCGCAAGTACGACAAAGAATATCTTAAATTTGGATTCTCATGGACTGGAGATGAAAATGAGCCTATTCGACTTTGTGTCATTTGTTTTGAAAATCTAAGAAATGAAAGCATGAAACCATCCAACTTAAAGTGCCATTTTGAGACAAACCATAATCAGTACAAAGATAAACCCATAGATTTTTTTGAAAATAAACTTAAGGCTTTAAATCAGTCTCGAAAAGTAATGCAGGGTTTGACGGGAGGTGACAATCAAAAAATATGGATAACATATCCGTTCAACATTAACACAACATCCATGCCAGAAGGTTTGGCGCATGCGGAAGAAGAGCAATTGTTGGAGTTAGCTTCGGACGGATTCTTGAGAAATAAACATAAGGAGTGTACTTTAACATCATTCTGGTTACAAATGCAACATGTGTATCCGGTTTTAACAGAAAAAGTCCTGAAATACATCTTGCCTTTTCCAACTTCATATTTATGCGAAGTTGCTTTTTCTGCATTTGTAGACATTAAGTCGAAAAAAAAGGAACAGACTATTGGACGTGGAACCACATCTCAGATTAAAATTAACAACCAGGGAACCAAATTATGATGATCTGTCATCTCAACATAAACAATTTCATCCTTCTCATTGAATCAAATAAATGTTCTTTATAATATAACTTTTGTTTATTTTGCGTATGTACCAAAAAAATGAAAAAATAAATATATTTTGATTTTTATTAAAGCATATGTTTTTTATGAGGGGTACTCAGTGCTACGAAAATTATAGAAGGGGTACACATATGTCAAAGGTTTGGGAAACACTGGTCTATGTGCATGGTTGGGATTATCATGGCCATCAATATTTCTAAAATCTGGCTTTGATAAGCTGAAATTCACCTTTTGGGAGAAGAATAGATGCAAATATGAAAATGTATTGCAATGAATAAATTCATATCATTATATTGGCATAACAAAATGCTGGATGTGGTAAGATATTTGGCTCTCCAAAACAGAGGAGGCAAGAACATATCTTCTCCTTGGAAAGACCAGATAATAAAATGGCTGATTAGCAGCACACAACACTGTGACAGAGATGTCTGCTACAGCTGAGGGCATAAACATAGCAATGAAAGTAATTATCTGCATATCAGAACTATTCATAGCAACAAAGCTCTGCTCTAGCTGCATACAGCCTTCTTTCATTTGCTATTAACATCAAAAACTGATGCATTGATACAGTTGAACAAATGACTAAAAAGAAGTCCTTGCTAAGCACTGGTGTCACTTCAATATTGTAGCATCAATTTGCTTGCAGGTTGCTGCTTGTTGTGAGAAATGTGGTCTTTATCTTTCTTTGTCAACTGTCTCATTTGCTCAGACTGTCCTATAATCCTGCTGACTGTTATGTCCTTTGCAGCTTTAGGAGCCTGCAATGCTATAATCAGATCTAGCCAGCAAGGAGATCACATGGGGGAACCGCACCCAAATGCAGCTGAATGGCCAATCTGAAAGACGCAGAAAAAAATGGGGCTGCAACCAATTTGTGACCAGTTCTAAAATGAAAGGAGTCAGACAGTTTTGCTTGGTTTTCCTTTTCTAAAAAGCAAAATGACTTACTTTACATTTTATGAACCATGTATAAATGAGAACAGAGCTCTTTATACATTTTTATGCTCGGCTCAAACATGCAGACATATGTATGTGTGTATGTATGTGTGTATACACACACACACACCATACTTTTCGGATTATAAGACGCACCAGAGTATAAGACACACCAAGGTTTTGAAGAGGCAATTTTTTTTAAAAAAGTAGGTAGGTAGATAGAGGAATAGAGAGGGAGAGAAAGAGAGAAAGAGAGAGAAATATAATAGGTAGGTAGGGAGAAAGAGAGAGTAGCTAGGTAGGTAGGTAAGTAGGTAGAAGGATAGAGAGAGAGAAATAAAAAAAGAGAGAAATACAGTAGATAGGTAGGTTGGGAGAGAGGGTGAGTAGGTAGGTTGGTAGGTAGAGGGATAGAGAGAAAGAAATAGAGAGAGAAGGAGGCAAAAATGCTGCATTCCAGGTATAAGATGCACCCAGATTTTCAGCCTTTTTTTTTTTTTAGGAAAAAAGGTGCATCTTATACTCCGAAAAATACGGTATATGAAATTTCCAACCAAATGTTCTATATTTGATATTTGTGAAAAAATCAGTAGAAAGACACATTTTTCACAGGCATTTTTGTATCACAAAATAATGTTCAAATTTACCGGAATGGATGTATGAGTACAGGTTAAGTTGTAAATGACTGAGATACCGATTAATCCATACTGATTTTGATTTATCAAGCAGGAGACTTTGTTTCTGTTGTCTTTTCCATATGCTACTCTATAAATTTAATGTTTAATATAGTCTTCTAAATAATCAACTTGCAACCATCTGGATGAAAATTGGCATTTGAATCTACATGTAAATAAATACAGATGCAAAACATACACAGACATAAAATCATGCTTTAAACTGAGAGTGCATTTAAAAAGTTCTTTTTATATGCCTGTTTTTGTTGACGGCTGGTTTGGATTATTTGAAGAGTGTAAAAATTGGTAGGTCATATTTCTCTGACCTGGATTTTGGTCCAGGAGGGGATAGTGCAGGTGAGCTTTCATCCAGAATATACAAATATTAAACATGAGAAGCATCTGAAGTAATTTCATCATTATTTGTACTTACCCGCAGTGTTCTTTAGGCTAGAAGCAAAGTTTAAAACATCATCTAGAGTTTCTCTGAATCTATGGCTGTGCAACTTCAAACATTTTTTAAGTACTATCTCAGGCTTAATAAAACAACCCTGGAGACACATTGAAAATGTATTCATATTAAAAAGCCAGCATGCAGACGACTGGACTTACACTTGATTGCAAATGCACCTCTGTGCATTGTCTCCCTGAACAATTGGCAGTAACTTTCAGAAACAAGGGTAATGGCCCTCTCTTATCTGCAGGCTTAACAAAGATCGCTTTTCAAAGCTGTGTGACCAAATTAATGTGCAGTCTTCCCCCTCCCCCAAGGTCTTTCCCCTGGTTTTATTAGTGGTGATAATATTGTAAGAGGGGTGTGAAACAGCTAATTCACACATGTGCCATGTTCTGCATGCTGACTGGACCTGCTGGAACATGATTTTCAGAAGAATGATGAGAGTAATAAACATTTTCTGGCAGAGGCTTGCAAAACTGCACCCATTTTAGTCACTCAATAATGGGCCATAAAACTCTTTGAGAACTGCAGGAGCAAAACAATGTATAAAGGAATGCATAAATTAAAGTGAGGAATGCCGGCTCAATAGCATGTTACAACTTCCGAGTACCAAATGGAAGTGGAGGTAGAATCAGATTTGCATGATCAAGGTTATACGCTCAAAAATGAAACAAAACCAAAGAAACACAACATCTCCTCTTCCAAAGCACTGATCTACATAGCTATGGAAAATAGACAAAACTATTGTCAGAGTCAGGTAAATTGAGATTGAGATTGAGATTTATTAGATTTATATGCCGCCCTTCTCCCAGGGACTCAGGGCAGCGTACAACAATTAAAAGAAACACATAATATAAAAGTTATGGAATATGGAATATCCCAAACCCAATTAAAATTGACAATACATTTTTTTAAAAAATCGAATTAAAATTAACAGTGATCAATACTTTATTTTGTTTTGTTCAGGCCAGGCTGTCTTGCTTGAAAAGCCAACTTTTTAGGGCCTGTCGGAAGCACCGGAGGTGGGGGATTATACGAAGCTCCGGGGGCAGCTCATTCCAGAGGGAAGGTGCTCCCACAGAGAAGGCTCTCCCCCTGGGGGTCACTAGCCGACACTGTGTGGCCGACGGCACCCTGAGGTAAATAAGGTAAATTAATCTTCCCAACAACAATGAAAGCTACTTATGACTAAGAAGAATGAGTTAACCAGCAAGTTCTGCTCTACTGATTTTCTTTCTTTCTTTCTTTCTTTCTTTCTTTCTTTCTTTCTTTCTTTCTTTCTTTCCTTCTTTCCTTCTTTCTTTCGTTTTTAGCTTATTTGCCTGACACAAAATAGCAAGTGATGGAAATAAAAGTGGATAGACAGCTGGACTAGTATCACCCAGGAAAGCAACCCAATGAAACCATCTTGAGGAAAACTAGGATGTTGATACCAGAAACAAATTTATGAATTTAGGACATACGTAACTGTGATTAAAAGTCAGTTTGTCTATTTGGCTCTTTTCAAGGTTTTGAGAGGAATTCTCTTCCGAACTAAGCAGCACCATCCTACGCAGGTTTAATCCAATAGGTCTCAATGGTTTAAGTCAGATTTTACAAGATGTATACAAGTTAAATATTTTAGAAATATTTCCATGGATTATATCAAAAGAGAAAAGGTAGGCACCTTGTTAAGTAGCGTAATAAAATTATTTAGTTTCTATATGGAAGAGTAAAAATTAGGTGTTCGCTAAAAGCTCACAGGCATAGAAATATTGGGAGAAAACATTTGCTTTTAAATTTATAGTACATACCTAAGGGGAGGCTATTCAGATACTTGTGGCATACACACTCACCTGACATACACACACACACACACACCTCAAAATCTTAAATATGTCATTAGTTCATGCCCAGTCTAGAAATCATTTTAGAATAATATATGGACAAAACTACAGAGAAATGGGCTAAGAAATAGCCCTGTTCACATTACAGTTTAAAATTGACAAGCGTTTTAATTAGTTGCCAGACTTGGATGGTCAAATCTAGTCTTTCCAGGTTTGTTTGGTATCTTAGATGTCTAACATTACATTTATTGTGGTTTATATCTGTTTTAGTTTGAGAATGATTTTAAAAATAATGCCACATAAAAATGAGAACAGATTGCGCCCATCTATTTTATTTTGCATATATTTATATGATATTTGACCTAATAGGCATCTTTTGGAAGTAATTGTCACTAACATAATGTATTTTTGCCATTATTTTCAATATAATGCACATTTGGGGGTATGCATTTTCTTAAGAGAAATAATTTGTGTAAATGATTTTAGCCGGGATACCTTCCTGAAGAGATTTAAGCAAGTTACCAGAAAAGTTAAGGTCAGTTCTTCCAAATATGACTTCAGCTAGGTTTCCATTTCTGGTTCAAAGGCAAACTGCTAGCTACCAAAATACCGTTCTTGGCAATCAGAAAATAGAGGAATATATTTCATTTTAATTTAGTCAGGAAAAGGTGAACTGTGTGTTAGACTTTAAGAGTCAATGATGGGGTGATAGAATTGTTCCTGTGTACAATGCAAAACAACTATTGTTGCAAGGAATGAATTAATTCCAAAGTGCTTTAAAAGCAAGCACAAATAGCCTAAGGTGATTATTTTATTTAAACTAATCTCAGTCTGTGAACCCATCTAAATTGAAATGATGGGGAGCCTTGCTGCAGAGGAGACAGCTAATGTCTCAACTTGTCAAAGCAACAGGCGTTGAGTCTTCCATAAGAATTGAATAGTTGAAAAATGTTTAGATATTTTCAAGATAATTTTAATTTTGAGAAAATTGTTTATGGATCAGAAGGGTAATCCAAACACTAGGGCATTGAATCTACTTTGGGATTGGAAAAAATAATTCTGCATCTTTCAATATATATATATATATATATATATATATATATATATATATATATATATATATATATATATATATATATATATATATATATATATATATATATATATATATATATATATATATATATATATATATATATATATATATATATATATATATATATATATATAATTTTAGAAATATTTATGCAATAAAAGGTTGTTCAAATAGTATTTCAGTAACTTTTTTTCAGATAATCATATATTAATAGTATGCAGTTCTAAACATGTTGAGATAGCTCTCTCCCTCCCTCCCTCCCTCCCTCCCTCCGTCTCCCCCTCCCTCTCTCTGTCTCTCTCTTTTTCATGAAAAGTCTGTCTTCCATCTAGGGATATAAAAGAATGTTAAATTCTTCTGGAAGCAGATATGCTATTTCAGCCAAGTGCAATCCATGTTGAAATGAAAGCAAACTCTAGCTAATATGTCTTTGTTCCTACAAAATGGGAAAGCAAGGAAATGGTGGCACTAATATATTTTTAAAATCATATGAGTTGACCAAATGCTCTTTTCCAGTTTTAATTAACCTTTAAAAGGTCTGAGACTCTTGTACCAGAAGAGACTTCTGTTATAAACCCTTTTCTGCAAGACCACATGATGAGATATAATTACATCAGACTGAGGTTAAACAGAGGGATAAGAACTCTTAGCTATGTTATGCATTTTAGAAAATTAAATACAAACCTGGTCTGTCTCCATCCATTCCTGGAAATATTCCTACAGATTAAACACACAATAATCTTCAGGAAATAATATCAGGTATAAATATTCCCACCATAAAGCAGAAGGTAGAGTGAAATGACATTTTTAGGAGCTACAGATCTCCTTTCATATGTATTGTCTCTTTTTTCACTGAAATATTCAAGAATCAACCGTTGCATCTAGGAAATATTAGATCTCTTTCCTAAGAAATTATGGTTTTTGCTTTCATTCCAAAAATGTTATTCAATCAGGAGATATTTGTAGCAGAGGTGGGTTCCTACCACTTCGCACCTATTTCATAGAACCAGTTCGTCAAATCTACCAAACCGGTTAGAAGAGGTTCCACACCTACAGAAGAGGTTCCAAAAATTTTTGAAACCTACCACTGGTCCTTGGATATGATTATTCTACACTATCATACTCATATTTATAAAACTCAGTGCCTCTGTGAAAGGTAAGGATAACTACTGCATTTGTGGTGCAATCAGAACATTGCATGTGTTGAAGTTGTTTTAACGCAAACCAAAGATGCCTTTTAAAAAACAAGTTTACATCATATTCTTATGCACGCCAGTGCTGTGTGTGAGGTAATTTAAGGTGGTTCTGACAAGTGTTGTTAGCATATTCATATCTGGTCACATGGGGTACAAGCCACTCCCACAAAGGAGGCCACACCCACAGAGTAGGTTCGAACAATTTTTGAAACCCACCACTGATTTGTAGGGAATGTTTTTTAAGAAAACCAGTGGTAAATATGGATATATTTCTTCTCCCAACCTTGAAGTAGGTCTGTAATTCCAATTAGAGTCCCTTTCATGAATGTGAAAGAATGCATGAATACTCAAATTTTGAAGCAGGAGGGTCCAAAACCGGATGTCTTCTATGCTGATCTGCCCTGATCTCTTTGATTAAGACCTCCTTCCATTCATCTGAATACAAGTCAGACAATTTTTATGATTAGAAATATTGTGAGGAGAATTTCAGCCATGTTCAGATGAGGCCAGAGCAAGCGCATGCACTGATGAACAGGAAATGTGCATGATCCCCATACCCTTCTGTGATTTGAATTGTTGTGTAATCTTAATAAAATAAAAGATGTGTTTGGACTACAATCATCAAACTATTCTCATATGTTCTATTTAGGTGATTTCATATTTTAAAAAAATCCAGTACTCTCTTACAATGCTTCCATTATGTGACTTCTATACATGTGGATTGCATATGTCACAAGTTTGCTCTGATTATTAGAATTGCTGGATGAACCCTTGAAGTTATTTAAGGTGAAACAACATGGCCATTTGGTTTCGCTTTTGGAAATGGTAGGGCCATGTTGCTTTGTATAATAGTTTTGAAGGATTCTGCACATTGTCAAAGAGAAGCACCCTTTTGAATCTTTCCACACTTTTAGAAAAAGACATGTAATAGCCTGAATTAAGATGCAACTTCAAGGTATTAATATGAAGTAGACAAAAATATGCATATTGAGAAGATATACATAAAATTGCAGTATCCTACAGTAGAAATAGAGAATGTTTATGTCAGTCAAAACCTTCATCCTTCTGAATAATGTGTTTGAGCACAGCAATGGTGAAGAAACAGTGCATGGGGCCAAAGTCAAAAGTAAATGGGGCTACCAATTTATATTTATTAGAGATCAATTTCGTCTAATTTAGTGGGTCTTATTTCCAGGCAAATTGGCTTGGAACCACAGCCTATATGCCTGTCTAGCTTTACGATGTTCTGCGCTTTTAAATGCAGGTTTGTGCTTGACTAATTATTGAGCATTGACATAGGATTGATTTGTATCACTGTGGAACTCATTTCAAACTCTTGCCTGTATTTCAATAGCAACTAGCCATTGAGTTTACAGTCCCTTTTATGGCATTCATGGACTTAAAGGAGAAGAGGGGAAAAAGTCAAGAAGTGCATTTGTCAGAATGGCTTCACAACCTCCACTATCCCAAAGGCTGTGATCTGGGATTGCAAGCTACTCTTGTTCTGATATTATTTTACAAATCCTCAAAGGGAATTCCTGTGAAGGGTTTTTGCCGTTGTTTGAAGGCAGAGATTTCTCCTGTTTTTCAATTGCCTGAGACAAAGTGACTGACTATTACATGGGAAGAGAAACTGGAAGACATCAACATACTCTAATATATTTTGGCACAAGACAATAATAGATTACAATCCTTTTCACAGCTGATTGAGCAAAATGAATAACAGAAGCAGAGAAGGCTGATGCCTCCTTCATGCTCACATGGCTGCACTTCAAAACACAATGGGTCCCTCTCCTTTTCATTCACACACCTCGAATCATAACTTTGAATCACAGATGTGCTTCCTATATTTTTTTGCAAGAGTTGTGAGTTGACTGAGCCTGAGATGATGACAGCTCTGCTCTGAAAAAGTATTGCATGCTATCTTGGATCATTTTATTATCCTTTTTTTTCCATTTCCCTAGGAGTAGGTCACCAATTTAAGACCTAAGGCACCTGAAATAGTGTCTCATGATTATTTCCAATTTTACAAATGGGGAACTGAGGCTGAGAGAACTCTCCTGTGCCATGTCAGTCAATTCTAAATTACAATGACCTTATACAATTTCTTTAAAGTATATCCCTGTGCAAAAGACTATCTTTGTTCAGCATGAAGAAATGAGGGAAATGTAAGAACAGCCAGATTGACCCAAATCAGAAACAGGCAAACTGGAGTTCCAGGTTAAATATATTTGCTAGACTGTTGGGGGGGGGATTGATGACTAACTCTATACCCACATGTATTCTAAACAGAATTGACAAAAAAATGGAATTGTGGTTGCTTACCCTTTTGAGTAGGGAGATACATGGGCACTCAAGTGTAAGCACTTGCATTGAATTTAAAAAACAAGAAAACTTCTACTCCATCAACATATCCCAAAAAATCCAAATAAAAACCTGCTGAAAATTCTATGGTTTTCCCCCCTATATATGTGATACAGTATAGGAAATTACTATTGCTATTTACTTGGCTAATAACTTTAGACAACTTGCATGTGTGTATGCAAACATACATTTACAACAATTAGCATCCATTCACCAAAAAGTTAACATCTTTGGGCTGTGATGGCAAACCTATGGCACACATGCCACAGGTAGCACTCAGAGCCCTCTCTGCAGTCATGGCAGCTGTCGCCCCAGCCCAGCTCCACCACGCATGCACACATGCCTCCTGCCAGCCAGCTGGTCTTCGGGTCTCTGCCATGCATGCAGGTGGGACGGGGTGCATGGGCACTTCAGCATGGGATGACAAAAAGGTTAGCCATCACTGTCTTAGGGTATTATTGGATCACTTAGACTTCAGCAAGGCATTCAACAAAATAGACCACAAACAACTACTTGGTAAACTAGAAAAATGTGGGATAGATAACATCACCAACAGATGGATTTATAACTGAGTGACAAACTGTACTTAATGGTACTACATCTACTTGGAGGGAAGTAAGAAGTGAGGTACCACAGGGTTCCATCTTAGACCCAGTACTCTTCAATATCTTTGAAATTGACTTAGATGAGGGAATAGAAGGGGAAATCATCAAATTTGCAGATGACACTAAACTGGCAGGAATAGCCAATACCTCAGAAGACAAGCTCAGGATCCCCAAAAGATCTTAATAGATTTGAACAATGATCCCTATGCAACAAAATGAAATTTAATGTGGAGAAAATCAAGGTTTTACACTTAGACAGGAAAAACCAAAATTCACAGATTAGGTGAAACCTATCTTAAAAACAGTAACTGTGAGGGACCTTGGATCCTAGTGGATGATCATTTAAATATAAGTCAGCAGTATGTGGCAGCAGTCAAAAAAGCTAATACAACCCTTGGTTGTATAAAAAGCGGCATATAAACAAAATCATGTGAAGTATTAGTACTGCTTTATAAAGTCTTAGTAAGGCCACACCTGGAATGCTGAATCCAGGTTTGGTCATAACATTACAAAAAAGAAGTTGAAACTTTTGAAAAAGTGCAAAGAAAATCAATCAAGATGATTAAAGGCCTGGAGACAAAAATATATGAAGAGCCGTTGCAGGATTTGGGTTTGGCTAGTCTAGAGAAAAGAAGGACTAGGGGGACATGATAGCAATATTCTAGTATTTGAGAGGATGCCAGAAAGAGAAGGGGGTTAATTTATTTTTCGAAGCACCAGAGGGCAGGATAAGAAACAATGGATGGAACTTATTTGAATTAGAGAAGCAACCTGAAATTAAGGAGAAACTTCCTAATAGTGAGGACAATTAACCAGTGGAACAGCTTGCCTTCAGAAGTTGTGGGTGTTTCATCACTGGAGGTTTTTTTGAAGAAACTGGACAGTCACTTGCCTGAAATTGTATAGGGTCCCCTGCTTGAGCAGGGATGAGAAGACCTTGAAGGTCCCTTCCATCCCTATTCTGGTTTATTGATTGTCAGTCATGTTGCAAATATTTATAAGCAAATTAATCTGTAGATAACCTTCTACTTGGTTTTTTTTAAAATCAAAACTATGTTATAGAAAAGCTATTACTTTTTATTTCTAACTTCTAGAGTCAACTCCCAAAATGGTGGGCATCTGGCGGGCCTTCTCAGGGTTGCCATATGGGGAGGAGGACCCCGGGAGGGAAGGAAGGGAGTGGAAGCAAAGCCCTATCAGTTGGCAGGGAAGCAGCACCTTGACCAGACAATTACTAAGTCAGAAATGTGGAAGCTAGCTAGAGACTCATGTTGGAGAGCATAGATTGTGCTGATCAGCTGGTGAGCCGGCGTGGTGATGAGCAACCGCAACAGGAGCTTCTCAGCGTTTCTGGGGATCTGGTCATCCAGAAGTGGTGGGGTTGGGGTGGCCCATGCAGGGGGTCAAATGTCAGGTGTGAAGTAGCAATGGGTAGCGTTGACTTAGATCGTGATTTAGTGGTTCCCTTCATGCCAAGTTTTTCAAGCCTGCATTAATGCCTGTCACACCAAGAACTGGTTGTTTCCTGCTTTCTGGTGCTGGAAGCTTGGAACATGACATCTAGTTTCTAATCAAAAGTTTATTCTGTTCCTACATAAAATCAAGGGTACTTTTAAAAAAAAATGTATTAAAATGCTTTTTCTTGTTTTTTTCTTCATATATACATATTGATATAAAAATAGTTTAAACCACACAATAAAAAAAATCTACAATGCCCTGCTTGATAGTAATGAAAATAGCAATAGCAGTTAGCAATAGCAGTTAGACTTATATACCGCTTCATAGGGCTTTCAGCCCTCTCTAAGCGGTTTTACAGAGTCAGCATATTGCCCCCAACAACAATCCGGGTCCTCATTTTACCCACCTCAGAAGGATGGAAGGCTGAGTCAACCCTGAGCCGGTGAGATTTGAACAGCCGAACTGCAGAACTGCAGTCAGCTGAAGCAGCCTGCAGTGCTGCATTTAACCACTGCGCCACCTCGGCTCTAATAACCAGTACAACACATACATCTCAACAACAATAGTGTAATAATAAAACCAGCAGAATAAAAGTTATGTTGTTGATTTTGACCACTATTAATTTCTATAAACACTAAAAATGGCTTTTAGAATATCTGGGATAGAAATAAAAGGTTGTTATCAGGGACCAAAGAACTATTGCATAGATACTATTCGCTCACCCATCCACATAATTAGACTCAATGGTGAGAGAATACTTTTGGCAATATACTGTACCAAGAGAACCCTTCTCCATAGGTTGAATGCCAGCACTGGAAAGATTTTCTTTTCTAGAAAATATTGGAAACCAAAGTGACATTCAGGAAAGGGATGAAAACATACAGAGTCAGTGCAGAATGGTAGTTTAATGGTTAGAGTTAGGGTGAAGGTTAGGGTAAGGGCTAGAGCTAGAGCTAGGGCTAGGGATAAGGGTAGGGGTAGGGGTAGGGGTAGGGGTAGGGATAGGGATAGGGATAGGGATAGGGATAGGGATAGGGATAGGGATAGGGATAGGGATAGGGATAGGGATAGGGATAGGGATAGGGATAGGGATAGGTCAAATCTTCTGCCAGTCTTGAAAGCTCACTAGGTACCTTGGATTTAGTTTAGTTTCACTTTTTCCACCTAACTTACTTCACTGAAGAAGATGATTCTGTGGACACCATCTTGAGCATCTAGAGAAGAGGTGGGGTATCAATTGAACAAACAAAGAAAGAGTATTTGGAAGAAATATATAAACAGCATTAAAACAAGGAACAACTGAAATCAAAACCTAAGCCAAAACCTAGTTCTAAGTTAGGGCTATCAAACTCACAGTCTGTGGGCTGGATGCATCACACGCTGACCACGCCCATGCCCACTTTAGCAAAGGGGGGGGAGTCACAATATGTCATGCGATGCCACTATGACAACATGAGTTTGGCACCTCTATTTTAAGTAATAAACTTTCCAATCCACCAGTGTTGAGCCCCACTTAAAGCAAACTTTCATATTTGAGATAGTAGCTTTACACTGCTTGCTACAAGATGTGTTGATTTCCTCTTATCAAGATATATTTCCTGTGCTTCCAGGGTAATTGAGATAATGGCTGATGGTATTGACAACAACTGTGCATTGAGTATACTTTCTGGCTTAAGGTAGAAAGACTCCTGCTGTGTGCAGAGCAATGTCTGTTTAAAGCATTGTCATGTCACAACACTACTACAGTCAGTACCTGCAAAATATGGATGGAAATAATGTCATGTCATGTTTGCTTTTATCTGCAATTCTTTATGACCAGAGTCAAGTGATATCCTAATTGAACATTTTCAAGCAATCTACTACAACTGGTGCTATCTGAATTTGGTCCAATTCCTAGATATTTCAGTCTACATGACCAAAGAACTAGCATAAGTAGAATGCTTTTAAGCTTTAAGAAGCTTAAAATTCAGAGCATGCTGTAACATGTTCACTGTATTTTATTAGATGTCTTGTGTTGCTGAACTCTTCATAAAATAAAACAAGAGGAGTTTGGTTTTTTCCTTTTTCACACAACATATACTTATTTAGATTTCATTTATGAATCTTAAGATTATTTTTTTTACTGTAAGAGAACATATATTCAGAGCATTTAATCATAAAAGCGGGATACTCTCCCTTGGAAGAGGTTTCAAGTTACAAAACTTGGAAGTATTCTTTGTAATTTAAGGTCTTACGTACTCTTAGGAGTTAGGGATTCCTATTGCTTGAAGGAGGAATTTTCTTTGCTTTTGATATTAGTGAAACAATTTGTGCTTTCATGCATAACTGCATGCTAGAGAAACAAGGGGAAATCAGAAATTATATTCCTTAGAACTGCTAATACATAATAAAGCTTGTTTATTTCAATTGAATTCATTCATTTGTTTGATTTATGGGCTACATTTGCCCTGAGATAGTTTGAGGAAGCTGACAAAGAGGTATTCCTTCACTTTATTCCCAAAACAGCAGTAAAGTAATTAGTTTGGACTGATAGTGGCTGACCCAAACTTTCCCAGTGAGAGACTTGAACCTACATCTCCCCAGTTCCAGCTCAACACTTAATCACCATCCTGTATGACTCTCTGTGTTATAACTCTATATATATTAAAGTCTGGTGTAGATATAAAACATTAGGAGGATTCTATATCACTGAAGCAGAAATGGCAGAATTTAAGAGTCACATTAAAGACTCAATTGCTTTAATTATTCAATTCATTACAGCAACTGCATTTTAGGGTCTTGTAGAAGCCTAGGAAAAGACTAGCTTGCTTTAATGAACAGTAGAGAAGTAATGTATTCATGCTTGTTCTTGTGCAAAGTCGAAGCATTTCTTTTAAATCATTTTCAAACTCTGCAGAAGGCTAGTCTATATCCTGGATCAAGGGTGCTAGTTACTTCCATGTTGTTCCATTTTTGCCATATGGGTGAATTTGAAACAAAAGAAAGAAATGTATCTGCTTTTACTTTCATACACAACATTTCCCATCATACCTTTCTGTAAACATTTGTGCGCAAGTATTTCTCAAAAGCACATGTTTGTATGTAATGTTCTACTAATATCCATGTTTACAGCCAAATTTACACAGGCTCTATGAACCTGTCCAAAATCTATGGATGCTTTTTGAAATACATGTTTGAGTCAAGAATGATGAGCACCAACAGACTATATTTCACTGCAGTCCATATTGTAACAGATTCCATATTGGCTGTAAATGCCTTTTTACCCTAAAATAAATCAATGGCAAATGTCTTCTATGTACCTAAAATATTTGAATAAAAAGATGCAGAATAAAAGCTATTCAGGGAGAATAGACATTCTGTCCATCTGTTCCAGATAAGCCCAACATTTTCTATGGCAGTTGACTCTGATAATGTTGGGGACCATGTAAGAGGGTTTTGTAGAGTTGTCTTTTTGCCCAAGTTCTACATGGGTAAGATGGGGGGGGGGGGGAAATGCACCTATAATCATGGTTTATATATGTGGTACATCTGTGGGCAAATAAAGTTTTGAAATAGCCATGTTCAATTGTGTTATATCATAAGGTACATTACTGTCTTACAGAAGTAACTGCATGGCAGAAGTGGGAGGATTACAGGCATCTGGCTGCTTTTGCAGAGAAATCATGGAACTAATTTTTATCTTTCTCTTAAGCTTAATTTAAATTTGAAACCATGAGAGATGGAGCACTGAGAAAGGATCTGGGCAAAGCGATCAAATCATGTTCATAAGAGTGAAGGAAGCTTGATAGATGCCATAAGGACTACAGTTCCATCCCACATAAGGGATGCCAGGTACCAGAGAACTTAAGGAAGATCTGAGAGGGCGCAGCCTCAAACAGTCTTTATTGGGTAGTATTAATCACTCTCATTTTTGTCTCAAAGGTGCTTTTTCAAGGGGCAACTGGACTTTCTTTTTTCTTTTTTGAAGACATTTTGCTTCTCATCCAAAAAGCTTCTTCAGCTCTGACTGAATGGTGGGGAATGAAAATATTTATCCACCTTGCAGACAGCTGGTCATTTGCATCCTTTTAGAGAGGTGTTGAGACCACTTGGATGTTTGGAACTGCTGATAGAACTGTGTTTTAGACTGGAGATAGATGGTGTTGTATCTCACCCCCTCTGTGGAGAGAGGGATGTTTTGACATAGATAGCCTCTTTCACCCCTTTTTCAAACCAGAATCAGTCCCAAAAAAGTCCAGTTGCCTCTTGAGAAAGCAACTTTGGGACAACCATGACCTGGATGACTGAGAATCTCTACAGATACTCTCATTTTTCTTGGTTAACTTGATTTCAAACCAAAATCAGGACAGAGAAAGCAAAAGCAACACAAACTATTTCTTCTTCCAGAGTACTAAATACTGAGTTTTCTTGCCCGTCTTTCCTCCTAGGGACTAGAGAGCCTGTCTTAACAAATGGGCAGTATACCCTCACCTCTCTCCAGGCCTTCCGGAAAGCCGTCAAAACCTGGCTGTGCCGGCAGACCTGGGGTTGATGAGTTCCCCTCCCCTCTCAACTGGTATGGCTGTGTGATTTTCGTGTATTTTAATTATGTGTACTGTTGTTTATGTTCCCTTTCCCCTTTGAGTTGTTCGCCGCCCTGAGTCCCTCCTGGAGAAGGGCGGCATACAAATAAACCAAAACTAAACTAAACTAAACTAACCCTGAGTCAAAATGTTAATGTAGGAAAACAAGAAGCAGAAGGTTCTGCAGTGAGCAGAGTATCTAGAAGACTCCTTTCAGATCTGTGGTTGTGTGTTCATTTGTGCTGCTTTCTTTCAAGCAACAACAAATCTGCCCGCCATTCATTTTATTCCTTTATCGGTAGAGTAGATCTGACTTGAGTCTTGGGAACAGTAGAAAGATGTTACCGTGGCTATTAGCTATGGTTATGTCTCAACAACATTACACACAGAAGAAATGTCTTTCTGTTGGAGAAATGCTGCTTACAAAACTTAGAATGTTTTTTAAAAGCACCTAAAACTATTGGGGAGGGGGGAAAAAACCCTAACAATCATAAATGCTGGCGAAATCTCATTAAGTATAGCTTAATTCTTCTAGAAAAAGAAAACACCACCGATGAATTAAAACAATGCTTCAGAAAGTTGATTTTTTTTTTGAAATCAACAAATCATTAGCATCAAGAATATCACCTAGCAAAGTCTATTAAGGCTGCACATGGCATAAATGCCATGTCAAAGGCATGAATAACACTAAGGCATCCACACAGCAAAGAATAGCATTCAGGGTCTCCCAATTAGCCACTCTGTCTTCCAATACATAGAAGAGAAAGGCAATTATAAATTGTGGATTGCAGTAATAGCAGTAGACTTATATACCGCTTCATAGGCCTTTCAGGCCTCTCTAAGCGGTTTACAGAGAGTCAGCATATTGCCCCCAACAATCTGGGTCCTCATTTTACCCACCTCGGAAGGATGGAAGGCTGAGTCAACCCTGAGCCGGTGAGATTTGAACCGCTGACCTGCTGATCTAGCAGTAGCCTGCAGTGCTGCATTTAACCACTGCGCCACCTTGGCTCTAACAAGGTGTAACAATAAAAGATAACTTGTGAGTTATTTTGCTTATGATAAGAGCAGCAGTTAAAAGACCAATCTCCAAAGCAGGCTAGAATGTGTCATGAGATACATGCACACTCTTTCTGATACTTGGCCTCAGCAGAATTCTCAGATGAAAGCCAGCCACACTGTTGGGAAAAGTGCAGGGGTGAAATGCTACCAGTTTGGGCCAGTTCGCCTGAACCAGTAGTAAAAAAAAGGCTTAACAAAGTAAAAAAAAATGTTCTGACGATCAGCTGTGCTGCGTGATGATAGGAACTTTTTTTTACTATTTTTTTAGCATTTGGGGGTCTGTTTTTGCTCCCAGGAGGCCTCCCTGAGGCCTGCTAGGCCAAAAATGGGGTGGGGAGTGCTGTGAAAGGAAGGAAGGAAGGAAGGAAGGAAGGAAGGAAGGAAGGAAGGAAGGAAGGAAGGAAGGAAGGAAGGAAGGAAGGAAGGAGAAAAAAGGGAGGGAAGGAAGAAAGGACCACAAACCTGGCATTAGACGCAACTTCAGAGGATACCTTGAAAGAGCACAGCAATCCAGGGCTGGAAGGGACCTGGGGTTCATCTAGTCCAACCCCCTGCTCCAGCAGGACATTGTTAAAGTGAATTTCTGTTTTTTGATCACCCAGTCACATGACTCCACCAAGCCACGCCCACAGAACTGATAGGGAAAAAAAATTAGATTTCACCACTGGAAAGGTGTGAATACTTATTTTTTCGAACAGTTTCAGGCAGCTTTTCAGCATCTGCTGCACAATTATACAATTATTTGGAAGCAGCAAAAGATCTCAACTGGAAAAATCTAGATAATCATGAGATGGCAGCAAAAAGTTTGGGTTTTCTGTGCATTTTGGCTCTTGAATTACTGAGAGTCTAGATAACCTCTCTCTACTTTTCTAAGTGTGTTAAACTTATCTGAGCCTTAATATCACTTTCTCTCGTAAATATTTTCTAATATTTTAAATATTATCTTTGCACAATAACCCCAAATATACTGATTTGAATTGTGGGAGGATTTATTCTCAGAGAGGGAGCACCCATTCCTTCAGCTGTGATCAAATCTTGTGGAAAAATAATAAAGTGCCAGGCACTTAACTGTTCCTCACAGCCCACATTAACATTTGAAGGACTCAAATTCCAGAGTGTCTACACCAGGGGTGGGTTCCGGCTGCGGGTTCACTCAGAGATGTGCTACATGTGCGCATGCACAGTACTGTAAAAATACTTCTGTGCATGTGCAGAAGCAAAAAACAAGATGGCGCCACTTACAGCACTGGCAAGAGAACCAGTTCAGGGGCATGGCAGGCCACATTACTACCTACTTGGCCAAATTGGGTCGAACTGGTAAGAACCCACCTCTGGTCTACGCAGTGTTCCAGTATCTCAGAGGTTGCCACAAAGAAGAGTGAGTCAAACTATTCTCCAAAGCACCCAAGGGCAGAACAAGAAGTAATGGGTGGAAACTAATCAAGGAGAGAAGCAACGTAGAACTGAGGATAAATTTCCTGACAGTTAGAACAATTAATCAGTGGAACAGCTTGCCTCCAGAAGTTGTGAATGCCCCAACACTGGAAGTCTTTAAGAAGATGTTGGATAGCCATTTGTCTAAAGTGGTGTAGGGTTTCCTGCCTAGGCAGGGGGTTGGACTAGAAGACCTCCAAGGCCCCTTCCAACTCTGCTATTGTATTGTATTATACCCTATTCTCTAGAACTGGTGACTCATCCACATGTACTGTGTTTCCCCCAAAATAAGACAGGGTCTTATTTTCTTTTGACCCCTGAAATAAGTGTTCGGCCTTATTTTGGGGAAAGTCTTATTATTTTTGAGGTGCAGGAGGCGGCGAGCGTGGTCACCTCATGGCTGCTGTTGTGTTGCAATATTTTCAGGAAGGATTTATTTTCAGGGGAGATCTTATTTTCACGGGGAAAGGGTACATATACACATATATTTGGTGCCTTCAAGTCAGTGTTAATTTCTGGAGATTTCTTGGACAAGTCGAGGTGGCGCAGTAGTTAGAGTGCTGTACTGAGCCACTTCAGCTGACTGTTATCTGCAGTTCGGCGGTTCAAATCTCACCAGCTCAGGGTTGACTCAGCCTTCCATCCTTCCGAGGTGGGTAAAATGAGGACCCAGACTGTGGGGGCAATATGCTGACTCTGTAAACAGCTTAGAGAGGGCTGAAAGCCCTATGAAGCGGTATATAAGTCTAACTGCTATTGCTATTACTATTGCTATTGCTATTTTCTTGGAAAGGTTTCAGGAAATGGTTTTGCCATTGCTTTCTTTTCCTTAGGTCTGAGGGAGGGCACAGGGGCACAGGGGCAGGGCTAGAACTCCATAGTCTTCTGGTTTCTATCTGGATGACTTAACCACTACCCAAACTGACTCTTTGTATAGATATACTCTACCTTTAATTTTTGTTCCATTCTGCTAAAATAAGTAAGGAGTTTCAGCTATTTAGATTTTTTCCCCTCTATACTTGTCAGCCAAGGAACTTTGGATGTAGCTCCAAATAATATCAAGTAGCTTCTAATTTGGTCTGAGTCAACTGGGCTATTTTATGAAGAAAAAAAAAATAGAGCCAAAACTGAATGTGAAGGTAAGTTGGCATCTCTAATATAGAGGAAGTCCCAGACTGAGTGTATTTTCCAGCCTCTTTCTTTGTTTTTACATTGGCTTGGTTGTTTGTTTTTGTGAAAGGAATTGTTTCTCTCTGTGTGCACCTAATTTGGATGAGGACTATGAGAATAAGAAGACATCTATCTTTTACCCCCATTTCAACTCCCTGTGTGTCTCTTATATAAGCAGTAGTGGTAGATAAGCAGAATCAATAAAAAGTTAGATGCTGATATAGAAAGCTATTTTTCATAGATTTAGGGTGGCTCCAAGTGGAAATGAATGAGAAGCGTCTATGAGATTTAAACATATCAAATTATTTTACAACAGGAAGCAGCTATTGTTCTTTCACTGAGAATATTTTGTTTGTGTGTGCAATATTATATACTTTATATAATATAAACCTGGTTCCTTCAAAATTAATTTCATGTCCTGTAGCTTTAAGGTGCTGGAAAAGGGAGGAAGTTTTTTCTTTTTTTCTTACTGCGTTCTTGTGTTCTGCGATGCGTACATTTATTCTCCTGTTCGTTTGTTCTATGTATGTTGCAGTGCGGATTTTGCATGGTATTTCGTAGAAATGGTATTTTCGTAGAAAAAAAGAAAAAACTTCCTCCCTTTAGGTTAACCAGGTTAACCTCCAAAACTAGACACTTCAACAAGAGAATAATTATGGAAGCTATCGAAATAGAGAAACACCCCCGCAACATGAATAAATGTGACGATACCTCCCACCTACCAGACATCTGGAAAGGATCCCTATTCAATAAACGAGC
Organism: Thamnophis sirtalis; assembly: GCF_051295495.1. NCBI lineage: Eukaryota > Metazoa > Chordata > Lepidosauria > Squamata > Natricidae > Thamnophis > Thamnophis sirtalis. The sequence continues at coordinate 16,397,316 of NW_028261387.1, read as the reverse complement.
CCCACCCACCACCCAGGCCATTACAACATGAAACAACAACGGACACACAGCCAGCACCAATCAGCACCAATCTACCAATCATGATACAACCACACAACCAATCATTCCACTTGCTGTGGAGCAACTCATGAAACAAACAGTACACAACATATCAGACAGAACCCTCACCACAGCTGAAACCAATGTCCTTTCCAGAGGATTCAACTTTGCAGTTGCCCCTAAACGCATCCCCACTGTAGACATCATATGCAGAGTTGAAGCTACACTCACCAAAATTAACCCAGATGAAGCCAATAAAATTAGACTTGCAGTCACCAAATCCTTTGCTTCAGTAATCCACCCAGAAACAACTTACAACAAGAAGAAAAAGCACTCACCAACCTGAGGAAAGACAACAACATAATCATTCTCCTAGCTGACAAAGGTAACGCCACAGTGGTGATGAACACATCTGACTACCAAGCCAAACTACCCAACCTACTCCAAGACTCCACTTAGAAATCTTTAAACACAGACCCCACCACCTACCTGAGAAAAACCACCAAATCCAAAATAAAAGCCTCTCCCATCAGTGAAGAAATCCAGCAAAGAATCATCCCCAGAAAGAAATCTTCCAGATGCTCCAAACTCGATGGCCTCCCCAAGATACACAAAGAAGGAACACCACTCAGACCCATAATCAGCTCCATAAGCTCAACTCTACAGAATCTTGCCAAATTCCTCGCCAAACAACTCCAACCCTACGCAGAATCCATCACCTCACACATACAAAACACTTCATAGAAACAATAAAGAAACAAAACCTACAACCCAGCGACCTACTTGTGAGTTTCGATGTCATATCCCTCTTCACCCAATTGCCTATAAAAGAAGCCTTGACAGCTATCCAGAACAAACACAACCTCCCTAAACACGTCCTGGACCTGACCAACCACTGCCTAACCAACACATACTTCATCCATAATGGACAAAGATACAAACAGATAGAAGGAGCACCCATGGGATCACCTCTCTCACCCGTCATCGCAAATTTATACACGGAACATTATGAAACTAACACCTTAAATAAATCTGAACATAAACCCAAACTCTGGCTTAGATATGTTGATGACACTTTCGTGATTTGACCACACGGGAAAGAAAAACTGGACAACTTCCTCACACATCTCAACAGCCTACACCCCAAATTACAATTCACTATGGAAATAGAAGCAAACAACCAACTTCCCTTTCTGGACATCCTAATCTACAAACAACCCAATGGCTCCCTAGGACACACCATCTATCGGGGAAAAAAACACACCAACCACTACTTAAATGCACAATCCCATCACCACCCTGCACAGATCAACTCTGTAGCCAAGACCCTCATCTCCAAAAACAAACACCTAGCCGACAAAGACCACCTGAAAATTGAATTACACAATCTCACAAATGTATTAATTTCCAACGGATTCCAAAGAAAAACAATCACCAACCCAATCCAAAGGAAGACTCCCCCCAAAAACCGAGACACAGAACAGGACAATGGCATCACCCTCCTCCCTTACATCAAAGGCACCACAGATAAAATCAGCAAATGTCTCCATAAACACAATATCAAGACAGCCTTCAATAATGACCAAAAAATAGTCAACATCTTAAGAATCCCTAAAGACAAAATCCAGCTAGAAAACCAAGGAGTCTACGAAATACCATGCAAAATCTGCCCTGCAACATACATAGGACAAATGAACAGGAGAATAAATGCACGCATCGCAGAACACAAGAACACAGTAAGAAAAAAAGAAAAAACTTCCTCCCTTTTCCAGCACCTTAAAGCTACGGGACATGGAATTAATTTTGAAGGAATCAGGTTAATTTCCAAAACAGAACACTTCAACAAGAGAATAATTATGGAAGCTATCGAAATAGAGAAATACCCCCACAACATGAATAAATGTGACAATACCTCCCACCTACCGGACATCTGGAAACCAGCCCTAGTCAACAAAGGAGCCCCACCCACCACCCTGGCCGATACAACACAAAACAACAATAGACACACAGCCATCACCAATCAGCACCAATCTACCAATCATGATACAACCACACAACCAATCATTCCACTTACTGAAACAAAGCCAGCACTCCACACAACCCCAAGATTTATACAAAGATGCCAGCTCCGATCACACTTTAAGACCAAAACCCAGCCTGAAGATGCCAAGTGAGACCTCGCTGAAACGTTGCCAAGGCAATCTCAATCTTACACGGGAAAAGACCCAAATACAACAAGACCAGCATACCTGCACCCGTAAAAATCTACGAAAACAAACAAATGTGTGTGTATGTGTGTGTGAGAGAGAGAGAGTATACATACATACATACATACATACATACATACATACATACATACATACATACATACATGAATAGTATATATTCAAGTATGGGAAAATACAGGCAGCTGAGAATATGCTTAGTCCTGGATTTCAGCAAACAGTGTTTATTTGAATTCCACAGGGTGGATAAGTCACTGCCAAGTCATCACATTTGATTAGTCTGTCGCCTTTCATCCCCCAGTACTGCCCTGATACACTGCAGGCTCATGATCTAGTTCTGTTTTTCCATGCAAGGCTCCCAGATCATAGAATTGCTGCAGAAAGAAGATGAAGAATGATTGTATGGTTTTGGCTAAAGCACTTCATTATTTATTCACCTAACAAGAACTTTGGGCCTCAAAGAGGCAAAGATAGATTACAACATTCATTTTTATTTTTATTTTTTTGCTTTCAGCATGCCCGTTCTCGCTATTTTTCTTACCGATTCTACATTAGAAATTTATGAATTTGGGCTTATACAATTGTATATATACCGTAGGCTCTGTAGAATTTTCAACTTATATTTAGCTTGTGAGTTGTGGACATATCTTCCCCCAAAGTCAAATGATGGCTGCTAGTGAGGACTGCATAGCCAACTTAGTTTGGAGGATAAATCTAAGCATCAACAAAATGTTGATCCAACTAAGAGCCATTGCTATTATGATCCATAGTAGTAATTCCATCATAATGCCTTCCAAGGTCCCAATGCAAAGTCAGCGCCAGAATAATCTCCCAAAAATGAAAATGATGTACACCAGCTGAAATTATCTGACTTCCTGTCCTGGATTTAAAAAAAAACCACAAATCCCATGACTTTCATCATAGGCTCAGGCTTGGGATTCATCCATGAACTACAGATTGGGAGTAGCAATGTTCTATTTTAGTTAGAAGCATGTTCTTTTCATTGATTAAAAACATACTTTGGTAAGGAATCTGAATAAAAGATTATTTTTGGGACAGAACAATGGAAATTATTTATAATGAATGTGTCAGATCTGTGTTCAGGATGAAGAGTTTCCTGGATAGAAAACAGTTGATTTTCCATTCATTCCTGGTTATATTTTCTGCTGCCTACGTACTTGATGCATTTACTTGTATCTGTAAACTCATGTATACATAGAAAACCAGTAATTTGGATCTACATTTAAAGTTTTTAACGACTGTTACCTTCCATTAAACATAGCTAGGCATTTTGCTTTACTTGTCTAGCCTTTTAAAAAAAAAAAATGAAAAAGATTTTTATTTATTTTTTAATTAGAAGATACTGTCTTATCACGTAAGTTTCAGGTATAGCCTGAGATGATAAAGCCAGCTTAATGAGATGTAGCTCTTCAGTAGTCAAGAAAGCTTTTTTTGCTCATTTGTATTGACAGAAACATAGAGTGGATTTAGCAGTAAATCTCCCAAGTAGGCTTCTGTATTTAAGAGATGGAAGAACTAAAGATACCATTCAGGTTTTAGAACTCCGTCCATTTTATATTTTAATTTGAAACTTAGCATCTTGAGCTATTGTCCCCAGTTGTAGCTAGATGGAAGTGTGACTCATTAAAGAGTTTGTGCTTAACAAGGAGTTCTCAGGGGTAGGATCATAGCAATGAGCAGAGTTCTGAAAAGTATTTTGAGGAAAATAGATTGAGCTCATAATAGGAAACCAAAGGGATATTACAAGTGTGGTGTTGGATATAGAATTAACAAGGAAAACTTGGTTAAAGTGCCAGTTACTCGAACATCTCCTTTTCCTGGGTGAAACGGAAGGACAGCAGCTCCCATATGAGGTATTTTGTGAGTCTTGACAAATAACAGGAAAATATGTTTTCTTCCTGCTTCATTAGGGGCAGCAGTAGTTAATGCTTGCAGAATATCAATAATGCAGTGTGTAGTGCTGCATAATTAAAGGCAACCCTACGTTAATAAAATAAGTTGGGAAAAAAGTGCCAAATAGAAGGCGTAAATACATTGGTGCCTTTGGCCTTATTTCAGACAAGCTTAATTACATCCAGGCAGCTGCAACCTAGCTTGCAAAGCGATTCCTCCTGTCACTTAGAGCTCTCAAGCCATACACCCAGTTATGACATTTATGAGGAAGAGCAAACAGCTTCCCAATGGCCCACAAGTGAATACTTGCAGTTTATGGCTGTCTAGACTGCACATTTGCAAATAGTTGTTCCCATAAATGGAGCCAGCTTGCCTTATAGAAAGAGCTGCCATCAATTATTTGAAACCTTCCCCTGCAATGTATCTCATGGAGAGAGCCACAATTACCATTGCTTTATGCACCGGGAACTAGAAATGCAGGAAGGACAAGTTCTCCACTCACTCCACTTGCAGGATGATCAGACTTGAAGGTAACAGGTGGGTCAATGGGAAATATCTACTTTAATAGGGGATTTCAGTCCCAAGAGAAAACAGAGACTATGGTGGGGGGGGGATTTATATTATTATTTTAGCCACCTTGAATTATGCACATTGGAATGCTCTTTGAGAATCAAAAAGTTGAGTTGGTATGTATCCTTGTGAAGCTAAGCATTTGGAATGCTTGCACTAACACTCTGTCATTTACGGAAATTTATATTAAATTGTCAAATTCTTATTCAAATGCCAGCCTTTGTTTGATCGGGTAAAGGAGGCACAGTAGGGTTCAGTAAACAACAGATCTTTATTGCAGTCAAGTAAACATCCGGCTGGAGAATGGTCGGGCAGCATCCCCTTGTAAAGGGATCTGTCAGACCTCTTAGCCAATGATATTCAACCTCTGTTCCTGCCAGAACAGAGAAACCTCTTGCAGCCTGTCAGCGGTGGGGGGGGATATCTAAAACCCCTCCCCTCTAGAATGGAACAATCTAACTGGTGATGTTGTCACACCGGTAGGCGGGCCTGTTCGTAGTTCTGCCTGACTTGCGCAGTTCAGTCTGGGTGTTTCCTTTGCGCAGGTCGGACGGACCTGTTGCTCCTGCAGATCTGCCTGGTGGAACCTCCTGGAACTTTTCACAGGCCACGGCTGGAGCTTCTGGTGTTGACTCTTTAGGAGCTCGCTGTGTGCCTGCATCGAAGTCAGATAAGTTATCTGACATTTTCAGATTTTCCTCAGGACTGTTATTTTGCATGTAGCTTCTCTCGATTTGTGCAGGAGTTATGTTTGGTTGTCTGAGTGTTGAGTTAGTCAAGTGGCTGCGGAGTTGGTCAATATGCCTTCTCCGATTTCTACCATCCTTGAGTCTTACTGTGTATGATCGCGGACCGGTAATGCCAATTATCGTTGCGGGAATCCATAACATTCCCCCAGTGTAATTATGTGCATATACTGAATCTTCCATGTTGAAAGACCTGACCTTGCTAGTGGAGTCAGAGAGTATTGAGGTAGAATAATTAGGGTGTAGCCGGTCTAGGTGAGACCTAAGGCAGCGTCCCATGAGGAGTTCAGCTGGGCTTCTTCCAGTGGTAGCACTGGGTGTGGTGTGTTGTATGAGTAAGTAGTGATCAATTCATGTTTGCCAATCACCTGGGCCCATCCTATTGAGGGCTTCCTTTGCAGATCTTACCATTCATTCTGCCTGGCCATTGGAGGCCGGATGGAACGACGCAACCAGGGCATGTCTGATTTCCTGAGCTGCTATGAATGTTTTTACTGTCATGGCTGTGAATTGGGGCCCATTGTCAAAGACTAATACATCGGGGAACCCATGCGTGGTGAATAGTTTCCGTAGTACCTTGATGACCAATTCCGCTGTAGTGGAATTCATCGGGACTACTTCTAACCATTTGGAAAATGCGTCCACGACTATGAAGAAGGTTTGGCCATGAACTGGCCCAGCGAAATCAATGTGTATTCTGGACTATGGTGTTTACGGGTGCTCCCATTCCTTGGTGAATTCCCTAGGAATTCGGCTTTTGGTACATTGATTTTACATTTTTCTTTTTTGAGGCGGAGACCTTTGTCTCTGATTCTAGTCAAAACTACGCATTTTAAAAGTTGTGCTTCATTTGCAGCCGATACCAAGATGTCTTCGAAATAGGGGATGACTCCTGGTATCCCCTGCAAAAGTCATTCCATGATGCTTTGGAACAGTCCAGGGGCGATACTAACGCCGAATTGTAGGCAGTTGCATTTGAATGCACCCCTATGCGTCACAATGCTTTGAGCCTCCGTGTTAGTGCCATCTACTGGCAACTGTTGATATGCCTGCGCCATATCTAATTTAGCAAAGATTTTTCCTGGGCCGAGGGAAAAATATAGGTGCTGTATAACGGGTACAGGGTAAGTGCTTTGTTGTAACGCTTTATTAATTGTGCATTTATAGTCAGTGCAGATGCGTACAGACCCTTCAGATTTGACAGGTGTCACAATTGGCGTCTCCCAACATGCATGATTGACTGGTTCGAGGATGCCCTGGCTCACGAGCTTATCGATTTCTTTGTCAATTTTTGGCCAGAGAGCGAAAGGTACTCTCCTGGGCTTTAGCCTAATCAGGGCTATTGCGGGGTCTAGGCTAAAGAAAATGGGTGTTCCTTTGTACTCACCCAGATTGGTGCCGAAGACATCCTCGAACTCCTTAAAGATTGCTTCAGCATTGGCTTCAGCGGCGGGTTCCGCTTCCTTTTCTATGGAGTTGACTCCATTCCCAGGGCTTGGAACCAATCAAGGTTCTGCAGGTGAACTCTGACCATTGTCACAGAGTTTTTTGCAGATTTTCTTGTGGCGTACCTGGAAGGTGACTTGGCCCACGATGGGGACCAGGTTCCCCTGGTAGTCGCGTAGGCGAACGTCGGGGCTTCTGAGGTGTCTCTTTTGTATCTTAGGGATCGTTCGCTTCAGTACTGACCATGGGATTATAGTCAGTGACGACCCAATGTCGATCTCCATTTTGCATGTAGAGTCCTCAATGAGGACAGTGACTTTCAGCTTTTTTGGGTGAATGGTCTGGCTATGTCTAACCAGAACAATGACATTCAGCTTTTTTGTGCATCCCGGACGGCTTTGTATGGCAGACGTGAGGTTGGTGATTCTATCATCGCTCTTTGAACCCCATAGATACTTCTGCCAAGTCCCTGGTTTGGGTCACTTTGTGATTTGAGTCCCCCTTGGGCTGACCTGCGATCGCAGGAAAATCATTGCGGCACACCTTGGCGATGTGCCCTTTCCGCTCGCATCGCTTGCAAATGGTGTCATGAAAATGGCAGGATGATTGGATATGATCTTCTCCACAGCTGGCACAGGGTAGATTTTGGGAATTGAATTTCAGCACCGGCTTTGTTTGGCTACCGTGCATGCTTCATCTAGTGCGATCTGTAGGGAGAGATTGGACTTGGCCAGAAGCCTTGTCTGCAGATTAAGATCTCGCACCCCTATTATGTGATCAAGAATTAGATTGTCTAGCTCATGGAACTCACAGTAGGCTGTGGCTTTCTGGAGAGCCACCACATATTCGTTGATTGATTCACCCTCCTTCTGGTTCCGTATATTGAATTGGTACCGGCAAACGTATTTAGATGGCTTCGGCTCGTAGTGGGTCTTCAGCATTTGTTGTAGTGCAGACCAGGATACGGCTTGTAGAGGGGTCAGTTCTGAAAGATTTTTTGCCATTTTGAATACTTCGCAGCCACAGTACCCTAAGAATAAATTCTTTTTCTGGGCTTTTGGAACCCCTGTGAGGTCGTTCACTTCCAGGAAACACTCGAATTGCAGCATGTACGTTTCCCAGTGTTCAGTAACTGGATTGTACAGAGTTGGTGGGGCGTGCATGGCCATTCTGGTTCTCTCTGGGTGTTCAGCGATGGCTAGCTCAATGCCTCACGGAATGCTCTGGGCTGGATGTACTTGCAATGCTTCGCTCTCTTTGTTTGCCTAATTGCCTTCCAATCCCACCTTCATCGCCAGTGTTTGATTGGGTAAAGGAGGCACAGTAGGCTTCAGTAAACAACAGCTCTTTATTGCAAGTCAAGTAAACATCCGGCTGAAGACTGGTCGGGCAGCATCCCCTTTTAAAGGAATCTGTCAGACCTCTTAGCCAATGAGATTCAACCTCTGTTCCTGCCAGAACAGAGAACCTTGGTGGAAACCTCTTTCAGCCTGTCAGTGGGGTGGGTGGGGGGATATCAAACAGTCTTGATCTTTGTGCAGCACTATGAAATTATCTGTGTCCTTCAATGAGCTTTAGAGGCCATGTTTCCACATCACTCTTATAGAGACTAGGATGTCAGGTAGCAAAACCAATGATGTTTTCTTATCCCAGTGAATGTTGCCCACTGGAAGTCAATATGTGCTTTCCTAGTGACTTTTTTATTCTATTTTGTTCAACTTTGCTCAGTGTCTGGATCTGGCCTAAGCTTTGCTAAGTTTAAGGCTTCATTTGGCCAGGAGATGAATTATTTTTCAAAGTGTTTTTTTAGCCTCAGCTTTTCTGAGATCTGAACACAGCTCTAGCTTGATTGAAATGATTTTTATAATATTGGCTAATCCAGCTCTGTGCAGCATCCTCTTTCCATTCCATTCCCGATTCATTCCACTTTGTCTATTAATTAAGGGAAATGACCATTACAGAACAGGTAGGAAAAGCAACTTTTTTAACTTGCTTCTTTTCATAGTATCATATTTTATGATGCTGTTATACCTATCATTAATCAATCATTGAGTTTATCAACTATGATAGCTAGTCTAGTCAGTCATGTATTATCATGTCATTTTAATTATATTACTTGAATTAATAACAGTTGCTATTCACAAAGTAGTTAATCCTATCTCAACTTCATCAGATAAACCAATATGATGACAGATATGATACAGATGTGGAATCAAACATGGGTAAATAGTGCTTTATTTAATATGAATAATCCTACTTTCCCAGTAGGCTTACAATACAAATTCTCAAGTAAAAGCTTCTAATTTGCAATCCTCATGCTTTTGGAAGTGTGTTGCATAAATTATTCAATGAGTCCAGGGTTGGACTGGCTAAATTTCTAAATTTTCCTTAATTTCTAGTGTTGTGCAATTAAAAAAAATCATTTAGTAGAACTGGAATGGAAACATGGCACATGTTTGTGACATATTAAAACAGATGTGCTTTGTTTAATGGCAAATGATATAACTACTTTAATGACTCACAGATCGATGTTGCATCTGTACTGCTAAGTGGTTCAAAGCACCCCTCTGAATGAAATCTGAAGCAACGCACCACCTTATTAATTTCTTCTTTTCCCAGAGAAATGCATTAAAATTTGTGTGCATATGTTTCCTAGTATCTATCTTTTTCTATGCCTATATTTTACTGTGTACAATTTTTGCAATTTATCTTTCAGTCTTATATTTCATTTTTCAGTATATCTTTGTGTGCCCTTTCCTTTAAGATACATATTCTGTGCAATTTTTAACATTCCAAACTGCATTATGAAATTCTGCAAAGTATGTTGAGTTTCAGTGTATAGCTCTATCCAATTTGCATATAGATTTCAGTACATGCCTGTGAAAATCACAAAGAATGAATTTCTCCAACATTCCACAATTACTCATTATCCCCCAAAATAACCCTCTGCCACCACCTACTGATTTACACAGAGTAGTAGGACTCTCCCTTTATCAAATCCAGAATGTGAAGTGAAATGTGCTAATCTTATAGTCCATTGGGTGATGATTTAATGCAGAATATTAAAAAATGAATTAGATATTTATTACCAACGAACACATATTCTCCAAAAATTAGTGCTGAGAGGAACCGCTGCTTGTGATGCTCAGATAGAGTCATCATGCCTGATAATCACTGACTATGTTTTCAGACATGAATTTGTTCCATTACCCTTTCAGGCAATCCATGCTGGTGATCATCACTACAAATTCCACAGGTTCAATGCGGGGGGAAGCAAAGAATGATGTTTTTTTCCTAACATTCAACAATTTGCTTTCATTGAATAAGCCTTTTATTTCTCCCCTTGCATGAATTTAAAGTTCTTTCCTACTGTTCTGACTGAGGCCTCCCAAGAGCATGAAACAAACTCCTTGTCCTGGCAAAAAAAACCTTTTATTAATTTGCTGTGAATTATGCTCATTCATAGCCAGCAAAGTCTTTCAAAGGATGGTATGTGGTCATAGACCTTATATGGCTTGGAGAGCTGACAGGCTGATATCTGCAGAACTTGGCAAGGAGTCTCGGAGAGACTCGGAGAGTCACAAACCAATTAGTGAACTAATTGTCTTCTGCAAATTCCACTCCCCTTTCGCTCCTCTTTTATTTTCTCTGGGAAGGGGCCATTCATCATCTGGCCTTACTCCCAAGTCGAGCCTTGTTCTTTAGTTGTTCCCTTCATCTGGAAAATCTGCGCATGCGCACACTGGGAACAGGCTCCAGCTGTTCATCTACCTCACTGATATCTGACTCTGAAGGCAGCTGATAGCTGATATACGGCTCTGGCCCCCTCTCTGCCTCCAACACAGAGCCTTTATCAAGCATCTTCCTTGCTTACTTGTGGAGTTCTTGACTAATTTTTGTGACAAGACAATTAGAACAATGTTTTCACAGTCAGTGGGCTGGGAGTTGAAGCCCACGTACAATATCTTAAAATTGTCAAGATTGAGAAACATTACACTACATTAACTAGTTTTGTACCATTACCGCCTTACTATTTATCCCTGGCTCTGGAACATTTTTGCACATATTAAAAAGGTGAGAATGCCCTTGCCAAATGTTAACCTGTGAGGGAGGAAAGCATGCCCATCACAGTATGGCTGTCATGGGAGATATAGCTAGGTACAAAATTCACTTATATCAAGATGCTTCAAAATGTTTTGTACATCTTCATAGAGAAGCAACAGAATTGGCAAGGGGGGTTATAAAATAGAATTTGACTCCTGAAGGGGGGATTTCCCCAGAACTGTGTTTTCTTCCTTCTCCTGCCATTCGTGTTCCAAAATTACTGGATGATAGAGGTGGGCAGATCAAAAGAAAAGCTATCTCTCTTTTTAAAACTGCAGCTTCCTATAAAGACTCTTTCAAACAGCCCAAGTATTTTTTTTCCTTTCCTTTTTTCTTTTTTCCCAGGGAGAAATGCATATTATGAGAATAATCTTTAACAAATGCTACAGCAGAAAATAGGCTTCCTCCTGCCCTTCAGTGGAAAATGGAGACCCTTGCTCTTTCCGCTGCTTTCCTCCAATTAAACCAAGCCAGCTCAGCAGAAGCTTATGGATTAAAATTTGTGCACTGAGGAGACTACTGTGCCTAAATATGTTCTATATTTATGGCCTGCAATGAAAAGTCAGGGCATGGGGTCTGATCTTAAATCTAATAAAAGTACATGGAAGTCAGTGGGTTTTCAATCAAGCCAATTAGAGCACTTGTGTGGCTAAGCATCAGTAATTAGGAGAAAGAATCAGAAGCCTTATGGTATTTGAAGTCCTCTCATTCATTTGCCTTAGGTTGTCAAATTATGGAAACTTTGATGATCCAATTGCCTCATTGCCCCCAAAATATGGGTGTGTGTATGTTTCCCTTAAGGATTTGAATAACCCTGATTATGCAACATAGTCCAGCCACCACAAAATATGCAAAATTCTTTCCTCACATTTGTTTTTTCCCCCCAAACTGGCCACATCAAGGCATAAGAAGAAAGTGCCATTCACTGGGAAAGGGATTTTAATTAATTGCAAGATTAAAGTATTGTCATGAAAACAGATGAAGAGCCCTCGTGGGCCCATACTGTATTTCCAAAGCAGTAGTTGTAGACAGAATGACTGTTTTCTAAGAGTGCTTCTATTATATTTCACAGGAGGAGGAAGAGGGGGAGCTAAACTAAGAGAATACTACACATTTGCACAGTTAATCATTCAAACTTCAGGAAATGGCAACGTTTGGGGTTCATATTTAATCTTAATCTTGCTCCCTTGGGCCTATACAATATTATTCAGTCTTTAATTATGTGATTGATTAAATTTCACACACCAAGTAATGGCAGGCCCTAAGGCTTCTTCCAAATTTGTAGAAACAAATGATATAAATGTTCTTTTTTATAGTAATGTTTTCAGCAATCCATTAATTCAGTGATTTATAAGCAATGATCTGTAAGCCACTGGTGGCCTGAGGAGTGTGCAAGGAGGTCCACCAAAAAAACACCTTATTCAGTGCCAGGGTCTGCTCACCAACCTGCCTGTCTACATTCATCACTCGTTAGTTGCCCAGACAAGGACCAGAAGTTGTCACTGTAACTAGTTCTCAGTAATGGGCCAATGATTGAAAACAGTTCATTGAACAGGTAATGCAACTAGTATTTGTATTATAGTATTTGAAGTTTTGCTTCATAGCAAAAACATGAATATTTCATGGCAAAAGCAACAGGAAATTAAGACTTACCACTGCAGATTTTGTAAAGACATTTTGGTGATCACATCATCTACTTCCATATTGCTCAGAGAGAGGCAGGACACACTATTGACAAAATCATCTGGTCATAATAATGTACAAAATTTATGGCAGACCATGTGGTGGAACTGTTATCATCATGCATCTCTGGTAGCAAATATTTTACGTCGCAGTTATGCACACATAACCTGTGTGCAAAGCATAAATCAGCTCTTACATTATGTGCAGCATGTATGAGAGGGAGAAAGGCTCTAAGTCGTTTTATTCTGCTTATCCCTGAAAACCCAACAATAAGGGAAAGAAGCTCTAATGACTATTTTGGAAAAGTTGTATTGTGATAAGCACTACTAAAGTATCAACCATGTACAGTGTAAAGGATATCACTACTATACATGTGAAATAAGGCTACCCACTGCTCTAATTACAGAATAGTTGGCCACTTTGCCCCCACTCATTACCCCCAAATATTCCTTGCCATCAATCCAGCACTAAGTTGTGCATTCTGGTGTCAGCATTTGGAAATGTTCCATGGATTGTTGAAGGAAACACACTTTTCAAAGTTCAAGAACAATAAATGCCTATATTCATTATAGAAGAAAAAACGAACCACAAAGCAAACAATTCATATATAGAAACTACCGTATACAACAAACATCTTCCAGCTCACAGTTTTCTGGCAGAAGTCCCAGCTCCAACTAAAAATGTATTTGAAGGTAGCTGCTCCAGCTTGACAAGACCCTATTCCACAGAAAATCTAACTGTTAAGTAGACTTCTGCTCAAAGAGACCACCACAAGATCCATTTCAGCTTGTCCTGCTCTTCTCTTACCCCATCAAGCACAGTTACCCACCACATCACTCCTTATCAAGCAAACTGGGTTTCCTTTTCTATTTCTATCTTGCTGTCAAGTAAGCCTCACATAACATAGGTGTTGAAGAATATTTCAGGCTTCCTAATATCTTAACCAATGGATCAGTCTTTCAGGAACTACATTACTCAGGCAGAACTGGAAAAGGTGAGGTATTTAAGGTTCCCGCAACTTTTTCTCGACTTATTTTGAAGTGTCCAAAGAACAATTTTATGGAGTTGTTTGTACGTTCTTACCAGCCTTTACCTCCACAAATGAACAATAAAACTGTGAGCTTTGGGTATATGTCTGTTCATTGTGCAGTATGAGGAAATATGTCCTGCTTTACCACACAGAATTATGGATGCTATCATGTGGAAAGGACTTCCCAAAAGTTTTTGCATTGAAGAAAGAGATATTTTTATTACAATAATGAGGCCACTGAAGACATTCCCTGTGATTTCAAGACGTATGTTAAATAATGTGGTTTGCTCCATGATATATTCTTATCAAGGTTACGATACTGGAATTGTTCATTCTAGGACAAGCTTTCAGTATTTCTTCCAAAGTTCTGAATAATGGTGAAAATATCTTGATGGATTAGAATATGACTCCTCACTCGTGATGATTTTTCTTTATTCTTCACTGAAAGACATCAACATTGTACTAATAGGAACATTTAAAAACAGAATCCATATGCTGCAGCAACTTAATGAGGAACGCTGAACCAGATGTACCCAAGGAATGCATAGGAATCTATTTTCAGCTGTCTGTTAACCTGACTTCTTTGGCCTTCTAGCTTACAAGTACAATATGCTTGTTGACTTTCAGGGCACTGAAAATAATATTTGGTGAGAAATGTCTTCTGACCTATAGCTCAGACTGTTTATTGTTAGACCTAATATCAATGTCTTGGTACTATCTCTGTCCTTGATACATTGTCAGAGATTTCTATGGAAGAAAACTCTTGAACAGCAACTTCAAAATAAGAAGTACCCTGTATGACACAGAATATATAAAAAAGAGGGGTACACTTGAGAGCCAGTTTAGTGTAGTGGTTAAGCTATCATACTAAAAATTGGGAAGCCTTGAGTTCCCACCTTAGACACAAAGCTGTTCTGACCCCCAACTTGTTCGTTCACAAACGACAGCCAAACAGAACTTCAAAGGAAATATTTTTATCAGTCCCGGCTGTTGCTGGCTGCGAGCCCAAAATAAACATAGATAAATTCTCTGGCAAAAAGTTAAACAAGAAATGCAAAAACAAACTATTACAGCAAACCACTTTTCCAAGTTGGTTTCTTTGAATCATGAACATGAAGAGGGAACCTTGACTAGAACAGGAATGGAACGGACTAACGAACGAACGGAACGTTGACTTCTGCCACTAAGGCGTGGCACCATCAGTCTTTTATCCGCAGGAAAAGATCCTTAACGAGTTACAGCTGCTTGTTATCTTCTCCTGTGAGCATCCTGAAACCACTCACAGGAGATTTCTGTGTCAGTCTGATAGCAGCTCCAGAAGCTCCTACCGAGCCACAACACAAAGCCATCAGGGTGATCTTGGGCCAGTCACTCCCTCCAGGAAACAGATAATGGCAAACCACTTCCAAAGTCTTGACAAGAAAACTGCAGGGGTTCATCCAGGCATTTGCTAGGAGATTTACTTGAAGGCACATGATAATTATTGAATTACATTTTTTGTACAAAATCAATGTACACTTTTAAAATGGAGATGATAGGAAGGCAACAAAAAAGCATAAAATAACCTTTTTTGCTAAAAAAAAAATACAAACATCCCTATTTTCTTGAGAACAAAAATGGGGAAAGGCTTGCTTATTTAGTGAACAATGATTATAGAAAGTTTTTTTAAAAAACTATAGTTTCTCCCTCTCCCCTCATCTTTCTGCATTTTAAGGTAGTCCGAAAACCAAACAATTGGACAACATTAGGGAATCAGCACATAGTATATGACTGTAATCTGAACTACACTATTATTCATTTCCAATAAGTAAATGTTGCACTATCCTAGAGGTGAGAGTTGAGCTGCTCAAATCTCTCTGCATATGTGGAAATTGGATTTGGAGGATCTACTAAAATTTTATGGGTGATTTCAGTAAATCAGTGGAATGAGTTCCCAGTGTTTCTTTAAGAAGGTTGTCCTTAGTAGAAGCTTTTTAAAATTTACTTATTTTTATTACTTAAGAATTTATAGACCACCACTCAAAACAAACATTCCCCAAGAAAACCTTAGAGAATGTTTTAAAATTAAGTCTCTAAAATGCACACTAAAAAAGCAGAAGACAGATTATAAGAACATCTTGAAAATAGATGGCATACATAGTAAAACAAGTTAAACAAAGGATTAAAATTAATCACTCAATTACAGAAACTAAACCAGAAGAAACAAGATTAATACATGACAGCAGAAACAGCTAAGAGAAGAAAATAAGATAGATCAAATTAAACCCATCTGATATCCTCTGTTGAAGCAGAAACAACACTGAATAAAGGCACAACAAAAAGGAGTGCAGAGCACCTAACTAAATGGTTTGTTAATTTATTAAACTAAGTTTAGTAAATGACATCCAGGGCACAAAACAGATTGGGAACTAGTGATGGCTGTGTTTTAACAGCTGGGGGATGCATTCATTTCTTTTGTCTCCAAAGATTCCATGCAACAAGATCCTCAAAATATCCAACCCCAACTACGCAATCAATCCACAGCCTCCATTCTGACATTAATTTCAAACTGAAGTCCGCGTCAGATAACAATAGAGCCAACCTGTTTGACTTTCTTCTTAATTCCCTGGTTTTTTTATTGTTTGGTTGGTTTTGGGATGTGTGTGCATGTGTTTGCATCTTGTCTGATAAAGAAATTCTGGTGAACTCAAAAGCTTGTGCATCATTTTGTGTCATTTTAATTAGCCCAATAAAGATATTGGCCAACTCTTCTGGCTAACAGTGGATTTTGGCTACCTGTGTGTAAGATTAAATGCAAAAGTAAAGGTTCCCCTCGCATATATGTGCTAGTTGTTCCCAACTCTAGGGGGCGGTGCTCATCTTAGTTTCAAAGCCAAAGAGCCAGCACTGTCCGAAGACATCTCTGTGATCATGTGGCCAGCATGACTAAATGCCGAAGGTGGATGGAATGCTGTTACCTTCCCACCAAAGCTGGTTCCTATTTTTTCTACTTGCATTTTTTTCATGCTTTCGAATTGCTAGGTTGGCAGAAACTGGGACAGGTAACGGGAGCTCACTCCATTACGTGGCGCTAGGGATTCGAACTGCCAAACTGCCAACCTTTCTGATTAACCAGTTCAGCATCTTAGCCATTGAGCCACCCTGTCCCTGAGTATAAGATTAAAAGCACTAGATTAGATTGCAATCTCATTAGATGGCAAGCAATGTCCTACCGTATACAAAGAATCAGCGCTGTGTTTAGGGCTGAGGAGTCACCTTCGTCATTATAGAAATAGTTTGCATAAAGGAAGCTTGTGATCAAAGGGCGCCCTTTGGCTCAATAACTCCTTTGCACTTGCACAGAGGCAAAGTTATTTCTACGCCTTTTCCTGTGAAGTTGCTTTTGCATGACACTCTGTTTTTATTTTTTTTAAGATTCCTAGCAAGAACTCCAGAGGACTGCTCAGCTGTTTCATGACAAACTTACAGTTATGCAATTAATTAAGGGGTGGGGGAAAAATCCTCTTAGCAATATAAAAATCTTCCCAGCTGCTCAAGCTCCAAGCAGGACACATCCTCTTGGGCACCTGGCAAAGTCTTTAGGGACTTTTTCACAACATCCTCCCTGTTGATAGGGATAACACCGCAGGAGACAATAGTTAAGGCCTTGTAAAACAGTAAGCAGTTTAACACATGCTTTTACTGGCGAGTGGGGAAAGCAACTACTCTCAGTCAAATGTATCCCAAGGAACTCAAAATATCAGTATTTCCTTTGAAACTTTTAGGAATGAGCCTTGCTCTTGAGCTCTTTAGCAGTCTGCAGTGTTGGCTCAGGACATATTCATTTCCTCGACTTCGATAAATAATGCAAGAGAACGTAGCAAATGGCTATGCTATGGGGTTTTTTTCAACACCTCTTAAAAGCCTCTGAATTCTTTCCCACTCCATTTTCTGTCACCAGCTAACATTACAATATGACATGTACAGAAAATGGCCTTTCTCATAAAAATCAAAACCTGGTCCTTGTCCAGGAGTGACTGGTCTTATTTAATACAGCTTCTTTTTTTAACTCAGGGGTGAGCAAATGGGTAGGGGCCACTCTTAATGGAACTGTTCTTTTGATGCTTGTACTAAACCAAGGGTGGGAAATGATGGCCCTTCTGTGACTTGTGGACTTCAATTCCCAGAATTCCTGAGCGAGCCCAGCTGCTCTTTGCATGAGTGAGTATGGGGAAGAGAGCCTATATACCATATTTATTTATGGGGTAAGAGGGAGGGACAGTTACAGTCTAATTTTCCTTTAGAAATTTAAAAAGGCATATATAATATACTCTTTCTCCCCCGTTTTCTCCATGCAGCAACCCGTAGAGCATTGATGGTGAACCTTTTTGGCACCGATTGCTGAAAAGAGAGCACGTGCACATGCACTCATTGGGGACGTGACCTGGAAGAGAGGCTGCCCAGTGGGCATGCGCGCACTGGGAAATGAACTTCTGGTTTCCGGCATGCTCATGCGCACTGCCCAGCTTGTCTTCCAGCTAATCGCATGATGATCAGCTGGCTGGCACTCATGTGCACGCCAGAAACTGGAAGACCAGCTCTTCCGGTTTCTGGGATGGCTGCACTCACAAAGACTAGCTGATCATCGTGAACGCATGCACACCAGAAATCTGTAAGAGGAATGGGCAACGCCATGTGTGCCAACCGACATGGCTCCACATGTCACATTGGGCAGGCATGCCATAGGTTCTCCATCACAGCCTTAGAGCAAACCTGGCTGGGGAATTCTGGAAGTTGAAGTCCATGTATTTTAAAACCGACCTGGTTGAAAAACACTATCAGAGATTTGGGTTCCATTTTCCATTGAAAAATCCTCTACTAAGTTTCTATGGCTAAAGATGGACTAGAATCCAGAATAGAATACTTTAACCACCGTACCAAATTGCCTGGTTCTCCCTTTCTAAAATGGTTTGTGCATTAAAGGCTCTTTTTAAAAAAAAATGTACTATTTATTTTTATTATTATATATGTTTTTATTTATTCAATGTATTTCTTTGCTGCTGCAGTCAAAAAAAAAAGACCCCCAGCAGCTTTTCTAAAATAAATTAAAACAGCCATGGCAAAAATGAGGATGGAAAAAAAACACCTATACAATACAAATGACAAAAAGGTAAAAGTGGCAGTATTTACTTCAGGAGAGAGCTCTCAGAAACAATTTGGCTCTTAGGAGCTCTCAAACCACCAGCAACCAGGAACCAGTCTGATCTCCTTGAAGTGGTTTTTCCACAATCTTGACACTGCTACATAGAAGCAGAACCACTTCACATCAGCCTCCTCAACCTCCCCAAAATGTTGCAGCAGGTTTTCCCTCCTAGTTCTCCCCGATAAATGTAATTGGCCAGGCTTGGAATACGTGGTCTTGATTGGTTAATAGCCTTCCTTATGGTCTTGGAGAGCATCAATCCAAATAAACATTAAATGAACCCCCCCCCCCCTAACGCTGTGCTGATCTGAAATCTGGTTTCCTGATTTATTTATTTATTTATTTATTTATTTATTTATTTATTTATTTATTTTTATTTATTTTATACCACCTTTATTACTTTTATAGATAACTCAAGGCGGCGAACACATCTAATACCCTTTCCTTCTCTGAATTTCTCCATAGCAACAACTCTGTGAGGTGAATTGGGCTGAGAGAGAATGATTGGCTGAAAATCACCCAGTAGGTTTTCCTGCCAAAGGTGGGACTAGAACTCATTGTCTCCTGGCTTTTAGCCTGGGGCATTCATCAGTATACTTTTCTTTCTTTCTTTCTTTCTTTCTTTCTTTCTTTCTTTCTTTCTTTCTTTCTTTCTTTCTTCTTCCTTCCTTCCTTCTCTCTCTCTGTCTGTCTCTCTGTCTCTCTCTCTCTTTCTCTTCCTTCCTTCCTTCTCTCTCTCTGTCTGTCTCTCTGTCTCTCTGTCTCTCTCTTTCTCTTCCTTCCTTCTTTCCTTCCTAATTTATATAGCCACCCATGTCACAAAATAAATGACTCTAGGCAGTGCTCCACAAAAATTAAACAAACAGTGTTACTAGACAGAAAACAGCTATAATTATGATAATGATTTAAAATTTTAAATGTAATATCTGACTCAATGCTATATTCGAGAAATACACTATATTGCCAAAACTATCCACTCACCATTGAGTCTGATTATGTGGATGGGTGAGCGAATACTTTTGGCAACATAGTGTAGCTTTTTTGTCAACTCCTACTCTTCTCATTACAATAGCGGATGATATTATCTCACGTACAGGCTCACAGTTTCAGAGTAAATATGAATGACAACCAATGTCCCTAGTGATGAATATAGGAAAATGTTACCTCCGTTACGTGGACCACTTTCAAATGTAGCAGGAGATAAAATAAGTTTGTGAAAGAAACCTGATAAAAGTGGTTGCTGCTGGGTAATTTAGGCAGAGAGAAAAAGAGAGTTATTTAAGGGCATAATCTCAACAATACTGATTTTATAGAAGCTGCATGAATGCTTCCCCTCCCTATGCAGGTGCATAAGCTACATATTGTCCCTGGATAAACTGTACTGTATTGCCAACATGTGGCAATTTTTTAGCAGCTATAATCCAACTAACTGTTTGCTCCTCTCTTTTTTTTTGGTCATATCAATCTTGGTAGTTTCCCTACTGATCTGATTTAAAGCACATTTCATGACACACACAATGGCATATTTAGAAGTAGGACCTGATGCAAGCTGAAGCACATAAAAAAAGCTGGGAAGTTTACATTTAATTCTTCCGTGATCTTCACAACAGCATCTGTGGGACCCAAACTAAATTCAACAAAGCAGCAAGCACAGACAACAAATACACATACACACATTTATACAGAATTAAGCCTGATCAACCCTAACTCTTCCCTCCCCTCCAGATATCAGACTTGAATTTGACTCATACCTTTAATCTTCAACAGTATTAGTGAAACAATTATAAGAGCACATTAAAGCCATGTAAAAGTTTGAAGGGTGGATGATCAAAGGAGGCAGATATTTAAGAACAAGATGGAAGGCTGGCTTTGAGATTCAAAGCTTTTTTGTGCTCTAATCATTTCACTAGCATTCATAAATCTTTAACATCCTTTTTTCAACTCTTTGATTTTTATGTATTCAATTAATTTCAACAGAATGTGTTCTAAATACATTATGTGCATTGAAGTCATGGAGGAGGCCTACCGAAGGCATACAAAAGACAAGTATTTCCACATGGGCAAGCAAGATACATGGTAGATAACCTTCACTTTTATGGATGTTCCACTGTTCTGAATAGAATAAATTCTGAGTAGATATTGCCCTATTTATTTTATGACTTTAATTTTATTTTATTAATAAAATTCATAAGGCTGCCCATTTCATAGAAAATGACTCTCCAATACAAACTATCCAATGCAAAAATAAATATAAAAGTCATGACCTAAAATCACTATAAATAATTATTTAAAACATTAAAAACTATAAAAGCAGAACTAAACCAAAAAAGAAAAAAGAAAAGTAGACAGAGGTATCTTAAGAATAATGGAGTCAACTCATGAATTCACCTGTCTTCTGGGGTCCTCGGGATTGCTGGCCTAACCAAGTCTTGGGAGGCCTTTGAAAGCGTCATAATACTGATGCCCACCTGATCTCTGGGGGAAGAAGATTGCCCAATGTGGGTACCACAACAGAAAAGACCCACCACTAACTGACTGCCATATGTTAGGTGCCTAGACAATGGAACTCATAACATGTTTAATCTGGTGACATGGGAAGATGAAATTGGGAAGAGGTAACCCTTTCCAGTCCCATGCTTTGAAGGGCTATAAAGATCAACACCAGCATATTGATTTAGACCAAATTGGAAACAATTTGGTAACCAATGCAGATCACACAACAGAGGTGTAATGTGCTAGACTCTACCAGAAGCAAAACTCATGCCACTGTATTTTGCACCACCTCAAATGGTCTTCAAGGGCAGCCCCATTAGAACTCATTGCAATAGTCCAATGGGGGGGGTCACCAGGACATGGTAAGTAGGGTCCTTTGCTATATAGAAGGTGAAATCTGTGTCCTGAATCATCTTCTCTTTTGACACTGATGGTCCAATCTGA
This sequence comes from Thamnophis sirtalis, assembly GCF_051295495.1. Lineage (NCBI taxonomy): Eukaryota > Metazoa > Chordata > Lepidosauria > Squamata > Natricidae > Thamnophis > Thamnophis sirtalis. Next base: position 16,375,440 of record NW_028261387.1, on the reverse strand, counting down.
TAGCCAAATGAGAAAGAAGATTCATTAAAGTGGTGAAGGTATTTGTACTTCTCATGAAAAATCTGACATAAATATTTCTCTGTGGTATTTTTTTCTGTACTTTCTTCAAATAGTGTCCATAGTAGGCTGCACAAATGCCAAAATACATCCTCCCAGCATATTCAAATGGAATAATTACACAATGATGTCATGATGCCTGATGTGAGACACTTGAATGTCAATGACGGAATGCATTTGTTGTCATTTAACTCTCCTGCCAGCAGCCCTTGATTTTTTTTAAAAAAAAAGAGTTAATGTAGCTCTCTGATCCAGAGCTTCATTAATATCCAGATATATATTAAAATTGAATTTCATTGATCTGAAAACAGAAAGCTGTTTGAGTACCCTGTTTTGTTTCTGGATTCTGTATTGGTTTGAATCCAAGACACAAGTGTATTATAGAGGCAAGATCTGATCGTGTGAGGGTCAAAGAACAATTCTTATCCTACATTTTTAGAGCCATACAGATGACATGCCAGCATCTCCCATGACATCAAGTTTTATTTTTATCTACAGGTATTCTTAAAATTCAGAAACCATCTGAATGGGAGGGAAGATATTGCCACCCTAGCTAGGCAGAGACCTCACCTCACTACCATCTAATAACAAAATATAGTTGAGTTTAGTTCTGTTGGACAGACTCACATAAACAAAAAATGTCCCCTTCCCTTTCCAGGTGCCTAAAATCTGTCCATGAAACAATCAAAACAGGAGGCCAGGGCTGAAGATATATTGCAATCATTTCTTGAGAGTCATAATTATCACAAACTCCTGGAAAATGTAGCTTTCACAGAACAGTCTGAAATGTGGTACGCTTCTGTATAATTATTCAGCCTCCTGACATGACGGTTTTTATGGTGCCTGTTTCTTGATGAACAGTCAGCAAATATACAGGATGTTCCCTTGTAATCATGCCAAGCTGCCACACAGAAACATTTCTCTGCATTCTCTAAGGATACAGAACCAGCAGCTAAGGTGTCTCATTTATTCGTGTTCAGCGAACCAGTTCTATTTATTTATTTACTGATTGATATTGACTTTACAGAGGCAGGCACCAACAAGGCTGCCATTTCATAAATGCCAACATTTATATGGCATTCTTCACGGGCTTTGTGCTTGGCAGTTGGACACCTTTTGTCCCCTCCACTGCTTCTTCTGGTGAACTGTAAATTATGTCATTAGACAACTGTTTTCAAAATGCACCAATTTGTCATGATCCAGGAACAAAGTCATTTTTAATGCACGCACTTAGCATATTATACCTTGTAGCACCGATGCAAGATTGTCATTTTATTTGTTGCCATTTAGATAATAAATGACAGGGACTGTATAATTGATCCCCTGTGCTTGAGTGGCAGTGAGGGATCCCTAATCGAATAGAAATTTTCAATAAAGTCTAGTCAAATTCATGTGAAACAGGCCAGAGCTAATGGTGCCATTACTTCTAATTTCCAAAAATGGTTGTACATTTTGAAGACCCAAAATACATGACTCCGCATTCTCAATTCTAGTAATATGATGCTGAATGGATTATGTGTTTTGGAATTTCTAATAGGGGCAATGACTTTAAAGATAATAATCCTAATGTGTAACCCTGGGATTCTGACATGTTTATGATTACAGTTATGGTTCAGTGTGAGATCAGGAAATGTCCCCTTTCTTAAACTGCATAATTTGTTGAGATTATATAAAGCATTATTCCTTGGCTACAGAGGAGGGCAATAAATAAAAGTCCACCTTTTGCTGGTGGAAAGCAAAACAGAAGTCAAATTTTACTCTACCAAAAAGAGCTCTTACTGTAACTAGACACAACTTATCCTGCACCAGATAACAACATCTAACTCCTAAACTCTCTTACTTATCACTCAAGCATGTAATTGGAACAGTTCTAACATCAGCTAAATATATATATCTCCCCCTCTCCTCTATTTTAGGGCTTTTAATCGCTATCTCTAAGATGAAGAGTTTTAATGAACTTGAAAGCTTGCAACAATTCTATAACTTTGATTGAATCAATAGAGCTGATAACCCTGCAGGTTCAAGATGAAGAGTGGACACCATTATTGCAAAGCTCCTAATTATGATGAGTCAGTGTCTGATTTTGTTGATCTTTTCTTCCCTTGTGTCTGTGCGATGCAGTTCCACATCACCCAGGAAGATTGGTTAATTGTTTCTCTGCCCAGTCACGACCTCAAAGCCCTCATCCACAAGTCTAACCTCATTGTAGTGCTCTCTAAAATTCTCCCATATCATTATATATAAGTACTGCTTTCTGTTACCAGATCTAGGCTACAAAGACAACCACTCAATGACAGGAAAGGTATATAGAAACCTCTACCCTTTGCTTCCATCTTTAACACTGGTCATCCAGAGTTTTCCAGCCCAGCTCAGGTAAGTATAATAATGCTGCTTCTAGTGCTATTTAAAATGTTGTTTCTGTGGAAATAAATCATTTATTTTGTCTCCAGCTCTGCAAACACTTTCCTTTTTATTCAATTCTCTTCACTTTCTCTGCCAACATTCTGTCATCTCATTCCCCAACACATACATGTCCTTTCGTAGCACTATGGAATCAATTGTATTAATGTTCCTTCCTCAGCTGCTGTATAATACAAGGCGATTTGGGTTTAAATATTCTATTTGCAATGGGTCTCTAGCATAAAGAATGTTTCCCATTTGAGACAGCTGTGCCAGAGTTAGAGAACATCACAGATCTTTCTTAAATATTATTGCTGCTATCCTTCAAAGGAAGCATGTGGGTTACACCAGGATGAGAACACCAATACAGAGTGCACTCATACAATGTTTTAAGTAAGAGTTCATCACCTCCACTTAAACAAATAACTAACTGAAACGGAAGTAAACTACTTGCCATTTAATTTTCACCCTCTTTATCGTTCATGATCTCCCTCACATATTGCTTTCCCTTGTGAGGGATATTTCCCTTTCTAACCTTCTCCTCTAATTTTTGCACTCAGTTATACAGTTTTCTCCTATTTTTTCTATATAAAATCCTCTTGTGATGCAAGAAGTTTGCTCCCATGTAACATTACAACTCAGCTGCTACGATTACTCTACTACTGGAAGTGTTACTTTAGAATAGAGAGAATCAGTTGGATGTAGGCATGTTGTATATATGTACAATATACTGTATAAAAGACCCATTCTCCCAAAAAAAAATACTACGAAACAAAATACTAAATTGAGAGAGAGAGAGGGAGGGGAGAGGCAATTTAAGACATCTGAAGAACATAGAAATTAATTCTGAATGGAATATAGTTTCAGCCTGTTGATATGTGTGGGGTATATACAAAAATCATATAGATCTCCACCACCTGTGCATTCCTCTCCCCCACTTCTCTCGGTATAATTGATGTACTCCACTTAAGTGGTCTTCTTTAATTATGAAAAATGAATGGTTAGTCATTGAGTTTTATTTCCTATTCCAATCTCCATATCCAGATATTTTTCTTATATGGATGTTTTTTTTAAAAAAAAGCAAACAGATACGAAGACTTCTGCCTTCTTCATCCCGTGTGAGACTGCTCACAGCAGCATCTTGGCCAAGTCTCAAAGTAGGTCCAGATACTTTGAGGAAAACACTACTACTGCTCTCAGAAGACTCCAAGAAGCTTTGATTCAGGATTTGGTTAAAACAAATACATATTCTAGAGTATCCAATTTTTTTTGCTAAGTTTGGAGGTGTATGGTTTAATTTGGGAAAGAGGGTTAAGCACTATACTTTTGCAGCATTTTTTCTCAACTGCCTGTCCACAAGTAATCATTTAGGAACTACATCAGGTTGGTATAAGAAGCCACATCCTGTATTGACAGTGACATCTAGTGTTGCCCAGTGGGATACTTATTATGGGAGACGAGGGATCCTGTTTCCTCTGGATTTATTACATGAACAGAAGAAATAATCTAAGGATAAAAATGCTGGGGAAAGCGACATCACATCTCACAGCACTTTGGGGGTTGCTATGGTGTCAAGAGTTGAGACAATTGCTTTGTTTTGAATCGTTATAACCTCTGCAACAAGATTATAATAATTTTGCTGAAAGGGATGCCATAAAACATCTGAATAAACAATCTGTAGGTGAGATTGAAAAGAATCAGGCATGCATGAAAAAAAATGGAGACATGAGAAAATGCAACTTTTATGCTGTGTTTGTTTGTTTGTTCACTGGTATAAAGACCTCCTGACTTTGTAAATTCCTAGCAAGTCCAATTTCCTGACACCTATGCTTTTATATATTTAAGAGAAGTATAACACGTGTTTTATCAATGGGGGAACAGAAGGAGACAGTGACTAAATGTGTCTTTATTTATATGACTAATATAAATGACTAAATATGGCCTTTATCACCTGATTCTAACACAATAGTAAAATCAAAATATTGGTATGCTGCCAATGATTTCATCATTCCTGAGACTGGATGATGGCATTTTCTTTGCTCTGCCAGGATATCTGGCAGGATGTTGGAAGCTATGGTGTCTCCTTTGTTCCATTCCATTTCTCATTGTCTTTGCTGCCCTAAATGAACCAAGACAGATGTACAGTCTCTAATATGGTATGCTCATTCATTGTTTTTCATGTCTAGAGTGGAAATGCCCTGGAAGGAAACCTTTACATATACAGCTAAACAAGTGAAAATTTCCCCAAGGACTGGCTTCCAATTACAGAATGAGAAATTACCTGAAGATGTATGCCCTGCAGATGTTCATGCTTTAAGCAGAACACCAAGGGGCATGGCTAGGCAAAATTTAACATACCGATGGTGAAAATACTCCATGCGATCTCACTCCCTACAGTCATATTAAGGAAATATTTAAATCAGGAGCTGATGAATCTCATGTAATGCCATGTACTGTTTTTTCTACTTTCTGATTATTTCCTTCTTTAATTTCTTGTCTGCTGCTCTTCTGCAATTTTTAAAATTTAGTCTAAAGACACTTTGTCATTATTATTCTTGTTATTATTACTGAAAGATGAAATTATCTCTGCCACGTAGCTTTTAGACTCAGATTTTTAAGGCACGCAGTCTGAATCCAAGAGACAATAGAAAAAATAGCTTCCATTTAAATGAGGCCTGGTTTATTACTTAACACTGCCAAAGAACCATAGTGTGAAAAAACAATATATCTCAGGTGTAATAGGAAATAAGAATAATGGGGCATCTAAGCAATATTTAATTGGATTAAATGAATTTGGTTGGGGAATGTTGAATCTATAAAATCTCTTGCACTGTGAAATTAAATTATAGATAATATACAGTACCTATGGCTGTGAGCCACAAGCCCTTGCTGGGATTAATCAATGAGTAATATATTTTCCAAATAACACCATAAAAATAAACATCTCAGCAAAATTACTGTAAACGAAATGAAAAAGAATGGTTAATTCTGGATAAGCTCAAATGAATACAATTTAAGAGGACCAGTCTTTTATTTCAACATTCATTAGAAGGGAGTGTTTTGCAAAGCTCCCGTTTATCGCTCATAGATCATTCAACCATATAGATTGCTTAGAGTACCATAAATAGTTACATGGGAATAATTGTAAATTTAAAAAAAGCAAGATGCACACTTAAGATCTCTGTGTGGGGATGACTAATCAAAATTATTTCTGAAGTTTGCTCCCAAAAGAGATAGTCAGAACAGTAGCCTGTCCATACTAAAATGGTGGAATGCTATATTTTATTAACAGTACCTGCCTATACATATACAATGTTACTTAGATAGGTAATATATATAACTCAGGTTAATATGAAATAAGGATGAAAAATATGTGGAATAATAGTCTGGAGGTTCATACTTTCATTATGTTTTCTAATTTTTGTACATATATAGCTTGAGGATGTGCCAATAATATAATTAATATATGTCTTTGTCCTTAGCAGGGAAGTTTCACAATATCACATAGACTATTTCAGGAATGTAGAAGTTGACTAATCCTATAAATGTGACTTTTATTTTCACTTTCTTCTGAGGAACTGCAGACTTCTTGAAGCTTTCTCTGAAAGGTATTAATCTAAGTGACTAGTTTGCAAATGTGAATCACAAAATCTTTTCATATGTGGAGTGGAGCAAATGAACACATGAAAACCTGTAAGTTATTTTTATTCTCATTTCAAGTCATTTCCACTACATACCATGGAGATACATTTATATTTTATTTTATGCATTAAAATAAAATAAAAAGTTGGTTGGGATGGAACCATAGTGAAAACCAAGAAACACAAAGACAATTGGACATGTTCAATAGCTACAGAAACCACAGAAGACAAGAAGTGAGCATTTATTTTAGGAAATGGAGGAAGGAAATTAGAACTTAACTTTTGGTCAGTAAAAGACCACCAAATTTGGAAGGCAGATTTGGAAGAGTATATATATCATAAGGATATATGTTCTCCAAATATTAATAATATGGATGTTTCAAAATTAAATGATGAAAAGTTGCCACTTTTCTCCTTCTCATGCCTCAGTAGCTTCCAAGCAGTGGAATCATTGGAAAGATACCAAAAACCAGGAGGAAAATAGGCAATTTCCCTTCAATTTTCTATCCCCCCCCCAAAAAAAAACATTCTTTGAAATTCAGAAGTAGATATTTTTGGACTGGAGACACCTTCAACCTTCTTTGTGAATCCCACTCTCCCATTAATTTACATCACAAAACCCTACAAAATACGTATTTCCTGGCCCTGAAACGTTCTGCGGTTTGCCAGGGGCTCACATGGATTTATGCAATTATTCAATCTCCTGACATGATGGTTTTCAGGGTGCTGTTTGTTGATGAGGAGTCAGCAGATCTCCAGGATGTTCCCTTGTAATCATGCCAAACTGCCACATCGAAACATTTCCGCACTCTCTGAGGACCAACAGCTAAGATGTTTACTGGTGGCCTGTGAAATGGATTTTTTGTTCGTTTCATGATTGATGTAGCTTAGCGATGCTGATGGTGACAATTCTAACATTTTTCGGAAGCGCCAACATTTACATGGCATTCTCTGCATGCTCCACCGCGCCATGAAGATACTTTTTGTCATATTTTCCGCTGTTCTCAGTAAACTGTACATCAAGTTGTTAAGCAACTGTTTTCAAAGGACCCAAAGGAATTAATGAGCATGTTTATGGAGGAGGGAACAATTTATCATGTTCTATCAAATTATTTCAAGATTCTTTCCTTTGCATCCCATGGGAATATCTAATATCCACCAAAAGACAAACAAAGATTTGGCATAGTGGTAATGACCTCAGTCTACATTACTTTGTCCTACATCAATTTTTCATGACTGAAGAAGAAATCGGAAATATTTCTATTGTGAAAACGTCAATTGGAGAACCCATAGTTAACCTATAACTGTTCTTTCAAGGGCATCCAATAACATAGAGATTCTGACTATCATAAGACTACAAGCTCAACAGCACTGCATTACTAGCATGAGGATTGGTTTATCAAAGCTTTCGGTGAATAAGTTATATAAATCATAACCTATGAAATATAGAATAAATGGTGGGTCTCTATTGTTTAGTGACTAGGGTTTCGTTTTTTAAAAGTTTCTTTTAAAAAGTTACTATTTCTAAACTTAAAGTAATCTTTTGGAAATACAGTGAAAAAGGTATTTCTGATCAGGAGACAATGGGATTTTTGTTATTGAAGAGTAATATAGTATGTACTTTGTAGAATTAGAATCTGATAAGAAAAATAATTGTTATTCCCACCAAAGTAGATAATTTGGTGCTGTTAGATGGACACAAAGATTATAACTGGGATTCATCCTCTCACATTTAACAATACCATTACTACATTACTACATTAACAAATTATCAGCATTCTCAATAAACAGTGAGGATAAAACAATTTAAGTAGGCTTTGTTTTTAGACTAAAGCCCTCCAGGTATTCTTTTGAATAAAGTATCTCTAGATCTCAGTTTCATTTATATCATTCATTTCTTTTCTTATTACTTTAAGCAGATAGATTATTGGTAACATTTTCTATTTCTATTAGACAAGATTGTCAGTAAGAATCCAATGCCCACATTAATACATCTTTCAGATAACTACACAGAATTTTAATTTCTGAGAATCTGAAATCCTGGAAAGAGACTAACAGCTTCTAATCTAGATAGTAGCTTATCCATTTTAATAAGTTGTGGACTTCCTGCCTGCAAAGTATCTCCCTAAATGCATTTTTAAAAGCAATCGTCCAAAATATTTTGAAGGTGATGTGTTCTTAATTATAGAAAATTAAAGAGACTTTCATCATTAAGAAAAATGCAATTACACAAAAGCTATAAGCTTTTCCATAAGCCTCGAGTCCCAGATCTTGAGTAAATGATAGACACAGTGTGGCGGAAAACTCTTGACACATGCTGTTGATTTAGATAAAAGGACAGCCAAAAGCTCACCAGTATAGGTTCAATTATTGCACAGCAACATATATTAAAAGTCATAGCAATCAAGGAAAAGAAGGTTATGTGCTCCTCTTGGAGCCAAGACATTCTGCTAACCAAGAGACAAGATGGTACCTCCATAGTACCTACAGAAACTGACTCCATTAGGCTAGGACTGGGATCTTTGTGCTGTATAACACCACGCTAGGATGATTTTCTCTCTTTCAAGAGGAAAAAATAGGAGAATCATTAGTTCTTCTAAGCATCTTCCAGCTTTGGCAATGGCTTCACCAGCTCTACTATCTATGCATTTTGAGAAAGATTTAATAAGGAAGAACAGAATGCTTCTTTCTGTTTTTGATTTGCTAGGTAAGTTCTAAAATTGTTTATATGAATTTACTTGTAGTTTCAGAAGGATTCAAATTTACAGCATCTTGTAGTGTCCTACACAGAGGTGGGATTCATTTACTGTTACTACCGGTTCACTCAAATGTGTGTGTGCATGCACGAACTCTCACTTCGCTTGTGCACACACCATCCATACATGCGTGTGGCATCACAGAACACAGCAATATAGGACAGGATTGCACCTGGGCAGGTGGGCAGCCCACCTGCAGATTGGCACTACTGCTTTGCCCAAACCAGTCCGAACTGGCTGAATACCACCTCTGCTCCTACATACATAAGTAGTCTTCATTTAGGGAAAATTGGGACCTGCAACTTGGTAATTAAACAAAATAGTCACTAAGTGAAACCATGGCAAGAATTTATAATCTTACTTCTGCTTTCTGCTGCTTTATAGACCTGCAAAAGTGGTAGATGCAAGGATTGTCCACAAAGTCATTTTTTTTCATTACTATAGTAACTGCAAACAGTCAGTGACTGAACTAAACAAAGAATACCGTACACATTTCTTTTTTAAAACATTGCATTTTATTTCAGCTATCTGAAAGTTCTTACACTTGCGTATGTAGGATTATAGATAGTCCTCAATTATCAACCATAATCGGGATCAGCAACTCTGTCACTAAGTGACATGATCATTAAGTATGAAAGTACACCAGTGGTGAAATTCAATTTTTTTTTTTACTACTGGTTCTATGGACGTGACTTGGTGGGCCTGGCAGGGGAAGGATTCTGCAAAATCTCCATTCCCATCCCATTCAGAGGCCAGCCAGTGGTGGCATTTGCTGGTTCTCCGAACTACTCAAAATTTCCACTCCCGTTTCTCCAGAACCTGTCAGAACCTGCTGAATTTCACCCCTGCAGTACACGACTGTGACAGACTTACCTTATTTCAATCACAATTAATAAGCAAATCATTTGCAATCTTTAAGGGACTGTGAGTTGCAATGTTACTGTTGGCTTCTCCATTGTCTGTGCTTCTTGGAAGCCAGCTGTGAAGCATACAAATGGTCATCACATGACCACAGTGATGCTGCAACGATCATAACAGCGAGAACCAGGCATAAAGTTACTTTTCAGTGCTGTTGCAACTTCAAATGTTTGCTAAACATGACATGTTTAGCACCTGTAATGTTATTATTCCATATATTTATGCACACTAGAAATTTATTATGAGGGACTGAAATAACAATCTAATTGTATTTCTTTTCCAGCTAGAATTAGCCATTCCTAGAGGGGAAACAATTCATGATGTCAACCCTCTTAGGACAATACTACCAGTTTTGGGCAGGTTGTGAATATAAAAAAAGTGTCATATTGGTGCCCATTTTTGATTACCATCATCCTGCTTTGATAAATAACTACATTTTCTACTAACACTTTGGTACAAAAAGTACTTAGCAATTAAGATGTACCAATCAGTATTTTGAGCAGCATTTTTTAAATTTATCTGGGAGGAAAATATCAGTTATTGGTAAATGTCAATATTCGTGAGTTAAACCATGACATATGCACCCAAGGGCAAAATAATTGTGGTGGTTGAGTGTATTTTCTTCTGCAGAAGTCGGAAATCTATGGCTTTAAGATTGCTTATAGTTCATGTGAAATTCCATGTTGCTTTCAGCCAAATCTCAAAATTCTTTTGCAATTCAGTCCTTTGGCAAGAACTGTTTCGGCTCAAGCAGATAGAAGCAGGAGAAGAATGAAAGAATGGGACGAAGGAGTTCCGGAAAGCAGAACGGGGAATGGGACAGACAGACTTTAATTTTGTTTGTTGCCAGCATGCAATCTTGCAGCTTACAATGGCCAATTATCATCCTGAGTAGAAAAGGGCTTCTCCACCTTGATATATTGTGATGCAGTGCTAAAATGTACTGTTTATATATCAGAGGCTAAGAATATAGTTGTGGACTAAGAGTTGACTATTCTGGAAATCAGCAATAGCCGAAAAAATGCTTTTTGAGGTTTTCAATAAACTGAAGGATATTATTAGATTCATTGGGAATCAGGCGAGTATACGTACATGAAATAAATTAATGAATAAATCTGGGGACAATCAGTATTGGGTGGAGTCTTTTTCCAGGAGACACCTGTGGCATTCCCAAAGTATGGTGTGAAGGATTCAGTTAATGTGGATAGGCTCAGTATCATAATTAGATCTTGGCACTATATACTTCCAACAAGAACAACAAAGTCAATTTATAGACACACGTGTTATTTATGTTGACTTTTTAATAGCCATTATGTAGGAAGGCTATGAATGCAGGGGGAGGGGAGGAAGAGATCCCATTTATTCATTAACCAGCAGTGTCCTGCCTGAGGTTACTCATCAATGAGGTGAAATCTTCAAGAAATCAAAGAGTCTGTAAGGAATGGCTTTTGCATTTGATAAATCTGTCTGATTAACAAAAAAAGACCTTGTGTTGTTGCTTAAAATATTTTTGTAACATAAAAGTGATGTTAAAAAGAGTTCAGGGGAGGGGGGAGTTGCATTTGTTTGAAACTTGCGTTCAAAGTAAAGTTCTAGGCAAAAATCTGTCTTTCATTTCTTGCAGATGGAGTTGTTTGGTCTTCTGGGTGCTACTGTTAGTTTTACCAATATTTATTTCTCACCAGTCCCAAAAGGATTCTCTTTGCTTTTATCATTCCCAGCCTTTGAGAAGAGATGCTTGAGCAATTCAATCTTTTTGCAAAATCCTAAACAAAATGAACTGATCGGCACTTCTCAGATATATGAGAGAGAGGGGGAAGGGAGGAAGAGAGAGAGAGAGAGAGAGAGAAGGAGAGAGAATGTATTGTATTAGAAGTATATATCTTTGATTGTTGCAATAGATTTTAGCAGATTACATTTAACACACCAAAATATGATTGAACATATATCTTTAATGTGAATACAAGTCTAAACAACATACAGAACTACAAAAAAGTGAGGTGCAGGCAAATAAACATCTGGGATGGATGCCCTTTAGCCAAGGATTTGTCCAGAGATCATACACACACACTGCTTTTTAGCATTTTGGATTACAAAACATTCAGAATAGGAAAGAAAACCAACTTCAAGCCAACAATTGTTGTATATCTGACTCCAAACTCTGTAGGAATGATGGAATTTTTAAAACACAAATTTGCATTACTTGCAGATAGTTGAAATCAGCACAGAATAAGGAGCACAAATATATTGTATTTCCTTTAACTAAACTTCTAATGCCTGCAATTAAGGTTGCCCATCTGCCCCAAAGTAGGGAAAAATATTCTGGCCAATGTAAAACAAATGATAGAATCAAACAACTTATCTGCTTCTCTTCTCCAATTTGTTTAGGAGCATTCAAAAGTGCTGAAATTAATTTCCTGGAACTGAACAGTTAGAATAATTCACCTGGAATCAGAAGGTAATGTATTATAATATTCTAAACCTTTTCCCACTTAATTTCTCGTTCTTTAGATGTACACATTTTTTTTTCTATTGGCACATTAGCGATCCAGCTGTTCAAAATAATTTAATAGTAGAGGTGTCTCAGCAGCAGCAGCAGTGCCTGGCTGATCTTGTGTGAACTTGTAAGCTAAGCTAAGAAATGTTTTGCTGGTTGGTATTTGGGTGGAGAACACAAGAGAATTCAGGGAATATAAACTGGACTGGGAAATTGAAAAAACATTCCAGAAAATGGCAACAGCCAACCACTTTTTACTGTTGCCATACTGCTCTATCCCAGAGTAGTAACTGATTCCTTCGTGGCTTTGATCCTGCAGCACAGCCACAGTTGCTAATTTCATGTTTTCTTTCATTAACACTGTTCCAACAGAAATTCGAACTTGTTGCTTCCATCTCTAAAATATACATATATGAACCTGCTTCTGTAATTTCTACCCAAATGTGATATACAATTGTCCCCATTTGGACACAACAGATTGTTTTCTCTCTCTCCAATTATAGTTCAACACAGAATCCAGCTTCCCCCCCTTCCAGGATATTTCATCTTGTCCCCAACCAATGTTCATCTATTCCCCTTCATTCTCAATAGTCACCTGGCATCCACAACTGCAGAACTTGTTCAATATTCATCTTGATCTGGAATTCTCTTTCATGAGCTCTTTTTTGTTTAATGTTGTGATGGCTCTGAGACTTTTTATATTTCCTTCCAGCATGGGATGGAACCTTGTCGTCAGCAGAAGAATCTATGCCTTGAAAGCACCAATCCTCTTTATTTAATCCATAGGGTATTCTGGAATTATTTATTTATTTGTGGGGGGTGGGTGGGTTTTGCAAACACAATGGAATTGAAATTGGGGAAGCAAGTTGGAGAGAAGAGAAATGACCATTTGACAGCATTTGTCTAAATTGACCACATGTGGCCTATCAGATTTTAGTTTTGTCATCAGAGCTGTCAATTGACTAGACTGCCAACTCCTCACAATGAGGAATACACATCTCTCTTCTCCCCCAAACTTTTCTTTCCTTCTTATTGGCAAAGCAAGTGATTTCATGGTAGAAGATTGGGAAATGACCGCTTGTAAAGATGAAATTTACATAAATAAATGCTGATAGCACAAAACAGATATTATGCTATGGGCATCATCACAATAAGTTGTCTCCCACTGACATGCAGTCTAACTTAAAAGTGTGTGTTATGCAAATCAAGCTAATGCCCATTCCTCATTACTGTCATGGTGGTGGAAGGGGGGAAAAAAAGAAGATATCTTCCACAGACAGCTTGCGTCTGGGTCGAAGCCAAAATGTTTAATTCTGTGTGCTGACATAGGAACTGAGTCAACAAAAATAGGATGTAATAGTCATACATCAGAGGAATCCATATTGGGGCAGACCTGAAACTTAATGGACTGTGAATCTGATGTCTGCACAGAGGGGCCTTTCATTGGTATTGACCTATAATAAGTCTGCTTCCTCTTTTTGCCGATTCTATAGGAATAGATTGCAGAGGCAATTTCTGAGGTTCACATGTCTGCAAATAATCTATTCGCTTTCCTTGTAAACAGATGAGTTGACATTTATTAATGCTTAAATAATATTGTGGAGTCCAAAGCAGAAAAGGGGGAAAAAGGCAGAAAGAAAACCTTGCCGGAATAACCTACAGACAACTTGTGGCTGATGGCTATGTCAAGTTTCATTAGGAGGCCAGGAAGTTTTTCAAACAATAGCATGACCTTCAGTCTCTTTGCTGATCATTCACAGGTATGCCTCCCACTGCTACTGGTTAAACAAAACCCTAAATTGTTTCTGGGCAAAGAAACACCTTTGGGCAAAAGTTCTTCAGTGTTAGGACATGCTGAGTAGGGCAAGGATAGAGACAATTCTCCTCTTTCTCCTTTCCTTTCTTTTCTGTTCTTCTCCTGACCTCCCTCCCCCCCCCCCCAGCTAGTCTAGTTAAACTGAAACATAAAAGCAATTTGTAAATATTTTTGGGGGGAATATTTGCTTTTTTAATGTTACTTTCAGTTTTGATATCAAGCTTTTTCATCCCATTTATGAAGAAATGTAAGATTTTTTTTAACAAAACTTCAACTGGATGAAAAGTGTATTTTCCAAAGTTAGGCAACAATTATTAACATAGATCAAGTTATAGCTGCCTGCCATACATAGCATAACTGTTAAAGATGAATAGTTTGAAAAAAAGGGGGGGCATGAAGTAACTTCAAAAGTTAATTATTGTCTCTTCAATTAGCACCAACAAGCTTATAGGAAGCAACAATGGCATTGGCCATAAATGACAGCTGGCTCTTTTAAAAAAATTCACACTTCCAACCAGGGATTCAAAAACTTTTACTACCAGTTCTGTGGGCTTGGCTTGGTGACTGAAGCATGATGGGTGTGGTAAGGGAAGGATACTGTAAAATCTCCATTCCCTCCCCACTCCAGGAGAAGGATACTGTAAAATCTCCATTTCCTCCTGATCAGCTGGGACTCGGGAGGCAGAGAATAGATGGGGATGGGGCGAGTCAGAGGTGGTATTTACTGGTTTTCCAAACTACTCAAAATTTCTACTGTCGGTTCTCCAGAATTGGTCACAACCTGCTGAATACCACCTCTGCTTCCAACCTGTCTACTCTTGTCATTTCCCAGCCAAAATACTGAGTCAACACATCTTGAAGTTACTGAGGCTGAGAAACGCTGGTTTAGATATCTCTCCAAATTTGCTTTATTGGCCAAATGATTCTGCTGCATGTACCAAATATGTAGAAAGTATTCTGGCATCATTCCCCAAAATTAAATTCTTATGAGAAAATAATAATAATAATTGACAGCTATCCTAAAGAAACTGGTAGGTTTTTTTTCAGACCCCGGATGAAAATTATAAACAGTTTTTTTTCCAAACTATAGAAAGTTTAAAGATTTTATTTTTGTGACTATTAACCTGATATTATTTTACTTTTAAATTAATTGTTGCTTTATTGCCCTCCTGATAGCTTACATTATATTATATTATGGCCTATGGATCAAAACAATAAATAAAATGATTAATAATTCATAATAATGGTGCCCATGGCACAACATAACCACGAATGTCAAAAGCGTGCCTACAAAACCGCGGCGCTAAAACCGCGATGTCAAAAGCGTGCCGACAACAGCGCGCCGACAGAAGCGCGATTTAAGTTAAGGTAAGGTTTAGGGTTAGGTTTAGGGTTAGGTTTAGGGTTAGGTTTAGGGTTAGGTTTAGGGTTAGGGTTAGGGTTAGGTTTAGGGTTATTTTTAGGGTTATGTTACAGCGCGCTTCTGTCGGCACGCTGTTGTCGGCGTGCTTCAGCGCTCATTCGTCTTCGTGGTTTTGATGGCGCGGTTTTGTCACCGCGCTTTAGTCACACGTGCTTTTCTCGTACGTGCATTTGTGGTGGAACCAATGGTGCCACTATCTTAATATAATATAAAATAAAAACAAAGATTTATAATAATATTTCAAACATTGTTCAAATGCACATATTTACTTATTTTGCTTAAAAAAAGAGAAAAAAAGATGAATTGATATTTTTTCCCCCAGAAAAAAGAATAAGCCATGTGCTCAAAGAATCCAGCTGGATGAATGAATCGATCAGATCTGGAATTGTTTAAAACACAAAATCCTTCTATTGTCTTTCAAAGCTTTTGGTGAATTTGGATAATTTTTAAATAAAATTGTGGCAGGTAAAGTTAAGAGTTAACATTTTAAGAAAAAAATAGTGTGTCCCTGTAGGTAATTGGACTAAGCAGCCTCTTTTCAGTCCTTAAAGCTGACTGCTGGCAGCCCATAATGCACATCCTTACAATTGGGATGTGGTGGCTCAGTGACTAAGATGCCGAGCTTGTCGATGAGAAGGTTGGCAGTTCAGCAGTTCGAATCCCTAGCACCACGTAATGGAGTGAGCTTCCATTACTTGTCCCAGCTTCTGCCAACCTAGTAGTTCAAAAGCACATTAAAAATACAAGTAGAAAAACAGGGACCACATTGGTGGGAAGGTAACAGCTCTCCGTGCGCCTTTGGCATTTAGTCATGCTGCCACAAGACAGCACACATGTGCAGGGAAAACTTTACTTTACAGTCGGTATAATCTGAAAAAATTTGGAAGAGGCATCAGACATTATTTTTGTTATACTGTAGAATCTCGTGACTCTAATTTACGTAGAGGCTAAGCGGGCGAGTACTCTAAAAATATTTCTCTTCTATCTCTTAATTTGGTAGACAGTTTCATCAGTAAACTTGCCAAAAATCACATTCTGAGCTGGAATGGAGCCATCCATTATTTTCCCGGTGTGAAAATCATATGTCAAGAGATACTTGGCAAGCTGCATCCTTCAATGATGGATTATTTTTCCAGAAATTCTCTTTTCCAAAATCTCCTTCCCACTCTCCAGTTTTCCTTCTCAGATGAACAAATGCTTGGTGAAATATTATTGCATTACTTTTTCTCAATTCATTTATTCCAATCAGCCCCACCTCCCCACCCCCTGGAACAAATAATGCACATAAAGGTATTAATTCAAAAATGCAATGATTACAGTCATTTGTTTGATATAATCAATTCAAACATGTAGGTTACAGTCTACATTTCTACAGTTCTGAGCAGAAACAAAGGAATGGTAGCAAGGAAGCAGGGGGGAAAATCAGCATGGACCTTGAGTTAAGTTTATGTATGGAAGTTCAAGGAAAAAGGATTTCCTTTAGGGTGTACAAAACTATTCAAAAGGTCTTTTTTGAGTGGGCTGTCTAACAGTCCAGAAGCTTTCTGAGCTCAAAAGAACCCACAGTTTGCCTCAAATGCCGAACAGAGCTAACTTAAACTAAAAAAATAATAAAAAAAAACCTTCTGGCACAGTCAGGGTAACTTGCTTTTCCAATACAAAGCCTCTGTTTAGAATCCAAACAGGGCATTTCAAACTTTAAATGCTTTGAATTCAAAAACACTTTGCACTCCCATTATTTTCATTCACTGCAGCCCGGAAAATGTTATCAGTGAACAGATGGAAAGAAGGCTCTTCAGAACAAGGTGGAATAGGTGTGAGGACATGCTGGGGAAGATGGAGATCTTAAATCAACAAAGAGAAAATTCCTATAATTTTCTCATGTGTACTGAAAAATAAAAGCCATTGGGTTCATTGCAACAGATTCACTCACAGCTAAATCTATACAGAATTGCAGTCTAAAATAGAGTCTCAGTGGAAAGATTTCCCCTACGCAACCCACATTGTTTAGAGGGGACTTCTAAAGGTCCCAGCATCCTTTTTTCAAGAATCTTAAGTTCCTGCTTAAAGAAAGAAGAATATTCATTCTGTAAATGTCCTCCTGTTGAATTTAATTTCAGATCTGAGCTCTCAGGTGTGAGCATTACCACCTGCAAAACCCATCAGTATTGACAAAATAATGAAGTATATGTTTAAATCTCTTTCGTGGAATTAAGTTGGACTAAAGCACATTAGTCATAACTGTTGTTATTTATGATTGCCACAGGACTTTGAATGTGTATCGTGGTTTCCATAGTAACCTTTTAAGATTTTGCCACGATTCTCTGAGGATAGTTACTACACTCGCAGTTTTATAGATGAAGGAATAAAACAGAAAAAAGAGTAACAATTACCATTGTAGAGAACCAGCAAGAATGTAAGGGCAGAAAGGGCAAGGGCGAGGGCACAACTCCATGAACTCTATTAGTTTGATCTCTAGCTAGAGCAAAAAGTTTAAATCTATACTTTATCATGCCCAGAACTAGTTTTATCAAGAGACAGAAACAAAGGATTAAGAAAAGAATACAGGAATACAATACAATGAGAATATGATTCTTATAGGATTTCATTTTGAATTACAATCAGATTAAATTCCCTAAACCCATCGTTTGCTCAATTAGGTATTCTTCTTATCCACTTTATAGTTTTTTTATAGTCTTATAATAGTTTTGGAACTGCACTTTTTCAAGAGGCAACTGGACTTTCCTGTTTTTTTCTTTGAAGGTGTTTTGCTTCTCATTCAAGAAGCTTCTTCAGCTCTGACTGGATGGGGGAAATGGAAGGATTTAAATTCCATGTAGACAGCTGGCCATTTACATTCTTTAAGAAAGTCATTAACGCTACTTGGAGGTTTATCTGTGTCTTGAGGATCACCTGAGTAGTGCAATTCGGTGTGGAGCTTTCTTGAAACTGTTGAAAGGAGTGTGTTATAGACTGGAGGTAGATGTTGTATCCCTCCCCCTCTGTTGAGAGAGAGGGCTGTTCAATTTTGACATAGAGGTCCTCTTTGATTCTTCTTTCAAACCAGTGGGCCTCTCTGTTCAAAATGTGGGCTTTGCTGTCTTCAGAAGAATAGACCTTGTTTTTTAAATGCAGATGGACTGCTGAATCTTGTTCTGATGGGTTTTTCAACTATATTGTGCCATGTGTTTATGAAGTGGTTGTTTTGTTTCCCCAATGTACATATTTGTACTTGTCTCACTGCATTGTACTATATATACCATGTTGCTCAGCTTGTGTCTGGGTGCTTTATCTTTGGGGTGGACAAGCTTCTGTCCTAATGTGTATGTTGTGTTGACTGAAAATCCTCCTGAGCTTTTCAGATATTCCTGCAATGTTTGGAATGACAATTTTGTTTCAATTATTATTCTCTTCTTTGTCTGTTATGGAGGAGCTTCTGCTGGGTGTTTTTTGATATTTGGTGAAGGCCCACTTGGGATAGCCACACATTCTGAGGGCTTCTTGGATGTGTTTTAGTTTTACTGGTAGGCAGGCCAAATATTGATCTGGTGGGGAGGGGGTTCTGTGAACTTCAATGTTAAGGCTTATGTTTTCCTTAATATGTACTGCACAGTCCAGGAAGGCTAGATTATTTTCCTTAACATGGAAAATGTTAAACATGATGGTGTTAATTTGATGTATCTGTCCACAGAGTTGATAAATTTGGTGAACACTTCCAATTCCTGTGTTTTGATTTGACCCAAGTATTGCACACATATCTATACCATGAGTGGGTGAAATTCCTGTGAAGGAAGTTAGGGCTTTGGTTTCTACTTCTTTGATGTAGAAGTTGGCCACAATGGAGGACACAGGTAAAACCATGACACAGCCATGTTTTTATCTGTAGAAACCTTCATTGTATCTAAAATAGGTGGTAGCTAGGCAAAGGTCCAGCATGGCACCTATATGGTCTGGGCTGAGGTTGGTTCTGTCATCTAAGGTGTTTTCTCGTAGTGGTCGTTTCTTCACTACCATGACAGCTTCAGTTGTTGGAATGCAGGTAAAGAGGGAGATCACATCATATAAAACCATGGTCTTATCCAAGTCTAGTTTTTAATTTTATAAATATCTCCAATCTACACACAGTCCTTTCACGTTTCCAAGAAGGCTCCACATTCATTTGTATTACTCGGGTGATGACCCTGAGGACACAAATAAACCTTCCAGTGGCCTCAGTGACTCTTTAAAAGAATGCAAATGACCAGCTGTCTTCAAAGAATATAAATCCTTCCATTCCCCACTATCTAGTCCATGCTGAAGAAACTTCTTGGATGAGAAGTGAAATGTCTTCAAAGAAAAACAAGAAAATCCGGTTGCCTCTTGAAAAAGCACCTTTGGGACAACCATAACCTGGATGACTGAGAATCTCCATAGACTTTCAGAAATGCAGCAATTTTAACCATGGATCAGTTATTATATATGCAGAAGAGGTAGGTTCCAGCCGGTACGCACCACTACGGGCGTACCAGTGCCAGAAATTTGCCATACTTTTTCATACACGTTCCATGGTGGCATGGCCAAGCTCCCATACTGGTACGCTCCCCTGCCCTGCCCCCATTTGCAAGGCGCTTCTCAAAGAGAAGGAAGCGAGGGCGGGGCTTCTTCAGAGGACCTGAGGCAAGAGCAGCGTTGAAGGCCTCTCTGAAGCAGCTGGAAAAGGTATGTGTGGGTCAGAGGGGTAGGAGAAATTCAAACTTCATCCTCTTGGTGCATTGTGGGGCTTTGGGCAAAGGTTGGAGAGAAAGATTCTGGCTTCCTTGTGCTCTTCCGCCCAAAGTGTAGTTTGATTGCAGCTGTTGGGGGAGGGGAAATGACTTCCTTCCCAGGCTCCCATCCATTTCTCCCACACATGCATGCACAGCTGGATAAAGCTATGTAAAAATCCATCCCAGCTTCACTGATTACAGGTTTGAAAAGGCAATGTGGCTCCGCCTGCAATCAAACTACACTTGGGGAGGGAGAGCATGATGGAGCACTGAGGAGACCACAGGAGGAGGCAGGAAGCCAGACACACACTTTCTCCCAGCCCCGTTCTTTTGGAAGGCTCGGATAGGCTTCCCTCCGGCTTCTCTGCCTCTCCTCTCACCCCAGCCTGCCAGCAAGAGGTGAGTGGTTAGGGTTTATTGTGTTCCTTTATTGTTTCCTACCTGGATAGCACGCTGCATTTGCAATGGGCGAGGTGTTTGGGGAAGGCAGCAGAAGAATGGGGGGGATAGCAGAGGAGCTACTTTCAAGCCATTGGGAGAGATATCCAATCCAACTTTTCTGTGAGTGAGCATGTGTGTGTGTGTCTGTGTGTGTGTGAGTGAGTGAGAGAGAGAGAGAGAGAGAGAGAGAGAGAGAGAGAGAGAGAGAGAGGAAAGGGGACAGGAGAGATAATCCAATCCAACTTGTGCATGTGTGTGTCTGTGTGTCTGTGTGTTTGAGAGAGGAAAGAAGGAGGGGAAGGGAGAAGAAAAAGAAAAAAGGAAACTTCTTTCGCAAAGAAGAAAAACAAATGCTGTCACTTTAAATCAGAACTGAGCATGCCTGGCTGTGGAATTCTGGGAGTTGAAGTCCATAAGTCTTAATGCTTATAACTTTAAACTGAAAAAAGTTCAACAACAAATTGGTTATACGATTACATGTTATATGGTTTTATGTTTTTGAAGTTTTGGGGTTTGTGCAATATGGGCTTTGTGTTTCCAAAAGGGTTTGGATGATTCTCTGTTTGTGAATGGAGTCAAACTTTCTCTAGGGTCATTATCTCATTATCTCTATCTGGCAGGAATGTGGAATGAGCCCCAGGCAGATTTGTTTGTTAGCAGAAAGAAAGAAAAACAGCACAGCAATTTAGGGCTAGAAGTCTACTGGGAGGTCATCTAGTCCAACCCCCTGCTGCATCAGGAAACCTTACATTGTATGGATTATTTTGGTACCTCTAACAGAGAGGAAAATTGCAAGAAAGGAGATGGAGTTTACTAGGACAAGGCTGCCATGCAGAGGAAGGCAGAGATAGTCCTTGACTTATAACTACAATTGAACCCAAAATTTTCAAGCAAGAGCATTGTTAAGTGAGTTTCACCACATTTTACCCAATCCATGACATCTCCTGGTGAGTGACATCAAGTTGGGCACTCCCACCCGGTCACATGACTGCCAAGCCACTCCCACAATAAAGGCCACACTTACAGAATAGGTTCTAAAAAAATTGAAACCCACCACTGTTATGCAGCTATCAACATGATTGCTTTCAGGAATCCTGTGTTCCTGTTCTGAGTAGGAAGAATAGAAAAAGAGTAGTTATGAACTGGATTCTCCTTCCAGCTAGCTCACCTGCTTGTGAAAAACTTCATTATGGCTTCAAATCACCATTTCATTTTTACAGCATCCCATACTCACCTCTGGTTGGGATGTGTCGCATGTCAGAATTCCTTTTTATGACTCTGGCCTAAAAGCAAATATGTTCTGCTGTTTTCTCTCAGAAGTAGAGAATGTATTTTTAAAAAAAATTTCTTTTCCTCAAGGAAAACGCTCATTCCAAACTTGCAAAGCAAGCAGGAGAATCTCAAAATTAAGAAAGATACTGAGACTGGTGATTGGTTTAGTTAGTACAAACTTGGGTTGAAAAAAGAGGAACGAAAAAAGAAAAAAAGAAAGAACGTGGTGATATATAACAGATCAGTAGCACATACCATTTCAGTATTTCATTTCTGTCAGAGATATCCTTTCTGGGTTGAGTTTTTTGGCCTCAAATAAGCATGTACACCTAACTGCCTTTTATCTTGCCTCTGTCATATTGATCTAGCAGTGAATCTATAATAGAAGATGGGAGTTTGAAACACTAAAATGTAATAACCATTGAAATGGTTATCCAGAGCAAAAATATAGTTTCAACAGGACACTTAGCGCAAAGAATAGTACATTCGGGTTGGAACCATATGCACCCCCTTCAAAGTTGATGGTTGAAAACACCTAGTGCACAGATGACCTGCCTTCAGTGTATGATATGTTTCTGTATTGATTTTTCAGAGTTTCAGAACAACAGGAAATAGCCAAGTGAAAGTTTCTTTGCAGAGCAGTAAAAGTAATTTACCTCCTTCTTTTGATTTTAGCTTTGTATTTTTGCTTTATGGTTCAAAAGTGCAAGTGTTTTTTATTTTAAATCATTCCTGACAATGGAGGAACAGGCAGGGATTTTGAGAGAGCGCCAGAGCCACGGGGCCTTGTGGAAGAAAGGCACCATTACATAATAGATCCAAACCAGTGCAGAAAAATGTTATGTCTTTCTGCAGTCATTTTAACCAACAGCCGATAGCTTAAAATGAAGGACTTTTGACATTCTCTGAGATATTTTTTTTAAAAAAAGAACAGCTAAAGAATCCTACAAAATGTATCCTGCCATCTATATGACATCTATATATAAATGTGTGCTATAAATTATATTATATAAATAAATAAATATGTGTTGGGAGGGAAGGGAATTGAGTAGCCAGAAAATTCAATTCTGGTCATTTTCTTGAAGCCATGATAGTATTATCCTCTACACTGTGACAAAAGTATGACCCTAGTATTGGAGAATGGTCCACTGCAAGAAGGAGTTAAGGTGTGCTCGCTTCGGCAGCACATATACTAAAATTGGAACGATACAGAGAAGATTAGCATGGCCCCTGCACAAGGATGACACGCAAATTCGTGAAGCGTTCCATATTTTTTACAACCTAAATGCTGGAGATGTGATTGTGTTGATGCTACATATTACCATATATGGTGGACTTGTAAAAAGGTTAAAGCATTTTGGATAAAAATATGGTGGATTATGCAAAATGTTCTTTAAAAAGGATAAAGTTTACCCCTCAGTTATTCCTGTTAGGTATAACTACTGATTGTACTGTTATAGAGACTAACTTGATTTTGTATTTAATAACGGCAGCAAGACTGTTGGTGGCGCAATACTGGAAGAAGGAAGATTTGCCTACTATTCAAGAATGGACATTAAAAGTAACAAACTTAGCAGAGATGGCTAAAATATCAGCATATCTCAAGGACCACTCAAATGAAAAATATAAACTGGAGTGGAGAAGATGGATTGACTATATTCAAAATAAATACGGGACTAAGAAATTCCAGATAGTATTTGACTAAAGAAGCAAGGAATTATATAATCTGTTTAGAGTTAGCCTAACAAAAGAGGAGTTAAAGTTCAAATGAAAGATGATACTAACTTTCTTTACGTTTATCTTAGAACATCTTTGTTAAAGATTTATACCCTGTATTTGTTCTGGGAAGTCGGGGGGGGGGAGGTTGGGGGGGTTGGGTTTGGGTGGGGAGGGTGGGGAGGGGAGGTAAATATTTGTAAAAGCTTTTTTTCCCAAAAAAGTTCAATAAAAAAAAGGAGTTAAGGTATCTCTTTCCTCTATTCTGCATTATGTTCTGCAAGAGAGTAAAAAAAAATGAAATGGAAATTGGCTGGTCACACAGCAAGAAAAACTGATGCAGGCAGAATGGATCCCACTTGATAAAAAGAGTCCACAAAGGAGACCTAAAACAAGTTGGATCAATGACATCAGCAAATATTGCAAGTCCAACTGGCAAAAGAAAGTTCAGGACCATATAGGTTGGAAACATGCATAATGCTGCAGTGGATAGACAATAGCTATTATGATGATA
Organism: Thamnophis sirtalis; assembly: GCF_051295495.1. Taxonomy (NCBI): domain Eukaryota; kingdom Metazoa; phylum Chordata; class Lepidosauria; order Squamata; family Natricidae; genus Thamnophis; species Thamnophis sirtalis. The sequence goes on along the minus strand of NW_028261387.1, from coordinate 16,351,244 downwards.
TTCTACATTATGTATGTATGTATGTATGTATGTATGTATGTATGTATGTATGTATGTATGTATGTATGGTGGCCCAGCAGGAGCCGTTGGAGCTGCCACCAGCAAGGGGCCCTATGAGTCGGCTCTGGAGGATGTGGAGGACTCTGGACAGGGTTCCGACTCTGAGCAGGGCGCAGGGTTGTGAGCGCATGCTCACAACCAGTGAACTAATGTGCTGAAGCTGACCAGGCTAAGGACTCTAGCCAGATGAATACCTGATAGGCAGAGGCAGATATTTTTTTCTGTTTTCCTCCCAAAAAACTAAGGTTTGTCTTACACTCCAGAGCATCTTATACTCCGAAAAGTACGATGTATGTTTGTTCCTTTGTTGCTTTGGATCAGATAGGAATTTAGGCACAGACAACTCACAATTTGTTTTTCTGTTTCTGGAACTTTTAACTTCTATAAGGTGGGAACTATTAAGAGGATCCATCCTGAATCAGGATGAAACAAAATAGTTTCCTTAATGCATTGTGGAAAAAAATCCAAATGAAGCAACTGGGGAAATGACATATCAATCTATAAATAACTAAGTAAAAGTTTATATATGAATCTACCATATGCAATTCATTTCTTTAAAAGCATAGAGAAGGCGACAGGATGCAAGCAGGAGTTTAATCCATAGTCTGTTGCAATCATTGGTAGCAGATAGTATCCACAACATGCCTTTTGTGCCAGATCACCATCACATTGGTTTGTCCCAGGATGCGGCCTTCTCTGTTGTGGTAGCCACTCTGTGTAACACTCTATTCTCCTACACCAAGTCAGATTATCTCTATCCCTGTTATTGTCCTGAAAGACCCTCAAAATCTGGTTATGTCTCCAGAAACCAAGGACATTCTTAGATGCCTTCATTGTAGGTGATCTTTCACTCTCTTTGTGTGGTTTGTACTCTTTACATTTTTATAGTGTCTTTTCATTTTTAATAATGAATTTATATTCTTATAATGTCTGTTTTGTACATTTGTAGTTTTTATTAATTGTTGTACGCCACCCAGAGTCGCTTCTGTATCTATATAAATGTGGAATAAATAAACAAGTAAATAAATAAATATATAATCAAGTCATTCTGTTGTGGCTGCCAGCAGCCAGCAGAGTTGGCAGCAGATTTGGACAAGGAGGAGTTTGGAGAGGAACATGGTCAGTCCTGGAGTCTGGGGAAGGCTCTGACGAGTGCTTTGCATTGGAGGTGGAGATGGGGCCAGGGCCATCTGACAGTTATCAGCTGCCTTCAGAATCAGACATCAGTGAGGCAGATGAACAGCTGAAGCTGTTCCCAGTGTGCACATGCACAGAGTTGCCAGACAAAGGGAACAGCTAAGGAACAAGTGTCGAGTAAGGCCATGGGTGGATGGTGAATGGCCACTCCCAGAGGAAATAAAAGAGGAGAAAAAGGGGAGGGGTGTTTGCAGGAGACAATTAGTTCATTCCTGTATTCTTGCCAAGTTGTTGTTGTTGTTGTTGTTTATTAGTTTTGTATGCCGCCCACTCCCGAAGGACTCCGGGCGGCTCACAATAAACAGGGAAAGGGAAATAAATAAGACAATAAAAAGAATTTAAAAGTGCACAACATTCACAATTGAGGTGGGGCTGGATATTTCAACAGCCCCCAGCCTGTCGGAACAGCCAGGACTTGGCAGCTTTACGCAAGGCCGGGAGGGTAGTAAGGGTCCGGATCTCCACAGGGAGCTCATTCCAGAGGGCCAGCGCAGCAACAGAGAAGGCTCTCCCCCGGGGGTTGCCAGCCGACATTGGCTGGCCGATGGAACCCGGAGAAGGCCAAGCCTGTGAGATCGAATTGGTCTTTGGGAGGTAATTGGCAGGAGGCGGTCTCTCAGGTACCCGGTCCGATGCCATGCAGGGCTTTATAAGTAACGACTAGCACCTTGAAGCATGTCTGGAGACCAATGGGTAGCGAGTGCAGCTCGCGGAGGATAGGTGTAACGTGGATGTACCTGGGTGCACCCACAATCGCTCGCACGGCTGCATTCTGGACTAGCTGAAGTCTCCGAACACTTTTCAAGGGCAGCCCCATGTATCACAGCATCCGAGAGATATCAGCCTGGCCACTCTCCAAGCCTGATAAAGGTTGGTAATTGTGAACTATCTTGAAAGATTGTGAGAGAGGAAACACTTTACTGGAGAGGAATTCACTGTAAATAAAATAAAAGGGGTTTATTGGGAGGAGGACTCAGCTTTGTGCTGCTATGGAAGCCACGGTCAGAACACACTCAGTCTTCCCTGTCTTGCAGGTAGTATAATGCTGCGCATGACATCTGATGACTGTGATAGGTATCTATAGGAGGTCAACTACTGTATAATAGAACAATGTGAAATACAAGGTATGTCTTCTAGATGATATAGTTCAAAGTATCCTTGATTAGCAGAGCTTTCCATGAAAAGAATCCAACACACAGAAATATTGGAGGGCCAGTGACAAATATTAGATATGCAGTCGATATATATCTAATTTGCATTGCATTAGCCTCATCTGCTCTATTTGTTTCCTATCAGACGGCAAGGCTGTCTGACCAGCAGCTTTTAATAAATGGTATTGTTGCTAGGATCTTACAAGGGCTTTATGGCTTTGCCTTGTGATAAATATGAGGTCTGAAAGCAACCTGATCAATCTCTCCACCAATGCTTTGTCAGAGATTGTATACTAATTCCACCTCCAACTGTTCGGAGGGCAAGTCTCATATTCATTGCACAAAGCCAAAGGGAAAGAATTGGTCATTGTTCACATTACTTTACAATTGCTGCATTAGGTTAGCAAGAAAAAGTCCACATTTAAAAATAGCCTCCCTTGCAAATTAACCAATGCTTATATACATTTGGGACAAAGCCAGGAAGTATTGAAGCCTATCAATATATTACTCTGGGCACTAATTTCTTGACAACAAACACTGAGTAGTGGAACTTCAGCAAGTGACTTTGGTATGATTGTATCTAATCTGCTTTTCATAATATCCCTGCACTGGGTTTAAAAAAAAAAAAAATAGAATAATAGCTTGTTTGAAAGAAATGCTCATATGCTTCAAATCAAATCAAAACGTTATTATGGTCCAATACCAGCAAAAAGGCAAGTAAGTTACAAAAAAAAATTAAAATCATTAAAATCATATGCTCATTTGCTTCTTTAATATTTTTTATTATATGTTATAATGAAAAAGCTAATGAACTACAAATAAAATATAAAAACAGTGCAAAAAAGAAAAAGGAAAGAAAAGAGGAAGGAAAAAATAACAATATAATAAAGAAAAATAAAAAGTACAGTATATGAAAAAGTAACTTATGCCTTGTCATAACTAGTATTAACAATTTTAGAAATCTATTACTCTCTCTTAATAGATCTCTTCTTCCAATCACTTATCTATAAACAAAACTTCACCATTTTGTAAGTCAATTTAGGGTATTCAGAGATAGCAACATAACCTTAACTTGATCAAACAAACCTAGCTTGTTCCTTCCCATTGCTGTGAGCAGTCTTGGTCTTTAATTTCTTCAAATAATGTACTTTTTTGTTTTTTTTTATTTTTGTCCCATCACACAACTTCCTTCAAAAATTTAACAGATGTCTTTTGTAAGATCAATATAGAAACATTATCCAGGTCACCCTTCTTGTTTGTTTTTGTAGTTCTCTTTTCCTTATTAAGACATTAACCAGTTTTGTTTGTAAATCCAATTATATCTTTTCCAGTTCTTTCTGTAGACTGTCATTTTTAAATCCATATTCTGATCAATTTCAGTCTTATCAGGTAAAATCTGTTCCTCTTCCACAACATTATTTACATGCAATCTATCTATAATTAGCAGACTTTCTTAAAATTAACTTCTGAGTCATTGTTTGCAAATATCTTTCAACATATCCAGTGTTAAAGTATTTCATACCATTGTGTCACCAAGTCGAATTTAAGTGTTCTTCTCCTTTAATTGTAAATGTGATCTGAGGTGGTGCAGTGGTTAGAGTGTGGTACTGCAAGCTATTTCAGCTGACTGCTAGCTGCAGTTCAGCAGTTCAAATTTCACCAGCTCAAAGTTGACTCAGTTTTCCATCCTTCTGAGGGGGGTAAATGAGGCCCCAGATTGTTAGAGACAATAAGCTGACTCTGTAAACTGCTTAGGGCTGTAAAAGCACTATGAAGCAGTATATAAGTCTAAGTGCTATTGCTATTTATTTCCTTCTGGTTCCCTCTAGAGTCCAGCATTCAAAATACATTATATCATTTTCCCCCAAATTCAAAATAACAGCCATTTCTCACAAGAAGGATTCTTACAATAAATTTCAAGTTCTTATTTGAAATCCATCTGGACCTTTACATCCATTTATAACTTTTCAAAAACAACAGTGTAGTCATCCTTTTGCCATTTATTCTCACCCCTCAAAAAAAAAGAATTTTTTTCTATGTTTTTAAACTCATACTTAAAACTTATATTGCTAAGGATTGAAGGAAATTCACTCACTAAATGCCATAAAATTTCCCATTCCAAAGATCCTTAGTGTTTAAAAAGCAGTGAAAAACTAATTGCAAAAGTGATAAAGAAATGAGACTGCTGAGCTTTATGTCCATGGACAAAACATTACAACTATGAGCTGCGTTGGAGTCCCCAAGTCTTTCCTGACTCTTGACTCATTGGGTAAAGGTAAAGGTTCCCCTCGCACATATGTGCTAGTCATCCCTGACTCTAGAGCGTGGTGCTCATCTCCATTTCAAAGCCGAAGAACCAGCCCTGTCCAAAGACATCTCCATGGTCATGTGGCTGGCATGACTCAATGCTGAAGGTGCACAGAACACTGTTACCTTCCCACCAAAGGTGGTTCCTATTTTTCTACTTGCATTTTTACATGCTTTTGAACTGCTAGGTTGGCAGAGCTGGGACAAGTAATTGGAACTCACTCAGTTACGTGGCGCTAGGAATTCGAATCGCCGAACTGCCGACCTTCTGATTGACAAGCTCAGCATCTTAGCCACTGAGCCACCTTGGCTCATTAAACAATAACAAAACCCCAGTTCCTGCATTCTACTCACTAGAAGCAGCTATCCAGGGTACATGTGTGTGATCTCATGATCTTTCTTTTCTGTGCAAAGATTTCACTATCCAGGACTCATTCTCCTGTCATTCATTTCCAGGATAAGGCTATTCCTGTTTCCTCAGGGATGTATAACTCCCAATGCCCTCACCATACCTCCCCTTTGTGAGGATGGAAAAGGGAAGAACCTTCTCTGACTTAACTATTGTAAGCATTTTTTGGGGGGAGGGGGGGTTTCAATCTAAGGTGCTTTAAAGCCTTGCATAGAATAGAACCTGGTTATTTTCAGGACAACTTCTGACTGAGGGTACCTGCCCTGCCACCAGGTTGAATAAGGTGGGCTTACTCCCTTTCTTTACATGTTGTTTTCTATGAAGACCTAGAAAATATATCTGCTCTGTAGAGGCCCCTACCTTCTGGAAAACCCTTCCCACTGAGATCTGGCAGGATCCCACTCCCCCAGACATCAAAGAATCAGTAGAATATGTATTTTCTTTCCACATTAGGAGGAGGTGAGGCTGGAGCTCAGAGATTTATTAATTGTTGATGAGTTAAGGAATATAGATGATGGTGTCCAGATTTGGGCTTCAGCTATTTGGGATGTTGGTTTTATTGTTTCCTTTAGTTTTATTACAATCTGTTTTAGATCATTAAGTTGACCATTCAAAAGAAGAAAAATAGAAACTGAGAAAAATGCAGACATTATCCAATGTGAGATAGTATTTTTGTGATTTGGAACCCTTTAATTTGATGTACAAAGTGTTAGTGTGACAAGATTTACTTTAAACTGCGTATGTGAAACCAAAGTCATACTGACAAACTATAAGGAAGAGGTAAATTCAGCAGGTTCTGACAGGTTTTGGAGAACCAGTAGTGGTAATTTTGAATAGTTTGGAGAACCAGCCAATACCACCTCTGGCTGGCCCCAGAGTGGGGTGTGAAAGGAGATGTTACAGTTTCCTTCCCCTGGAGTGAGACGGGAAGGAAATTTTGCAGTCGCCTTCCCCTGCCACACCCACCAAACCACACCTACAGAACTGGTAGTAAAAAATTTTGAATCTCACCACTTGTCATCACTATTCACTTTTTAATAAGAATACTTTATCAATACACCAGGTGTGTCCAATGTATGGCCCAAGGACTGCATGAGACGTGGATGGCTAGTAATGTGGCCCCACAAGATTGCAAACATTTAACATTATGTGATTTATATATATTAACAAATATATTTTATATGCAATTCAAGGCAATTTCTCTTCACCCAATATAGCCCAGGCAAGTCAAAAAGTTTGACTCCCATAATGTAGATCATGACTGTCCAACTTTTTGGCTTGCCTGTACCACATTGACTGAAGAGGAATTGTCTTGGGCTGCATGTAAAATATATAATGTAATTAATGTATATAAATCACATAATAATATTAAAGTTTATGATCTTGTAAGGCCACATTACTAAATGCAAAGGGCCTCATTTGGCCCATAGGCTGTGGATTGTACATACCTGCCCTACATATATTTTGTTGTTGTGTGTACACAGAGAGCTTATGCACCAGAGACAAATTCTTTGTATGTCAAACTCCAATCACACTTGGCCAATAAAGAATTCTATTCTATTCTATTCTATTCTGTGCTGTGCTGTGCTGTGCTGTGCTGTGCTGTGCTGTGCTGTGCTGTGCTGTGCTGTGCTGTGCTGTGCTGTGCTGTGCTACTCCACTCTACTCTACTCTACTCTATGTGCAATAAAGGTTTTACCACATGCAGAAGCCCTTTTTTGTCATTCTGAAAGTGTCCAGTCCAACTCTTAATTCTCCTTGAGGAAGTCATCAAACTTCACACAACATATGCATTTCCACCATTTGAGACCTCTGCACAGAGTATTGCTTGCAGCTGTTGTTTTTTCATATCACAATCCCACCACTGAACTTGGTTTGGAAAGAAGTTGTTTAGTTACGCATTTTGAACTATTAGAAAAAAGAAATGACAAAACATTGGATGCAATTTTAATTTTAATTTAATTTTAAAATATTTATTTATGAAATTTATCTCACTGTCTAAAAGCAGCTGGACTCTTACAACTTGGAGAACTTCACTGAATTTTAAAACTACTTCCAAGGAGCCTTTAAAGAAAACTAAATCTTGTGTCGACGTTATGAATTCATAAGCCAATGAAATATTAACATGCTAAATATAATGCTCATGTTTGACTTTTATAATCATATTTCTATATTCATAATTGGAATGTTGAAAGTAGTAATAGTTATAATAGAAGTAGTCAAGGGGAAGGAGAATAAACAATTAGATATAATCCTACAGGCGGAATTCTGATTATTTTTAATTTTTATACATAATCTAATAGAATGTTGGTGTTTTTAAAGCAATTAATGGTACTTTTTTTATCAAACAAGAGTTTAAAACCTTTGCTAGAGATATTTTCAAGCCATCCATCCCTCCTTTAGACATTTGTTACACATAGGGAATTTACAAGAATCCTTGACCTAAAAGGGGCATCTGGATCAAACCACAACTTTGCTAGAAACATGCACTGAGATGTCATGACATAAGCTCTGCCTGTTGGCTACAGATAGTCCTCGATTTACAACCATTCATTTAGTGACCATTTGAAATTACAGCAGTGCTGAAAATAGAGGCTTACAACTGATCTTCACACTGACAGTATGAGCAGTGGTGGCACAGTGGTTAGAACATAGTACTGCAGGCTACTTCTGCTGCCTGCTGCCAGCAGTTTGGCAATTTGATTCTTACTGGCTCAAATTTGGCTCAGCCTTCCCTTCTTCCAAGGTCACTAAATGGAGGAACCAGGTTGTTGGGGACTATATGCTGACTCTGTAAACAACTTAAAGATGGCTATTAAGCACTGTGAAGTGAATCTGAGTCTAAGTGCTATTGCTATTGCCATCATGAACTATTTCCCCTGTAGAAATAGCCAATTCCACCTGAAAAAGAGACACAATTAGATTGTTATTTCAGTCCCTCATAATAAATTTCTCAATGTATGCATTGAGGCTGTTTATATATGGAACAATAACATTAAAGAAGGTCATCGCTTAACATGTCATGCTTATCAAACATTTGAAATTGCAACAGCACTGAAAAGAAACTTTGGGCCTGGTCCTCACTCTTATGACTGTTGCAGCATCCCTGTGGTCATGTGATCACCATTTGTATGCTTCACAGCTGGCTTCCAACAAGCACAGAAAATGGAGAAGCCAACAGTAACATTGCAACTCACAGTCCCTTAAAGATTGCAAATAATTTGCTTAATGATTGTGATAGAAATAAGGTAAGTCTGTCACAGTCATGTACTGTCATACTTAATGACCATGTCACTTAGTGATGGAATTGCTGGTCCTGGTTATGATTGTTAATGAGGATTATCTATAATCCTACACACATCATAGTATCCCCATAGTCATGGAATCAACCCTCAAATGCTTGGCCACCTGTATGTATTTAGCATGGTTGCAGCATCTCAGAGTCATTTGATTCTCATTGATGATCTTCCCAGATGGCTTCCAATAATCAAAGTCAATGGGAAAAACCAGATTCACTTAACAACCATGTTAAACCTGACACCATGTGATTCACTTAACAACTGCAGTGAGTCATTGAACAACAATGGCAAAAAAGTGGTATAATTCGGTGTAGCTCATTTAACAACCGCTTTGCTTAGCAATCAAAATTCTGATCCCAATTGTGGTCATATGTTGAGGACTAACTGTAGTTGTGCCACGTTTTGATGTATGTCTGAAAGGGTGGAGTTTGCATTGTGACATCATAACACATGTTTTGTTCTTTGCCTTCCTTTATCCAAACAACTGATAGGTCATTTCCGTCTTCCAAATAATTCAGATTATAATTCTCACAATCTTTTCCCATTACCTATTCTGAGAGGAGTGAACAGGAACTAAAGTTCAATACCAAGTGTCTGCCCCAGCCCTGCCATCATAAATAATCTGCTTAGTAAAGAATAATAAATCTGCATGTTTATAAACTGCTACTTTGTCCTGTATAGATTCACAACAATAACTGGTAATGATTTGACATACAAACCAACACAAAAGTATCTTGCCTGATGAGAAATCAATGAATATTATCTATGTGAATAATCAATTCACTTCAACTGTACTGTATATAGCTTAAGAATTATCAAAATATATCTCTGTCCAATTGCAAGAATTGTATTCAAACACTGCTGGTCAGAAAGCAAGCTAGAAGAAACTAGATATTCTTCACAGCTTTCTCTGCACGAATAAGTCTCCTTCTCAATTTTTCTGAATCAAACTGAACAAGCCTAGTTTTTTTTTTTTCTAGTAGAGTCCATCACCTTCCACATGATGAAAGGAAGACTTTAAGCAATACAAATCCGGAGCTTGAAGTAAACAGGTCTTTCTTACATAAGCACTGGAAGTTAACTTTTTAAATTTTTTAATATGTTTTGTTTCAGATACGAAGAGCCCCATATTTCCATAAGCAGTGTGTCAACTTCAAAATCTATCGGGCCAGTTGCAGTCATTTTCTCTGTTTCTCAGCTTTACACACTTTGGGGAATGGGGGAGCTCTTGAATGTCAAGCCAGGCATCAACAATTTACTATCTCATGAGAACCAAGGTCATCCCAAAAGGTGCTGGCCAGAAACTGGAAAAGGTTACCAAGGAGGCACCAGCACACCTAATTGGACAATGTGACCTGTGACAAGGAGGGAGAGAACTGCCTATTCTTTAACTATACTGAAAACGTGGGAAACAGCCAGAGCTGGTTTTGCTTTCAAACGTGACGATATGACGTACTCAATAAACCAGACTTTTTAGAAAGCTGAAAGTCTCGGTGTGCTGAATTGGTTGGGTTCATTAGATGGAACCTTGACACAGTGAGTGAAAAGATGAACTAAGAATTCTCAAAGGGAATCTATCGATTTTATCTTCAAAACAATGGTTGTTGTCATTATTCAGGGTTAAAAATAAAAGGAGCCATGTGCATTAACATGGAATCTATCCGAAGACACGAGTAAGATTTAAAATATTAGTTCTGCCTACTCATGTGCTTCCTTTCAAAATGGATTGACAGCTGGTACCAAGAATGCTTATAATTAAATATCCTTTTGACAGGGCATGTATGGCCGATCAGTTATGTGTGCAATGCAAATAGTGAAAACACTGCCATTTGGTCTGAGAAATGGGTCTTAAACATAATCAGCCAGAGAATGTTACTCCGTTCAAGATTATCTTTATGATTTTTGTATATAATCAACTGCAAAGCTTGCCAGTGCTGATGGACTTCAGTGAGGTGGGAGTGAGGTAGGGAATTTATTAGTACATTTTGGCAGTCTCTCTCTTTCTCTCTCTCTCTCTCTCTCTCTCTCTCTCTCTCTCTCTCTCTATCTATCTATCTATCTATCTATCTATCTATCTATATCCATCCCTCCCTCCCTCCCTCCCTCCCTCTCTCTCTCTCTCTCTCTCTGATTCTACAACAAAGGTGGCAAGGAGGTTATTAGGCAGGGTAGCAAATTCAAAGTTTTATTAGCAGTAAACTGCAAAAGCTAATGGTGATGCCGACTCTCCATAAAATCATTGTCACAGTTAATTCTGAACTCCTTATTTCAAGCTTAATAATAGGAAACTCAATGGAGAAGATATTACACGGCCCATATCACTCATGAGTGCCGCAGGCCTGAGTAACTTGTTATTTTGCTCATGAGTGAAATAAAATGCAGATTATACTGCCTGATATCAGGGGCATTGTTTTAATTGAGGGTTTAGGCATGGTGACTGGGGGGGGGAGGGGAAAGCATTATGAATAGGTTTCATTTTCTTAAGTGTTCCAAGAATTATCTTTTCACATTTTACTCCAGCTTACCAAATCTTCTATTATACCTTTCCTTAAAACAATCCATCCCTATATATCTTAACATTATGAAAATATGCCTTTGTAGATTCAGTGAGATTTATCTCTGAATAATTGGATAGTGGCTTGGCCAGAATTTTTCCTAGCTCTTACAGGTCAATTGTGGGAGACAGTAATTTCTCCTTTGTATATTCCATGCACGGACTTTGCTCTGCTTAAAGGGGCTGCAGCATACAATGCTTGGTTTCATCATTTCCACTGGCCAAAAAAAGGTAAATGAAAAGAAAGGGGCACTGATAATTGTGCCTGATCATAGGCAATGAGGGCAAAGAACAACATTATTTGAAGTTTAGGTTTCTATGGCAGTTTTTTTCTTTATTTCCCCTTCTTTCATATCTAGAACTGCTCTTTTGCTCTTCTTGATAACCTCTAGGGAATTATTTGTGTGATGTTTGCTACTTTTTCCTAGAAGAGCCCTTGGGAGCTTGTCATCAAAACAAAAATGTCCAGTCCACTATTCCAGTGGTGTACCTAATTGACTGGAATTGCCCAGGTGTTAATTGCCTTGATGCACTTTGGACTTTATGATCTTCTTCATTCTCATGATGTATTCACTACTAACCTTCTTCTTGACTTCTGTGTGTATGTTACCTTGAAGGATATACAGATATTCATACTGATCTTCTTCATCCACACTCTTGTTTCCTTCAATTTTCACTATTATTATTATTATACAATTGTATCACAGCGGCCAGTTGTTTTGCCGTATTTGGCATTGGTTACTAGTCGGGCCCCACCCAGGGGCCTAGGATGTTGTAATGTATTTTCGTAATATGCGTGCAGATCTAAGCAGTGCGGCTTTTTGCATTTGACTGAGTTTCAAATCATCCATATATAGTAAATGCGAAATTTTTTCAGCTTCTTTGGCTGTTTGGTAGCCTAATTTCATTTTTTTTTAAGATTACCGATAGTGGGATCATTGCGATGATGAAGAGAAGAGGTGAAAGTGAATCACCCTGGAAAATTCCTCGCTTGATATTAACCATTCCGTAGATCTCATTCCCTACTGCCAACTCAGTTCTCCATTGTTTCATCGCCTTTTCAGTAAAGGATGTAATATTTTTGCTAATGCCAGTTGTTTCTAAGCATTTTATGTTCCAACTATGTGGCAGTGAGTCAAATGCCTTTTTGTAATCAATCCAGACCATTTTCAAGTTTTTTTTTTTTCTGGCTCTGAGTTGTAGTAACAGGCCATTATGGCACGGTTTTCATCTGCACTATATTTTTGTCGTTTTGTTGGCTGGTCCAGTTGTAGCCCACTTGTCGACGGATGTCCAGGGGCCCCAACATCCGTCGCGGCCCTTGTTAACCCGCGCGACGACCGATGCGGTATAAAATTTTTATTTGTTTCCTTCACCATACTGTATGGGTTGGCGGGTTGTTTTTTATGGGGCCAGGTTGCCAACCTGACCCCAACCCTCCTCCTTTCCCATCCTGGGTGTGGGACCGGCAATGGCGGAGTTGTTGTTGTTGTTGTTGTTGTTGTTGTTGTTATTGTTATTGTTGTTATTATTATTATTATCATTATTTCTCCTGTTTCCACCTCGAGTATAGATAGATTGTGTATTATGTAAGGGTTGGTGGGTCTTACAAAGGCCCACATTATTATTCAGGTGCAATTTGCCTGAGAAATCATCTAAACCCATGGTGGCGAACCTATGACATGTGTGCCACAGGTAGCATGCAGAGTCATATCTGCTGGCACACGAGCCATCAGCTCCAGTGCACATGTGCATGTCAGCCAGCCAGCTGATTTTTGGCCTTCCGGAGGGCTGGGGAAGGCTGTTTTTGCCCTCCCCAGGCTCCAGGAAAGCCTCCAGGATGGCGAAAAACGGGCCCAATGGGCCAATTGGAAATTCAGAAATGATCTGTTTCTGGCTTCCAGAGGACCACCAGGAGTCCAGGGGAGACTGTTTTCACCCTCCCCAGGCTGCAGGAAATCCTCCAGGAAAGTTCAGAAACAAACTTCTGGTAGACCCGTTGGGCCTGGTTTTTGCCCTCCTCAGGCTCCGCAGGGTTTCTTGGAGCCTGGGAAGTGCAAAAACAGTCTCCCCTGCACCCCCAGAGGGAATACCAAACTCAGCTTGGAGGTGAGCAGTGCAATGTGCATGGGGGGAGCAGGGGGGGTATTGTGCGCACATATGCATGTGCGGGGATTTTGCATTTTGGTACCAGCACGCATACATGCTATTATGCATGCGCGCTCACATTTTTGGCACCCAACAACAAAATGGGTAGCCATCACTGATATAAACTATAATCCATCAATAATTATTGATTTTATTTCTCACTAGATTTATTATATTCCACCTATTTTCCTGGAGATAAGTTATTCTGGAGAAAGGGATGGAGGATCATGCTGTTCCACTGACTGATCATTTAAAATTTGTCCAGAAGCATTGGGTTACAACAGGCTGCTTTCCAAAATGATATACCATATTTTTCAGACTATAGGACACACTGGTGAATAAGATGCACCAAGATTTTAAAGACATAAGTAAGAAAAAAAGTTTTTGCCTCTGCCTCCCCCCCAGAAGTACTCTGGAGGCTTCAGCAAGGCTGGCGTTAGGCAAAAATGCCCCTATTTTTCACAAAAAGAGGGCATTTTCCCCTTCCCCCAGGCTTGCTGAAGCCTGCAGAGTGCTTCTTTTTTAATTAAAAGATTTTTTATTTTTAGTTTTCAAAACAGACACAACACAAAAAATCCTCTTTCTTTACATACTGTAGAAAGTGTATCAGTTGGTTACAAAAAGTTTTCATGCATTTCTGTCACAGTCACCCATGATTCATATTAATTCTAGTATTTTAAATCAAATACATATTGTATTTGATGTACATATTACCATCATCCTACCCCCATTCTCATTTGACTATAATTGTTTAAACATCCTTCATTATAAAACATACCAAAACTCAAGACATAACCACATACTGGCATCTCATTTGCTATTTGTAGTATCCCAATAACACTATTCCTTATGGCCTATTCTAGCTAGACATCAATAACATTTAGTAACAAAGGTTTCTAATCTTCCTTTCCAAATCACTGTTTACAATTTACATCCAATTTCCCCATGTTGTACCCATACCTATATATACATTGTTATCATTATCTCTCTTTTATTTTGACTTTATCCATTAACATAATTTAGTTCTTTTTTATTAATCTTTATATGTAACCAAACCATTTCTCATCTTCCTTTCATAGGTATCATTCAATATTCATATCCAATTACTACTTGTTATACCAATACATATGTGTTCTGGCCCCCACTTAGCCTGTTCCAAAACTACAGTCACACGAAGCTTACAAAAGAAAGTCTTTATCGGTCCTGGCTCACAATGGCTATGAGCTCAAAATAAACATAGATAAAGTCTCTGGCAAAAAGGTTACACAGCAAATGCAAAAACAAAACTCTTACAGCAAATCAGGTTTTCAGAAAGCAAAATCACTTATCCAAGTGTCTCTTTGAATCATAAACACTAACTTGAACAGGGACGGAACTGAATTCTCGAACAAACAAACGACGTTGACTTCTGCAACCAGAGTGTGGCACCATCAGTCCTTTTATCCGTAGGAGAAGACTCTAACGAGCAACAGCTGTGTGTAATCACCTCCTATGAGTCCTCAATTGTGCCTTACGTCGCCATTTGTAGCATCAGTCCTCTAATCATCACCTTAATCAAGTTTGTATGGACTCTTCTTTGCAACTCCTTGTTTATTGATTCTCTCATGTAATTTTGATGCCCTTCTTCTTTTTCCTTAATCAGCTTGTCTTTAGTTGTCAGTGTGTTGCTAATAAAATTTCTCCCTTTAAATCCATAGGTTTGTTTATTTTTTCTTCTTCTGCATCTAGCCATCTAGGGTAGGGTTCCCATCCATCTGGTTCCCCTTCCAATATTCCACTTTTTCCATTTCCAGACAGAAACCATTCACCATAGATGTCAGCAGATTTGATTTCTTTGTGGTCATTTTTCTCTTTATTGCTTGGGACTCTACCCTCTATTTTTCCCATTTGATAAGCATTTCCATCCTTTTCATCATATTTTTTTGTTAGGTGCTCTAATTTTTCAAACATTTTCTCAAATGTATTTAATAATTTCTGTATTGCAAATATTATCTCTTGCAAGCTGACAGATTCTCTCTGTTGTTGGAAATAAGCCATTGTTTCCAGCTGTTCTGACTTGGAAGATTTTTACAAGGTTATACCTAGACTCACCATGAGATCTCTGGTTAAGGATATACTTCAAAGGAACATTTGTATAAACAAATGGTGCTTTACTTCTTATCACTTTCTATAAACAAATTGTGAGACTTTAAAGTTCCAGACCAGAATAATCAGTAGTGAAAGTAAAAGTATTTTGTTTTCAATACTCATGTTTCCAGTCTTCGAGTAGCAGTTATCTCTCCCTTTGTTGTTACAATTGTTGCAATTCTCTTTGTTCTTTTTGTATCTTTTAATATTCCAAGTTTTTAAAAAAAGTCAAATTCTTACATGAAATAGAAAAGAAAGAGTAAAAGACACATGTAGTGATGAATTAGGGGAAGTTTAGACCATAGGTTGTGAAAGCAATAGTAAAAATTTTAGAAGAAGAAAACTTGATCCATTCATTTCAAACGATTTGCATAAATTCAATCCATGAAAATAACATTTAAAAATTAAGATAACACACTGACCAAAACCATCCAAAGGTTAATTACGCCGCTTATTTCTTTTATTCTTAGATTTAAATTAGCTTTAAGTTTTTTTTATAGGCAGACTCTTTTAAAACGGGTAAAAATTCCTCACCAGCTGTAAACATTTTCTCTTCCGTTTCCTTCCATTTTGGAGCCGTCCCTACTTCATCAACCTAGGGGTTGAGCTTTTAATGCCAGCTGAGAGACCTTCTCCTGCATCAATCATGGACTTTACGATGTCCCTGTGATCAGCAGAACGTAGTCTTCCTGTTCACCGTCTCTACAGGACGGTTTAGGTCCGATTGGACCACCCAGCAAAAAAAGTATTGGCAGTGATCTCAGAGCATCGAGATCGGGCAACCATTTCATAGTGACATAGGTTCCTCCTTAGCCTTCAGAGTGCTTCTGGGGGGTGGGGGAAGGCAAAACACCCCATTTTGGTGAAAAACGGCCCGTTTTTCACTCATTTTTCACAGAAATGGGATGTGAGGGCAGGAGGCCAAAAATGTATTTGGTGTATAAGATGCACCAACATTTCCATGTTCTTTTTTGGGGGGGGGAAAG
This sequence comes from Thamnophis sirtalis, assembly GCF_051295495.1. Taxonomy (NCBI): domain Eukaryota; kingdom Metazoa; phylum Chordata; class Lepidosauria; order Squamata; family Natricidae; genus Thamnophis; species Thamnophis sirtalis. Next base: position 16,335,006 of record NW_028261387.1, on the reverse strand, counting down.
GTGCATCTTATACTCTGAAAAGTACAGTATATATTTTCACAACCAAAGCAATAGTTTATGTAGCTCCATTTTTATAAATTTGTAGAAAAAATATTTGCCTAGATATATTATCCTGCTTGGAAATCAAAATTTCATAACAGAAGACTTAGCATGCCAACTGACATAATCAAACGTGACAGGCCAAAACTACAAAGAACACATGTTGCTTACACCTTATTACATTGCTAAGAGCCATTCTTCTTATTAGTGACTTTAAGGCGGAATTTCTGCCCTCTGGAGTTCAGATCTGAATAAAGGTTTGAGCTATGTATATGACTAGTCACCATAGGAAAACATTCCTATTGAAATCAAGGTATGTATATTCTTAGAGTGGAGTGGAAATCGTGGTTGATGCCCAGCAGAGCTTTTACCAAGGACTAGAACTACTCATTACTGCAGAAAAGGCCTTTGAAGACATTTGTCTTCAAATATCTTTGAAGCCATTTCTCTTCTCATCCAAGAAACTTCTTAGATGAGAAGTAAAACATCTTCAAAGAAAAACCAGAACATCCAATAGCCTCTTGAAAAAGCACCTTTGGGACCTGGATGACTGAGAATCTACATAGATATTCTTGGAAGGATCTGCTTCTGACAAGTAACCAAGGACTCAATAGTATTATCTCAGTTCTCTTTCTAGAAGTCATACATTTTAGATAGATTTTCCAAGCTGTATCAGATGAATGGAAGCATTTGAAGAGAAGTTGATGATTAAGCTCAATAGGTGATACACATAACAAAGGATGACTTGAAAAGCATAGCTGGAAGTGACTAACCATTATAAGGTGCTACATTCTTCATTGCTTGATGTGTTCTTTCCTATTTTAAAATAGAAGTAAGACAGCTTAGTAACTTGTGGACTGATGCCTTAAAGCCTATCTTGAGTGTCTCCAACCAGATCTGAGAATTCATATAATAAATGGGAATGTGCCATAGACTACTTCATCTATGTTACTGCAATTCATTTTTGTCATTCAACTATGTGTTTGTAAGGAAGTATGAGTCTAGCACAAGTGGGTTCTATTCTATATTCTTCAATTCACTGAGCATGTCATACAAGGTCCAGTGTGAAGATGATGTAATATGGCCATTCAGTATCTATCAGTTTTGAAGGTGCATTTCTATCAGAATCAACAAATAATTTTCCAGAAGATTCTCATTTGGAGCAACATGTCTGTGGCAAGGTAAGACACTGAACATGGATATAGCAAACTGATTACAAGGTTAGAATTTTTAGATAATTGCCAGTTCTCTGCAAAGTGACATGTAGATAACAAGAAGCTTCTTGCCGAATTAAAATTCCTACAGTCAGATAATATACTGCATAAAGTATAGAAAAGGCAGATGTATTATGCAATGAGAGCTAAATGTAAAGGTTCCCCTCGCACATATGTGCTAGCTATTGCCAACTCTAGGGGGTGATGCTCATCTCCGTTTCAAAGCCGAAGAGCCAGTGCTATCTGAAGACATCTCCATGGTCATGTGGCCAGCATGACTAAACACCAAAGATACACGGAACGCTGTTACCTTCCCACCAAAGGTGGTTCCTGTTTTTCTACTTGCATGTTTACATGCTTTCAAACTGCTAGGTTGGCAGAAGCTAGGACAAATAATGGGAGCTCAGTCCATTATGTGTTTTTTAGAGTTTTTTAGAGTTTTATTAGTATTTGTAGGCCGCCCTTTTCCCTGAGGGGACTCAGGGCGGCTCACACAAACCGGGAAGGGGGAATACAGACATTAAGATAGAAACATATAATAAAATAGTAAGCAACATACATTCATCATTCGGGAGGGGTAACTATCCTTATCCCCAGGCCTGACGGGCGAGCCAGTTCTTCAAGGCTATGCGGAAGGCTTGGACGGTGGAGAGGGTACGAATCTCCACGGGGAGCTCGTTCCAAAGGGTCGGGGCTACTGCTGAGAAGGCCCTCCTCCTTGTAGTTGCCAGCCGACACTGGCTGGCCGATGGAATACGGAGGAGGCCTAATCTATGGGATCTTATTGGTCGCAGGGATGTAATTGGCAGAAGGCGGTCTCTCAAGTATCCAGATCCACTGCCATGTAGGGCTTTATGGGTGACTAATAGCACCTTGAAGCGCATCCGGAGATCGACAGGTAGCCAGCGCAGCTCGCGGAGGATAGGTGTTATGCGGGTGAATCGGGGTGCACCCGCAATCACTCGCGCGGCTGCGTTCTGCACTAGCTGAAGTCGCCGGATGCTCCTCAAGGGCAGCCCCATGTAGAGCACATTGCAGTATTCCAGCCTAGAGGTCACAAGGGCCCGAGTGACTGTTGTGAGAGCCTCCCGATTCAGGTAGGGTCGCAACTGGCGCACCAGGCGAACCTGGGCGAATGCCCCCCTGGTCACAGCCGTTAAGTGGTGGTCAAATGACAGCTGTGGATCCAGGAGGACTCCCAAGTTGCGAACCCTCTCTGAGGGGTATAAAATTTGACCCCCCAGCCTGAGTGGTGGAATATTAGCCAAATCTTTGGGAGGAAAACACAACAGCCACTCGGTCTTTTCTGGGTTGAGCACAAGCTTGTTAACCCTCATCCAGTCCATAACGGCCTCAAGGCCCCGGCTCATCACGTCTACCGCTTCATTGAGTTGGCACGGGGCGGACAGATACAATTGAGTATCGTCCGCATATTGATGGTATCTAATCCCGTGCCTGCGGATGATCTCTCCCAGCGGTTTCATGTAGATGTTGAATAGTAGGGGGGATAAGACCGAGCCCTGAGGCACCCCATAATTTAGGGGCCTAGGGGACGATCTCTGCCCCCCCACTAACACCGACTGCGACCTGTCCGAGAGGTAGGAGGAGAACCACCGTAGCACGGTGCCTCCCACTCCCACCTCCCGCAGTCGTCGCAGAAGGATACCATGGTCGATGGTATCGAAAGCCGCTGAGAGGTCAAGGAGGACCAGGATGGAGGAATGTCCTTCATCTCTGGCTCTCCAGAGATCATCCATCAATGCGACCAAAGCGGTTTCTGTGCTGTAACCGGGCCTGAAGCCTGGCTGGAAGGGGTCTAGATAGTTTGCTTCCTCCAAGGACCATTGGAGCTGGAAGGCCACCACCTTCTCAACAACCTTCCCCAAGAAGGGAAGGTTGGAGACTGGACGATAGCTATTAAGAACAGCTGGATCCAAGGATGGTTTCTTCAGGAGGGGTCTCACCACCGCCGCTTTCAGTGTGGCGGGGAAGTTCCCCTCCCGAAGGGAGGCGGTTACAACCGCCTGGATCCAGCCTCGTGTCACCTCACTGCAGTTAGTAACCAGCCATGAGGGACACGGATCCAGAACACAGGTGGAGGTACTTACAGCTCTCATGGCCTTGTCCACATCCCCGGGGGTAACGTCCTGAAACTCAACCCAGAGCTGTTCTACTTGGTCCCCCTGTGCCTCGGCTGGAACTGCGGGGGTGGAGTCCAAGTCCGACCGAAACCGAGCAATTTTGTCCGCTAAGAATTGGGCATACTCTTCAGCTCTGCCCTGCAAGGGTTCCCCCGCCTCCCTTTTGTTCAATAGGGAGCGGGTTATCCTAAACAGGGCAGCTGGACGGGACTCAGCGGATGCTACCAGGGTGGCTATGTGGGATCTTTTTGCTGCCCTAAGTGCCCTGGTGTATTCCCTGGTGTATTCCCTGGTGCAGGTGGTTACCATTGCTCGGTTCGATTCGGACTTATCGGACCTCCAATGTGGCACTGGGGATTCAAACCACTGAACTGCCAACCATTCTGTTCAACAAGCTCAGCGTCTTAGCCACTGAGCCACTGCAATGGGAATCACTAGTGTTATATTTGTGTTGTGTGGACTGAAGGTACTTTGGAATTGAGGCACACTGGAATTCAGGCACATTGGAATCATTTTATTCATGCATTCATGCATTCCTGCAAGCATCCATGCATTCATGCATTTGATTCATAGTTATATGTTTTGGGCTTTATTAGTTCTTACTACGCTGATCGGGGTGGGGGTGTAAGAGGGAAGTTGTCAAATTCTGTTATTCTGAACACAGAAGCAAGTTGAAACCTTGTATGTATTAGACCTTTTATTTATGCTACAGGGTTAACAGGGATATTGTGAGCCTCCATTCAGCAGTACCTTGAACAATCATTTACAATCGAGCCAGGATCTTCACATCTCACATTCCCCATCAGGAAAGGTGAGAAGGAAGTGAAATTGAGCCACCTTTCCATAATGCAGAGACCAGGATAAAGTGTCATTTCACTCAGAAGCTGTTTTTCTTGCCTCCTCTTTCTTTCTGTAAAGGCTGAGGAATTTAGAATGTAAACAGTCTCAATATTTCAGGTAGAATCACTTGAAAGACTGAATTCAGACAATTGCCCCAAAACAATCTCGCCATTCATTTTAATGGTCAAGGTAAACTGCTATGTAAGTGTGCCAATATAGACAATAGAAGATGATATTAACATGCCCCTAATCTTACTTTTCACAGAGGGAAGAGCAAACCACACTTCAGCTACTGGGATTTTTTAAAAACTGAAAACCTTGGGATTATGCAAAGTAATAAACTTGCTGTAAACATCTCTTCAGTTCAAACATTCAGGAATCTGTCTCAAATATTACTGTTTCTTGCCATTTTTTCTAGGCTGATTTAAGTAGGACACCTAGAACATCAATGATATTTTGGAACAGGGCAAAAAAAAACCTGTCCGTCACTCAGTGGGGATTTACCATTCAACAAGAAATCTGTTCGGTTGTTTAGATTGCTAGGATACTAATCTCTTTTTGGTGTAAAGTACTGATGGATAAGCTTTAGCATACTCGAGAGATTTGGCCTCTAAATAGGCCTCTAAATATAAATATCAAAGTCATTTAGTCTCTAGCTAGAAAAATAGGCTAGCAGTTAAACATATTCACAAATTCCCCTAAAATATATACTCCACCTTCGCCTAAAAATGCAGTGTCTCCCAGTTGTGTCTGAGCTGTCATACATTGGCCTGTTAATCATCATTATCCAACAATTCACTTCCCTCCCTATATCCCTTCAATATATGAAGTTAAAATGGTTTTTAACCATTTATTCCTACCAAGGTAGGAATCAAAGTTATGGAAGGAGTTAGAAGTACTCTTTGCCTCTAAATGCCCCTTCCCAATGTTCTCATTTTCAATCAACAAATTGGAACAAAACAAAACAAAACTTGAAGTGTGGATTCTTCAGTTGTGTTCTTTTGAAAACCAGCAGCTTCTATTAGTCATGTCTTCTTATCCAGAACAGGACAAGATTAAAAGACTCAAGGACTGTGGTAAATTGCAATTTTTTTTAATACCGGTTTTGTGGGCGTGGCTTGGTGGGTGTGGCAGGGAAAGGACACTGCAAAATCTCCATTCCCTCCCCACTCCTGGGGGAAGGATATTGCAAAATCTCCATTTCCACCCCACTCTGGGATCAGCCAGAAATGGTATTTGCTGGTTCTCCGAACTACTCAAAATGTCTGCTACTAGTTCTCCAGAACCTGTCAGAACCTGCTGAATTTCATCCCTGCCCAAGGAGTTAGCAAAAATGGCAGGACAGCCTTTCCCTCAAAGGCAGCTCAGATGGATATGCAGTGAACTAAACGAAGGTACTGCAATAGGAAAGTTGTAACAACATTAAGTATGGAATTTGTTTATACTTACCTAATTGCGGTACTATTCCAGAAAATCCCTGAACAGCAATATGGGAGGAAATGAGTTGGTCTCCAGTGGGTTTTGTGATTTCTGCTTCCAAAATTCAATATATCTGGGGGGGAAAAAGATAAAGTGCACCCCATTCTCAGTCTGTGGTTGCAGTGACAAGGCTACAAAATGTAAGTTATTTTCATTCTACCCTAACTGACAAGCACACAATTATTAGTTGCTTATAGACAGACTTTGGGGGGAGAAGGTTGTGGTGGGGAAGAGATCGTTTAGGGAAAGTTTATTTAAATTATTTTTTGCATAGACCTCTTGTACAACAGTTATATTTCCTGGTACCCCATGTGGGAGTTATTGTTTTATTGTCTGCGGTCAACTTGACAGTAAGTATTTATAGCACTAAGAAAAAGGAAACATATATGCAGAGAAAAACCCCAATGTTTTTCTCAATTAAAACTAACACAAACAAAATTATATAAAATGTTTAGAATTTTGTACACAAATGCAAGTAATTAAAACTGTTTTAACAGATATAAATATACCATAAACTTTAGTAGATTTAAAGTATTTTTGTTTCCTTTTTGGTGTCCTTTCCTACATGCTAATTAATTTCATTATCCAAAAAGCTGATTACAAAATGTTGCGTCTGAGGATAAATTGTTGATGCTATGCAGTGACACATTGCTCATAAATTTAATTTTAAAATCACTTTCATTGCATGTACTTTAAGAGGGGGGGAGAGAGAACACACTGGAAATGAACCATTTATAGAATCTGCTCCTTTCTTTGCTCTATTTCTGCTGAAATATCGTAAAAATTAAACGTATCTTATTTTAAAGCTTTTACTCACTGACTAATTCTATATACCAGAGCAAATATTTTATAGCATTATCAGAAGGAATCTGTTTAATGACTGTCTATGCATCTATATCGTCAGAAGGTGCAAGTATTTCTAAGGTATCTTTTTCTGCTGTGAAGAAAACGTTACTTGTACAGTTTCCCCTTCTAAACTCCTTGCACTAATATAACACAATACCATTCCCACTTCTTTCTCTGCTACTTTATATGCCAACCCAGAAATTCCCTCTCTCTCAATCCCCCCACCATCACTCAATAACTTGAGTATTCTGTATAAATTTTAAAATGACCTTTTAAATATGAAGTTTAATTTCAGTACAAAGAAATGGAAGTAACTTTTTTGAGGATGAGCAAAGGAATATAAAGCACAAATATATTCATCTGTGGGCATTTTACTTCCGTCCCCTGAGAAGTGAGCTTTATTTTATGCAAATTTTGTAAAGTACCTCTATGGTATGCCTAAGCCAAAAGAGCTCCAGGTTATCTTTCATTGTTCAACATTTCAGTGAACAAACAACACCTCATTCCTATTGCAATAATTTTTCAACTATTGCTATGAAAGCATTCTCCTGTTTAGGAAACATTACTAACATTCTGTATGCTGTAAGTGCTGTTGGTCATATCATCTTGTACCTACTGTAACTAGGTATATAACTATAACTATAGTTATATAATGTCATCCTGTTGGCTAGCATTGCATGTGTTAGATTCAAGATTGTTCTTAACTAAGTTAGTGACATTGCCACAATGCTGGGTATGGTCACTCTTACAACAAAGGTGAACCAAACCCCACCTATTTCATGAATATAGGATTGGTTGGTGGCTAATGCATTTAACTGATTTGGGGACTTGTTTTAGTTGATATGGTAGTTATATCAGGGGTGAGATTCTAATAGTTATATAGTTATATATAGTTATAGTAGTTATATAGTAGTTATATCAGGGGTGAGATTCTACCAGTTCAGACTGGTTCAGGAGAACCGGTAGCTCCAAAAGTAAGCTGTGAGCAAACCAATTTGTTTGACCTTCAGGTGGGTCCGCCCACCCGCGGGCTATACTCACCTATATTTCCTTGTTTTTTAGCCCAGATGATAAGTGCGGCAGAGTGGATTGCCGCGCCCCAGCTGTTTTCCTATGGACTGTGCATGCGCGTGCTCAGCGCGCATCAGGCATGTCAGGTGCACGGTCAGGGAACCAGCTGTAAAACTGGTAGGATCCCACCCCTGGGTTATATATTGATTATGAAATTATTTATGTAGCCTACTGGGTAGATTTACTGAAGTAGATTTATTGAAATCCTGTTTTTGAACTGTTGGCCCTGCTCTGAATCCAGTCACTTCCAGTTCAGTCTTAGCATAGTTTTGATCCCAGAATGTTTCTATGCAGCTTCAAATGCAAATCATACCAATCTTTATAATTAGGCTACCCTTGACCATTCTAATCAGGACATATCAAAAAAATGGAGAGATCGTCAGATGAAAAGTTTCTTAGTTTTATTCTTTGTTCTATATTGTACTGAGTTTTTTTTTTCTCAGCAATTTCTCTTTGTTTATTGGTGATGAAATATTTTTCCGCTCTTCTTTCATCAACTTGAACCCCAGCAAAGTTATAAGCACATTTAAAGATATGTAACTCTTAACTCCTATAATCATTTCTATAACATTTGGAACAATTCATCCTCTCTTACCCAGTTTTCACTCTATTCTACTGAAAAATAAAAAAAATGCATCTGTTTACATGTATTTTCATTCCTCAACTGTTAAGAAAAAATAGCCTCTCATCCTCACATCACCCCAACAAAAAAAATCTGGGCACAGATCAAGTCAGATTAGTCATTTCTTCCAGAAAAATATGGATAATTTTGAAACAGTTGGCTATTCCCAAAGCCACGCTTCAGGTTCTTGAAGCAGATCAGATGACTTTTTCATAATCCTGTAAGTGTTCTTACAAAATGGTTTTTAAGTTGATTAAATTCAAGAGAGTTTTTTTTCTCAGCAATTTCTCTTTGTTTATTCCAAATATGAATCAACAAAACAATAAGATAGGGTAAACCAAATAGGAGTAGCAGGGGCAGATAGAGGTTCAGTAAGATATTGAATGAATCCAATACAGCACTAAAAATATGTCTTAAAATCTCCTGAAGAGTCGTAAAGAGAGAGCTGTAAGCACTTGAAATATGCTCATATTCTTGTTTGTATCCATTGCACTCCTAGTACTCCATATTCCTTCCTGCACCAGGGTGGAATCTTCCCCCTTTCACTATCTATTCTTCCCACTTTGAAATAAGTCAACATCTGGTCAAGTGTTAGTGCTAGTGTGAAAAAAGCTAACTTGTCAACATGGCATACTGTATGAGATACATCCAGTTGAATAGGATCTACCAGTTGGAACAAATGCAATCACTTCTGCTACTATCAGTTAAGGCTGATTTCTCTTCTGCAAAATCTATGTTCAGATTATTAACGTGGCATACACAATTAGCTTCATTTTACTTTTTAAACCCTGTTCCTACAACAAGCACAGCCTAGTCAGTCACTAACACAATACAGACCCCTAACAGCTTTGCAGTATACTATTACATTAACTGGGTTAAAAATCATCACTTGGGTCATACAGAATGCCTAAGCACTTTCCCCAGGAAATGGCAGGATCCCACAAGCATTTGTGGGAGGAACATAATGCCAAGACTTCATATTATCACCAGATCCTTTAACCTTACACAACAGGCTACAATATTTGTGGTTAGGGACTTGTAGCAAACAGTGGTCTGGAAGTGTGCTTTGTGCTGCTTGGCCTCAACCTTGAAAGCTTTACTTTCTGTCACCTACTCCTTCTCTACAGCAACTTTTCTCACTAACCCTTGCTCAGTTCAATGTATCTTCGGAAGACAGTTAGCAATCTTGCCTTTTTCTTTGCAGAAGGAAAAAAATTACCCTGCTTCTCCCAGGAACTTCTGTTTCTTTATAGTGTTTCCAGAATTAACCATGTAACCACAAGGTGCATGGTCTTATTGTTCAGTAAGTGCTACAGCAGAGTAAATGTCCCTATAGACAAGCCACATGTTGCTCTGAGCACAGAGGTCATTTCTGCTACAGCAAAGGGTCAGATTATTTTTTTCTTCAGGAGGGCAAAGGTTAGATAGAATGTTCATGATAGGATTTGTGTTGTTGTGCATTTGCCGAGAAGATTTAGTATAACAGAAAACAGAATTGGAAGGGACCTTGGAAGTCTTCTAGTCCAACTCCCTGCTCAAGCAGGAGACCCTGCACCATTTTAGACAAATGGCTGTCCAGTCTCTTTTTTAAAAGTCTCCACCACTTCTGAAGGCAAGCTGTTCCACTGGTTTATTGTTCTACTGTTAGGTTATCTCTCCTTAGTTTTCGGTTGCTTCTTTCCTTGGTTAGTTTCCCACCATTGTCTTGCCTTCTGATCCAAACAAGTTCTGTGATTAAATCCCTAGTTGATGTGTTGCATTCCTTAACTTCATTACTTCATTTTTGCTCATTTTAAATTTCCCTCTACTACTCTTCTCAATACAAGCCCATGCAAAACCCATGCTTATATTTGTCCTTGCATTAAATACCCATACTAAGCTACAACATGCGTACATAGCGTATCTTTCTATAGCTACGAGATTAGTTATATCTCTATGTTTTCCAAAAACAACCAAAAGCTTCTCAACTGCTTGAAAGACCCTTTAAAAATTCATCACGCTCCTTTTGAGAGTATACATTATCCCCATGAATTCCTGCAGCATATCTTTATTTTCTAACTATTTTTCTAACAATATTAATCACATTTGTTTTAATGAAACCTCTTCTCCGAGCCCGTATGAAAATATTATCCAGGCTAGTTCATAAATAATTACACCAGACACTGAACTGTAGCTCCTGAACACAACAGCTCCTTAAAATCAAAACAAGACTATCAAACATCATCTTATTCTTCACCCTAGGCTCATTGCCACTCACTGTTTATCATGCCTCGTGCCTTTGAAATCTTAAAAGAAGAAATAAAATAAAACAAGAATACCGAATGTTGGAACTCTTCACATACACCTCCTGCCAAGCAGAAAAGTAACCCTAGTTCTTGGTCTTTTTTATTCCCCAAACACAGACTTTTGACATCAAACAACTGATCCCACAATAATACAATTTGTTTCCTCTGTTGCAAGTTGTTTATGTCTTTCCCTCACAATGACCATTTTGAAGTACAACCAGCATGAACTGTAAGCAATTAGTAACCAGAAAACTCAGGATGGTTTTCACTTTGATCATTTGTATGTAAAGAGGACGGTTGCTCACTGCTCTTTAACCACTGCATGGCTCAGTTTTCTACCCACAAGAATCTAAGATGGCAGACTGATATTTTTTTAAGCTTCTAGATTTCAAGGATATAAAAATAAAGTCAAAATGCAAGATGACAACTTGTTTTAGAAGCAAGCTAGGTGTAAGTCTGTAGTTCGTATAAAGAACTTGTTGGTGTCTGTATGTGTGTGAAAGAGAGAGAGACAAAGAGACAGAGACAGAGGAAGAAAGAGAAACTGTTTACATTTAGAAAATCAGTGCTGCAAGAGTTGCACCTTAATACCAAGAATCGTATTTAAAAAGTTGTGAAATAGCCATTGAACGCTTAATAAGTAGCGCTTTTTATGTTAACTTGATCGCAAAAGTAAAACAAATTACCAAGAAGTAAAGCTCCCTGTGGAATGGCCTTTATTGATTGTGTTAGTGGTAATCACAAATAGATATCCACACCACATAACATTTGTTTTTTTTACAGAAACTTTTTTTGGTAATTAATTTATTTATATAGCTGCAATTAAGACATGTACGAAGCCACAAACACCCACTGAAGATAATTCAGCTTAGAAGTCTAACAAATGGCCTTCTCATTATGATTCTGCTTCTGCACGACAGATTGGTTAGCAGCTTAGAAAAAAAGAACATTCCCTCGGCAATTCATTGCTCTTATGGATCCCAAGCAAACGGGACCAGTTCCATCCAAAGGTAATGAGTTTGCTTCCCAAATATTATCTATCCATCTATCTTCATCGCCCATTCATATTTCACTTAGCCACTTTATAAAGTATATCCTGTGCATACATATATACACATACATATACACATACACATACACATACACATACACATACACATACACATACACATACACATACACATACACATACACATACACATACACATACATATACATATACATACACATACACATACACATACACATACACATACACATACACATACATATACATATACATATACATATACATATGCACACACACACACTCACACACTCACACACTCACACACTCACACACTCACACACTCACACATACACACACACACAAACAGACATATTGTGGATCAGTTTTTCGCCTTTCAAGGGCCCAGCAGATTGTAGAAGAAGACGGCTGTGTTCATTTAGGAATCCGAAGCGTAGCTACATTTTTCAAAAGTGCCAAGCTCTTATTTTGCTCACATTGGCAAGTTACCAGAGCTCAGCATGTGGCATAAATGCAATCTAATTGCAAGCACTAAGCTACAGACTGACAGAGGCCAGGGGAATCATCCCATATTTGATAATTATTCGGTCTACAATTCATCTAAAAATCAATATTATTAACCCAAGGGAAAGGCTTGTTTCATTGCAAAGAAATATTTATACAACAGATGTCATTGGAGGAATCAACACTTTAATATCTAAGTGCTCTCCGATATTACTGTAGAACATTTTCCTAATCCTGTCTGTCCACATGCCTCAACATTTGTCTGCAAGTTATGCCCCCCCAGATAGGCAGGTCATTTGTGCAAATGTCTTTTTGGTTCAGATTTTCTGCTTTCTCTGCCTCTGTTCGTTTTGGGAAACAATCGAGAACAAAAGAACTTTCTGCACTATCGAACAAAACTCAACAGAAATTCTAGAAATAGAAAACAAAATCCAACCATCCTTTGGGCAGCACACAGCAATGCTGTCCTCATGGCCATTTTCTGTCCCTCCAATATTGTTTCTAAACCTGCCATCCTGAGCTCAATGTTTGGGGAGCCAGGCTCTGCTTGTCACAAGCCAGGGCAAAGGGTGAGTGATGGAGGAGTAACATCTTCTTAAAAAAACTTGGTCCAGCTGGCTTGGGTGGTAGCACCTCATAAGGGCCCTTTTCCGGGATTACAGGAGAAGATGGTCAACGGTGTTGAAGGTGGAAGAGGGCTCTATGCCCCAATGGCAGATAAAGCAGCAGAACCATCTTCTAGGAAAAGGGAAACTCTGGTTACAAACCTCCGCTGCCTTGTGGCTATATCCACTACTAGAAAAGACTTCATGAGTCAACCTCGAGGCAAAATCCGGAGCTGGAATCCCAGAGGTAGTTCGTGATTGTGTGCAACCACGTTCTGGTAACTCCTGCGATGCAGCTGGAACCAATCATCTCAGCTCTGCCATTCCATTGGACTATTTCAGCAACAGACTTCCATCTTTCCGAGGTGGGTAAAATGAGGAGCCAGATGGTTGGGGGCAATAGGCTGACTATGTAAATTCATTAGAGAGGGCTGTAAAGCACTGTGGAGTGGTATGTAAGTCTAAGTGGTATCACTGTTACTATTTTCAAGAGGAAGACCAAAAGGTCAGAATGGCAGTCGCAGCATCACAATCAAAGCCTTTCCCCCTCTCAGAGCCAATACATATACAGATAGTTCTTTCCTATTACCACAACTTGGAGCAGAATTCCCTTTGCTAAGCAAGTGGCTATTAAGTAAGTCTCACCTGCTATTACTAGCTTTTGTTTTTGTTGGTTATTAAAAGAATCACTGTAGTCATTAAGTGAATCATGTAGTTGTTAACTGAATCCAGCCTCCCCCATTGACTTTGCTTATCAGAAGCCAACTGAGAAGGTTGCACATAGAGAACATGACCCCAGGACTCTGCAACTGTTATAAATACATGCCAGATGACAAGCGGCCGGATTTTGATCAGTGGCAATGGAGATCCTGTAATGGTCGTAAGTGCAAGGACTGGTCATAAGCCACTTTTTTGATGCTGCTTTAACTTGGAACAGTCACTAAATGAATGATTTGTAAGCTGAGGACTACCTGTTTCAAAGATGCAGAGATTTGATCACACTGTGCTGGCCATTCTTGTAACTATTTTTTATAGTTTTTTATAGAACCATGGTGGTGCACTGGTTAGAATGCAGTACTGCAGGCTACTTCTGCTGACTGCCTGCTGCCTGCAATTTGGCAGATTGAATCTTACCAGGCTCAAGGTTGACTCAGCCTTCCATTCTTCCAAGGTGACTAAAATGTGGACCCAGATTGTTGGGGGCAATAGACTGACTCTGTAAACCACTTAGAGAGGGCTGTAAAAGCATTGTGAAATGGTATCTAAGTCTAAGCACTATTGCTGTTGCTATTCGCCCCCAACCACATCTGCGGGTAAAGATATATATTGATACAATTTCAGAATACTATTGACAGAACAGAAATAAATTCTACTGCAAATGAAACCATGGCAATCTGGCCATTTCAGGATACTGTTAAAAGGGAATGATACCATTAGGCCTCATCTTCTCCAAATACAATAGTGATGTTCTGCTCTCCTCTCTTGTGACTTCTTGGAAACATGTAGAGTGATAGGTTTCAGTAGCAGGGGAAGAAAATAACTTAGTGCTAATGGAGAAGGGAAACCAATAGGAAGAAATGGCCCAGGCTTGCTAATAACAAGAGAAATGACATCTGGTCACATCCATCACAAGCCAACCACAAATAGTGGGAGATAAAATGTTATATAGACTTTGTACATCTAATCTTTTTTATAAAATATGTCAGCCAGCAGTTGAATCCATTTGTTAACTGCATGAACACAAATGGCAAATCCACTCAGGCAAGACGTTTTCTTTAGTCTGTATCATCCATTTTCGACACAGTAAATAAAAATGTTACAATGTGATAGCTAAAATGAAAAGAGAAATTATTTTTAGGGCGTATCCTTCTGCTAGGTCAGAGACCAGTTCTAGTTTACTTGTTTACATAATCCTGTTACAGTTAAATAAACTATTCCTTTCCCAGAACAATGTTCCTGATCCTTCCCTTGCCTAAAAGAAAAGAATGTTGCTGACCTCAACAAAGGCAGAATGAAACTGACCAGTGGCAGCAGAGACCCAGCTCCATCTTATTGTCTAAAAACATCAACCATATAACTTAGCAAAAGTGCCAATGTTTTCTGTAATTTGTAGACATGAGCCAAATTCTATCAAGATTCCAACATTCATTAGCAAGGATGCAAGAACTATTTCCAGGACCACTACCTGCTACCTAAAAATGTGGCTTTTCCTAACAATTAAAAAAAAACACCCTCTGTTATGGAGGCAAAACTTATCTGCTTTTCATTTTGTGATCCTAAAATCCAGAGCCCAAGAATTTCCTGTTCCGCAGTTCAAAATTCTCATAAAAAGTCTTACCATTTTATTGTTTTCTGTTCCTCTTTTTTCTTAAAAGTTGAAATGCCACAATCATTGTCTCAATTAAATGGGTTATCTTCCTCCTTAGAGTTGTACTCTTTTCTTTTTTGCCTTCCATGACAATTAGAAGACAAATTATCAGGAAGGAAATAAATACTACTGGTATGGACTGTACATTCTGTTTTGGATGTTTTGGGAACTGGGACAGAGAGGTCTTAGTTGTGTAACCTCTATCTACAACAGTTCTGAGACCAATACCTT
The DNA here is from genome assembly GCF_051295495.1 of Thamnophis sirtalis. Lineage (NCBI taxonomy): Eukaryota > Metazoa > Chordata > Lepidosauria > Squamata > Natricidae > Thamnophis > Thamnophis sirtalis. Next base: position 16,319,734 of record NW_028261387.1, on the reverse strand, counting down.
ATCACTCACTTGATCTATCTATCTATCTATCTATCTATCTATCTATCTATCTATCTATCTATCTATCTATCTCATCTATATCTATATCATCTATATCTATCTATCTATCTATCTATCTATCTCATCTATATCTATATCATCTATATCTATCTATCTATCTATCTATCTAAATAAATAAATAAATAAACAAATAAATAAATAAATGGAGACTAGTATAGATCTATTTCAAGCTATTTAGCTCTCATCAGCTAGCCATACCCTTACTGGGATTTGAACCTGTGCTGTATTACATATTAGGCAGTTGTGTTAGCCACTAAGCCACAGGCTCTCCTCCTTTATCAGCTAGGCCAGGGAAATAGGTATGTATTGTGTCACAACCCCTGGTATGCCCAAATATGGGAGGAAGCATACTGCTTCCTTTCTCTGTCTATTGGCTCACCCCAGGAGACCATCCAGACAGGAAGCCATTATTTTTAATGTTGCCTTTGTTACATTTGTGTTGCATTTGTGCTGATAAATAAATAAAGGGAGACTAGTATAGATGTATTTCAAGCTATTTAGCTCTCATCAGCTAGCCATACCCTTACTGGGATTTGAACCTGTGCTGTATTACATATTAGGCAGTTGTGTTCGCCACTAAGCCACAGGCTCTCCTCTTTTATCATATATATATGATAAAATTTATCTGGGCATACCAGGGGTTGTGACTTTAAATATATACCTTTCACCCTGGCCTGGCTGATAAGGAGTCGAGCTCTGTAGCTCAATGGTTAACACATCTGCCTAAGAGGCAATAGAGCACAGGTTCGATTCCCAGCAAGTGTGTGTGTGTATGTTCCGGCATAACTCTGGAACGCCTCAAGCAATTTCAACAAAACTTGGCACACAGATAACTTACTCTCTTGAAACAAATACTGTGGGGGGTAAGACACCCCTAAAACCCCTCGGTGTGTGTTTTATGATATAATCTGTTGTGCCTTAAAATTGCTTCTACTGTACTGCCATAAAATGGCTTCTACTGTGCAACACAGTGGAGTTGCCATGGTAATGGCTTCCCAGTATTCCACAAGGGGGCTCCTTCTGATAAGGGGGAAAATCCAACATTAGAAATTACATTTGGTCTGGGCATTTCCCCCCTATAAAAAAATACCCGAGCAACACCGGGTTATTGGCTAGTCTTGGATAAAGTACTTAGAATTCATTAGGTAGCAGACCATAACTAAATCTCATCTCCTAAAAATACAACCTGTGCACCCCAAAACCTACTTAGGAACCAGATGTCCCAAGTGCCACAACATTATGAGGGCACCACAACAATGAGAAAAGTATATTCCATCTGGCAGGAAGCCTCCATTGAATAAATGCTTTTGTTTTACTGAGAGTTGCCTGTCCAACTTTGAGTAAGGAGGCACAGGAGAATAATTAACTGCAGCAATTGAATGTGTTGGCTGACTATGTTGGAGAAGGTGAGACCTTAACATCCATAATCTCATCAAGTCTTTGCCTCCCGTAAAGAGTTGCTGAGTAGTGATATATTCATAATGGATCAAAGACATCTGTTTGTTTGTTTCCTTCTGAACTGAGCATTAATATCTAAAGGACTGGGAGTTACCATCAAAAGACTGAATGGATTATTATTTTTTAAAACAGAGGAAATCACTTGTAGGCTATTAGTGTCTTTCTTACTAAAGACATATTGGGAGAAATATGATGTTTAGATTTCAAATGTGATTAACCTATTGCCTCAGCATACATCATGCTAATAAGTTGCTTGCATAGAAGATAGTCTGATATTGAAATGAGCAATGAATGCTTAGAAGATTCATTGGGTCAATCCAACTATATCTTAAGGTTAAAATGAAAAATTCCCAAATCAAGTGTATAGATCGCCTCCCCATCATTTTGCCGCAACAGATCTAAACATCATTTGTTTTATAGTTGGCTGAGATTTATATTAAATCAAACAATTTTGAATAGAACTGTGATGAACATACTTTCAAATGAAAGAAAAGAGGTCAACATCATAGTTTCTAGTATACAGGTAAAACTAAAGGTTCCTCTTGCACATATGTGCTAGTCGTTCCCAGCTCTAGGGGGCTGTGTTCATCTCATTTTCAAAGAAAAAGAGCCAGCACTGTCCGAAGATGTCACTGTCCGTGGTCATGTGGCCGGCATGACTAAATGCCGAAGGTGACAGAACCCTGTTACCTTCCCACCAAAAGTGGCTCCTATTTTTCTATTTGCATTTTTACATGCTTTCAAACTGCTAGGTTGGCAGAAGCTGGGACAAGTACCAGGGGCTCATTCCGTTACGCAATGCTAGGGATTCGAACCACCAAACTGCCAACCTTTCTGATTGACAAGCTAGCATCTTAGCCACTGAGCCACCATGTTCCCTTTCTAGTATGTAACCCTCTCTAAAGTCCCTAAAGCATGACAGATTCAGTCTGTGGGAGTGTGGAATGAAACAACAGAACTCACTCCACCAAATAAAGAATGCATTGTTATACGATGTGTTCACTTTTTTCCCATATTTAATGGTAACAATAGAATAGCCTCTTTCCTTGTTTTCAGGAAAGAGAGCTGGGAATGAATAAAATAAAACCTCATCTAAAGATATCCATTTTTTCCATGATATTCATCTTGTATGGTTCATTAAACCCTGAGGAAAGTGTCTATTTAATGCATGAATATTTAAATAAGAGCGTTCTGGGTTATGCATTGTGTATCTATTGTGTTAATTATGCACCATTTTTTTCAGACATGGTAACACTGAACAAATGACAACCAAACTTGGAATAAAACAGGAAGGTGTTTAAGTATTGAGAGAATATATCTGAAAGAACATAGCCACAGGATTAAAAATTAGGGATGTGACCTTGACAACTTGATGTCTGAAATTGTATTCTCTCTTCGTTCCATATTTCATAAGATGCCATCCTTCAAAAGTAGTGCCATCTAATTCCTTTTCTGCTGTAATACATTATTATAATTTTTGGGTCAAGTTAGATCATCTAATGGGAATTCTGTGTGAGAATTATTAAGCTGATTTGTGTGAATCTGTGATATTATGAGATATTAATCTTTTAAGAGATTGCTAGTATCTTTATCACTTAAGATGAACTCTCTGAAGAGAAAAATCAATATCCCTGTATGTAATTTTTGTCTGTGCTCTTATCTGTGTGTTTTTACCCACAATGGACCGAAAAGTGCAGAACCTTTAAAGCAAAAGCCCCAGGAAGTTAACTAATAGGTCACATCATTGTAGCATACTGAATAGAGAAATAATGGGATTTTTTTTAGCTATCTAATTATGTCTTTGGAAAACACTTACTATAAAATCAGCTGTTTTGCCCTCCTTAAATTGGTAATAAGAGATGATAGATAAGCATATACTGAAGACCAACACAAATAAAATGGATCTTGGTTTGGTCCCAGAAGTACATGATTTTTCTTGACATCAGCTCAGTTAATATTCTTCAGAAAAAAATGTAAACTGCAGGGTCATATCTAAATGAATGGACTACACCAAGGGTGCCAAAGTCAAGGCCCGCAGGATGGATCCGGACCACAGGGTACTTAGATCTGGCTTGCCGGTCCATCCTGGAAACAGTGAAGGACCGGACTGCAGTACCTCTGCCAGCAAAAATGGAGTTTGGGAGGGCCACACGGATGTCCCATCCCAAGCTCTGTTTTCACTGGCAGAGGGCTACAGGAGGCCATTGTGGCCAGAAACGGAGCCTCGATGAGTGACGTCAAGCAAGCCATGCCCACCCTGGCCAGCCCCCTCCCCAACCTCCCTCCCCCAGGTAAAACACTGATGTGTGAATGAATGAAATTGAGTTTGACACCACTGGACTAGACAATTTGTTCCTATTGGGAAAATGTTAAACATTTTACAAGGCAGTTTTGTTTCTACAGAATGTCCCTTTACATTCTATTGTTAGATTATGGCATGAAGTAGAATTTGGTGAATTGTAATTAATTCTATGCTTGAGTGTATAGGGGTACCTGTGTATAAGCAGTAAAGAAATCTCTGGACAACTTGTCTTCTCTATGTCATAGACATTGGAGATTAGATTTAAGGGAAAAGGTCAAGAGAGAGAAAGTGAATGAGACTGAGAAAAAGAATATCTTGTCCTGTAAAATCTCAAACCCATAGTAATGGTTCTTTTTTAATCCTATAGATCAGGATGTACCACCTTTTTCGGAGTATAAGACGCACCTTTATCCCTAAAAAAAAAGGATAAAAATCTGGGAGTGTCTTATACACTGAATACAGCATTTTTTGCCTTCTGAAACCCTGCCCCCTTCACCAAAATGGCCGTGCATAGCCTCTAGGAAGTTTTTAGAGAGCTCCTGGGGACTGGGGGGGGCAGAAATGAGCAAACAATGGCCCATTTTTGCTCAATTTTACACCACCACCCCAGCCACCAGCAGCATTCTATAAGCTTCCTAAAGGTTATCCATGCCTTTTTATTTTTTTACGAAAAACTGTCCTGTTTTCATGAAAAACGGGCTGTTTTTTACTTGTTTTTGGCCACCTCACACCCCCCAGGAGCACTCTGCAAGCCCCCTAAAGGCTATTCATGCCTTTTTGAGGGAGGGGAAAATGGGCCCATTTTGGCAAAAACAGGCTGTTTTGGGCAGGTTTGCAGAGTGCAAAAACTTTTTTTAATTTGCGTTTTCAAAACCTTGGTGCGTCTTATACTCTGGTGCATGTTATACTCCGAAAAATATGGTATATGTGTAAAAACACAAGTTTCTCTTAGATCATATGAGCCCTTAAAATAAAGACTAAACCAAATTAGATTTGTTTTCACTTATTTGTGAAGTCTTACTTTGCCCTTCTAATTTTGAAATTGTGTACAATATAAAATATCAAGGACCAAATTCTAAACATGATAAATGATCACTGAATAATAAAAGCCACAAGATATTTTTTTAAAAAAAATAAAACTAAAAAAAAACCCCACATTGAATGGCGACGTATTTAGTGTTGTCTTCAAGAACTATGTATTTCATATTAACCACTGTAATCTTTGTTAGAGAGCTTTGATCTTGATATTACTTATTATCTATTTCAAAATCAGTACATGAAGTCAAACATTGACTCCACTCTGCCCAGAACAAAATGAAAGGAATTGTCTTAAAAAGAGAATAGTCCCAATTACTCTTAAAGGTTTGCAAACAGCAACATTTATTAGAAGCCATGAGAAAAAAATTAATATATATTTGATTAATTAGAGAACCAATTTTGTCTAGTTATTAAAGACTAGAAATCAGAAGATTGTGGGTCCCATATTAGCCATGAAAACCAACTGAATGACCTTGGGACAATCACTCTCTCAGCCCAACATTCCTCACAGGTTTGTGGCAGTGGTGGGATTCAAAAAAATTTTACTACCACTTTTGTGGGTGTGACTTTGTGGTTGTGGCAGGGGAAGAATACTGTAAAATCCCCATTCTCTCCCCATCCCACTTAGCTGCTTTCCAGCTCTGTTCAGGGCAACAAAAGAAGAACAGCTGGGAGGCTGGGAGACATCAGGGGCGTGGCTAACCTAATTGCTGGTTCTCTGAACTACTCAAAATTTCTGCTACCAGTTCTCCAGAACCTGTCAGAACTGGCTGAATACCACCTCTGATTGTGGTGGGGGAAAGAGAAAAGGAGTGTGTTGGATATGTTCATTGCTTTGAGTTCTTTGTAAAAAAATAAAGTGGGAAAATAAATAAATTAAATAAATAAACAAACAAAGAAAGAAAGAAATAAGCAAGCAAGCCTGTTCTAAATACTTTTAACAAGGAGTATCATCTCTTCCCATCTTGGGAACAAAGCAGTGTCACAAGAGATAAAAAAAACTGAGACACATTTTTTTTAAAAACGGAAAGAAGAAAAAAATATAACCATCACTTTTGAACATTAAAAATTGTAACTGTGACCATCCTAGTTTGCAGGAAAAAGGTTGTATTACTGCCCAAGTTACAGAAGCTGAAAAATTATTCACACTTAGGAGCACACAATCATGTAGCCCAATCATGGGTTGCTACTGGTTCACATCGGTTCAGGCAAACCAGTAGTGGTATGTTGGCCTGGGTTGCAGAACCGACAGTTATCCAGGCTAGCCACACCTCCGAACTGGTTCCCTGGTCACCGCTGGCATTACCAGCATGGTTTTTAGTCCTTTTTTAATGTTCTGCACAAGTGAAGCACGCATGAAGCGAACCATCAGTAACGCCGGCAGCAACCCACCCCTGAATCATATATATAGCTTTGATGATTTACGCCTATTTGAACACTGCCCAGAGTCATTCTATGAGAGAGATGGGCGGTCTCCAAATATGATAAATAAATAAAAAAGACTATATTATACTATACTTTTTTGTCAGAAAGTAAATCTGTTTGGACAGTCTGATAAGATTTTTCTTTCTTTCTTAGAAAGCTGTGCTGGCACCTGAAAAATAATGCATCCTTTTCTAAATGTTCATGGATAACTGCTTAATAATCTGTTGCATATTATTGTTCCAGGTTGACATCAAGCTGATCACTTTATAGTTACTCAGATAATCTTTTTAACCCCTTCTGAAAACAATATTAAAATATCTTTCTTCAGTCTTCTGATACCACATCCGCCCTTCACGATTTTGTAAATGTCATTAAAAGGGTCAGTTGGTTGACATCTTGAAACTCCTTCAAGATTGTTGGATGTGATTGTGATATGGTTCTAAAGACTTCATCTTATCCATGTTAGCTGTGATCCTCCACCATATATTTACTTAGTTTGGCCTATTTTTCTGGTCTGGTCTATTTTAATATAATTCTTCTCTGCGTATAGAACCAAAGCATTGTTAAAAAGTTTTGTTGAACTTTGTCACTTGCTCTGTGCTATAGGAATCTGATAGCAAATGATAAACCACTTTCTCTTTTTTTCCTACTGAAAAGACTCTGTTGTTATTATTGCTGTTGTTTCTAGCTTCCCTCCCAAGTCTAATTTCATTATGCACTTTAGTATCTCAAATTTTCTTTCTGCAGATATTAGCTTTTTGATGATATATCTCCTTGCTGATTACAGCCCACTTCCATTTCCTACATACAGTATGTCCCTTTTTATTCCTAGCTCAGTCAAAAGCTCAAATGAGCATACAAATATGAACAAATTTAATTTGATATGCAACAACTAAAAGGAAGCCAGTCTCAGTGTTGATAAACATGACTACTCCTTTCAGACTTGTATGGCTGTCAGCCAAAAACATTATTAATATGTATTCTCTAGCATTGGGAACCTTCAGTAAGATCAAAATAGGACTACATTATTTATGCTTTATGGGAAGATGTATTTAATGTTTGTAAATCCATTTGGATAATAACATTGATTTTAATAGGTTGACAAATGCATGTGTCTTTTAATGTCCATTACAATAACGATCGTCTTGAGTCTATAAAAAATTCATCATTTACTTGTTGATTAGGCTTTTTTCTTTGGCTTGCTACTTAACCAAAGTTTGCCCAAAGTTCCTAAACTTTCCAGCATGCATGAATTGATGTTTCTACACAATGATCTAAGACTTCATGTTCTACCCAGAGGCATTGTTGAACCTGAAGTCCATGCATCCATGTTAAAGGCTTTGAGCTATTTGGATTGCAAAGAATGCTGAGTTATTTGAGTGCTGTCTGAAGATGTCTCTGTGGCCAGCTTGACTAAACTGTGAAGGCGTATGAAATGCTATTACATTCCCACCAAAGTGGTCCCTATTTTTCTACTTGCATTTTTACGTGCTTTTGAACTGCTAGATTGGCAGAAGCTGGGAGAAGTAACGGGAGCTCACTCCATTATGCGGCACTGGGGATTTGAACCACCAAACTGCTGACCTTTCTGATCAACAAGCTGAGTGTCTTAGCCACTGAGTCCTGGATAATAAGCCCAATCGGGCTTTTGAGTGCATGTGGTAAAATAAGCCCTCCCCAAAAATATTGCAACACAGCAGCAGCCATGAGGTGACCACGCTCACCGCTTCTTGCACCTCAAAAATAATAAGACCTCCCCAAAAATAAGGCCAAGTGCTTATTTCGGGGATCAAAAGAAAATAAGACCCTGTTTTATCACTGGCTCAATATTGATTCAGCCTTCCATCCTTCCAAGATCAGTAAAATGAGGACCCAGATTGCTGCAGGCAATATGCGAATTCTGTAAACTGTTTAGAGAGACTGAGAGTACTATGAAGCAGTATATAACTCTAAGTGCTATTGCTTTCCTTGAAAAGTGGCCATAGCAACATTTAATTTATTTAAGCCTTTATTATGAAGTCTGAGGATCCTTCCTTTTAAAAAAGATGGAAGGATGGGAGGAAGGGAGGGAGGGAGGAGAAAGGCTTACTAAAGAATGAGGTCAGCTCACCGTGGCAAAGGTAATATTAATATATAACAGTATTTCACCTGATTAAATGCAATGGGGGGGGACTATTTCTGAAAGACAGCTGAGTGTTAGATTAATTTCTATCAACTTCCTGACCAGACTATTTGTCAATTATTGTTGCATATGAATCCTATATCTTTATTTCTCCCCAAAATTAACTAGTAAGCCTCCTATGACTTTCTCCTGAAATCACCATTTTAACATATATAGAGAAGAGGCACTGAGAATTTACCCAGAGCCCATAAGTGATAAACAGGCATTGACAACCTCTTAATAATATCATCTGATATTCTGCCATGAGAAATAAATACTTTCACATCCATGCTTAAATAGTGCCCAGATTGAATTCAGAGTAAAGATATTACCATTATTCGTATTTTTTTTCACCAATCAAATTTTCTACAAGCACTGTATTTCCTTACCTTTAGAAGATATGGATTAGGTAGAGATAGCAAGTTTACAGCTGTCCTAAACAGGCTCAGTGACATTGTTTGATAAACGCCAATTGTACCACTGAAGGCTCAACTCAAATCTCCCAAAGCTTCTTCAAAGTTATCCATGGATGAAGCTACCTTGAGGAAAACATAATTCTTGATTAACTGAATCCACAGGAATGACTGCTATTTCCAACTGAATTCAGAACATTTTAGGGAACTAAAATGCACTTGTCTCACTGATGCTTTATTATGCTTAAAAATATTCTTTCATCCCTCTTAGATTAATGTAAACAAAACCATAAGTATGTGCTCAATGTTTGCATATATTACAAATTCTGCTAAAATTTTGTTTTCAGTTAAAGATCCAACCTTCTGGAAGAAAAACAAGGAAAACTGCTTCACTTCAGTTAAATTTGAATCATGGCTATTACATTTTCCAAAGGTTTTTTCTCCTTCATAGAAGAAAAAAAAGCTAATATCCAGATTAATAAGAAGCCAGGATGGAAATATGTTAAGAATGATAAATTAAAATGTCCACCAGATTGACAAAGTCATTTGAAAATACTCTGTTAATGTTTACTTAGTAATTGTCAACCTTTAATTTTTGTCGGTTATATCCTATTATCATTTTAGGGGGGGAGCCAAAGTGAAATAGAGTTTAAAAGTATTGTTTCAATATTTATAAGCAATTACTTGGGTTTTTTATATTTTAACTCTAAAAACTCAGTTGAATTATATTTAAACAACACCAGGCCTTATTTTAATTAGTCACATCTCATGCAAATATCTCTATGTTTCATTTCATTTAATGATAGAATGATGCAGAAATTGGATGCCGTGCATTTATGAATGAACACACAAAAATCTAATATAGATAAGAAATAGATTAATTTCTCCATTCTTAGATTTAGCCTCACTTTCTCTATGTACATTTCTAACACAATATATAAGGAAATCTTTCAACAAAGAAAAGCAGATGGATGGGCATTTTGGAACTGGTGTCCATTCTCCAATATCTTAATGCTTAAATCCCTATTCCAGGGCAAAAAATGAGCCTAAAATTCTAACAAGGAGATTCTGAGACATCACAAAGTTTTTTCACTAGCCAATCATGTGCAATGCAGCTAAGAACAAGCTACAATTTCTCCGCACTTTCAGAATGATCTGCAAATCTAAAAAGGTTCATCCTATACACTTGCAAATCTAGGGCTCTCAGGAAACATCTTCAAACAATTATTACTGAATGCAGAGAATATCAAACAATCATTTTTCATTCTTTATGCTTCAAGATGATCACTCACTGGGATACCGGCTCCCAAATTTCCAGTGTTCTGTGAATTAACAAGCATCTTTTCGTGCTTTAGAATCCATCACATACAACGTTGCAACCAGAGGTGGTATTCAGCAGGTTCTGACCATTTCTAGAGAACAGGTATTGGAAATTTTGAGTGGTTCAGAGAACCGGTAAATACCACCTCTGACTGGTCCCACCCACATTTATTCTCTGCCTGCCGACTCCCAGCTGATCAGGAGGAAATGGGGATTTTGCAATATCCTTCCCCTGAGTGGGTAGGGAATGGATATTTTACAGTATCCTTCCCCTGCCACACCCACCAAGCCATGCCCACAGAACCAGTAGTAAAAAAATTTGAATCCCACCACTGGTTGCAACATTTGTGCATATATATATATTTGTGAACATTTATACATTTGAAACTATTCTGGAAATGGCTATTAAGGAGGATTTATTTTTAAAGCTAATAATAAATGCACTGAGAAGCCTTAAATGTTTATTATTCATCATGGCATCCCACCGGTATTGCAGAACAAAACCTGTGAACCCCATTCAAATGAGCTGTCTACTCTGAACACTAGCAAAGTTGCATTTGCTAGTAAAACAAAGAGTATGGCAACCGATACCAAGTGAAGCATTGGGAGGTAGAAGGCAAGAAAACAGAAAAACAAAAACACAGGCTGCAGAAAAGCAGAGGAACAGAGAGTCCAGAAATTTACCTTAGTACATTTTTCAAATACTTGCTACTAAAGAGGCAAGAGAAAAATCACCAGAGGAAAAAACCAACTGAGACATCTATGAATGGATAACTGAGAATCTCCATCAACACCATACAGAAAGTGCTCAAATTCTTTTTCATCCAAGACAACTGGACAACAGTAAAATTAAATGGAAAAATTGTCCTAAGACAAAAATGGGAAGATTATTCAATCAGTGTGTGATTTTTTTTAAAAAACTTCCCCCCTTTGCCTTTATGTTGAAATATCCTCATTAACATGACTGGTCATAATTCACATGTATTCCCATTGTTCTTCCCATATCCATTAACCCAGTGGTGAAATTCTATTTTTTTACTACCAGCTTGGTGGGTGTGACAGGGGAAGGATATTGCAAAATCTCCATTCCACCCCATTCTGGGGCCAGACAGAGGTGGTATTTGCTAGTTCTCCAAACTTCTCAAAATTTCCATTACCAGTTCTCCAGAACCTGTCAGAACCTGCATTAACATCTTTAAAAAAATTAAAAAGCAATGAAAAGTGGTAAACCAGACTACAGAAAAGTACTATAGTAATAGGGATGACAAATGGTGACTTATGTAGGTGTTCTGACAACAAAAGCATTAAGAGAAGCAAGCGGGTTTTTAAATCATCTGTCCTACGAGACCTAAGGCTAAAACCATTATGGAATATATATTGGAATGCTGGTCATAATTTAGTACGGTTCCACTTTTCCTGACCAAGTATTTGATGAAGCAATGTCACAAATAAAATCCATAGAATGTCTTCAACTCAGCAGGAAGGCAAATAGAAGCACAAGAACTATGAGAGCACAGATTCTTGTGGATGATCTTAAGGATTCATGGAATATTTGGAAGTAAATATGACACTAACAAGAATCTATACTTCCAATGAAATATCATATATCAAGTCTTTGTTTCTATTTGTTTTAAGCTTCATCTTATGGTTTCTGACATGGAAAACAGTGTGAGAATTATTGCATCACCCTGCTTTCATGATAAAAAATTGAGGTGCATTATTTTTGGAGTGACAAAAGCATTATTTTGTCTATTCTGCTGGAACCCCCACATGTGCAGACATCGGTATGCATTCCTATCTTTGATTTCAACTCCTGCAATATTATACTCTTATCTCCAGAAACTTAGCTTTACATCACTTGGTGAAGGAAAAACATGAAGCACAAGTCTTGAAACTTGATAATGCTGAATCCCATATAATGCATAACATAGAAGGTTAACAATAGATTTTTACGTATGTCAAATTAAAAATGAAAACCACTGGATTTATTGGGATTCAGAAGCAGATATAAGAGAGTATACAAAATATAAGGCTACTACCACATTTGAATGGTAAATCTTACACAGGTAAATGTTGATACCAAAGTTATTACTCTTGCTTCATTAGTATTAGTAATTCATTACAAATCAGCATGCAAAATTCAAAACTTCTTTGTCTACCTACAAAATATTTTTGTATTAATAATCAAGATTCCAGTCTCAGTGTCCGGAACTTCCATTGTACAGTATTCCTTTACTTGCATAAATATTTGCCTCCCCTAGTGCCAAATCCTCAGGTTTTTTGCTCAACAGTTCTTTACCTACAACATGTATCCTAAATCCTCCTGCACATGGCCACAGATAGAATGTCTCTTCTTGGAGAAAGCCAGAACTTGTTTTGTTTTTCATCATGGTCAATAAGATGCTATTGTGGTGCTCATAAGTAGAAGATGGAAATGTTAGTATATGCAACTGATTTGGGGGTAGGGAGGGGCAACCCAACCCAGTAATAACATTGACCCAAATCTGAAAGTGATATTCAGTCTTGAAACTGGTAGGCCTTGATAGACCTGTTCTCCATAAGCTTCTGCAAGCTCCTTTTAAAGCTATCCAAGCTAGTGGTGATCGCAGTGCCTTGTGGTAATGAATTCCAAGGTTAATTACATGCTATGTGAAGAAGTGCTTTCTTTTGTCTGTTCTAATTCTCCTTCCAATCAGCAGTGGGGAAGAGGAAGGCAAAGAAGAGAAAGAAACAGCAGCTTTAAGGATTTGCAAAACTGGTTGAATAATCTTGCCTTGATTGAAGTTTTCAAGGATGGTGCAGAATTTCATTAAAATCTCTTTAATGTCAAACTTCATTTTCTTGCCATGGAAATTACAGGTAAAAGCAATATATATATATATATATATATATATATATATATATATATATATATATATATATATATATATATATATATATATATATATATATATATATATATATATATAATTTTCAGGCAAAAGGCAAAAAAGAATCTAAGAGAATATTTAATGAAAGAAAGAACAATGAGCACAAAGACTATATCACAACATGTAGGATTTCACACTCATGTTGCAGCTCAGATTCACTTGCAGTTTTCTAATCTTCCTCATCTCTAAAAAGAAAAGAAAAGAAACCACTGAATATCAGCCGTTACAATGGAGCTCCAAGTATAATTTTCTTTTCTAACACTGGCTGTGTGAAAACGTGGGAATTCAGATCAGAGTCCTAACATGATGGTAAATTTTAAGTCATATTTCCTTCCTCTAAATACTAAAAGTCTTAAAATTAATCCTACTTTATTTGGAGAGCTTCTTTTTAACTCCATCAGACCTTAGGAAAGCTCCTGAAGACAATTAATTGGCCCTTAACTGTGACTTGGGTGTTATGAAATGTGAAGGCAATAGTATGTGCATGTAATCTAGTACAGAGGTGGTATTCAGCAGCTTCTGACCAGTTCTGGAGAACCGGTAGTGGAATTTTTGAGTCGTTCAGAGAACCAGTAAATATCACCTCTGACTGGCCCCGCTCCCACCTATACTCTGCCTTCCAAGTTCCAGCTGATCAGGAGGAATGGGGATTTTGCAGTACCTTTCCCCTGGAGTGGGGAGGGAATGGAGATTTTACAGTATACTTCTCCTGCAATGGCCACCAAGCAATGCCCACCAAGCCATTTCACGCCCACAGAACCAGTAGTAAAAAAAATTGAATCCCACCACTGGTCTGGTATAAGCATAGCCTTAGTATATAGCATTAGGTGAAGTAGACTATTCAAAATAGAGGTATTCTTATGGAATATACTCATATACTTCTATTAGCAGGGAGAAACCCCGCTAAATACTGTCGGGACCTATGTCGAAATGAATCATCCGTGTCTTCGTGCTCAGCTTTTTGAACCCCCTTCATTAACAGCTTCAACTGATGTCTTTTCTTCTTGCATTACAGGAACAATGGAAAATCTGCCCTGTTTATTCAATGGTCTTCTATGGATTTTATCTAAAACTAGTCTGATCCCTTGTTGAATTACAGCTTTATTTTTGAGCAATCCATTTCTCTCTCTCTCCCTCTCTCTCTCTCTCTCTCTTTCTCTTTCTCTCTCTCTCTCTCTCTCTCTCTCACACACACACACACACACACACACACACACACACACACACACACACACACACACATATATATATATATATATATATATATATATACATACATACATATGTGTGTGTGTATACATACATATATACATACATACATACAGTACATTATTTTAAGATCAATACATTTGCCACATGGAATTCAGATTATGGAGTATGCTATTTCTTCTTCTCATTATAAACACCATGTTGATAAGACTATTAAAACACAGGAAGGAAGGAAGGAAGGAAGGAAGGAAGGAAGGAAGGAAGGAAGGAAGGAAGGAAGGAAGGAAGGAAGGAAGGAAGGAAGGAAGGAAGGAAGGAAGGAAGGACGAAGGACTGAATACTTGATTTCCACAGAATTAAATTATTTTCCATTCAGTGCAGTTATTGATAAAAATGATCTTTTCTGGCTTTGAAAGAGATTCTGTTGGTCAAGTAGTGAGATTGGCAATTGACTTCCAGAATAAAGATAACACTTGTGTCCTTGTTTTTGGGCAGAACATAACTATGTTCTTGAAAAGTTTTCAATACAGCATGCATTGGGTGAACTCTGTATATGCAACGTTTGTACATGTGTGGCGTGATGTAAGGATGTATTTTGTTGATTTCAAGCTCACTTTCTAAACATTTCCTATAGTATCCAACTGATCTGAGAATTAGTTCTTTTGACAATACAGAGTGAGCTTGACCATGAGATGACCTTCACATGTGAAACTGGAATCTGAAGTGTGGCAACAGGAGCGTTAAAACAGCCACAGATTCTTGCCTGAAAACAGGTTCCCGGTTTTATCTGTCTTACATTTTATTCTAAAATTTATATTACATTTTAAAATAAGAAACAGAATGCTTAAATGGAACGTCTGGTCCCTACCTATTTTCCATCTCAGTTACTAAAGCAATCAAGAGTTTGAAAAGGAAGAGATATCCAACAAAATACAAGGGAAATAAAGAACAAAAGAGTTTTCAATGGTGAGTAGAAGACAACTAGATAGGCAATTGCATTTTCATTTTAAAGAGCAGTCAAAACTGGTTGTTTTCCCTTTTTTTGTAGTTTACTGAAAATGGGAGAGAACATTTTTGGTTTGGTTGAAGAGAAATAAAGTTTAATCCCTTCCACATAACAAATACACAGTAGTCTGTAGTCCCCAATTTGGTGGACTGGTGGGTACAGTTTGAGACCATATTGTGATTATTTGAATAATTGTGATGAACATAGCCAGCTGCTATGTTCATCACAATTTCCTCTTTCTGTAAAGCTGAAAGTGAAATTATTTCTTAGGCTTCCAAAACACTATTCACTACCTTTCAGCATACAATACAAATGTTTTTTTTAAAAATGTTGGTGGAAATATTATATCACGTGTTATATCAATGTTATAAGGTTCATTCTTGGAAATTAACATTATGGCTAGTATTTGCTTTGTAGAATACTTGCTTTCCATGTAATTAATTTTTAAAAACTTATGTATTTAATTTAAATAATCTTGATGTGGAAATGGAACCCAGTAAGCAAGGGAGATGTCCACAAATGAATTGGGGTTTATGAGTACCTGGTTAGTTAGCCAGGTTATAGCCTATCATGAAAATTAAGTAGGAAGTCAAAGTGCACAGAATTTTTAAGAAGGAATTAAAATGATTAGACTGTACGATGTTGATTTGGCCACTGTCATTAGGCACAAATTTTGGGGAGAAAGGGGATGTCTTTCAATTATTTCTGGAGTAATGGCTACTTATATTGCCTTTTTTTTTGTTTTATGCCCAAGAGATCCTATTTGCCCAGATTTCCCCTCATTAATCTAAATATTTTGTTGAACTCACATTTCTTGAATACACATTAATGTGTTTCCTGTACCAAATGAATAGTTACAACAGTCCTAATAAACATCACCTAAAATTATATCACTGGAAATATATCAAATCAACTTGAAAGGCTATTAATCTCTGAACTGCTCTGAGTTTTGTAAATATGTCTTATTGATTTTATTCTGCTGCCATTTCTTGTGATTCCTACCACTCTGAATAGTTTCCGTAGCCAAAAAAAGTTCTGGATGATTGCTTTGTCTCATTATTTCTGGGAAAATAGAGGGATTTCTTGGCTCCCCCCCCCCTCTCCTTTTGGTATTGCTCCATTAATTTCTCCAGACATTCATTTCTCTTTTAAGAAGATAGAGACAACTGAAGTCATGCAGAATCTTGGATAACAAGAACAAGAGAATTCCAATTAGTTCTAAATTCTAACACAACCAAATATATTTACTTCTAGCATTTTAGCTTCACTATATTTTTAATTCTTACTGCTCAATTTTATGTTTAAGACCATGTATATATGAGCATTCAGAAGCTACAAGACCAGAGAGATTACACATGCAGAGAGAGGATTCCAATTAAGTTAGTTATCCAGCCTTATCCTATGAAATTAGATTTAGTTGCACCTCAACAGTTTATACCAAGAATGGACAATAGGCAGCTCTATGAGCCAACTCTGGTCTCTGGGATAGATTTATCTAGTCCTCCTGGAAACCAAAGGCCAACATAAGAGATAGTTAAATTACGATTTTAATACTCAATAAATCTTAAATGCAATGCCTGTTACACATTTGTCTCGAAATGTTATTCTCTTAATGCTATTGGATATGCTAGTGCTGAATTTGGAGGTTATCAATATCCTAACTATTGGTAAGGCTCTCTTCATGACAAGCAGTGATGCAATTTCCCATTTAGAATTTGCCCCTCAGCTGCAGAGATAAAAGGCTGTTTACCTGTTTACCTAACAGGCTCCCTTAGTCAGGAGAACAAAAACCATATGGAAGTCACTAGGCAATCATCTAGCCATCATTGTGTTAAAGTCATGAGAAAGGGCTTTATCTATGATGGGACTGTGATGGGCTGATGCTATAAAAGCCCGTTAGGAAAAGCTTCAGTTGGTCCCCATTTCTTGATGAGAGAAATAACACCTGCAGGGAGCTTGTATTTTCTGAGGGAGGGGGGAGAAGCATCTTCTACTTTTTTTTCCAAAGTTTTTTTTTTCCTTTTATGCTACACATCTTGGTTGGAGTGGGTGAGTTGTTGATGGTTTTTTCCACAGGCCAATCAACACCATTTCAACTTTGAGGGGCTGTGCCCATGCAGGCTGTTTGAGAAGACAAACATTTGTTTTCCAAAATTAAATGTTATTGCTATGTCACTTGAAAATTACAGCATCATATGTGCTGATTTTGTTTAAAGCAAAAATATAACAACCCCTGTGAACAATATTCAAGGCCATAATTGGGAAATAATTGCATATAATCCTGGAACAGGAGCCATGTGTCTCTCTCAAACGTGAAATTTCTATTCAGTGTGTGTGGACATTTATTAAAAATTAAATGGGGATAAATAATTCACAGATACCAAATCTGAATGAAGTTTCCTAGTTTGGGAGGACTCTAAAGCAGCTTTTAATTGTGTAACTAATGTCTTTGTCTCTTTTCCTCACCGAGGACTGAAAACTCAGGTCCTTGATAACAGAGTACATGAATATATTCTTCTTTTAACAATGATCAAGTGGGAGTTGAAACTCTACAGGCCTTTTACTCTGCCAAGGGCAAGCACCTGATTACTGCTTGCAGCATATGGTAGCATTTTATTTCAGATTTCTATTTATAAATACTTCGTTATTACTTACAAAATGAGCTAGCAGCACATTACACTAAGTAGTTCACAGCTTTGCCGCAAGACAAAGTGGAGTTCTTTGTACGCGCTTGCCTCAGCAAAATGTCCAGGTACAACAACCATTATTATAATTATAGCCTTTTTCTTATATCTCCGTGTGTTAATTATTAAAAAATAAAACATGTTATAAAATCTTTTTTTTTAAATAGTTTTTATGGACAAACATGTTATAAAATCTTAATTCCTTATTAACTTTTACAGCTAACAACTGGAGGAGTGTAATGAGCTTCATTTTTATTCTCTGCAATCCTATTACGTACAATATCTAGAGCAAATATTACGCTTATGCTGAATGGACAGTATTTGTCAGATTATTTAAGACATAACTCTACAATAAGCAGTTTCCTCCAAAGTTAAGAGTTGTGAGTAGCAGATAGGCAAAGAAGGTAGCAAAGAACCAAATAAGATGTCCACCTCAGAGGAAGACAAGATGATGATGAAAGAAAATACCTAATATGGAAGTTGAGTTATATCAAAGGGGCATGAATAAAGCATACATCAGGAATGTATGAAAATAATCTCTTATAACAAAACATCCATCCATTTATTTGATAATTGAGGGACATACTGATCCCCACCTAATTCCTGAAGGTTCATTTTTCTCTATGGAAAAAGCTGATATGGCATGAAACCAAGAAAAAAAAACATTTTTGAGCCAGCAACTCTGTCTGGCCCATGAATTAAATTCAATCAACCATATTCCCCCAAAATGGGTGAAACCAGAACAAATCTGAAGGCAAGACCAAAAGAAAAAATATTTTCAATTTATTCAAATGCAAAATGTAATTAAAATTAAATTAACTGATGATAGTGTTTTGATAACTCTGTGAATTTAATCATTTTTTTACTGATGCTTCATTAAATATTGTAATTTTTGAGAAACAAATTTTGGAGAGGCTCTAAACCAGGGCTGCCGTGGCCCATGTGTCACGTGCTGGCCATCCCCACCCCCTTTTTAGTGAAGGGGGAAAGTTCTGATATGTCACGTGACAACATCAATGATTTGGATGAGGGAATAAATGGGGAACTCATTGAATTTGCAGATGACATCAAGCTGGCAGGAATAGCCAACACTCCAGAAGACAGGCTTAAGATACAGAAGGATCTTGACAAACTTGAACATTGGGCACTATCTAATAAAATGAAATTCAATGGTGAAAAGAGTAAGGTTCTACATTTAGGTAAGAAAAACAAAATGCACAGGTACAGTATAGGTTGTACCTTCCTCAATAGTAGTAACTGAGAGGGATCTTGGAGTCTAGTGGACAACCATTTAAATATGAGTTAGCAATGTGCAGCAGCTGCCAAAAAAGCCAACACAGTTCTAGGCTACATAAACAGAGGGATAGAATCAATATCACGTGAAGTGTTAATACCACTTTATAAAGCCTTGGTAAGGCCACACTTGGAATACTGCATTCAGTTTTGGTCACCACAATGTAGAAAAGATGTGGAGACTCTAGAAAGAGTGCAGAGAAGAGCAACAAAGATGATTATGGGACTGGAGACTAAAACATTTGAAGAATGGTTGCAGGAACTGGGTATATCTAGTTTAATGAAAAGGAGGACTAGGGGAGACAGTCTTCCAATATCTCAGGGGTTGCCACAAAGAAGAGGGAGTCAAACTATTCTCCAAGGCACTTGACAGTAAAACAAGAAGCAATGGATGGAAACTAATCAAGGAGAGAAGCAACTTAGAACTGAGGAGAAATTTCCTGACAGTTAGAACAATTAATCAGTGGAACAGCTTGTCTCCAGAAGTTGTGAATGCCCCAACACTGGAAATCTTTAAGATGTTTAAGAAACGGTATGGGTTTCCTGCCTAGGCAGGGGGTTGGACTAGAAGACCTCCAAGGTCCCTTCCAACTCTGCTATTGTATTGTAACAATGTGACGTCAGAAGTTTGACACCCTTGCTCTATACAGTTCAGTGTAATCACAAATGGGTCCTGGATAACAGTTTACATATATCCCTTTATTAAACAGAAACACTGACTTTTTGGTAGGATTCAAAGCTGCCTTGAAATGGCCATGAAGCCAGCTTTTTCCAGAAGTAGTTGGGAGATCTTCTCAAGTATATGATGTGACCTTCGTAGTAAATTAAAAGATTGCAAAGGATGATCATGTGACCACAAGATATTGCAACTACTGTAATTGCAAGCTGATTGACAAGTGCCCAAATCACAATCACATGACCATGGGGAAATGCTGTGATGGGCATAATATGAGGAACAATCATAAGTCTCCTCTTTTACCATCATTGTAACTTCAAATGGTTGTTGAATGCTTGAATGAAGATGAATGGAGATTACCTGTAATGAGACACAAATGTAGATAATAATTGCAATTGTAGCAAGGTCTCTCTTCACATTGCAAAGGTACAAAAAGCAGACTTCAGACCGCTTCTAAAGAAACAGATATTTTTAGCCCAGTAAATTATTTGTTTATTCTTCTACAGTATATCCAGATTTTCTGTTGCTATGATCAAGAACTGTAGAGAACACATTTACCTCTGTCTAAAGGACTTTCATCTTGTATGACTCATTTCAAAGCAAACCTGGCAAAGGACTAAAAAATAGACCTTTTAAAAATACCACAGGGAGCAATTCTGTATTAGCAAAGAAATGTACTAAATGATCTGTACGGAATTTTCCATTTCTTACTTCTGTTACTGGAGCTGTATTTTTTTTAAAAAATTAATGTAGTTTTCAAATTCAATCTGGTCCCCATAGAAAAATAATTAATGAAAGCTAGTGAAAGCTGTGGAACAATAGGTTATTGTTAACATTAATCTCTAACTGAAAGGAAAATTATATTTGCTTGTTTGCAAAGAAAAGCTTGTTTTTAAAAAAAAATTAAGTCATATTTCTTTTAAAACGGAACGGTTCAAGGTAGCTCTTGCTGTGAATTTAATAAAATGCTCGAAAAGAGGTTTCATTTGATTGAAGAGAATAAGTTAGATCAAAATTTAGTCTTAGAGCAGACCTATTGAGATCAGGAAGATTCATGTTTGTCAAAACAAAGGGCTGTTGATTTCTTTCAGAGTAACTAAGTTTGGATTCTGGTTTGTGTCTTTTCATCCTACCTGGAGGGAAATGTTTAGAAATGGATTTTAAAAGTCCAAATCATATATAATGTAGCTATATTCATAACCAGGTAGTCCAGTCCTAATCATAAATTGGGGGAAAACATGGAGGAATGCAGTAGTGGGATTAAAAAAAAATTACTACCATTTCTATGTGCGTGGTGGCTTTGTGGGCGTGGCAGGGAAAGGTTACTGCAAAATCCCCATTTTCTCCCCACCCCACTAACCTGCTTTCCAGCTCCATTCTCCTGTTCAGGGCAACAAAAGAAGATCAGCTGGGAGGCAGCATAGGCCGGGCCAGCCTATTTGCTGGTTCTCCAAACTACAGGGCGGGGCATAACCTTTTCCTAGGGGGTCACAGCAACACTTGTAATAACAACACAAATAATTCATACACCATTCGAAAGCCCATCAAAAACTGAGTTTATTGACACGATTTAATAGTCAGTATGACCACCATTAGCCCTTCAAACAGCATTCAAACGAGGTGGATAAGAACACAACAAATCTTCAAACAGTTCCGTTCGATTTTCCAGATTTTTCAACACAGTTTCCAAATTCATTCTCAAAGTTTCAACCGAATATCGACACCTCATTTTAAAGCCCATAAAAAACTGAATTGAATGAGCTATTAAATGTTAAATTTGTTTCGGTTGAAACTTTGAGAATGAATTTGGAAACTGTGTTGAAAAATCTGGAAAATCGAACGGAACTGTTTGAAGATTTGTTGTGTTCTTATCCACCTCGTTTGAATGCTGTTTGAAGGGCTAATGGTGGTCATACTGACTATTAAATCGTGTCAATAAACTCAGTTTTTGATGGGCTTTCGAATGGTGTATGAATTATTTGTGTTGTTATTACAAGTGTTGCTGTGACCCCCTAGGAAAAGGTTATGCCCCACCCTGTACTCAAAATTTCTGCTACAGGTTCTTCAGAACCAGTCAGAACTGGCTGAATACCACCTTTAGAGGAATGCAAAAAAAAAAAAAGGAAAACCCATATGAAGCAGAAATCCTTAAAGATGGAATTCTTATGGAAATTTTCAAGAGGAAAGGATGGGAGGTGGGGGTGACAAATGATGACACATTGATGACAATGCCATCAAAAGTTATTACTTTAATCAGACATCAGGAAACAAGCAGGTAATAACAAGATTTGTTTCATGGTTCCATTGCATATCTATCGTCATTTTAGTTCCTTTTATGATTTGCTATGAACACCACTAACCTACCCAAAAAACAGCAGATAATCAACAACCACAACTGTGCAGCTTTCAAAATATCTTGGGCTATAAGTATTAAACTTCCCAGTCCAGCACCTGTAAGGCATCAAATTGATATATTACCATCTGCTCATTTACCCAAAGCAAAAAAATACAGATGGACACTTTCCAAAGATTTCGAAAAAGGCTTGGTTCATTTCATATGATTTATGTCAACTGTTTTTTTTTTATCTTGTAGCAGTTTACTGTTCACTATTTAAAACAAGAGTGTTAGAAACCATCCAGTTGAAACAATTGTTTCAGGTAGGGGGGGGGGAGTTGCAATTTCCATTCTACAATGACCAGCATTTCACGTGGTACTAAAGCAATTTGAGAAGAAAACAAATTCTCTTGGAGACTACTTCCTTACTTGACCTAGGAAATATTATGTTTCTGAAGTCCTGGAAGAGAGGCTTTTTTGTAGTATTGCCAGAGAATAATACTTTCCTGAGGTCATCTCACTGGGAGAAAAACAAAATTAAAAACAGGGTAAAGCAAGGGTAAACCTGTGCTGTTAGCAAGCAATAAAAGTATTTGGTTTCATTTCAGAGATAGACTAGTACAGACATACTATTTAGCTTAAGGTGCTCCTGGTTTGCATATCAAGCCAATAACTGAGGTTTATAAACTATGTTTTTTAAACCACAATGGCTGACTTCATACAATATACTAAGCCAAGGACAGGCAAACCTGTGGCCACAGGGCTAACATGCAACCCTCTAAACTTTCTCTTGTTATTCCTCAAAATTGGTGAAGCAATCAGGTTAAGGTAGAAGATGCATTTAAACTGTACTGAAAGTCCTACAATAGGCACGCTGGAATTTTTTAAAGCAAAGACTCTCTCAAATGTCACCCTTTTCCCCCAGTGAGGGTAAAAATATCTCCATCATCTTCTCATTGCCCTACACACTTTGCCCTCTGACCTCGACAAAATATTAAATGTGGCCCATGGCCAGAAAAAACATTTGACCTCATTCCACAATGACACAATCACTCAATCATTCATTCCATTTTAATTTACCCACAAATATATTCTTGAATTTTAAAAATGTATTTTAAGAACAAAAATACGGTGGTCTCATGTTGCCTCAAAAGCCACAAGCAGTTAAGACCTGAAAGAAGTTTTAACAGAAGTATCTCATGATTTGTGACGATACATTGCAATGTTATAGTTCTGTTTTTTTTTCTTTTCAACTACAGTTTCTATCTCCACATTGTCATGGTTTCGTTTAGATGAAGACAGAGTGCATTTTCTGAGGTCTCCAACATGTCTTGCCCAATGTTGCCTTATAAAACATCTAGATCATATTCACATTTTTATTTAGGTCAACTTAGATTTGGTATATTTGTGATGCATATCAAGTAACTCACCAAATACAAAGCTACAAGTGATTTATCTCCCAAAAATACATAATTTCTTAATAAGCAAATGGATTTATCTGTAATAAAAATATTACTAAATGGTCCAAGAAGTACTTACAGTGCGTATAAAGGATCACATACTGAATAGGTTCCACTGCCTGCAATCCAAAGACTTATTTTAGCCACAGACACACACTGGGATTTAGTCTTCTTGGAACAATCAACCATAACATATTAAAAACTGTTTAAACATGTTTGGCCAAGCTGTATGGGGGCCGATCTTTAAGGAAACCAAGTTCAATGCCTTTCAGAGGACATGCAATGAGATGGATTTAGTTAACAATCTAAACAAATGTTATTATTGCTGCTGCCTTATTCTCCTAAATCTGCTCTTAGAAGGAATCTACTCAAATAGCAGTAGTACTGTATACATAATTTTCATATACTGGGGCATATACTGGCACCTACACAGGCGGTACAATACAGCCAGATGGGACGTGTTGAAGACTTTTCTCCATTTTTTGAAAAATTATAAAATGCAAGGAGAAAATGACATAATCTGTAATGAATACTCATATTGGGACAATCTGATTTACATAACATTAGTGGTTTGCTCAACCCTTTGCAGTAACATCTGCACAGTGATTATAGGGGCAGATACTACAGCAATCTCTCCCTACAATCTCCCATAGACGACATGGCACCTTTAGGGGCCACCCTCTTCTCTTTAATTCCCAGCATTAGAAACTTCTCTAAACAGCTAGATCTTCGCATAATAGATCTGAAATAGGATAAGATAATTTGAGGCTGGTCAATTGTACTGCTAGTGAAAATGCTCAGTTGATTTCTTTGATAATCCATTTGTAGTGAAAAGAAGGATTATGGGTGACATGTTGGCAATCTCCAATATTTGAGGGGCTGCCACAAAGAAGAGGGGGCTAACCTATTTGCCCAAACACCAGAAGGCAAGACAAGAAACAATGCATGGAAACTAATCAAGGAGAAAACCAACCTAGAACTAAGGAGAAATGTCTTAACAATGAGACTATTTAACCAGTGGAACAGCTTGCCGGGAGGCTCTCGCAACAGTCACTCGAGCCCTTGTGATCTCTAGGCTGGAATACTGCAATGGGCTCTACATGGGGTTGCCCTTGAAGTGCATCCGGCGACTGCAGTTAGTCCAGAATGCAGCCGCGCGAGTGATAGTGGGCGCACCGCGGTTCGCCCACATTACACCCATCCTCCGCGAGCTGCACTGGCTACCTGTCGATCTCCGGGTGCGCTTCAAGGTACTGATGACCACCTTTAAAGCACTCCATGGTAGTGGATCTGGATATTTGAGAGACTGCCTTCTGCCGATTACCTACCTTCGACCGATTAGATCGCACAGATTGGGCCTCCTCCGGATTCCATCTGCCAGTCAATGTCGACTGGCGACTACACGGAGGAGAGCCTTTTCTGTTGCAGCTCCGACTCTGTGGAACGATCTCCCCGTTGAGATTCGTACCCTCACCACCATCCAGACCTTCCGCACGGCCCTTAAGACCTGGCTCTCCCAGCAGGCCTGGGGATAAGTTCTTAAATTACCCGCCCAAGTGTTGACTGTTGAATGCAAGTTGTGTTTTATTATTTTATTTTGTTCACTCACTGTTTGTTTTTTATTATTGCACCCCCTTCCCTGTGATTGTGAACCGCCCTGAGTCCCCTCAGGGAGAAGGGCGGCCTATAAATCTTAATAAAATGAAAAAATGAAATGAAATGCCTTCAGATGTTGGGGATGTTTCATCACTGGAGGTTTATAAGAAAAGACTGGGCCAGTGGTGGCTTCCGGATCCCGTTGCAACTGGCACGGTGCAATGGGGCTCGGCATCCCCTACATGCATGCATGCAGCACACAGACGCATGCGTCCTTACTTCCGCAACACCTCCGCAATGCTCCAGCTGCTCAGGTGGGCAGGTGGGCCCTCCAGAGCACTGTACCGGAACGGTATCCGATGCTCCCGGCAGGCACCGGTATGCCCATACCAGGGCATACTGCCTGCAACCCACTACTGGACTGGGCACTGTGCAGTCACTTTTCTGGAATAATATAGGGTCTCCTCCTTGAGCAGGGGGCTGGACTAGAAAACTTCCAAGGTCCCTTCCAACTCCGTTATTCTGTATTCTATTTTCTTGCCCATCCACAGTATTTTCAGGTTTTTTTTCTCAAACACCAACATTCCAAAGCATCAAAATTCTTCCCAGCCTGCTTCCTCAAAGTCCAACTTTTACTTCAGGGTCACAAGACAAATCACAGTTTGCGAGCTCTGATCTTGGTAGGCATAGGGACAAAGCTGGCATTTAGATTGTTACAATGATTATGAGTGCACTTTTGGAGAAACTGAAAGACCAGATTAGGGGCAGATTGTCATGGAGAAAATCTATTTATTAGTCACTAGGAGTCAAAAATAACTTACCAGGACAGCATTAGTCAATCACTCAATGAAATGCAGTGAAGCTAAGTCATATTTCTGGGACTCTGTTCTTAGAATTGTCAACAGCCCAAGATGTTTTCCTCCTTTCCCTCCTCAAAAATGCATTTATAGGCAGAAGGATGCTTCAGATCCAAAACATAAATAACAAGAACAGAAGTCAGAAAGAGATTTGCAATACAAGGCAGCCAGCTTATTTCATAGAAAGCTCATTCTCTTTCTAATCTCTTGAGCTTCAATGTTGGAAAAGGATTGGGCTCAAGGCCAGGGAATGTGACACCTGCATCAGCAGAATGGAATGGGGCAGAATCCAGAAGACAGAAAAGAAACGATTGAATAGGCTGTTTCTTCATAACAACAGCCTCCCCCCGACCCACCATTCTGAAAAATAATAGTTAAAATATGTGACACCAAGCCATAAAAGAACTATCTCTGCCAAAAAAAAGTACAAATCACACACACAGCCATAGTCAACTTGTACCAGATAGAAACATGACTTTTCTTAAGTCACACAATTCAATTTGAATTGTATTAAGCAGAAAATTTGTGCTCAGAAAACCAGAGTGCCGTTAAATAAATAAAAAACAGTGAGCAAAAGAAGTCATGTAAAAAAAAATTCTTTTTTCTTTTCTTATGTCTACTTCCCATGCCAGAAAAATCAAACCTGCATCACGCCAAAGCCATTTGCACCTTTCCTTTATTTCTCCCTTTGTCTTTTGACGGCAAGCATCCTTTTCCCTCTTTATGATAGGTAGGCTTTACTGATTCAATAAGTCAGAGAGAGCCCTTGTTTTAAAATCCTGCTATGCAAGGAAGTGCCACCTGCCATCAAACAAAACCTGATAAACCAAGAAGCAAGATTTCTCATTATCTGTTCAGTACTTTTTTTCAGACACAAAATATTTACCAAAATGCATGGTTCGGGAATGCGTTTTCCAGTTTCCGAGATTTCCATTCCATTTTCTCTCTCAAGATTCCCTAGGAAGGTTCTGCATTTCAGATTCCAACTTAGCAGAAAGTGGTCCTACATCAGCTTTCTTCTTGCACTTAATTTTACTTTTCTTCCCTATTTATATGCCTTTCTCCATTGCAAAGTTGAAGCGCTGCCACTCATCCTTGAGCAAATTATATCAACATCAAATTTGCTATTCCGTGTCTCCCCACCCTGTCAATTTAACTAAATTTACATTCATTGTCAGCCACCAGACTTTCCTCCAAGATAACAGTTGACAATGGGTTTTTTTTTCATGGTCACAATGAAGTGTTTTCTTCCAGTCCTTGAGGCAATGCCATACTGTAGGAACCATGGAGATGGTTTTGGGGAAGCTATCCAGAAGCTTTTAAGACAACAACAAAAGAGGCTTACATGCATCTATAGTGAAGTCATCCATCAACACGAATAAATTAATTTTATATATTGACTAGCAATGCTATAAAAATCTGATAAATAGCGGTGTGTTTTATGGTAACCTCATGAATGTCCAGATTTATACTGCCAGATTCTGGACCAATTGAAGCTTTCAAATGGCTTTCAGTATCACTTCCTTTTGTGAACATCCTTTGTAACCGTAGAGACCACAGAGAATGGAGAGAACCTCCAGAACACTATTCCTCCTACTTCCAAATCTATAGTTTCTCTAAGAACATACCATGATCAATAATATTAAGAATTGCAGGGATATTAGAAGACAGATATACTACATCTGTTCCAACTCTGTCAAGGACTTCAACTAGTGCAACTGGTGCCATCACCATAGGGTTGAAACTTACTGAAAAGAGGTCAAAATAATCTGTTTCACCCAAGGCCCTATGCAGTTGTAAATCCAATCATCCTCTCAACATTTCCTAAATAGGGGAAGGTTGGAGATATGTTGAAAATTGCCTAGAATTGTTGAGTCCAGTGGTGGTTTACTGAGAAGGAAATAAAAACCACCACTTCCTTCAAGGCAAGTGAAAGTACCATTCATTCAAGGATAAATTCACTGCCACCTGCACCCAACTATATGTCCTTTCCCTGGATGCTAGAAAGGACAAGGATCTAATAAACAGTTAAGAGAGCCATGGATCTTCATTTATCAAAAGTTATAGAATCAAGGATTTCAATACATTACATTATGGAACTTTCATTCAGAAGTTTCAACATTAAACCAGAGAATGCCTTCTTGGTCAGTACTTTCAGCCAGTGCAGAACAGAATAGGGACAACTACAAGATAACAAATATAGTCCTACTTAAGATGCCTCCATCCTCTTTAGCAATATACTAGGAAAAGGCAGGAAATCATGGATTCCCATGTTACAGACTTTCATTCTTCTGCCTACTGAGCCAGTTCCTCAACACTGTCTGATGAATAAAATTCTTTTCCTAAAAGATTATTATGGAAGAAGTTGCACATTTCCCAGATGGTTAAATATAAAAGTTCATAGTGGCTAAATTTCCTCCTAATAACTTTCTCTCCTCCTCCTCTTTCTATTCCCCACCTTTTTCTCCTTAGTCTTTTCCTTAAATCTCTCCTCTTTTTCTTAGGCTTTCATCCAGATGCCCTTAGCCATAGCTGAAAGGAATGGGATTAACAGTAATAACTCCCAGTGGTTGCTGACTTTCTATAAACCCCTTTCAGATCAAGCAGAATAGAACATCTGTGCCTTTGGTCTGACATACTTTCATGATGGAATAAGACTACAATGCTTTATTAAAATACTGTAGTATTTACTCTGACTTGTGCTGATCCTGAGAACATCGGTCACACAGTAAATTAAGCTAGCCAATGGATTAAACTAAGACAGTATGAGGAAGATGGACAAGAGCCTCTGCTTATTCTTGTGTTTTCTTCAATATTGCAGTTTCACATGTGGATGATGGGTGTTTTATTTTGTTGTTTTTGTTTTTGTAGTGACTTCTTTCCTTTCTGAAGTTCTTAAGAATATTTGGAATAGAGTTGGACCAGATGACTAATTCAGTGTTTTTCAACCTTTTTTGTGCAAAGGCACACTTTTTTCATGAAAAAAATCACGAGGCACACCACCATTAGAAAATGTTAAAAAAAATTATCCTCGCTGCTCCGGTCCTCCGCGATTGTTGCTATGGGCGCACGCATGGGATGTCAGTGACGTCCCTGCGTGCGCTACCTCCCGGCGGTCCCCGCGTTTTTAAAGTAAATGTGGGGCCGCAGGGACTTAATAGAGGCATCCCTGTGTCCCGAAAGCAACTTTCGGGACACAGAGATGTCCCGAGGCAAAAACACCTGGCGGGTGTTTTTCCCACGGCACACCTTACACTATGTCATGGCACACTAGTGTGCCGCGGCACAGTGGTTGAAAAACACTGGACTAATTGACAACCAGTGCTTCCTATGGCAATCTTATATTATGGGATGCCTATTAAAATATTAAACAAAGTCTAGTCCCAGTGGTTACTTCATTTTCAATTAAGTGTGGTTAGCAAGAAAGCCTGAGAAATCCATTCTTTTATGACACTTTTTTTAAAAAAACACACAGTGCACGGATTCCCAATCAAAGCACCCAAGCTATCCGATTACATGGCAGCCTTAAGAAGTTATAAATAGGAAGCTTTGCATTTATATTCAATATAATTTGAATCTATGCTCATATTAATCCGAGGTTCAGTATTTATGCAAAGACATGTTTTATTTTATTCATAAAGCTTTGTGTAGGATTTAATTCACGTCAGACATTAAAGGACTTGCTTTGCATTAAAAACGCAGGGGTGATGAACACATGAAGGCCAACAAAAAAAAGTTGTTTTATATATAAGGAAAGAAAAAGAACTGGAATAACTCCAGATATGTCTGTTTATGTTCCACAACATTTATCCCAGAGGTAAGGGGAGGTGGGAATAAATCGGTATTTCAGAAAAAGGGCCACCGAATAGGAATAATCCTTATAAGGTTAAAAGCCTCCAACTCCTAACAGAAAGCACTGCATTAAAATTGTGTTTTAATGAAGAGCCATCAAGAACAGTAGAATACTCTCACAACATTCCAGGATTTTGCTCACTCCGCGTGTATCTCTTTAACATTGAGGTTTTGAGGCAGGGAGAGGAAAAGCAAGAACATTTCTACAGAACTTTGATCCAGAGGAATCACTAGCTTTGAATGAGCTGCAGATACCAAGCATGACATATTTCTAAGAAACATCTGATGAAGTGAGATAGACAAGAAAAGTTCAATCTCCTTTGTTTTCACCTTCCAAAACCTTAACAGTCTAACATCTATATAACAATTTAATCATTTTGTGCACACACACACACACACACACACACACACACACACACACACACACTGTATTTTTCAGAGTATAAGACACACCGGAGCATAAGATGCACCTTAGTTTTTGGGGAGGAAAATCGGTGACAAAATTCTTATTACCAGGTATTCATCTGGCTAGCATCCTTCGTCTGGTCAGCTTCAGCACATAGGTTTGCTGGTTTTGAGTGTGTGTGCATCAGTGGAGGGTTTAAAAAATTTATAGAACCTCTTCGGTAGGTATGGCCTGCTTTGTGGAAGTGGCTGGCTGGCCATGTGACCGGGTGGGAGTGGCTTGCTGGCCATGTGACTGGGTGGGAGTGGCTTGGCACTTAGCAACCAAAATGTTGGCTCAGAAACTCTGGCATTTGGAGCACGCAAGTCTTAAAACTGTCAAATTACAAGACCCCTGCATTCCTAACCCTTTAGGAAAAAAAACCCAGGGGTGTTCAAACTTGACAGCTTTAAGATTTGTGGACTTCAACTCCCAGAATTCCTCCTCTCGCTCTTCTTCTTGATGATGTGTGGACAGGCAGGAGGGAGAGACCTGGAACCGGTTCTAAACAGCACTGTAGATTTGTGGAACCTCTTCTATAGAAGAGGTTAGAACTGGAAGGAACCCACCCCTGGTGTGCATGCTTTTTATCCCCTGGCTGGGAATAAAAAACAGTTTCTAAAGCACAGCTGATCATCAGAGAGAGAAGCAATGAGAAAAGCAGGCAAAGCACAGAAGATCGCTTCACTCATTAGGGCCTCATTAGGACTGAAAAAAAGCTTCAAAAAAGCTACATTCGGAGTATATCCACATCTGAAATAATTTCTCATTTCATCAGTCACACAATGTATGTTCATGATTTTTCCAGTGCAACTATTAAGCAGTGCTGGCAAGATTAACATAAATTTGTAGGAACCATTTATTAGAATTTTTTTTTAATATGACCATTGCTTTCTTACCAAATGAGCATATTTGTGAATCACTTAAACAGGTCACTATTTTTTCTGAAAATCACCTGTCTTGTTTTTTAGATAATCACTGAAGGCTAATTGGTGTTTCTTTTTTGTTCTCTCAAATAAAAGATTGTCCCTTTTTTTTCTGGTTGATCGCATTACCGTATGTAGGTATTTGATTCTTCTTTCTGTGTTTTGATCATTCAGCGTAGGGTACTCTGCCTTCGTAATGCTTTCTTAGAATATCTAATTATGGTGTGAAATAGAATAGATGTCTTCTGCCCCCTCCCTGCCCTAACCTCAAGTGATTGTTTTTCCAACTATACATTCCATTTTCTCCAAGTGTCAAAACAGAGGAAATTCCAATGTGCAAGATGAATTATTAAACCTTTTTAATTATGGAAGGGTTTACTCTGTCCTGCCCATCTAAGCATGGTTTAATTGAAGGACAAAAAAGATCTCCAGTTGATAATATATAGTTTTCAATTTGCAGATAATTATCATACTAGGTTCTGGGGAGAGTTCTTTTTAAATCTCAGCATATGTCTTTATGTTAAACAATTAAACTACATCTGGATGCAGAAAGCAGATCAGTACATCCCTTGGAGGGCAATGTAAGGGGAAAGATTCATAGGGCTGAAGACTAGAAGAAGAAAAGAAAGAGAGTTATAACCTTGGATGGAAGAGAATGCTGAGATTTTTTTTAAAAAATGAGCAGGTGTTTGGAAGCAAATTCCCACAATGAAATATATAACTTTAAACTGGCAAGGGCATTTAAGCAATAATGAGGAAATTTCATGCATTTGATGCAAAAGCACCAGAGGGAAATATTTTGCTGGAAGAATTATATTCATACAGAGATTTTTCTAAACTTAAGCATGTAGCCTAAGGGTCTCACCATTCAGCTTGCTTTCCCCTTAAGAATGATGTCAACAGGAGATGACAAAAGTCTTAGAGCACGTGGTGAGTGAAAGCTCCTTTTCTCTTTTGGCATCATTTTTGGCCCATCACTAAGCATCCACCCTTCTCTGATTGGGGAGCTTATAGTGGTCTCCCTATCCAGCTGTGCTTCTGTGACAGGAAATTCTTGAATGTAAATCCATATTTAATCTTCATACGATTGTTGTTGCTGGCATAAATATACCTACACACAGAGAGATTCCTTCCATGTTAGTGTAAGGATAGCTGAGGCACCTATTAAACAGTACTGATGATATCAAAAGGGAGGCATAGAGATATGGGAACATCTGGTGCTTTTTAGACTCTACTCCTTACCCAATCTTCCGTTTAGGAAGAAAAGGAATTTCACAGGGTGCCTGTTGATTTTCTTTGACTCTTCAATTTAAACAGATAAGGGTTATAAGAAGTTGCTTTATATTAAATTAGATGGTTGATTGACTGTCCCAATATTGTCCCTATAGAGTGGCAATGGGTATCCATTATTTCAAGCCACAGTCCTTTCTAGCCATATTCAGAGAGGCAGGGTTGAATCAGATACCACTTTCAGTATTTTATCAAAATACTGAAAGCAGCATCATGTCATTATGACACAAGGCCTGCTCCTTTTGTACATGTGTGCGTCATATCAGCATGCAAATTCAAAAGGAAGTGTGATGTTAATTTCGTCATTTGCCTACCTCTCCTGTGGATGCCTATGTCTTGTGGAGTTAACAGATGGAATTCCAGGGACCACAGCAGCGGTGGTATTCAGCCAGTTCTGACAGTAGCGGAAATTTTGAGTAGTTTGGAGAACCAGCAAATAGGCTGACCCCACCACTGCTGCCTCCCAGCCTCTCAGCTGATCTTCATTTGTTGCCCTGAACAGGAGAACGGAGCTGGAAAGCAGGTTAATGGGGTGGGGAGGGAATGGGGATTTTGCAGTAACCTTCCCCCAGGAATGGGGAGGAAATGGGGATTTTGCAGTATCTTTCTCCTGCCATACCCACAAAGCCATGCCCACAAAGCCATGTCACACCCTCAAAGTCACACCCACAGAACCGGTAGTAAAAAAAAATTGAATCCCACCACTGGACCATAGGTCCCAACCCAGCCACAGCTGAAACTTTCTCACTTACAAAGATGTAGCAAACTCTTAGATTTTTCTGTCACTCGTTATGTGCCATTTTAAAATGTAATACCTGGGTATCACTGGGTAATTTCTCACTATGGAACCTTTGGGAAGTTCCGAACACTTTTGGAACAGACATAAAAGAAAAACCAAACAGGTGGGCTACCATTGTGACTACTCTCTTCACTTTTTTGACCATACCCTGAGAGAGAAATAAAGGGCATCTCCGATTTACGTAAACTGATTGCGTAGAAAATGAATTGTTTGAAGAACAGGAAATTAATATTTATTATTATTATTATTATATATTATTATAATAAAAAATAATAAATATAGAACTACTGTGGCTAAGCAGAATTGTTACTAATAGTAATAAGTGCCTTGCGTTCAATCCCAAAACAATTGGAATATCACTTAAACACCATCAACATTGACAAATTCACCATCAGTCAATTGCAAAAGGCAACTTTACTCAGAACAGCTTACATCCTGCAACGATATCCGTAATGCCATCAAACATCCACATCTGCCTCCCAGGCTCCTGGAAAGGATAGGACATCTGGCTGACTGTGGACCATAATAGCAGTAAAGACAAAGGAAACAGCTGTGGATAGGAAAAATAATAGCAAATGAGAATACAAGACAGGAAGTCAGAAACAATATTTGAGTGTATTAGTAATGGTCTGCGAGTCACATTGATTGACTGATATCCCACTTTTATTATTTTTGTAAATAACTCAAAGCAAACATATTTCAAAGTCCCTATTTTTTCCAGAACAACAACCCTGTGAGGTGCATTGGGCTGAGAGGCAGAATGACTGGTCCAAAGTCACCCAACCGATTTTCATGCTAAGGTGGGAACAGAACTCACAGTTTCCTGATTTCAAGCCTTAACCACTAAACAAGCTGTATGTATATGTCTTGTATAGTGTATTTAGTTTTGAGGTTGGTCACCACAAAATGCTTTAAAGACACAAGACTTCATGGGTGGTTGGTGATAATCTCTTAAATGTCTTTCTATCTATCTTCCTTTCTCCTTCCTTCCTTTCCTTTCTTTTCTTTTCTTTTCTATTTTATTATCTCTCACTCACTCACTCCCCCCCTCTCTCTGCCTCCCTCCCTCCCTCTCTCTCTCCCTCCCTCTCTCTCTCTCGCTCCATGTTTGTCCTCCAATGTTTTTGTCCTCCATATGTTTTGAATTATAACTCCCATAATTTTCAACCAAAAAGATTCATGTTTGCATATTATCAAAACTATTGTCCAAAATCTCTGGAAGGCATCTGGTTTAGCTGATCAACAACATCAAGTCATCATTATGATGCATGCTTCATTTGTTCTAGCTGATTTGTAAAGAAATATGCAATGTCATTGTATTTTTAAAAAAAAAATCATTAGATGTATTAAAGCATGCCCTGCCATCTCATACTCCAAGAAATCTTAAAAATCATACAACAACAAAAAAATGCAAGAAAAATATATTTCTCTCCCACATACAAGGACTTAAATGTAAAGCACTCTTTTAAGCAAGTGTTTTACACCAGTATTATTTCAGTAGAAAACACTTTGTTGTTTCATTGCTTCAGTCTGCTCTCCATAGCTTTAAAGATCTGCTTACTGATTTTTTTTCTTACATTTGATACACTTTATTGGGATGTTGTTTTATCGGTGTTGTCATTAGCTTCATCTTGACTCTCTTGTGAAGAAAATAAGGGTATACAAGTGGTAACACAATTAATAGCAATTCAGCCGTTAGTACAACAAAATGCTGCCTCTGCTAACAAAAGTCAAATTCCAAACAGCAACTCTGGAAAATGCAAAAGCTTTCTGAAATAAGGTTTCTCTCTCCCACCCCCAAAATTAGGTTTTCACTGCCATTATATCTTGATAAAATGACTTCTAGGGAATGCCTAGAATGCATGAGATAATGAATATGTGCTGATGTGCATTGCTAATGAAATGTCAGCACTTACTCATTGTCTCATGTGGCATTACCCAGAAGTCATTTCATCAAAGTTCTTTTTTTAAAAAAAAACTTGGCCCAGGAAGCATAGCAACAAGAGCACAGATTCTACTTTTTCCAATAATAAGTTCCAAAACTTTGGCCACCGTGGAAGAAAAACTAAAAGACACCAAAACAAGTTCTATGAAGAGTAGACAGATCTGTAACAATAAAGTTGGCCTTTAGTTAGTGTAGATTTTGGGAGGTTGAAAGCAGTGACTGACATTCTGAATTGACTCTGAAAAGAAAATGAAAGATTAGTGAGTGACATGCTGTTGTTAACAACTTGGCAGGATTTTACACTCGCTGAAGAACGTTTGGAAAGCAGCTCCTCATAAAATGTGTTATAGTCTGGTTTTGCCAAATGCGTAAATGATGGAATGGGCAATTTTCATATAGGAAAGAAAATAATTATGATTCTAGTTCCTACTGCTAAAACATGTTTATGAGTACCACTTCTGCCTTCACATTCAAGAACAACATTGGATTGAAAACTAACCTGATTTTTGGGAGGAATAAAATACTGTCCCAATTTTAGACCTGCCAGATTCAAACTACAAAACCCCAGATAATCGTGAGGCAATAAAGAGATTCAGGAAACTCATTTTACTGCCAATTCATAATCTCCAAATTTTTGTAGTCCAGGTAGGATGGTATCTAGCCAATAGCCTATCATCTTTTTCCATTTTTTAAAATAGAGCTATATTGGTTTGTTGGGATCTGTTCTGTTACAACATATATGAGCATCTGAGACTAAATATTTTTCAGTCTCTTTCAATAAAAATATGTGGTTTGGTTTTCTGCCACTCTAGTGTCTGAAACACACATAAACTGTGGTTTAACCTTTAAAGATGTTTAAAAAAACAAAGATTCTTCCCTCACCAAAATTAAATTTCCATAAAACATTGCTTTGACTTAAATGAATAATATGCTTTTTTTTTTGCATTATACCCCACTCACCCTGCCTCTTCCAAATCCTAAATAATACAATAGCAGAGTTGGAAGGGACCTTGGAGCTCTTCTAGTCCAACCCCCTGCCTAGGCAGGAAACCCTATACCATTTCAGACAAATGGCTATCCAACATTTTCTTAAAGACTTCCAGTGTTGGGGCATTCACTACTTCTGGAGACAAACTGTTCCACTGATTAATTGTCTCCAGAAGTTGTGAATGCCTCAACACTGGAAGTCTTTAAGAAGATGTAAGCCCTGATCACCAAAGATTACCCATAGTCCTTTACAGCCCCAAAAAACTCACATTCAGTAATCCCAATGTTACATTCTGAGCAAGCTCACCATGTTGTGTATTGGCGGGAAACAGCCAACAGCTGATTGGCTTACCATCTGACAGTGCCGAGTATAAAAGGGAGTTGTCAGATGGAAAGCCGCGCTGTACCTGTCTCGGAGCCGGTTTCCACTGTTAGCTTGTTATTGTTAAGGAATAAACTTGTTAGCCTTTATTCCTGTCTCCGCCTCAGTTACTTCAGCAATCACCCATCGTTCTCAGTACATAACACTGGCGACAAAGGTGGGATCGCCAAACTGAAGTATCGAAGTAAGCTGGTCACTACGAGCTGATGTCACTAGTTAAAGTCACCAATTGAAATCGAGCTCTGTCACTCGCGACGAGATGTCGCAGCCGGCTCCTGACAGGAATGGCCACCCTAATGTTCGCACCATTCAGCCAAGGCTCTGCGACTTGGGAATCGTACATAACACGATTCAAATGTTTCCTGGTTGTGCACGATTTCACTGACTTGATGGATGAGAGAAAAATGCACGTTGTTTTTGTCAGTCTGTGGCTCAGACATCTTCCACAAGCAAGGGCTCTCATAGCTCCAGACCCCATCAAGTTGGTTCCATGGCAGCTCTTAATGGCAAAACTCAAGAGCCATTACGCCCCGTTGCAATCTAAAATAGCCTGCCGAAACGCAATTCACCACAGGAACGAAGCCGAGGGCGAGTCCATAAACAATTACGTGACCGCCCTAAGAGCAGCAGCACTCCATTGCGAGTTTAAGGACTTGGACGACGCTTTATTCAACTGGTTGGTCTGTGGCATCAGAGACTTGAGGCTACAGCGCTGTCTCTTAGTGAAGGCTGACTTGTCCTTCCAGTCCACGCTAGATGAAGCCCACATGGTGGAGCTAGCATCGACCTCCCTGGCGGCTATCAAGCAACATCACCCATCGGCTATTGCTGACCAACTTGAAACCTCCAGCATGGCTTTAGTTCTCCAAAGGGAGGTGAGCAAAGACAGGAGGAGGATGATATCAATCGCCTTAATGAGGCGAACAAAAAGAGCTATTCGAGCAGCAAGGACACACCTAAATCTGCATGTATGGGTTGTGGAGGCAACCACGAAAGAGCTGAATGTAGATTTAGGCCAGCATTGCAGCCGAAAAAGGCACATTGCCAGAGTGTGTCACGCCTCCCAGCCAATGAATGCCCCAGGGTTCCAGGCCGCCAGAACCCCACGGTTCCTGATGGGTGCCTGCCAAACTGCCAAAACCTAGAAATGAGTATCATGCAATCCTTTGCAACACACCAAGCTCAGAATCGATCAACTGTGTTCAACAGCAAGCTGGGCACTTACAAAGGCACTCCGGTCTCCTTCAACATCGACCCTACCGTGCCGCCCATCCATATGAATTCTAAGCCTTCCTTGGATTGCTCAACTTCTATGCACTGTTCCTGCCCCACAAGACTTCAGTGGCTGAACCACTTCACTGCCTACTACACCAGAAAGCTCTGAGGGTCTGGGGCCGCAGGGAAGCCACCGCTTTTATTGTGTATTCATAAGTTCATTAATATGTATGAGCCATGCAAATGGCCTCACTGTTCTTGTACTTCAGCACCTTTATGCTGGCCAGCAACAGCCTCCTCCGTCTGGATTGGATAGGACGCGAGGGAGGCT
Organism: Thamnophis sirtalis; assembly: GCF_051295495.1. Classification (NCBI taxonomy): domain Eukaryota; kingdom Metazoa; phylum Chordata; class Lepidosauria; order Squamata; family Natricidae; genus Thamnophis; species Thamnophis sirtalis. The sequence goes on along the minus strand of NW_028261387.1, from coordinate 16,281,339 downwards.
GTTGCCGGCTGGAAGTCTGGTGCTGATTGGTTGAAGCCCGAGTATATAAGGTTTGGCGGGCTAGTTTACGAACCGAATCGCTGTCATACTTAACTGAGAATAAAGCCGGTTAGTTTGTTCACCCTGTGGTCGCGTCCCTCATTCCGAACCTCTAAACTGGCGACGAAGGTGGGATCAGCGATTCCGCGACGCTAGGGTGAAAAGAGAGAGACAGACAGTTAGCTGCCGTTTCCAGACCGGCAACGAACGCTGCCTGAAGAGGAAAAAAATTTTTTTGTGGCCTCTCAATATCTCTCCCTTCACGACCGTCAGGATGACATCTGCTCTACCTCCCTTTGCCCCCTTTGGTTCGGCCGGAGAATCATGGGAGGGGTTTATGGAGAGGTTTGAATGTTACCTGATCGCTTCCAAAAATCAGGCTCAAACCGAAGAGGAAAAATGCAGCTTTTTCCTCTCATGCTGCGAGCCATCTATGTTCGCCTCAGCAAGAGCTTTGGCAGCCCCACGGCCCGCATACAAGCTTGGGTGGGACGAACTCATGGCCAGAATGAAGAATCACTACGCACCCACCCCGTCAGTCATAGCTCGCCGTTTTGCCTTCCGCAGAAGAGTCCAAAAACAGAATGAATCAATCAGCCAATTTTTGGAGGCCCTGCGGATGGTGGCGGCCCAGTGCGAGTTCTCCAATCTTGAGGAAAATTTGGTGGAACAGTTTGTGTGCGGCGTCCGCGATGTCAACCTGCGGAGCCGCATGTTCAGAAATCACCGTATTACGCTACTTCAGGCCGTGGAAACTGCCCGAGCCGCTGAACTATCTGAGCAGTCCACGGCCGACATTGAGCGGTTGCAGATTGCCACACCGGAGCGTTCACCGCCTGAAGCATCGCCACAGGCCCACATGGTCGAGGACGACCTGGCTTATGAGGATCCAGAAGAAGAAGTGGTGGCCCAGATGAGGACTGTGACTAAGAGGAAGCCAAAGCCGCAACCTGCAGCGCAACAGGCGTCCGCAGTGCCCTGCCGGGGTTGCGGAGGCCGTCATAAACGCCAGGCTTGCCCATTTTTAAATGCCATCTGTAACCGGTGCAAGGGCGAAGGCCACCTGGCTAAGGTCTGCAGGGCCCTATTGCCTGCCCCCTCTTTCCTTCAATCGCCCGGCCGTCCCCAGGCGCAACCGCGCCGCCAGCAGCAGCGGCCATCGAAGAGAGCGGAAGATTGCTACCAGTCCACCAGCCAACCATCTAATTTTGACAGTACGGCGAGCCACGCCGTTGCAGGGGCCCGGAAGGTCTCGACCTCCGTCCAGCTGGAAGGTCAGCCGTGCCGGATGGAGGTGGACTCTGGCTCCTCCCGGTCCCTCCTGCCCTGGTCGCTCTTCGCCAAGCTATGCCCTAAAGTGCCCCAGAAACGCCTAAGGCAATCTGAGGTCTCCCTAAGGGATTACCAAGGGAGGTTGATCCCTACGCTGGGATCCTTCCCTATCTCTGTATCTTATGGCCAATTCCAGGGGAAGCTACCCATCCTCATAGTCAGGGATGACCTGCCGGCCCTTCTGGGCCTGGACTGGTTCCCAGCCCTGGGATTATCCATTGGGGGGGTCCACCGGGTGGTTCCTAGCACCCTCGAGGACACATTAAGGGAATTTTCGGACGTGTTCGATGGCCAGTTGGGCTGTTATAAGGGGACCCCCATATCTTTAAGTTTAGACCCTCAGGTTGCTCCCATTAGGCTGAAAGCCCACAGGGTGCCCTTTGCCTTAAGGGCCAAGGTTGACGCCGAACTTGATAAGTTGTTGGCGCAGGGAGTCATCGAGCCCGTAGATCACTCCCCTTGGGAGACCCCAATTGTTCTCCCTATTAAACCAGACGGGTCGGTGAGGATCTGCGCCGACTACAAGTCGACGATCAACTTGGCCCTTCAGGCAAACCCCTATCCAGTCCCTGTAGTGCAACACCTGCTCCATTCCCTGGGGCAGGGTTGCACATTCGCCAAACTGGATATGGCGCAAGCCTATCAACAGCTCCCGGTGGATGACGATGCGGCGGCTGCCCAGACCATCGTCACCCATCGTGGGGCTTTCCGTTGTCGCCGCCTGCAATTTGGTGTTTCCGTAGCCCTGGGGATCTTCCAAAGCCTGATGGAGCGGCTGCTCCATGGGCTGCTGGGCGTAGTTCCGTATTTCGATGACGTCCTGATCGCTGCTTCCAGCCGCTCAGAACTCATCGAAGTACTGCGGAAGGTCCTCAGTCGTTTCAGGGGCGCGGGCTTAAAACTGAAACGCAGCAAATGTTCATTTGCTGTTCCGAGGGTGGAATTCTTGGGCTTCATGATTGACGCCCAAGGCATCCACCCCACACCTTCTAAGGTCGCTGCCATTAGGAACGCCCCTGCACCCACCTCCAAGGCGGAGCTGCAGGCGTTCCTAGGGCTTCTGAATTTTTACGCCCCTTTTATACCGCACAAGGCGTCACTAGCCGAGCCGCTGCATCGGTTGCTCGACCGATCTGCGGCCTGGCGCTGGGGGAGCCGCGAAGCGCATGCGTTCGCGGCTGTCAAAGAAGCTCTGACGTCAGCGGCAGTCCTGGTCCAGTACAATGACAGCATGCCACTGACGTTAGCTTGTGATGCCTCCCCCTATGGGGTCGGGGCCGTTCTAAGCCATGTCCTCCCAAATGGCTTAGAGGCCCCTGTGGCCTATTACTCCCGGACACTCTCCTCGGCGGAGCGTAATTACAGCCAGATAGACAAGGAGGCTCTGGCTGCAGTGTCCGGGATTAAGAGGTTCCACGACTACCTCTATGGTCGGCCTTTCACCCTTGTCACTGACCACAAGCCACTCCTTGGGCTTCTGGCAGGTGACAAGCCGACCCCCCCCCATCCTCTCTCCCCGAATGACTAGATGGACGGAGTTCCTTGCAGCGTATTCTTATACGCTGCAGTACCGTCCAGGCAAGCAGCTGGGGCATGCCGATGCCTTAAGCCGCTGCCCGTTACCGGAGACCGACACCGCCCTAGTGCCCTGTCTCTCAGTCCTGTCTATCGCGTCTTCCGGTTTCCCGATTTCGGCCGCGGATGTCGCGGCCTGCACCAAGGCCGATCCGATCCTCTCCCAGGTCGCTTCCTGGGTCTCGAGGGGATGGCCAGTGGACAAAGTGGCAGAGGGCTTCAAGCCCTTTAAAATCCGGCAGGCGGAGCTCTCCCTCCACGGGGGGGTGCCTTATTTGGGGGGATCGAGTGGTGATCCCCACCGCGCTGCGGCCACAAGTCCTGTCCCTGCTCCATAAGGATCATCCGGGCATAGCACGAATGAAGGCATTAGCCCGTAGCTATGTTTGGTGGCCCTTACTGGACTCAGAGATAGCGGCCTATGTTGGCCGCTGCCACCCCTGTCAGCAATCTAGGCCTAATCCCCCAGCCGGGCCGGCTCGTGAGTGGGAGGCTCCGAGAGGCCCATGGTCACGCCTCCACCTAGATTTTGCCGGTCCCTTTCACGGCCAGAACTTCTTGGTAGTGGTGGACGCTTACTCCCGCTGGGTGGAGCTGGTCCTCATGGGCTCCACCACAGCTGAGAGTACGGTCCGGGCCTTGAGAAGGCTGTTCGCGACCCATGGGTTGCCGGACCTGATTGTTTCTGATAATGGGCCCCAATTTATGTCCACCACGTTCCAGGAGTTCCTGGCCATGCAAGGGATTCGACATGCGCCCATAGCCCCGTACCACCCGGCCAGCAATGGCCGGGCAGAGCGGGCGGTCCGCTCAGCAAAGGAGGCACTGGGCCGCATGGACCGGGGCGACTGGCAGGAGAAAGTGGCGGCTTACCTGCTAAGCCAACATTCCACTCCCTGCCCAACGACCAACCGAAGCCCCGCGGAGCTCTTGATGGGCAGGCGTCTGCGGACTCCCCTGGACCGGCTACATCCGTTGTATTCAGGGGATCAGCCGAGCAACCTGGGGGTTATCCCTTCCCGTTCATTTAAATTAGGGGACGCGGTATGGGCCCGGGCATTTTCGGGGCCTACGAGATGGGTGCCAGCCACTGTGACTGCCCTGACAGGCCCGTGTTCTTTTAGAGTCGGACTGGCTGACGGATCCCAATGGAGGCATCACCTGGATCAATTGAGGAGACGCCTCCCACCGCCAGCCGGCAGCCCAGGCCCAACCGATGCCGGCACCGCCTGCCCGGAAAACCAGCGTGAGGCCTTCGCCGCTCCAGGCCTCTCCTGTCAACAACCGAGAGATCAATCCGGAGAGAACACGCCGTGGGCCTTCGCCACACCAGGCCCAACCTGCCCGAGCGCCCCCTGCCGGGAATTTCCACAATCATCTCAAGCCGCCGCCGAACAATCCCCACCTAGGCCAAGTTTCCTCCCTCTCGACATGCCTTCCAAACACAACACTATCACAGTGGACACGCCACCTCGCTCCTACTCACCAATACAGTTGAGCCCTCCTTCTGGGCCATCCCAAGAAGGCGTGCCTTGGAGCTACACCCCCTTCCGGGAGGAGCTACCACAAGGAGGTCCTCCTCCGCCGACGACTAGTGGAGAACTGCGTAGATCAGGGCGGGTCCGGCACCGCCCCGCCTACTTGCAGGACTACGCATGCTCCACCCGCGGAGCATGCGCGGAACTGGGGGGAAGGGGTATTGTGTATTCATAAGTTCATTAATATGTATGAGCCATGCAAATGGCCTCACTGTTCTTGTACTTCAGCACCTTTGTGCTGGCCAGCAACAGCCTCCTCCGTCTGGATTGGATAGGACGCGAGGGAGGCTGTTGCCGGCTGGAAGTCTGGTGCTGATTGGTTGAAGCCCGAGTATATAAGGTTTGGCGGGCTAGTTTACGAACCGAATCGCTGTCATACTTAACTGAGAATAAAGCCGGTTAGTTTGTTCACCCTGTGGTCGCGTCCCTCATTCCGAACCTCTAAAGCTTTCAAGGCGGTTAAGAAACTGCTGGTGTCAAATGCTGTTCTATCGCAATACAATGAACACTTGCCCCTGCTTCTAGCCTGTGAAGCTTCCCAGTACGGGGTTGGCACTGTCCTCTGCCACCAACTACCAAATGGCAATGAGGTGTCCGTGGCATTTTTTTCCAGGACTCTGTCTCCAGCTGAAAGAAATTATGCACAGATTGATAAAGAAGCACTGGCCATTGTGGCCGGGGTCAAACGTTTCCATCACTATGTCTACGGCTGCCAGTTCCAGATTGTCACCGATCACAAACCACTTCTCGGGCTGCTCGCTGGGGACAAGCAAGCTCCGCAGGTGCTCTCCCCTTGCATGACCCACTGGACAGTGTTCCACACCGCATACGATTATGCCCTCCTGCACTGCCCTGGTAACCAGATCACCCATGCAGATGCGCTCAGCAGATGCCCCCTCCCAGATGTGCTAGAAGACCTGGTGCCCACTACATCTGTTCTCTTGGTTGATGACCTTCACTTACTGGTCATCACTGTTGACATCACCCAGCAGTCCTCAAAGGACAAGGTAATCTCCCGGGTTTTAGATTGGGTGAAATGGGGGTAGCCATGGGACGCCGTAGGGCCAGAATTCCTTCCTTACAAAAGAGTGGCTGTCCAGAGCGGCTGTCTGCTATGGGGGCATAGCGTAATCGTACCACCCCCTCTGAGAGCCACAGTTTTAAACAAACTTCATTGCGGCCATCCTAGGATCGTCCGCATGAAGGCATTAGGGCACAGTTACCTTTGGTGGCCTAAGTTAGATCAGGACATCACCACACACGTCTCAAGGTGCCCGCAATGCCAAGGCTCGCAGGCATCCCCATCCAGAGCAGAGCCGCGCCAATGGGAATGTCCCAGCTCGCCATGGTCCCACATCCATGTGGATTTTGTGAGCCCCCTCCAAGGACAAGTTTTTCTCATTGTAGTGGATGCATTCTCTAAGTGGTTAGAGATTGTAAGAATGCCGTCCACCACTTCAGACACTCTGATCGGGGCCCTTAGGAGGTTATTCGCCACTCACGGACTTCCGGACATGCTGGTGTACGATAACGGATCACAGCTGATGTTGGCCAAATTCAAGGGGTTCCTAGCATCTCTAGGGGTTTGCCATGCTTTAATTTCCCCATTCCACCAGGCCAGCAATAGCCTGGCAGAATGCATGGTATGCTCCTCCAAGGAAGCCCTCACCAAGATGGGTCCAGCCAACTGGCAGGAATGCATAGATGCCTTCTTGTTGGCCCATCACCTTGCCCAACTACCAATGTTAGCCCTGCAGAATTATGGATGGGCAGGTGTCTCAGGACTTCCCTAGATAAGCTGCACCCTAATTATTCCACATTCAAGCCCTTGGGCTCCACTGTGGGAGCCCAATCTTTTGTCCTGGGGGAGGCAGTGTATGTTAGGAATTATGTAAGCCATCCCTTGTGGGTGCCGGGCATTGTGGCTGACCAGACCGGGCCCTGTTCTTACAGGGTGAAGCTGGATGATGGCTGGGCATGGAAGCGCCATTGCAACCAGATGCAGGCCAGGCAGAGCCAACTAATGGAGCAGCCTGCCCAGTCCCAGTTGGAGGCCAGCGCCGCGGGCGTAAACCCGGAATTGCAGAATGCCAACTTACCGAGGGAGCCAGTCTCACCCCTGTTGTTCCCATGTCCCACACCGCTGTCATCCAGCGATTCCGGGTCCTCGGAGAGTCAGCCATCCACTCCAGACATCAACATCGAGCCATGCCGTTCAGGCCGGGTAAGACGGCGCCCGGCCTACTTACAAGACTACACTTGCATGAATGTGGTGGGAAGGAGTGTTACGTTCTGAGCATGCTCACCATGTTATGTATTGGCGGGAGACAGCCAACAGCTGATTGGCTTACCATCTCACAGCGCTGAGTATAAAAGGGAGCTGTCAGATGGAAAGCCACGCTGTGCCTGTCTCGGAGCTGATTTCCACTGTTAGCTTGTTATTGTTAAGGAATAAACTTGTTAGCCTTTATTCTTGTCTCTGCCTCAGTTACTTTGGCAATCACCCACCGTTCTCAGACAGAACACCCAAAGGTTTTTCAAAAGGCAACTGGACTTTCTTTTTCCTTGAAGACATTTCACTTCTCATCCTAGAAGTGTCTTCATTCTTCAGAGAACTGAAGAAGCTTCTTGGATGAGAAGCAAGATATCTTCAAGGAAAAACAAAGTCTATGAGCCAAGGTGGCGCAGTGGTTAAATGCAGCACTGCAGGCTACTGCTAGATCAGCAGGTCAGCAGTTCAAATCTCACCGGCTCAGGGTTGACTCAGCCTTCCATCCTTCCGAGGTGGGTAAAATGAGGACCCAGATTGTTGGGGGCAATATGCTGACTCTCTGTAAACCACTTAGAGAGGCCTGAAAGGCCTATGAAGTGGTATATAAGTCTACTGCTATTGCTATATAGTTGCCTTTTGAAAAATCACCTTTGAGACAACCATGACCTGGTTGACCTCCATAGACATTCACATTCAATAAATTGATCAGACAAGATAGAAGAAAGACATTGCCAAATCCTGGTGATGTTGACATTTGATTATTTTCAAAGACCTCATATAAATATTTAATGGACTATATCAGAATAACATTAGGGGATACATATCAGTCACCATTTTCTATTTGAGCCTGATTTGGGGATACAGAAATCTGCCTACTTTAGTTCAGCTGAATCCAAAGCTGCTGAAGGAGAATTTTTTAATTAAGTGTCTCCCACCGAATGGCATGAGCTATCCATAAGTACATATACAATTGTTTACTCTTTAATAAAAGATAATGAAATTTGCAGATATAATAGTTTCTTTTAAATGACTAAATCTGTTTAAATTCATAGAAACAGCTGTAGCGGCTTTGAAATTATTTAATTTATGGGATTATGTTAGAAAAAAGAAAGTTGCAGTGGTCTAGAAGACTGGAGGCTATGGTGAATCTTCATGAAAAGCCATCTGCCAACTCTTAAGTATTCTATCACCCCTGTGAGAGATTGCAGAAAGGAGTGGGAGGGAAGATCTAAACCATCAAGAGTTACAACAACTGAAGTACAAGAAACCTGGCTAAAAAAATCAATTCAAAGAAGCCTCATCTTAATGAACTACAAATGAAGCTTGGAAATTCTTGTTATCTGCTTCCAAGATTCTGTTTTTTACCCCAAAGCTAGCATTAAAGCTACGTGGCTGGAATCCGTGTAGTTCTTCCTTATTGTTGCACAGCTGTGTTGGGCTTGACCCACTTAAAAACACAGCCATTCTCCAATGAGAAGTAGGGCTGGAATTCCAGGGGAGAGAGGGGGTTTTTTTGTTGATGTTTTGTTAGTTCCAGCCATTCAGAGAATCACGAACAGGAGGAGAAGATTCCTTAATGGAATCTGTAATTCAAGCCTTGATGCCCAAATGTTCCAGTTAGGAATTAGTGAGAAAAATTGGCAAGGAAAATATAAATAGTTGTGTCAGGGTTATGTGCTGCTGCTCTTACTCAGTTTTGTAACTTCTTATCCCCTTCCATTTTCTGTCCTTTTGTCTCTTGGTTTTCTTAGATTGCTTACTGGTTAGCGACTGCTAGTTTTGATAAGCTACAGAAAGTAGTTAACCTATTTATTCAAATCCTTAGCTTATTTTTTAAAGTTTTTTTTTAATTATCCTTTGTTATTCTAATATTGGGCTTAGTTCTAGTCTCCCACCCTCAAAATTACTTGCAAGCGGTAAAAATATAAACCTGGAGACAATAGGATGATGGTGAAGGTTTGTTCTCCGAGCTTGTGGATTGGTTTCCGAGAGTTTCTTACTAGGCTAGCTAACATCTTCAGTGAAGTTTAGGGGATTTCCCTAAACTCCACCGAAGATGTTACCTAGCCTGCTAATGAAATATTTGGAAACCAACCCACAAGCTCGGAAAACAAGTTTCACCCTCATCCTACACCAGAGCTACAGATAGGATTGCAAAGACACCCCTAGATGGCAATAAAGAAGGGGACTTATGTAGTGGTCATCCATATAGTAGCCTTAATTTGCAGCCTAGATATGGTAAAGGTAAAAGTAAAGATTTCCTCGCAGTGGTGGATTTCCATTTTTTTTACAGAAGTCTCCTGCCCCTGCCACTTACTGGTTCGCCCGATCCAAACCAATCCAAGAGAAACCCACTCTGCCCTTGCACCTATGTACTAGTCGTTCCAGACACTAAGTATGGTAGCCTTAATTTAAAAACTGAGGGAGAAAATGGCTGTCAATTGCTACTTCACTTAATAATCAAGAAAGAAACCACTCAACTCCATTTTGCAGAATTAAGAGTACTTTTACTGATTATAAGTAAATAGAAGCTAGGCAAAGCTGGATCTGAGCAAACACGCAAAAGCAATAGATATCAATACATGATTCATTCCCCTCCCCTTGGTACCCCAGTCCATAGTCCAATCATATATCTCCCCAGCTGTCAGGTGGGAGACATCTTCAAAAATCATCATCAGGTTGGTATGCCAGACAGTTGGCCTTGGCGGGAAACTCCCCTCCTTCCATATGTGCAAACGAATGGTGTGAACAACTCCCAATTAACAGTCCTCCTGTACAGATTATTTCCCTCACCCAAATACCATGCCCTCCTTCCCCGTTTCAATGGCAGCCGAAAAGCAAGCAGCAAAACAGAGGCTGACAATGGGAATTTTGTTCTGCCCAGTTCATGTGTGGGCCATTACAAGTTCCATTCAAGAACTTGTAATAATATACAGTTACTATCTACCTGCATTCAACTCTTTCACTTTTCAAAGTATTATGAAGCACAAGTCAAGGATATGAAAGGCAGGGAAGACAGAAAAGGCTTATAGTTTTGTTTGTGACAGACACACCTCATGCTACAAAAAAAATGTAAAGTTTTATTTTGGAACCAAATTTATTGCGCCTTTCTGGAACAGTTTTCCTTTTTGCGAAGGTAAATTAAGAAAACATCTAAACAGATTATGTTTAACAGAGGCTGTGCTAAAGGAGTTATTAAAATGCAATGCAATTTTAAAATAAGGATTTAGTAATCCTTCCTATAGTTTATCATTTCTAGGGGGGGAAATGTAAATGTCCCAAATGATGAGAATACTGCCATTAAGTGGCAGCGCTCATGGACTGGGCTGTTTTAAATATCTTGTTTTAAGAAAGTAGGATATCAATTTAGGTATTCAAAGCACTGTGATTGGGAATTCATGATGAACTATTACTTGTGATTAGAATGTACATTTTTAAATCATTCAGTTCCATTCTTCACTTTTGCATTTGATGAAAAATGAATAGCTATATACATATTTATTTCAGGCTAGATCTATTTTTCAGCTTTGCAAAGCCTTGCATAATCCACAAATCTTGTGATAGTTCCAGTTTAGTTCTGTGGCTGCTCTGACTCTCTGGAACCAGCTACCCCTGGAGATCCGGACCATACCCACTCTCATGGCCTTCAGGAAAGCTGTAAAAGCTTGGCTGTTCCGGCAGGCCTGGGGCTGTTGACCTCACTGTTGAGGTCCAGCCCCAATTAGAATGAATGTATGAGGGTATTGCTGTTTTTAAACTGTTTCTTTTCTCGTTATGTCTTTTTTTTCCTTATTTTTTTTGTAAACCGCCTGGAGTCCTTCGGGATTGGGCGGCATATAAATATATTAACTAAAATAAATATTCATTATGGACTAAGGTTATCAGATGTCTAGTAAAAGGAGAATATGATCTCCTTTTTCTCCTCATGTTCTCTGTCCAACAGACATTACCTTAAAATAAAAGATTGTCTAAATACTCTTCCTCTTCTTCTTCTTCCTCCTTCTCTTCTTCTTCTTCTTCTTCCGTCTCCTCTGTTTACAAAGGTAGCTATTCAAATTTTAATCTTGTAAATTGTCTGCTTCTTTATTCCCTGAACTGACACAATGGCTTAGATTTACATTACTTAATTTATTTCCTGATTCCAGCAATCAACTTCAATCCAGCCCAGTGATGGGATTCAGTTGGTTCGCACCTATTCGGGAGAACCAGTTCGTAACTTTCTAAGCAGTTTGGAGAACCGGGTGATGGAAGAAATCTTATTTTATTTTTTTCCCACTTTACATGGCTAATCCTGTAAGGAAGGCAGGAAAGAAAAATTCTGATGTTGTTTCTAGCCTCATCTTTATTGCCCTGCTTACAGAAACTGCCTCTCCGGTTAACCCTTATTACATTGTAACAGCTAAGGTGAAGCACCCATCGACGTGAGTTGTTCACAGCCACATTGTCACATTATTATTATACAATTGTATCACAGCGGCCAGTTGTTTCGCCGGACTTGGCATTGGTTACTAGTCGGGCCCCACCCAGGGGCCTAGGACGTCGTAACGTATTTTCTTAATATCCGTGCAGATCCAAGCAGTGCGGCTTTTTGCATTTGACTGATGGTGATTTTGTCAATTTTTAACTGTTTTAAATGTAATTCCAGTGCTTTTGGAATAGCACCCAGTGTGCCAATTACCACTGGAATTATCACTGCTGGTTTGTGCCATAGTCGTTGAATTTCGATTTTTAAGTCCTGGTATCTTGTGATTTTTTCATGTTCCTTCTCGGCGACCCTGCTATCACCTGGTATTGCGATGTCTATGATTGTGACCTTATTTTTCTCAACCAGTGTGATGTCTGGTGTATTATGTGCCAGTATTTTGTCGGTTTGTATACGGAAATCCCACAAGATCTTGACCATCTGATTTTCTGTGACTTTTTCAGGCTGATGTTCCCACCAGTTTGTTGCTGTTTTAATATTATAATTTTTGCACAAATTCCAATGGATCATTTGTGCTACTGAATTGTGCCGCAATTTATAATCAGTCTGCGCGATTTTTTTACAGCAGCTGAGTATGTGATCAACAGTTTCATCAGCTTCTTTGCAAAGTCTGCATTTGGCATCATCAGAGGATTTTTCGATTTTGGCCTTAATGGCATTTGTGCGGATAGCTTGTTCTTGCGCAGCCAGGATTAATGACTCTGTTTCTTTCTTTAATGTGCCTGTTGTTAACCATAACCAAGTTTGTTCACTGTCCACTTTATCTTTTATTTTTTCCAGAAATTGGCCATGCAGTGCTTTGTTCTGCCAAGTCTCCATTCTTGATTTTATCACATCTTTTCTGTATTCTTGTTTCGTCTGTTGGGCCTTCAGTAGTTTTTTGTTCTTTACTTCAATTAATAGATGTTCTTGACTTTCTTTTAAATAATCAGCCGGTGCATGTTTTTCTTCTTCAACTGTTTGCTTCAGTTTGTCACATTATTTGTCACATTGTCACATTATTATTATTATTATTATTATTATTATTATTATTATTATTATTATTATTATTATTATTTAGTTTTGTATGCCGCCCACTCTCGGAAGACTCCGGGCAGCTTACAATAAAAAAGGCAGGGGGAATATATAAAACAATACAGCAATTTAAAATTACAGCAACATTCATAACTTAAAGTGGGGCTGGATAATTCAACAGCCCCAGGCCTGCCGCAACAGCCAGGTCTTAGTTGCTTTACGGAAGGCCGGAAAGGTAGTCATGGTCCGGATCTCAATGGGGAGATCGTTCCAGAGGGCCGGAGCTGCAAAAGAGAAGGCCTCCCCCGGGGAGTCGCCAGCCGACATTGGCCGGCAGATGGAATCCGGTGGAGGCCTAATCTGTGCGATCTAATCGGTCTTTGGGAGGTAATTGGCAGGAGGCGGTCTCCCAGGTAGCCAGGGTCAATGCCATGTAGGGCTTTAAAAGTAACGACTAGCACCTGAGCACATGACCACTGACCTATGCCTACCCAGCTGGTCATTATGGCAGAGAACCAGTTGTTAAATTATTTGAATCCCACCACTGATCCAGCCCCTTCAAATCTAGGATCACTGTAGTCTGTAGATCACATGACCTGTCACACATTTATATGGTGAAATTTGAAGTGTGTCATCGTCAACTCTATATTATTGTTAACACATGTTTTTGAATTAAAAATTTGTTGGAAAAATATTGTGATTGAAAATCTAGCCTTTCTGATATTGGATCAAGTAATTTCATATGTATGTCAGCTTAAATATATTGTTTTGTAGTTTAATGCAGTGGTGGGTTTCCATTTTTTTTACTATTGGTTCACTTGTGTGTGCCAGCATGCTCATGCGCATGTGCAACGCTTCTTTATGTGCAGAAGCATCTGGGCAGATGGGCAGAGCCTCCTGCTGCCGGTACTACCGGTTTGCCCAATCTGGGCCAAACCGGGAGCAACTCACCTCTGGTTTTATGGTGTAATTTTTGTCACAGACGCCAAGAAAATTTAGTAGTATGTCCTGATTTTTCTCTTTTTTCTTTTAACCAAACATTTTTTATCTTGACAGGGACTTGAAAATTTCTGAGACTGATTTATATATAGTCATTGTAAACTAGAATTTGTAGAAGAATGTGTAGATAATCTTGAAGATTTCACGTGGGCCAGTTAAGACATGATAAAAGAAATCTCAATCTTGGAAACTGGAAAGTATGAGAAAGAAACTCAAGCTAACTCCACCTCATTGTCTTTGTTGTAAGAGGGAACTGAAATGAATCCTGGCAGACTTTCAATATTCTGTTATAAATCCATCCACCATCACATAGTATCTATTTCTTGACATGGCCTACCTCAAAGAGAGTCCCTGGCTGTATGCCTTAAGATTGCCTTGAGAAAGGTTGAAAAATGGGGGCACCAACTGTGTGTTCCTTTTTGATGTGAACTTGTGTATGGTTTGCCAATTGCACATTGGCAGATAGGACAGCACTCCAGAGGGTTAATATCATTGCCCAGAGGATCATTGGTTGTCCTCTCCCTTCTTTGTAGCTCTTTATAGCTCCCACTGCCTTAAGAAAGTTGAAACATTCTGAAAGATCCACTTCATCCTGAGTACCAATTTTTTTTTGAACTATTAACATCTGGCAGATGGTACATAATAATAAAAACAAGGACAAATAGGCTGAAAAACAGCTTCTATGCCAGTAATTATATTGAATTATATGCTATAGTGCAATGATGGCAAACCGTTTTTGTCTCTGGTGCCAAAAGCTATTGTGCGTGCACTCTTGCCCACCCCCATAATTTAACCCCCCCTGTGCCATGCCCCCTGCACATGCACGTGTGAACCCCCCTGCTGCCCCATGCATGTGCGCATGGCTTTCTTGGCGCCTAGGGAGGTCAAAAATAGCCTCCCTTCTCCCCGGAGGCCGTCTGGAAGCCAGAAACAGTCCATTTTCCAACATCCGGTGGCTCTGGTAAGTCCATTTCTCACTCTTCCCAGGCTCCAGAGGCTTTCTAGCTCTGGAAGGCAAAAAACAGCCCAATGCACAAACCAGAAGTCCGTTCCCAAACTTCCAGTTTGCACGTTGGGCAGTTTTTCACCCTCCGGAAGCTTCAGGGAAACCTCCAGAGGGTGAAAAACAGCCAAAAATCAGCTGGCCAGTGCACGCATGCACGATGAAGCTGACAGGGCAATGCCTTGCGTGCCCTCAGAAATGGCTCTGCATGCCACCTGTGGCACACATGCCATCATGGGTATAGTGCAATATTAATGCAATATCAGGTTTTCAAACTCAATTATATAGCATGTGAAGGATGTGTGTTTGTGTTTTTATTTTTATAGTTATAATATACCCTTAAGATGGCATTTAATTTCATTGTACGATGTGCAATAGCAATAAAGTAAACTAAACTGAACTGAACTGAAAAAGCAGGGATGATCATTCTAAAATAGATAAATAATCAATACAATTTTAAAATAAAAACATTTCAGTAATCTGAGAAACTGATGAAAAGGTGGCCTTAGTTTCTAAAGCCACCTTCTTCTCCTACCTTTATAAAATAGCTGCTGCTAGGAGACAGTTCAGATAATGGACTGATACAGCACAAAAAAATATGAACCAAGGAATGTGGAAATTGTCACATCCAGATCAGTCCAATAGGAACCTCTGAATTAGTTCACACTTTGTGCACACCATCTGATGCACATAGAATTACAAATCAAAAACCACAAACAGAAGTAATATATGGAACACTCACATAAAAGTGATGCAAATGGGAAATAATCAAGGGATGAGAAAGGGTAGGCATTCATGTGTTAAACTTGCCCTCTTTCCATATATTACCTGTACGTATTTCTTCATATGCACACCTTGGTAGGAAAGCAAGAATAGGAGAGGGTGGAAATCTGCTTATCTGAAGAAAAGGAGACATGTTATGGAGAGTTTAAGAACTGCAAAATGAATTATATCAGGAAGAAAAATAATCAACACAGTTATTGCGCAAAATATCATGGAAGTGCTCTACGTCACTGGCCGCTAAGCTTTTGGGCACCAGGGACTGGTTCCATGGAGAAAGCTTTTTCCGCACACAGAGGATGTGGTTTTGCATGCTGCCTGTATCCCATGGATGGGGCTTCACTTTTTGTGAGCCCAGTTGTTTACATGCCCCGGACCAGTCCTGCTCCATGGACTGGAGGTTGGAGACCCATACTCCATGTGGAGCAAATGAAAAATGATTTTAACAGGTTTTTTATTTACACATTTGGTAGCAGAGAATATTAGTTCACCTCTGAATGTCAGTAGCATAACTATAAACAGTAGACAACAAATCAATGGTGGGTTCCTACTGTTTCACACCTGTTTGACCAAACCAGTAGTAGCTTGGCGGCCTGGGGCACTAGAACCAGCAGCAACCCAGGCCTGCCACACCCCTAAATCGATTCTCCATAGGTGCCATCTTGTTTTTTGCTTCTGTGCATGTGCATCCCTGATCAAACAGGAAGTAGTTTCTGCTGGAACCCACCCCTGCAACAAATGATGGTAGATTCTAGGGACAGAAAATACAAGATTTTCTTGAGATTTTTTTTTAAAAAAATGTCCTAAATGCTCTGTGATTATCAATGCTTGATAGTGCTTTATAGTAATTTACCTATAGTGAAGAGTATAGAAGATATTATTAATAGTCAAAGTAACTGGGGTTTGCATAGGTCTAATTTTTCCCAGAAATGCACTCTAAGATACCAAAATTCTACTCAGGAAGCCAAACGGACAATCTCCAAATTGTCTGGATTATAGACAAGTAATATAGTGGATGAAGCTGGTTTTATACTCAGGTTCAAAAACCATCACAATATGCAGCAGTAGCAGCTGATGCATCAAAGCGAGGGGTGAGCACAGCACTATTTAGCTATACTTGCTGAAAAATATTTGCCTTGTTATCTCCTGAATGATAAGAGGAAGAGAGGATAACTCATCTGCTTCTGGGTACAATTCAAGATTATGTGGCTACTTGAAGGACCTCCTCTCCCCTATTACTTGGCCCACCACCCAAAGTAGAGTATGTTGCATGTTCCATCTATTAGAAAAGTATATCTGTGGAAACATACAAAAGGGCCTTCTCAGTGGTGGACTCTTCTTTATGGAAGATCATTCTCTCTGAGGTACAATTGATTTCACAATGATGCTTTTTCAAAGGGCTTTAAAGGCATGAGTTTGTCAGGGTGCCTGGCACAAATGAAGATGGAGCCCATCAAGGGGTTGATTTGATTGTGTTGCTGCTGCTATGGGGTGGGGTGGGGTTTTTATGTAGTGACTTTTTAATATTGTAAACCATCCAGAGCTACCTCTGAGTGAATAGGGCAGTCATACAGAGTACATTTGGAGAGAGAGGGAGGGAGAGAGAGAGAGAGAGAGAGAGAGAGAGAGAGAGAGAGAGAGAGAGAGAGATAATACAGAGACAGATAATACAGAGACAGATAAATCTGCTACTGACCAGGAAATGCTAAAAGCCCAGCCTCACATAAACATTCTTTCTTTCTTTCTTTTTTTCTGTCTTTCTTTCCATCCTTCCTTCTCTCTCTCTCTCTCTCTCTCTCTCTCTCTCTCTCTCTCTCTCTCTCTCTCTCTCTCTCTGAAAAAAGAATTATAATTTCATAACAAAAATTACTTCCAAGAGAATGAAAAAGTTAACCTGATCATAAGCAGCTTAGTGAGATATTCCATCACGATTATTGGCCAAGTCAGTGGAGTATAAGAATAAGACTAACCCAATTAGTCTCAGAGTTGAATGACTGTGCCAGGCAGGCAGGCAGGTAGGTAAGTAGGTTGGCAAGCTGTGAAGCTGGCAGTAATGGGCAAGCTAGCTCTGTGAAAAGATCAGAGTTGGGAAATCTCAAGGCAGGCAGACTGATGGTGCAGCTGGCTCAGAAAGAGCTGGAAGTGACACAGAGATACATCCACTGAACTGTTTTATTCAACTGCCATTGTATTTGGCTGGTGGAGAGAGAGATGAGATGGTAGAAGAACACTGATAAATGAGGTAAAATGGCTGTCAGGAGCAATACAAAAGCTATAAAACTGGCATAGGACTGAAGAGGGAATTCTAGCATAAAGAATTTGAAAATAAGGCCTATTTGCTGCCATGCTTCCTAATCTTAACAGAACAAACATGTAGGGTCAAGGTCTCCTAGGTATGAGTTTACTTTTAGAAATATAAATAGTTCCAGTTGAGGCTCTATGAAAATATAATGAACTATAGCAACAGTGTCTGCTGAACAGAAATACTTCTCCTGGAATATTCAACACATGCTCCTTGGTAATCATGGTGAGATCCTGTCACACTGGCCTTGAAATTCCCAACAATTTTGAAGATTCCTGGACAATTCCTTCACTTCTTCAGAATTCTTCAGCAGTACCTGTCTTCATTGTATCTCCTTATTCAGTGCCCTGAACCTTATCCTAAAGGTGACATCCTGACCTACATGGAGGATTGTGGTAGATCACTGTAGACAGATGCAAAAGGCCTTTCCTGCTTTTTTTAAAAAATTAAACATATTGATTGGTAGGGTGGGTAATAGGATGGTTCAGAAGAGAAAGTTGAAGCATCCCTTCCCACATGTATTGCATTTGACCTAGAACAGGGGTCACCAAACTTGGCAACTTTAAGACTTGTGGACTTCAACTCCCAGAATTCATAGCTGGCTGCAGAATTCTGGGAGTTGAAGTCCACAAGTCTTAACTTTGCCAAGTTTGAAGACCTCTGACCTAGAAACTCTGACAATCCCAGCCCATTCATTCTAAAGGGAGGTGATGTTTCCACATATATTTTTCTCTAAATCTGGGTGGGCAACTATGGCAACTTTAGGACCTGAGGACTTCAACTCCCAGAATTCTTGAGCCAACCATGCTGGCTCAAGAGTTCTGGGAATTGAAGTCCATAGCTCCTAAAGTTACTATAGTTACCCACCCCTTGTTTAAGATAAAGATTTATTCAATAATAGTTTCAGTTGCCTTCTGGTACACTCGTAGTCTCACTCAGCTGCTTTACATTATTATACAGTGATGAAGGGAGTGGCTTTCCCAGCCATGGAAAGATGGCATAAGGATATTTTTCATCTTCTGCTGGAAAGGCTTCACAAAGAAAAGCACCTGGCTGAGCCAAGTGGCCTTCACTCTTATTAGGTTGTGGGTTTGAGAAGAAATATGAGTGCCAACAGAGTTTATAAAATGGTGTTCCACTCCTGCTTCCTGATTGGATCATTTTTACCAGTCTTCCCCACTCCACTGCTTTAATTTCTCATGATGGAATATATGTTGTGGTTGTTGGCTTGAGATTAGGAGCTAAAAAAAGGTAAAACAAAATGTTTTGCTTCACTTAATCCTTGGTATTTAGACGTATAAATTCACTGCCAAACTAAAGGCCAACATTTTAACTTTGAAGTCATGGAAAAGAATACAAAATGGAGCATGGGATATTTAGGGTTGATGTGTAAATACTCAGGAGAAATGTAGATGCTGTTGATTTACAAATAATGAACTATCTGTAGTTAATGGAGCCTATGTGGTACAGTGGTTAAGTGCAGTATTGCAGGCTGTATTGCAATCCTGACAGGACTTAAAATTGACTCAATCAATTTCCATCCTTCTGAGGTTTGGAAAATGAGGACCTAGACTGTTGGGGCAAAATATGGAAAATAATGCTTACATTGTAAACCTTCCAGGGAGTGCTCTAAAGTGACTTGGGATCAGAAGTGGGTTCCTACCAGTTCGCAACTATTCAGTAGAACTGGTTCATCAAATCTACCAAACCGGTTAGAAGAGGTTCCACCAGTGGACCCAGAAAGCAGGCCACACCTACAGAAGAGGTTCCAAAAAATTTTTAAACCCATCACTGTCCTTGGATATGATTATTCTACACTATCATGCTCATATTTATAAAACCCAATGCCTCTGTGAAAGGTAAGGATGACTACTGCGTTTGTGGTGCAATCAGAACATTGCGTGTGTTGAAGTTGTTATAACACAAACCAAAGATGCCTTTTAAAAAACAAGTTTACATCATATTCTTATGCATGCCAGTGCTGTGTATGAGGTAATTTAAGGTGGTTCTGACAAGTGTCGTCGGCATCTTCATATCCGTTCACATGGGCGGCAAGCCACTCCCATCCAGTCACATGGATGGCAAGCCACTCCCACAAAGGAGGCTACACCCACAGAGTAGATTCGAACAATTTTTGAAACCCACCACTGCTTGGGATAGTATACAAGTCTAAATGCTATTGTTATTGCTAATGTGCATTTAAACTATCTTTTTCAACTCTTTTTAATCATGCCTTTAAACTCATTTTAAACTGATGTGCATTTAAGCATACATCATTTAGTTTTAATCCCCGAGTTGAAGGCAGGATCGACCAAGAAGTTATGGGAAGACTGCTCCCATAGTAGCAAGCACTGATTCAGGCCCAGTTACAAGAGGATTGCTCTGGTATATACTATCACTTAGGATTTGAGAGGTCAGAGCAAAAAGAGGAGAAGAATGAAGACTTTAGGCCAGATAAATGTAAACCAGAACTCAGTGTCACTGTATTAACTCCAGTAGGATACCAGTTATCTGAGCAATGACGAGACTGAAAAAAGAAGCCATCATGGCTGATTTAGGCAGACTGTGCACAGTGAGATATGCATGGTTTAATTTTTGAGACGAGCATTTGTGACTGGCAGGATTATCCAGATATTTAGTGAAAAGTGCTTCCACATATTACTCCAGAGCACAGAGTATTATGAAAGAGAGATTGTGTTTTGGAACGCTGCTTCATCCCTTGTGAGCTTTTAAAGATTATTATGATGGTAGTTTAGAGAGGTGATTTCTTTGCTTTTTTATGCTTTCAGCTTAGAAGCCTATTCCCACAGTCACAAACACTCTCCTAGCCTAGTTAGTTCTAGTGGGAGGAGCTAAAAGAACCATAACTGATTTAATGAGTCATATACACTTAGGAATAAATGCTTAATTTCCAAGACAAGCCTATGATTTTGCACTAGTTACTGATGCCATCTTCACCTGAAGACCAGATAAGGAATAATGGATGGAAACTGAACAAGGAGAGATTCAGTCTGGAAATAAGGAGAAATTTTCTGAAAATTAAGAGCAATCCACCCATGGAACAGAAGTTCCCTTTGCAAGTTGTGGGAGCTTCAAGAAGAGACTGGACTGCCATTAGTCAGAAATGGTGCATGGTCTCCTGCTTGGGCATGGGGTTGGACTAGATGACCCACAAGGTCCCTTCCAACTCTGTTGATCTGAATCTGTTGGTTTTGTAACTTGAGAGTCAGAGTATGGAGTGTGCAGGAAGGCAGGGAAGAAAGGAAAAAAGTGAAACGAGTTTACAGTGCTATACAATACTGATATTTTTTTCTTAATACGCTTTAAAGACATACCCTATTCTTCAAAGTGAAAATATAGTACTGTATTTCCCTCTTTTCTGTTTTCCTTTAAGATGCTCCCATGTATAGCTCCCCCCTTTTCCTACCCAAAATTCAGAAATCAATATTTTAAGCAATTGGAAGTTTTGCTTGTGAGGCTAGTTTGCAGACATATTGGCAGTTTTGTAACTGACGTTCTCCTCTCGCCCACCCACCCCCACTCCATGCTTAAAATGCCCCTCCATTTTTAGGCAAATATTTTAAAGAAAAAGTATCGTCCTATACATGGAAAAATATGGGTCATTTTATTTTAGAAACCTCTCAGAGTAATTCTGTGGATTCAACACAGGGATTCATTTGTTTGTGGGGAGAGATGCACATTCCTGTATACCTTCATGTGTAGAATATTTCTAGAATAGGGCCTTTCTAGAAATTTGAAAACCTGGGGTAAGCATGTTCACAAAATGATTACCTATAACATTTGTTTATTCACAAAATGGCACCGTGAACAGGCCAATCCTAGAAGTCATGCCAGATCTCTCTATCATCCTATTAGGCACAAGGGCATTGCTGCAGGTAAACATGCTGCTAAAAACTTCCTCTTTAATCATTCATGTTTAATTTACAATCTGGGATAAAGAGGCCAGTGGGCATCTAATAAGGTTTATGAAATTATTCTGAGCCCATGAACACCATATTAAATACACAGTTACTCCGCAGTTGAAAAACAGATAATTCTATATACAGAGTCAATATGGTTTGCTCATAGCTTGCTGACTGGATAAATCATATTTGTGGGGATCCAAACCTTGCATTAATCCATAAACACATCGTTTCCATATCAGTATGGCTATTTTAAAATTCTACATTATGCAGAAAGCAAACAACCCCAACATGACGGGTTTGTCAGACATGAGAATTCAATCCCAAACCATCACATAACCAATGTAAGGCAAATAGATGCATAAGAAGGGGAAACAACAGTAGTAATATAACTCTGAAACAAAATATGACCATGATTTATTAAGAAGTCAGGAATGTAAGCCTTTATTTACCTACTTATTTACCTACCTATACTGCCATTTAAAAAAAAAAAAATCAACCCCAGTGCAGTTAAGCACAAAATAAAGAACACAAACATAATGTTTAAAACATTTTTAAAAACCAATAGACATAAGTAAGAGATCAGAAAATAGAAGTCCTCAAACTCTTCAGCTCATCAAGCCCTTCATAAATTTTCAAATTGTTCATCAGTCCACCAACATTTATTACATGATTTTTTAAAAACAAAAAATACTACTTTAACTAATAGTATTACAGATAATAATAATTACAACAACAATGACTCCCATTGGGGAACCTCGGATTTAAAAGACATGTGAAAGTAAAGAATTCAAGGTAGAGATGATTGAGTTAAGTTTGCTTATGGAGATCACCTGTTAGATTTGTAGTTAAAAGACCAAAAGACAATCAACTGATTTCTTCACCCCAACAGAAGAATAAAAGAATATGCAGACAAAATTAAGATATTGTCTTTTAAATATTTTTAATATCTGACTTTGAAAAGGGACTCAAATGCCACAAATGGAAATGGGACCATCTATTATTCTGGGTCTCTCTTTTTTTCCTAATTTTGATATGCTTCTTTATGCCATTTGTAGTCTTTTTCCATGCACATTGACCTACAATTCATATTTTGTACATGGTATTACTAATATATGCATTTTATAAGGAAATTTCAAAATAACTTGTGTTCATTTTCAGAAATGCATACATTTTTATATATAGGAATCATAATTTCTAGCCTACACATTCAATATAACTTGTGTTCATTTTCAGAAATGCATACATTTTTATATACAGGAATCATAATTTCTAGCCTACACATTCAATGTTAAAAATAGCCCAAAGGAGAGCCAGTTTTGTCTAGTGGTTAAATGTCTGGACTAGTGGGAAGGAAATCTACATTCTAGTGTTGTCTTAGGAACAGATTTCAACTGAGTGATCTTGAACCAGCCACTCTCAGTCCTAAAATGAAGGTAATGGCCTTGGGAAATTTTGCCAAGAGAACTACAAAGTAGTTGTTCAGGCAATTGCCAGGAGTCAAGATTGACTAAAAGGCAGAGAATAAACAAAAGTATTCATTTAATAGCACTCCATTGCAATGTTCAGGGTAGTGCATATTTTTAAAAAAGAATTGTGTTTCAGTTTTGAAACTGAGCAATTAGGGGATTCAGTATTAAAATGTCTATACCCAGACAAAGATAAATATATCAATTCATTTCTGTTTTACGTTAGTTTCCTGTGTGTTCCATCCCATCTCCACATTAGTTGGAATACTTTATTTTCATGTATAAAATCCATATTATCATTAGCATGGCTTAACCACAAGACAGAAGCCACATTCTATCAGAAATATAATTTTATATGAATTTTGATGGAAAATAAACATGCTTCTGTAGATTGAAAACCAATCTAAAGATTAGATAATGGCTGAAATTATGCAATTTGTCGAGACTCAATGGATGCCCTAGTCATTTCGGTTAATTTAAAAAGAATACAAGTTTTAAGCATCGCTGTTATCAATTGTGTTGTGAACAAGTCCTTTTTTAAAAAAAAGTCATAAAATGATATTCAGAATGTTACCCCAGAGTTCCTGCAACAAGTCATTAAAGTTGTATAGCAAAACCCAGCCTGGCAAGCAAATTCTTTAGATTTACAGATCAATAATCTAATAAACTATAATGGCTACTTCAGTTCAGTCTCATTACTATCCATTGTACAACTCCATGTGCTATTAATCTAACAGACTCCAGTGTAGCCATTATGTCTACGTGTTAGTAAATGGCTAGATAGTTTAATGCTAAGACATTGGGCTCCACAGAATATTTTTCAGGTCTGTGGTCCATAGAGTTACAGCAATGATGTCTACAGAAATAAAAGCACTTCTGGTTTTATGGCAAAGCAAGGGGGCTTCCAAATCCTGTCTGCAATTATGTATGTTAAAATAATAGCTCATCCAAATAGCTTCATAAAATGATTACAATTGAACTGATCTACTTCTGTAGCTTCCCCGAACTTCATTATCTTGCAATATAAATTAAGTGTTTGAAAAGAGAGAAAACATTTTAAGTAATTAAAACCTGCAAAGATTCAAACATAATAAAGATTCAAAAGAAAAGGTGCACTCTAAATTCAGTCAAAGAAGTCTGACTATCACTCATGGATTATTTTCAAGTTTTGGAAATGAAATTAACTTTCACGCTTAATACATGGTTTGCTAATTTTTTTCAGGGACGTGGTGGCTCAGTGGCTAAAATGCTGAACTTGTCAATCAGAAAGGTCGGCAGTTCAGTGGTTTGAATCCCTAGTGCCATGTAAGCCCCTGGTTCTTGTCCCAGCTTCTGCTAATCTAGCAGTTCGAAAGCATGTAAAAATTCAAGTAGAAAAGTAGGGACCACGTTGGTGGGAAGGTAACAGCATTCCATGCTCCTTTGGCATTTAGTCAGGCTGGCCACAAGACATCTTCACACAGCACTGGCTCTTTGGTTTTGAAACGGAGATGAGCACCACCCCCTAGAGTTAGGAACAACTAGCACATACGTGCAAGGGGAATCTTTCCCTTTACCTAATTTTTGTTTAGTTTGTGACAATGAAGTTATGAAACTGTTGACTGTGGCAAAGAGAAGACCAGTGAAAATGTTCAGAAAATGGACTTAATTCTATTGTTGTCAGGTGATAACTTAAATGCCAGAAATGTAATGCAGATAATGGTTTCTGATCTCTTTTTGTTGATTTTTGTTGAATTGATCCAATTCAAATATGTTTGAAACTCTGAAAAGTGTGATTGGATGATGAAAATAATGGAGCTCGGCAATATCAAAATACAGATGTATGCTGCATGAAGGGGGAAGCTCCTGCTTACTTTTTACATGCTTGATTGAATGTTCTATATTTAATCTGGCTCTCGATAGGGAGGTTTCATTTGAAGAACAACTAATGACCTGTAAATAAAATTTCAGAGACAAGAAATAACAAGATCCCAGCCTTTAAGAAACAGATCTTGAATTTCTGCAATCAGACTAAGGTTATGGGATGACCTCTTGCTGCCTATTATGTTAACATGACTTACTAGATTTTTTTTCTGATTGTGATGTAATTACTATCTACAAGGCAAGAATAAACCAGCAGCTATACTATTGTCAAGCATTAGGTAGCATCCCACAAAGCCTGGAGGTGAACTGGAGCACTGAGTTCCTACAATCCAATCTAAGTCTTTTCATATTCATTCCCTCTGCTGAAAATATTAAATCTTTACATGGCCAACCCTTGGTCTGAAGGCAAATCTTTCTGACTTCTACAATCTCAGCCGCTCTGAGTCTCTCGGGAATAGGGCGGCATACAAACCAAATAAAATCTAAATCTAAATCAATCTCTCCACCTAGCATGTCTATAATATTGAAAAAAATCTAGTGATGTTGATATTATTTGACTCCTTATGTGGGTCAGACTTGGGAAAATGCATATACCAGATTCAGATTCAGATTTAGTTTATTTGTATGCCGCCCTTCTCCGGGAGGGACTCAGGGCGGCGAACAACTCTGAAGGGGAAAAGGGGACACAAACACAATACATGTAATTAAAATACACAAGAATCATACAGCCATACAAGTCGAGAGGGGAGGGGAACTCATCAACCCCAGGCCTGCCGGCACAGCCAGGTTTTGACGGCTTTCCGAAAGGCCTGGAGAGAGGTGAGGGTCCGAATCTCCATGGGGAGTTCATTCCAATAGTACTTAGTACTTATATATCAATCCATAATGCTGGACAGTTTACAGCTTCACCATATTGCCCCCAGAAGTCCTCATTTTACCAACCTCAGAAGGATGGAAGTCTTCAACCCCATCGAGATCGAACTCCAGGTTGTGGGCAGAGTTAGCCTGCAATACTGCATTCTAACCACTCCACCACCAGTGAAACAACAACCAAGCTCAAGTTTCACAGATTTTCGTATTTTGATTCTGTACTCAAAGACAAGAAACTACTGTTTTATAGTAAGAACAAGCGGATGATGTTTTTGATTTAGAGTTCTGTCATATTCACTCACATTTATACAGAAAACTGGATCTATTAAAAATATCATACCCTGGTGATTTTATTGATGGTTGCTTTCAAAGCATAAAAGCAAATCTGTAAGTCATTTGCATGTACTATGATGCCAATTTGGTATTTGCAATGCAGTTCGGGAATTGATGTAGAAACATTCTAAAGCTATCTTTAAAGCTACTTGTCTCTTCCTTTTTTTAATATTCATTTGGACATTGTTACTGAAAAAATGCTCAGAATGCATCAATAAACTTAGTTTAACAGAATCTTTTGTATATAAAATTAACTTTAATATTTTAGTAGAGATAACATTAATGAAAGCCTTGATGGTGTTGCTTCTGACGTTTTTGACTTCAGTTTTATATCTCTTGGAAGAGAATTAGTTGGCCTATCAGTAAAATTCAGCCTAACAACTGTTGTGTATGTTGTACTTTATATGATTACTCTGAACACATAAAAATATCATGGTATTAGACATAGGTTTTCTTATCTATTTCATATATTCCGTGTTTCCCCCAAAATAAGACAGGGTCTTATTTTCTTTTTTTCCCCCAATAACCACTTGGCCCTATTTTGGGGGAGGTCTTATTATTTTTGAGGCACAGGAGGCAGCGAGTATGGTCACCTTATGGCTGATCTTGTGTTGTAGTATATTTGGAGAGGGCTAATTTTTGGAGAGGGCTTATTTTAGCACATGCACTCAAAAGCCTGATTGGGCTTATTATCTGGGGAGGTCTTATTTTTAGGGAAACAGAGTATTTGTCTTGTTTTCTTACTTCCTGGGGAGTGAAAAGATTGTTTTTTATTCTGACATATATAAATGCACGTGTTTATTGAAAAAAAAAATATTTTTCCTGTTTGTATGCTGATAATCGAGGTATTTTTTTCTTTAGAATTTGTCAGGGACCCATATTTTCAAATGCATAGCCTCAGCCAGTTACATTTAAATCCATCACTCAGGTTGAATAATCCATAATTCCAAGCACTTTGAAGCTATAGTACCTCGTCCAACTTATATCCAATTTCTCAGTGTTGTATCCTTTCCAGCCTTGCCCCACATTAGTCATTCCAGCTTGGTTTTTTTTCCCTCCTATAAAAAAAGCAGAGAGAAAGAGAACTTTTCACAAACTGGAAACAGAAAATAACTGGATGTGAACATATATCCTGTTCCTTCGAATAAAATGTAAACATCTGTGATTCCCCAGAAACTTAATAAGGAGAAGTTTGCTATAGACTGCCTTAATTCTAATTGGCTAAAATAATCTGAGCACTTTGTTTTGGATTCTTGCCAAATCAGTTATGCAGCACATAACTGCACACATATCTCTTCTCTATTCACTGATCATAGCTTTACAAATAGAAGGGGATGAGATATTGGGTTCCTGGAGAGAAGGGGACAGTTTGGAGTTGAAATCTTTGGATCTTGGTATTTACTAAGCCTGATTTTCTTCTTGGAAATATTTCAGTAGTAACTATGTTACATCATCAGTGTTTTGACCTTCCCTACCATTTCTCAAATGTGAGTATGCTCACATGCACATGTGACCACCTTCTGCACATGCAAAGTGCTCGCGCATTATGTCAGGGCAGATGGGCGGAGCCTCCCACAGCCGCCACTACCAGGTCACCCAAACCAGAGAGAACCGGCTGAATTTCACCTCTGGTTTTGACACAAAGGAGTGGGCTTTTGTGTCAAAACACTGATACAGTTTCCCAGTTTGATCATGATAATGTGCGCAAAAAAATAATAATCAAACCTGGCAAATACCAACACCTCAACAGTCCACTTACTGGCTCTTTTTAAAAACAATGAGATCTTGGTGTTTGCTGAATTCGTAGCCAGCAACAGTTGATCAAGACATGACTTGGCCAAAAGACCCTATTCTTAATAAATAATTTATTGTGAATAATAATTTATCCCGTGACCCATCAAAACCGCGCTCAACTAAGCCGCGCCTGATTAAACCGTGTCGCTGACTTCATCAACAGGGCGACAACAGCCAGCCTGGAGAAAGAAGGGCTCTTTAAATAGTGCTTTGAAAGCAAGCCGATTCAATTTAAGGTAAGGGTTAGGTTTAGGGTTAGGTTTAGGGTTAGGTTTAGGGTTAGGTTAAGGGTTAGGTTTAGGGTTGGGTTTAGGATTAGGTTTAGAGGGATTAGGTTTAGGTTTAGGGGTTAATTTTAGGTTTAGGGTTTACAGCGTGCTTCTGTCTCCGCGCTGTTGTCGCCCTTTTGATGACGTCAGCGACGCGGTTAAGTCAGACACGGTTTAGTTGAGCGCAGTTTTGTGGTGGAACCAATTTATCCTAAGTCACCAAAGTCAGAAATGAGCACTTTGGCCCATTTTCCTGCTGAAAAGGAAACTGGTAGAAAATAGTAATCATGTAGTTTATTTCCACCAAATGCAAATGTATTTCAATTAGAGTAATTACTGAATAATAACTAAAGTAAAGGGATATGAGCACAATGTGGAATTATAGACTTTCAAAGCTCTATTTTTGGGCTGCCGCATGCTACAAAATAATCACAATGTCATACATGAGCACAAAGATAGATGCTAACGTTTTTGCTATATTAAGTGTTAAATATTGGTTAATTATTCTGGCTGTCAGTAACACCCTCTGGCTCTCTGATTGGCTGAGAGCTCCAGAGGGTGTTGCCGACGGAATGTTCCTGTTGATTGGCCGAGGGACTGACGTCAGCAGTTGCTGTCTCGTCCCCGGCCGGTGATTGGTTTAAAAATAGTATAAATACCTTGGCGCGAGTTTCGTTCCTTTGAATCGCCTTCAACCGAATAAAGAGTTCTTCTTGTTTCAAACCCTGGCTGCGCGTCGTCCCTCCGTCAATACTTAAAACTGGCGACGAAGGTGGGATTTGGCGATTCCACGCAAGCCTAGGTTTAAAGACAGAGAGTTTATCTCAGCTAGCTGCTGTAAGTCGCTGTCCGCGCCAGCACCGAACGCTGAGGAAAAAATTTTCCTGTCAGGATCTCAGTCACCCCGCTCCTCACAAGTCTGATTAATCAATATGAATCCACTGCCGCCTTTCGCTCCTTTCGGCTCCGCCGGTGAATCCTGGGAAGGATTCATGGAGCGCTTTGAAACCTATTTAATTGCCACCAAAAATCAGGCTCAAACGGATGAGGAGAAGTGCAGCTTCTTTTTATCATGCTGCGAACCCTCAATGTTTGCCTCAGCCAGAGCTATGGCTGCTCCCAGACCCGCATACAAATTGGGCTGGGACAACTTGATGGCAAAATTAAAAGGGCACTATGCCCCAACGCCGTCCAAAATTGCCCGCAGTTTCGCCTTCAGGAGACGAGTACAGAACCCGGGGGAGACGATCAGTCAATTTTTGGAAGCCCTGCGCACTGTGGCGGCTCAGTGCGATTTTTCGAACCTAGAAGAAAATCTAGTCGAACAGTTTGTGTGCGGAGTGCGGGATGTACACTTAAGAAGCCGCATGTTCCGCCATCACGACATAACACTTCTACAGGCTGTCGAAATCGCCAGAGCAGCTGAGCTCTCTGAGCAATCAACAGCAGATTTAGAGCGGCTACAGCTGTCAACTAACCCGGCACCGGCCTCACAAGTGCATGACATTGACTATGATGATGATTTTACACCTTGTGAGGTCCGGGAGCAAGACAACATCGACCAAGTCCGTGCACAACCACGGCGGAAGCCACCTGCTCCATCCACAGCCGCACCGCAAAACTCCAGGGTGCCTTGCCTTAGCTGCGGAGGCCGCCACGACCGCCAAACCTGCCAATTCAAAAACGCAATCTGCCGCCGCTGTCAGAGGCAGGGGCACCTCGCCCAAGTGTGCCGAGCCTCCCTGCCGGCCCCTGCCTTCTTCCAAGCTACTGAGAGAACCAAGCAGCAGCAGCGTCGCCAGCAGCCCCCGAAACCAGCTCGCAGAGGAAATGACTGCCACACTGTTTCCGAGCCGCAGGAAGTGGAGACTTCCATCAATCAGGCCTCCTCAGGCAACCGCAAAATCAAAGCCAATGTCCATCTGGCAGGTCAGCCTTGCCAGATGGAAGTGGACTCTGGCTCCTCCCGCTCGTTATTGTCATGGGACATGTTCTCCTCTCTCTGCCCTACAGTTCCCCAAAATAAGTTAGCCCCCTCCCGGGTTCTCTTAAGGGACTACCAAGGAAAGTTGATCCCTGTTCTGGGATCCTTTCCTATTCCTGTTAGGTATGGCAAGTTTGAGGGAGAGCTGCCAATCATCATTGTCAAAAATGATTTGCCGGCTCTTCTTGGCCTTGACTGGTTTAAGGCTCTGGGACTGTCCATTGGGGGGGTACACCAAGTAAAAATTTCAACAATTGAGGACGTCCTACAGGAGTTCTCTGATGTGTTTGATGGACAACTCGGGTGTTATAAGGGAACCCCCATCTCCCTTAGCTTAGATCCTCAGATTGCTCCTATTAGGCTGAAAGCCCGCAGGGTGCCTTTTGCCTTAAGGGCCAAGGTTGACGCCGAACTTGACAAATTATTGGCGCAGGGAGTCATCGAGCCAGTCGATCATGCTCCGTGGGAGACACCCATAGTTCTTCCGGTCAAGCCGGACGGCTCGGTGAGAATCTGCGCCGACTACAAGTCGACGATCAACTTGGCCCTTCAGGCAAACCCCTATCCAGTCCCTGTTGTGCAACACCTGCTCCATTCCCTGGGGCAGGGTTGCATATTTGCCAAACTGGATATGGCGCAAGCCTATCAACAGCTCCCGGTGGATGACGATGCGGCGGCTGCCCAGACCATCGTCACCCATCGTGGGGCTTTTCGTTGTCGCCGCCTACAATTCGGCGTATCCGTGGCCCCGGGGATCTTCCAAAGTCTTATGGAGCGCCTGCTCCATGGACTTCCGGGGGTAGTTCCATATTTCGATGACGTTCTGATCGCTGCAACGAGCCGCTCAGAACTCATCGAAGTATTAAGGAAGGTCCTCTGTCGTTTCAGGGGCGCGGGATTAAAATTAAAAAGCAGCAAATGCTCATTTGCTGTCCCTAGGGTAGAATTCTTGGGCTTCTTAATAGATGCCCAAGGCATTCACCCTACACCTTCTAAAATTGCCGCCATTAAGAACGCCCCTGCTCCCACCTCCAGGGCGGAGCTACAGGCGTTCCTAGGGCTGCTCAATTTTTACGCCCCCTTCATTCCGCACAAGGCGTCACTAGCCGAGCCGCTGCATCGGTTGCTCGACCGATCCGCGGCCTGGCGCTGGGGAAGCCGCGAAGCGCATGCGTTCGCGGCTGTCAAAGAGACACTGACGTCATCGGCAGTCCTCATTCAATATCATGATGGGATGCCTCTGACGTTGGCGTGTGACGCCTCCCCATTCGGAGTAGGGGCTGTCCTGAGCCATATCCTCCCTAATGGCTCAGAAGCCCCTGTGGCCTTTTATTCCCGGACACTCTCCTCGGCGGAGCGCAACTACAGTCAGATCGACAAGGAGGCTCTGGCTGCAGTGTCCGGGATTAAGAGGTTCCACGACTACCTCTACGGTCGGCACTTTACCCTTGTCACCGACCATAAGCCACTCCTTGGGCTTTTGGCGGGCGACAAGCCGACCCCCGCCATCCTATCTCCCCGCATGACTCGCTGGACGGAGTTCCTAGCAGCGTATTCTTATACGTTGCTGTACCGTCCGGGCAAACAGCTGGGGCATGCAGATGCCCTCAGCCGTTGCCCACTCCCGGAGACGGACACCGCCCCCGTTCCCTCTCTCTCAGTCCTCTCCATTGCCGCCTCCGGGTTCCCACTCTCTGCCGCGGACGTAGCGGCCCACACAAAGGCCGATCCAATCTTGTCCCAGGTCTCTTCCTGGGTTCTAAGAGGATGGCCAGCAGACAAAGTGGCAGAGGGCTTCCAGCCCTTTAAAAATCGCCAGGCCGAGATCTCCCTCCACGGGGGTTGTCTCATATGGGGGGATCGGGTGCTGATCCCCACCGCACTCCGGCCACTGGTTCTGGATCTGCTCCACAAGGACCATCCGGGCATAGCACGAATGAAGGCATTGGCCCGTAGCTATGTCTGGTGGCCCTTGCTGGACACAGAAATAGCGGCCCATGTAGGCCGCTGCACGACCTGTCAATTATCCAGGCCCAACCCCCCAGCCGGGCCTGCTCGTGAGTGGGAGGCTCCGAGAGGCCCATGGTCTCGCCTCCACATCGATTTCGCCGGTCCCTTCCACGGCCAGAACTTCCTGGTAGTGGTGGATGCCTACTCTCGGTGGGTGGAGCTAGTCCTCATGGGCTCTACCACAGCCGAGAGTACGGTCAGGGCCCTGCGGAAAATGTTCGCAACCCATGGGTTGCCGGACGTGGTGGTCTCAGACAATGGGCCCCAGTTCACATCCACCACCTTCCAGGAGTTCTTGGCCGAGCAAGGAATCCGGCATGCGCCCATAGCCCCGTACCACCCGGCCAGCAATGGCCGGGCAGAACGGGCGGTCCGCTCAGCTAAGGAGGCTCTGGGCCGCATGGACCGGGGCGACTGGCAGGCAAGGGTGGCGGCTTACCTGCTAAGCCAACATTCCACCCCCTGCCCAACTACCAACAAAAGCCCCGCGGAGCTCTTGATGGGCAGGCGCCTGCGGACTCCCCTGGATAGGCTTCATCCGCTCTATTCAGGGGATCAGCCGAGCAATCTGGGGGTCCTCCCTCCCCGGTCCTTTAAGCTAGGGGATCCAGTGTGGGCTCGGTCTTTTACGGGGGAACCAAAATGGGTGCCGGGTGCTATCGTTGCCCTGACCGGCCCATGTTCTTTCAGGGTCCAATTGGCTGATGGAACCCAATGGAGACGCCACCTGGATCAATTGAGGAGGCGTCTCCCGTCGCAGGCTGGCGGCCGCGAACCCCTGAGCGACAACACCGCAGCACCGGGGTTGCAATGTGAAGCCTTCGCCACTCCAGGCCTCAACCTGCACCAAGCACAAAGCCCTCAATCCGAGAGACCACATCCATGGGCCTTTGCCACACCAGGCCCCCTCCTGCTTCAACAACAGCGTTCTCAAACCGGCAGTCCGCAAACGAGGGCCTTCGCCACACCAGGCCCTGCTTACCCAAGCGCCACCCAAAGGGACGCCAGTCCAACAACTCAATCCGAGGACGTTGCCCAGAGGAGTTCCCCCACGACAAGTGACGCGCCCCCACGGCTACACCTACCGTTGCAGTTGAGCCCGCCTTCTGGGCCTTCCCGAAAGGGCGTGCCTCGGAGCTACACTCCCTTCGGGGAGGAGCTACCACGAGGAGGTCCTCCTCCGCCGACGACTTCCCCTGCAATGAGAAGATCTGGGCGGGTCCGGCGCCGCCCAGCATACCTTAAGGACTACGCATGCTCCGTTTCGGGCATGCGCAGAACTGGGGGGAAGGGGTGTTAAATATTGGTTAATTATTCTGGCTGTCAGTAACACCCTCTGGCTCTCTGATTGGCTGAGAGCTCCAGAGGGTGTTGCCGACGGAATGTTCCTGTTGATTGGCCGAGGGACTGACGTCAGCAGTTGCTGTCTCGTCCCCGGCCGGTGATTGGTTTAAAAATAGTATAAATACCTTGGCGCGAGTTTCGTTCCTTTGAATCGCCTTCAACCGAATAAAGAGTTCTTCTTGTTTCAAACCCTGGCTGCGCGTCGTCCCTCCGTCAATACTTAAAATTAAGTGCATTGCATCTAAACCCAATTTAGCACAGAATTTCCCCCAGATGATTCTATTAATTCTCTAAGCAGCATAATATTTCAAGGCTAATGCAAGTGGCAAAATGAAAGTTATGGACTTATTAGAAGGCCATGAATGCAGATTCATTGGAATGAGTTAAGGCTGGCTCATGCACTCTAAATCTGCAGAATTTATAAACTTGCAATTAAAGCAAGAAACTTCTATCCAGTAGCAGGACCTGCCAACCCTTTGGAGTTGCCGCTCCAGCAGTGGCATTGTTGACATGCAAAGCTTAGTACTTTGGCTCTGTTTAACAGCACTAATTAGAGTCTTTCCTTTTGCAAGCTCTTGCCCACATTTGAGGCATGAAATGAGGCACAATTATGCCAGCACTAGACTAAGGAAGTAAAGACATGTAGGCCTTGCTGTTGTTAACAAATTGATAGGAGAAAAAGGATGAGAATATAAAAAGATATGTACATATTTCAATCTGTATATCAATATCACCCATTTTACTTCCTTTCACTAGATAGTTGTCAGGCCCTGCCATGGATTACTGCTTAAGCAAGAGAAAGAATGTTTATGTTATTATTTCATTTCGTTTCGTTTTTATTATTTTATTTTTATTTATTTAATTTTATTTATGCCTTTATTATTTTTTTATATAAACAAAGTAGTGAATATATCCAATTCACCTTCGACCTCCTATTTTCCCCACAACAACTATCCTGTGAGGTGAGTTGGACTGAGAGAGAGGGACTGGCCTAAATCCACCAGCTGACTTTCATGGCTGAAGGCAGAACTTGAAGTCAGAGTCTCCCACTTTCTAGGTTGGTGACTTAAGCATGAGACCACAGTGGCTCTTCATTTCTCAGGCTGTCTGTCAAAGCTTTTTCTGTAGGAAACAAAATTATTTGGACACCACGATTCTGATCAGTTCACCATCCACATCTTTAGTCTATATATTTTTCATGGGTAAAGTTTCGAGTTTCGAGTTTCATTTTATTTATATGCCGCCCTATTCCCGGCGGGACTCAGGGCGGCGCACAAACTCAAGGAGGGGAAGGGAAAAACACAAAAACTACAAAAGTACAGGGCATTTAAAAACAACCAACAGCCACACAATTCGAGAGGGGAAGGGAACTCATCGACCCCAGGCCTGCCGACACAGCCAGGTTTTAACGGCTTTTCGGAAGGCCTGGAGAGAGGTGAGGGTCCGAATCTCTGCAGGAAGTTCGTTCCAAAGGGCCAGAGCCGCCACAGAGAAGGCCCTCCCCCAGGTAGTG
Organism: Thamnophis sirtalis; assembly: GCF_051295495.1. Lineage (NCBI taxonomy): Eukaryota > Metazoa > Chordata > Lepidosauria > Squamata > Natricidae > Thamnophis > Thamnophis sirtalis. The sequence goes on along the minus strand of NW_028261387.1, from coordinate 16,246,630 downwards.
GCCAGATGACATTGGCTGGTAGACGGAACCCGGAGGAGGCCTACTCTGTGTGATCTAATGGGTCTTTGGGAGGTAATTGGCAGCAGGCAGTCTTGTAAGTACCCAGGTCCAATACCATGAAGGGCTTTATAAGTGATGACTAGCACCTTGAAGCGTATCCGGAGACCAATCGGTAACCAGTGCAGCTCGTGGAGGATAGGTGTAACGTGGGTGAGGTGCACCCACAATCGCTCGCGCGGCTGCATTCTGGACGAGCTGGAGTCTCCGAATGCTCTTCAAGTGCTGCCCCATGTAGAGCGCATTGCAGTAGTCCAGTCTTGAGGTCACGAGGGCATGAGTGACTGTTGCGAGTGCCTCCCGGTTCAGGTAGGGACGCAATTGGTGCACCAGGCGAACCTGGGCAAATGCCCCCATGGTCACAGCTGACAAATGATGTTCTAAGGTCAGCTGTGGGTCCAAGAGGACTCCCAAATTGCGAAGCCTGTCTGAGGGGCGTAAAATTTCACCCCACAGCCTGAGTGATGGAGTACTAGCCAAAAGTCATATAAACCCTGTGTTTCTGTCTTCACAATGTATGCTTTGTTATTTATAAAGGAAAACTTCCACTAAGAAAATCAGCCTTTTCCAACATATGGTCGTTGGCTATAATTTTATGAAGTGGGTAAGATTGATTTATATTTCTCCAAAAGCATAAATAATTGTTAATGGAAAACTAACAAAACCTTGTGAAGCTCAAAAAGGCACACGATGATAATTTTCTCCACTTCTGTTCATTTTGCTTCTTGAAGTATTGAATAGAGATGTAATACAGGATGCATTATGGGAGTCAAGATTTTAAAAAGTTAATCTTAAATTTAGGGAATTGGGGATGATTTGGCAATAATTTTAGAAGATCCACTAAAAGCAGTAGAAACATCAATATGAACATTAAAGGACTGGTATATTAGCAGGTTTCATAATTAAGATGAAGATGTTAACAAAGTTATGAAAAATATGGAGAGAACTGGTTTTAATATAGAGAAAAAGTAAATCCCTGGGCATTATTGTGATAAGCATGAATTGCATATTACTTCAAAATAATTATGTTAAGACATAGGCTGAAATTGAGAAGGACATTTTTAGAGGGAAGAAATTACAATTGTCACTTTTGGGAAGAGTTTCTTTAACAAAAATGAATGTTTTCCTAAGACTTTTGTTTCAGTACCAGTTCCAATAATAGATGTGCCATTATGGTGGCACAAACATGTATCTAAATTTGTACAGTGAGGTAAAAAACCATGAGTTAAATACACAGTATTTCTAGATACCAGGAAAAGATATATGATTTGCTGGATTTGAAATTTTGCTGGTTGTTGTTTAGTCTGGATGAAATAATGAATATTATTAAGAAACAAGAGACTTGTAAGTTAGAAGATCATGATCTGAAGATTGGTTGACATGGATATTTATGGAACAATAAAGTTAAAATTAATGTGGACTTTAAAAATCATCTTATTAGCAGTTAATCATCTTATTAGCAGCTAATTGATGCTTCTTTACAGATTTTCTAAATGCAAAAAGGGTGAGGCCAGATGCAGCCACCCAGAATGTATTTCCTAACAGCAAGAAGTGTGATGGTATTCTCCTACCTGCCAGATGAATGAGTCTCCTACAGCAGCAGAAAACTGATTGTCCGACATATCTTAATGTCTGAGCATGTTTGCAATGAAAGATGCAATCCAGAAGCTGTTTAGGCTTTCTAGCCTATTATAATTAAAATTTGGTGGTTAGTTTTGCAGAATCTCTAGAGCTGTACTCAAGACTTTGCCAATCACCCTAGAGCAGGGATGTCAAACTTGCATCATCACGGCGGTGTCACATGATGTATTGAGACTTTTTTCTCCTCCACTAAACTAGATGTGTGTGTGTGTGAGTGTGACCAGCACATGATGCTTCTGGTCAGTGGGCCACAAGTTTGACACCCCTGCCCTAGAGGTTCAAGTGGTTGATCCTCTGGATTAGACAGTGTGGCCATCACATATGATCAAATGCTGAATTTTCCACCTTTTCTCTTTAAAACAGCCTCTGCTTACCTATACAAATGTCATTCATCTCTTAGTATATGATAATCTATTTTAAATGGACATGTGCCATATTCTGTCTTTCCATATGTAGCCAGGCTAAATGGTCTTTCAAAGTTGCTCGGCAAACTTTTGACTATTGAAATTAGGTGGCACATTTTTCCAGGTGAAGGCAAAAAACAAAGGGCAAAAATCCAGTTTAGCAATAAGAGAGACATAAATATCCCTGCTGTAAAACAGACCACAAAGGCAAGTCATCCCTTAATGTATTCCCTTGGGATTTAGTTGAAGAGTGGAAAACAAAGAAACAGCAAATCAATAGGGTGAGTATTTTAACAGTGAAAAACAGGACATTCAGACACACCCCTTGAATAATACCTTATAACTAAACACCACGCTACACCCATGGGGATTTTTCCCCAAACATTTTCTGCCTCTTTGAAAGAATTTCTAAGCACAAACTCTTTCATCAAACTGAATGAGAATTGATAGGAGAAGATTCAGGAAGATATCTTTGCCCAGAGCTAATGCAAATACTTAATGGGAAATTTTGCAGCGCATGAGTGTATGCAGATCCAGCTATATATAATAAAGGCCAAAAGGCTAATGAAAATCTCCTACTGAAACTTTGCTCTGGGAGGCTCCTGATAATTGTCTATCATAAAATTGCAAACCAAGAGAACTATGGAATATGGACAGTAGTAGGGCCCTCATTCTAAAATAAGTTATTGCTGCAGTAAAATATGGAATTACATAAAAATTTCCAGTGGGAGAGAAAGAGAGGGTTTTTTTTCAAGCATAAGTTAACCAACTCAAGCTCCAGTTATTTCAGTGGGCACTGATTTTAGTTAAGTAAAAGATTTGGAACAAATTTGGAACAAATTCAGGCAACAATTAATGAATAGTAATATAACATTGTAGTATGCAACTGAAATATCAGCTAGTGGTACAGATAGTTCTCCTTTAGTAACTGCCACATTTAGTGAACATTCCCAATTATGACAGTTATGAAAAAGTAATTTTGCAACCAGTCATTGCATTTATGACTTTTATATACCTGTAAAGCAACAAAAAGCTGAAGTACATCTTGAACATAGTTGCAGTTTTATTTATGGTTGCTTTGTTTTTAGATTAGATTTAGATTTATTTTATTTGTATGCCGCCCTTCTCCGGGAGGGACTCAGGGCGGCGAACAACTCAAAGGGGGAAAAAGGGAAACATAGAACACAATACAAATAGTTAAAATAGCCAAGAATCACACAACCACACAGGTCGAGAGGGGAGGGGAACTCATCAACCCCAGGCCTGCCAGCAAAGCCAGGTTTTTACGGCTTTTCGGAAGGCCTGGAGAGAGGTGAGGGTCCGAATCTCTGCGGGGAGTTCATTCCAGAGGGCCGGAGCTGCCACAGAGCAGGCCCTCCCCTGGGTAGTAGCCAGGTGGCATTGGCTAGTAGACGGAACCCGGAGGAGGCCGACCCTGTGTAATCTAGTGGGTCTTTGGGAGGTAATTGGCAGCAGGCGGTCTCTCAAGTACCCAGGTCCAATACCATGAAGGGCTTTATAAGTTACGACTAGCAGTTTGAAGCGTATCCGGAGACTGATCGGTAGCCAGTGCAGCTCGCGGAGGATAGGTGTAACCTGGGTGTACCAAGGTGCACCCACAATCGCTCACGCGGCTGCATTCTGGACGCGTTGAAGTCTCCGAATACTCTTCAAGGGATGCCCCTTGTAGAGCGCATTGCAGTAGTTTAATGACTAAATTAGCACTCCTGGTTGTATTTAATAAATGAGGACTACTTGTATAATCTCACAAAAAAATTAAGAAGTGTTATCTGAATAAACTGAATCACAAATCAGAGTGGTTATTTACTTCACATGTTGTGATAAAATGGTTGTACATAATAACCAAGAAAACTTAGAAAATCTCACAAAAATATGAGGTCCTCACTTTTTCAAATGATTTTACTGGATGAAAATCAGTTTAGAGAGCGGTGGGCAGCCATGCTTGATGACAAAATTACCACAAAATAATAACAAAGTTGGAATTTACCTTGGAGGTCTTCTAATCCAATCTCTGCTCAGACAGGAGAGCCTATGCCATTCCATACAAACGCCTACCCATTTTTTTCTTAAACGCCTCCAATGATGGAGCATCCACAACTTCTGAAGGCAATCTGTTCCATTGGTTAGGAAATTTCTCCTTAATTCTATGTTTCTATCTATTGTTTCTTGTCTTGCCTTCTGGGAAATAGGCTGATTCCCTCTTCTTTATGGCAACTCCTCAAATATTGGGAAACTGCTATCATGTCATCCCTAGTCCTTTTCACTAGACTAGACATACCCATTTCTTGCAACCATTCTTTATTTGTTTTAGCCTGGCCCCTAATAATCTTTGTTTATCCCCTTTCCCCTTTTGAGTTGTTCGCCGCCCTGAGTCCCTCCCGGAGAAGGGCGGCATACAAATACATTAAATCTGAATCTGAATCTGAATCTTTGTTGCTCTGTTCTGCACTCTTTCCAGAGTCTCAACATCTTTTCTTTAATATAGTGACCAAAATTGATGTAATGCCACTTTATAAAGCAATACTAATACTTCACATGATCTTGATTCTATCTCACATTATAACTGGTTCACCACTAAGCACACAGATGTTTGCAATAATATAAATTATCTCTATTATTTAAAAAGAAAATACACCTGGAAGATTTACTCACCAGTGGTTATATTTACATAGATTAAGACCACTACAATGGTGCTTTTTTGCTGAAAAGACTAAGTTTTGCCTACAATGGCTGATAAAACCTGATGCTACAGTCTTGCTACTACAAGCAACAATTTCACTGTTTTCCTATGAAATCCATCTAGGGGGAAAAAAGGCATGTTGCCACCATTAATTTACACAGATAGCTCAACTGAGTACTATTTCTCTTTCTTAGCATTATAAAAACTCTTGTAATGCTGCTGTTCATTAAAACTGACAACACTTTGGGTTGTCCACTGTATATTCTTTTCACATGGGCCTATTATTAACAGTTATTTGCCTTATTATTTATACATACAGAATATAACATATTTCAACCACTCTGCCAATTCAAAGTGTAGAATGATTCAGACGTGAACTAGAATCCACAGTTTATGGAACTATGGATTCAGCCTGGGAGGTCCCAGCAGCCAACCCTTCTTTAATAGCATAGAATACACCCTGTGCCAAATAAAAAATGAGAATGGTTGAATTAAATATCCTTTATACTTACAATGGCAGAAGCCTTGAAGCAAACATATCTTCTCAGTTTTTCAGAGGTTTTCTAACTGTCCTTTTCTTCTGAGTGATATCTATGTTGCTAATATGTCTCTCTCCGAACTATTCTCCTAAGTGGCACAGCATAATCTTCATTCAAATTAATCTGTAATATATATTCATCTACAACAGGGACTAAATTACAGCAGCTTAGGGTTTTTAGCCACAAAATCTCAAAATGGACAGCAGAGTTGCTAAAGGACTTAAATCCATCAGTTAAGACATATTTCATAGGTGAGCAATTGTGACATTCAAGGAAAAGAAATTGACAAAAAATATGAGAGAGATTTGGTTTTTTTTAAAAAAAACTTTCAGTGTTTTGTAAAATGGTGTGTGTGTACGTGTGCACCCACGTGTGTGTTCTTGATAATCAGTTGCAGTTCATCCAGAGATATTCCAATTTCTTTTTTCCCCTTTTCTTCAGTCATCTGAAATAATAATTCAGTCATCTAGAATCAAGGCCCAGAGCAATAAAAATATCTCCAATCATAATTTAAGCCATAATCCAGACTCTGTTATCAAACAGTCAGATCTTCTGAAGTGGTATCACATCAGGACTTAGAAAAACTCTTACTATCTCATGTTTTTTTTTAAGAAAGGTTCCCACTTAGACAAAAAAATGGGGGGGGGAGGGAAATGTAGCAGGGGAAGGGGTCATGGGTCATGGGAAGATAAGAAGGATGGTGTCACATATCCCCATTGGTTTGTTCCTGATTAACAGGCATTTTATGAATAGTTATGCTGGCACAAGGATCAGATTTTGAATCGGCCAAGTATTTTATGTCAATACTCCACAGCATGCTTCAAATATTCCAAATATTCCCCTCGTCCTAACCAGTTAAGAAACATAAAAGAAAGAAGTCCACAGAAAAGAGCCAATAAGAGATCCTCTATAAACAAAAGGATATGTGAAACAGACTTAATTTCTTGCAGCAATACTCTGCACAAATAATATATATATATTGGTACCATTAAAAATGTTATATAAATATCAAGAACTATGACTCGTGCAGTTGAATCTTAACCCTAGACTGAGCCAAACATAAATGATCATTCATTTCCTAGGCTCTGTACAAAGAAATGTATATTAAAAATAAATAAAAAAATAAAATCTGAGCCTGATGCTTTCTTGAGACATCTGGATACCTTATGGGCCAGATAGTCTTAATTTTATTTTATTTTACTAAGAATTAACAGTGCAGTGGGGAAAGTGTTGTTACTGTAAAGGCCTGTTTCTCATTTGACTTGGTAGTATGATATCTACGAAAGAAGGGAAAAGGCAGCCAAGGGGTTTCCCCCACTCCTTTGCTGATGATATTCAAAGAAAACAATGCAGCAGTAACATGAATGATATCCTATATCCTCAACAGAGATGAAAGAAGCCAAGCAAACTTGTAATGGGCTTAACCTTATGAAATAGGCATATTGAGTTGATTAGCTTTGCATCCAGACAGAGTAAATTCATATTTTTTCCCTGAAAGGATATTCCATTCTGCTGTAGAGAAGGTCTGCATAGCTTCAAAACTTTCCACACACACCCCTGTGTATAATGACAGTTTTGTTAATATGCTAAGTTCTGTAACAAAATATGAAGTGTGTCCCCCACACCCCAATTACCTTCCATCCTGGTGCCAAAACTAAACCTTCCATTTCATTATTTCAGGGAAACATTGTACATTGTTTAAATATTTTTTGGCAAGCTTAGGGTGTATAGTTTGTTCTTGTAATTTCATTCTACCAATGAGCTTTCCTTGCCTTCGCTGGTGTTGCCAATACAAGATTACAAAATCTTGCAAAAACATTCTAAAAAGAGTTTACCAATAGTGTCCCCCACAGGGCTGTGCGTGTATGTATGTAGCTTTGTACATGCCTGCATATGTATGTGTTTGCATCTCCATGCATCCTGATTTTTGAAGCATTAGCCATTTAATTTGAGAAAAGCAAACAAAACACGTAGATGTGGAATGGTTTCTATCATTCATTTTTTGCTTCTGATGTACTGCTGTGTAATAAGATCCATACCAATCAATTTGACAGATGTTCTACTTTGACTACATCTTTACCAGATTTTTTGTTTGCTTGCTCAGCAACAAAATCAACGCTATTTCAATTTGCATGGACATTTTTAAAAAAACTCATTACAGATTTTCTTTGTATGAAAAAGAGCTAAGAGTGCAGTATGTGCTGGTGAAATAGAGGGGAGTGGAAGAGACTAATTCAGTGACATGCTTTAAGTATATTGAGAAATTGGAAGGGTACAGACAGATCTAAAGGCCGCTGAGATACATCAGGTCAGAGGAAGTATCAGTTTCGCTCCATTTCTGATTTTATTGCCTGCAAGTTCTACTTCTCTCCCTTTTCACATCACTTGATAATTCCAGGCAGTTACAAGAAAAAGGTCTACGTAAAATGTGCAATTTATCAACTCTGATTTATTTTATATACACATTTCATAATGTGGACATTTTGGCAAGCACCTTTTCTCTTAATATAGAACACATATTTTACATGCATGCATTCTTGGTTTGTGTGTCTTTTTTTTTTTTTTTGCTATGAATTGCATCATAAAACTCTGAAAATAATAATGGACTTTTATGTGCATTTACGTACTTATTCCAATGTAAAGGGACCAGGAGCCTAATACTCTCAGGTCACTTGTAACCACGCAGATCTAATTTTCTAGTCAAGAAATTTCCTCACCTATAATCAATGAAAAACAGTAGTGTAATTTACCATCATTTTAAGATGGAAATCCCTGAAAAATTGCAATGAGATCCATAAATTGATGTAACATAGATTCTTTTTTTTTTTTTAAAGAGCTTTCCCCCAACCTTCCTCAAATCTAGGAGGGAGTTATATTGGAGATATTTTTAAAAAATCAAAATGTAACAATGTAATCAAAGTTCCACCCATTTCTACTGCATATGTCATAACTATAAAAATTATTACATTCGAAGGGGAGGCAATGACTGAGGCAAGGCAGGACTCGGATAACAAAAAGAGCCAAGGTGGCGCAGTGGTTAAATGCAGCACTGCAGGCTACTGCTAGATCAGCAGGTCAGCGGTTCAAATCTCACCGGCTCAGGGTTGACTCAGCCTTCCATCCTTCCGAGGTGGGTAAAATGAGGACCCAGATTGTTGGGGGCAATATGCTGACTCTCTGTAAACCGCTTAGAGAGGCCTGAAAGGCCTATGAAGCGGTATATAAGTCTACTGCTATTGCTATTGCTATAACAAGGCTTTATTAGAACAGCTAATGCAACAACAACTCCAGAACCAGTGAGCTTAAACAGTTTCCGCTTGACAGCAATTTATATGTAGGCAGTCCCACGGTTAGCCAATCAGAGAACGGTGACTTTCCCGTTCTTGCCACATGCGCGCCTCGACCAATGGCTAGCCTCGGAGACAGAGCCACGTCTCTGAGGCTAAGACATAACAAAAATCATGAGACCTTCAATCACACTGTGTTCTCTATTATCTTCACTGGTTTTTTTTTTACCATAATTTATAACCCTCTTGCTTGGAAAACAAACTTGGCCCACTAATGTATGATATGGTCTTTTTCATTTAGCTTCATGGCCACAGTGAACAGAGTAAAAAAAAAAAAAAAAGTACACGGTTAATAAAACATTGCCAAGAATGTAAAGTTCATTTAAAAAAAAAATCAGACAAAAGTTATTTTCTTTCTCATCTCAATTTCTATAAAATAGTGGGTGTCAATTCTTAAAGATCAATTCTCTTGAAATTGCATCCCTCTCAGAATCACTGTTTAGGGATGTGTGTTTCAAGAGACTTTCAAAACCAGGAAAATTGGTAGAAAACATATAATCAGTTTGTGTTGAAGTTTTCTATTTGTTAGGAATTTTCTACGTAAGAGTGCATTTCTTAATTAGCAATCCACCCACTCTTGTCTCTCACTCTCTCAGACACATATATAATCATTCCAAAATAAGTAAGACTGTGAAAACCACTGTAAATAGGTAACAGATAGTCCTTGCTTAACAACTGCTCATTCAGCAACTATTCGAAGTTATGTTGGCAGTGAAAAGGATTTATGATCAGTCCTTGAAATTACAGCTGTTGCAGTGTAACCACAACCCTTGCAGTGGTTGTTATATAGATATTTAACAACTAAAGCACATTGGCAATAGTTGCAGCATCACAGGATTGCCATTTGCATCCTTAACAGCCAGCAATGAGAAGATGGCAGAAAGTCAGGTGACATCATCCTTAACAGCTGCAGATGAACCTGACATCATAAGTTGATGTAATCATGTAATATTTTATTTTACAACTGCAATACTCAACAACAGGACTGCCAATCCCAATTGGAGTTGATATATGATGGCTAGCTGTAATCATGTTTTAAAATACTCTAGTGTCATCATTATTCATTTTGGAAGAGACTATTGACCATCTGGGATGCTTCCAAATTAGTATTGTTAGTAAAAAAAAAACATTTTCAAACATTTGGATCATTCTTGTTAACATTGTTATTATTAGGTGTGACAAAAACAATAGCACACCACTGTTTTTACAGATAAATGTTGATTTGAATTTAAGTACAATTAAATAACTGCCTTTGTTTGGTTCACTTTATTCCCGAGTTTGCTTATTTTGTCTAGAAAAATCATTTCCCTGTAGTGAAAATTAAATGCTGTAGGGTAAGACACTCCTAACACCCCTTGAGAGGGGGCTGTTAAGATACAGCCTGCTGTGCCTTAAAATAGCTTCTACTGTACAGTGCAGTGGAGTTGCCATGGTAATGACTTCACAATATTCCACAAGGGGGGTTCCCTCTGGTAAGGAGGACAATCCAACATTAGAAATTACATTTGGTCCGGACAGTTTCCCCCTATAAATAAATACCCAGACAATGCCAGGTTATCGGCTAGTACTATAATAAACTGGATACAAAGACATTCAAAACAAAATCTCTTTAGCCTGCTATGGATCCCAAATAAGAAGTGCTGGGAATTACAACATGTGGTCAAAACTTCTTGGAAAACAAAATTCTCTGGCACTCATGAGGGAAAATGGCTGAACCAGGACTGAATTACTAAAAGATTGTACTTGTACTTTTTTGCCTTGAACTCTTCCATTAAAGTTATTGTTAAGATGTCATATTGCTGACACAGGATTGATAGGAAATTGAAAAACTGGTGTAAGTCACAAAAGCATATTCATATTATATCATAAAGGGGACACCACTAAAAATGTATCTGCCTTTCCAACTCCTCCCCATCTATCATAATATTGAGCATACCTCAATGGTGCCACAATGTTTTCCCCTGTCAACATCCAGTGATATAGAGCAGAAGCTCTGGAGACCTGGTAGCAGAAATTTTGAGTAGTTTGGAGAACCGGTAAATACCACCTCTGACTGGCCCCACCCTCATCTATTCTCTGCTTCCCAAATCCCATTTTGCAGTAACTTTCCCTTGGAGTGGGGTGGGAGTGGAGATTTTACAGTATCCTCTGTAGCACCCTTGTCCAACAGAGCACAGATGTTGGGTATAAAGGGAGAAGAAACTCTTCACCAGCATCAAAGGAAAATGAGCAGTTTTCTTTTATTTCCAGTAATAAAAAAAGAACTTCAACCATTAGCATTAAATAAGTAACAAAACACAAAGCACCTTGAAAGCTGTGATTATTGTTCAGAATTTTAGGGATGGCATTTTTTGGGAACTTGCAATCCTTTAACATCATATCTCTTCTAAGAAAAAAGCAAAACTCTTGTAACCCAATACAAGGGGGTTGTATACTTCAATCTTGTTTATTTACCAAAAAGTTGCATAAATTCTGAAGCCGTCAGAAGCGAATGAAAAACAAAAGTTTCCAAAGAGAGTATTTGCGAGGCTTTCTTTTATTACTGTCCTTATTGTTGGGTTTTAAGTCCTGTAATCCCTTTGGCAGTGGATGAGGATATGATCAAAGGCAGACCAATTTTATTTTCCTCTTCAATCATGGGTGTGGGAGAAAAAGCATTTTCAGCTTATATGGTTTTAAAACAAAAGCTGGAGGACCTAAACATGCATAATTTTCCCAAACCATTTCTTACATTATACCAGAAATATGTCTGCACACTTTAGTTGATTCATTCATTCTTCTTACAAGTCAAAATCATAAGGCAATCTGTGTTTCTGTCTGTCTGTCTGTCTGTCTGTCTGTCTGTCTCTCTCTCTCTCTCTTTCTCTCTCTCTCTCTCTGTGTATATGTGTGTGTGTGTGTGTGTGTGTGTGTGTGTACAATATGTATGCATACATGCGCGCAAACACACACATACACACAGGGGGGAGGAGAGAGTGGAGGATCCGATGAGGAAGACACACACACACAAACGCACTACCCTAACAAAGTAATTAATCTAACAAGCACCATTCACATTGTTAACCAATCATGCAGCTGTTGGGTGATACTGATAAGGCATTTATCAAGAATGGCAAATGACCAAATTGTTATATACTAAGGGAGGATAAGAAACATCTACTTATGATCATATGAACACTTAATATGAAAAATTGAGAGTTGAACTATGCATCAATTAGTACAAAGTTTGTAAGTTTAGTATTTTTGCTATCTAGGGAGAAAGATCCAAAGTTCCCTTTTTTCTATTTCTTAGAACTTGACTGAAGGGCGAAGTGTTTTATAGAAGGGCCAACAACTCTCCAGTTAAACGGATTGGAGGATATTAAGATATTCAAAGCTGAGGATGACAAAATATTATGAATATTAATGATAATTAATAAAATATCAATTATCTGTTTCTTGAGATGTAATATAATCAGCAAAGAATGGGGAGGGAGAGCAAGTGATGAAACACATGTCACAACAAATATATGGTATATGTGTAATATTGTAATATAAACACAAAAGAGCCATGCTTGAGTTGTAGCTGCCTATTTCATTCTTTTGACTTCACTGGTGACTCATTTGGAGTAAGAGGGCCTGATAGAGAATTTCTGATAGAGAAGAGGCTCATTTTCAAGAAGAAAAAGAAATAAAAAATTAAATTAATAACCTGTATTTCCGACCAGAATTCATTTACATTTATGAAAAACAACAAAAATAAAATCACCTTGACAGTTTTTTTGTGGAGTAATGGCTATGGGAAACTGGTAGAAGAGACAGTGTAGAAACAATAGTGGTAAAAGGAACTATACATGGTTCCACCACAAAACCACGTTTGACTAAAGGGCGCTCGACGAAACCGCGTAGCTGACGTCATCACAGCGCGACAACAGCGTGGAGAAAAAAGCACGCTGTAAACGCTAAACCTAAAATTAACCCCTAAACCTAAACCTAACCCCCCTAAACCTAATCCTAAACCTAACCCTAAACCTAACCCTTAACCTAACCCTAAACCTAACCCTAAACCTAACCCTAAACCTAACCCTTAACCTAACGCTAAACCTAATCCTAACCCTTAACCTAACCCTAAACCTAACCCTAACCCTTAACCTAACCCTAAACCTAACCCTAACCCTTAACCTAACCCTAAACCTAACCCTAAACCTAACCCTAAACCTAACCCTAAACCTAACCCTAAACCTAACCCTTACCTTAACTTGAATCGGCTTGCTTTCAAAGCGCTATTTAAAGCGCCCTTCTTTCTCCGGGCTGGCTGTTGTCGCCCTGTGATGACGTCAGCGACGCGGTTTAATCGGGCGCGCTTTAGTCGAGCGCGGTTTTGTCGTGCCACGACTATACACTATATATACAATAAAAGAGTGGGGAGAAAATATCCCCTGAGGTGTGGTGAGGAGGTGAGATATCTAATAAAAGAACAAGAGAGGAAAATGTTTCTATAATGTATTGACTGGGTGAAGAAGAGGATGACCAGCAGCAAGGTATATAGACTCAGAATGGCAATAGATGCACAACTGGATAACCTAAAGGATCAGATTAGGAAGGGAACATCAAGGAGAAAATCTATTTATGTGGTCACTAAGAGTCCACTTATGATATTGTATGAACCAACAGTGTGCTACAGCTGCCAAAAAAGCCAACACAGTTCCAGGCTGCATTAATAGAGGTACAGAATCAAGATCACGTGAAGTGTTAATACCACTTTATAATGGCTTAGTAAGGCCACACTTGGAATACTGCATTCAGTTTTGGTCACCATGATATAAAAAAGATGTTGAGACTCTAGAAAGAGTAAAAATAAGGTGATTAGGGGCTGAAGGCTAAAACATATGAAGAATGGTTGCAGGAATTGGGTATGTCTACTTTAATGAAAAGTAGGAATAGGGGTGATATGATAGGAATGTTCCACTATCTAAGGGGCTGCCATAAAGAAAAGGGATTCAACCTATTCTCCAAAGCAGCTGAAGAAGAGGTCAAGAAACAATAGATGGAAACTAATCAAGGAAAGAACAAACCTAGAACTAAGGAGAATTTTCCTGACAGAAAAATTAATCAGTGGAATGACTTGCCTCCAGAAGTTTTACGTACTCCAACACTGGAGGTTTTTAAAAAGAAATTGGACAACCATTGAGCAGTGATTTGACCTAGAAGCCCTCCAAGATCCCTTTCAACTCTATTATTCTATTATAGTTGATAACTTGATGTCACGTAATCAGTCAATAATATTGATGGAACATAAGAATGGAGTTATATTAATTTAAAGCCCTTAAACAAAAATGTTGGTGGCAGCAAATTTGAATGCCCTTGAATGACATCAAAGGAGTGGCAAGATACCCCAAAACTGTAATTCAATGTCATAAAAAGCTCCAAAAACTGTACAGAAAGAGAAAAAGTATGGTCAGCTTTTAGTTTTTTAATCCTGAATGAACTACATTTGAAACCTCTTATGAGCTACAACTTCAGCCTGTAGTTTAAGAAACTTCTTTGGAGAATCCAGTACCTTAGGGACAAGGTTTCTCGAAGAGAAGGATAAGGAGAAAACATTTTGTATCAATAATTTCAATAAAGTTCATGATAGTCTCTCTATAGGATTTAAAAGATCTTGGAATATTTGTGGTTTGTGAGCAGTTTGCTTGTTTGCTTAGTATTTGTTTCCATTGGAGTCTGTGAACTGGGAATTCAGCAGACTGTTGTTTATTCTCTTATCAACATCCCTGAAGCAATTCCCAAATTCCACTGAAGACACATAAGCATATTTCTATATTTGGGGGGAAAAGCATTTTAGAAAGGGAAAAAAGAGCATGTTAGTATTCAGCAGTTCCTAGGATCATGCTATAAAATGCACTGGGATATGCAATCTACATTATGTAGAATGGCATCTATAATGTTAGAAGTTGGTTCTAAGCTTTCCCACATCACTAGTACAGGAAAATACCCAAAACATAAAATATATATAGTTTCCTTTAATTTTTACTATTTTAGCACTGTAAACATAAATAAAGAAATGAAATGGTGATTCATTTGAAAAGGTCAGTGAGGATCAAAGTCATCTACAGTGAGGATCAAAGTCATCTGCAGCATTGATACTCTGTTCTAGTAGAACAGAGTATCAATGCTGCATACAATACATCAGCTGATCTGGATGTACAATATGTTTTTACTTATCTAAAAGGTAAAGGTTTTGCCTGACAGGCATGTCAGACTATGCAGAGTTCATCTCAAATTCACAGCTTAAGAGCCATCCCTGTCCAAAGATGCTTCTGTGGTCATGTGGCTGGCATGACTATATGCAGAGGACACTCAGAATGCTATTACCTTCCCACTGATGTGGTATCTAGGTATTTACTTGCATTTAGATTCTTTAGAATCGCTAGGTTGGCACAGCTGGAGCAAGTAATGGAAGGGCACTCTGTCACACAGAACTGGGGTCTTGAACCACCAACCTTCTGATAGATAAGCCCATCATCTTAACCACTCTGTTCCTACCTAGGCTTCCTGAGAAAGCATAAATCACAATCTTAGTCCTAAAAACCCTCTTTTATTTATATGGCTATCAGTTTGGCCACTCACAGTCCGCAAGGCTTCACAAACAGTCTGTGAAGATTCTGACATATGTCTGCTCGAGTTGCCACAGTCTTTCAGGGGAATGTCAAAAAACTTTCACCTTATCTCCCTTGAAATGCTGCCAGAGACCTAATTGCCAAATTACTTTTGCAAGGCCAAACTTAGTACAGAGTCAAATAGAACTTTTCAAAGCTTAAACCAACCAGATGAACTAATTGCTTCCTGCAAAGGTTTGTGTCCCATTCGCTCCTCTTTTATGTCTTATGGGAGGGGCCAATCATCTCCAAGCCTTACTCCCAAGTCAACCCTGTTTTCTTAATTGTGCTTGCCTTCTGGCAGCTCTGCGCATGCACATACTGGGAACAGGCTCCCATTGTTCTTCTTCCTTGCTGATGTCAGAGTCCGGAGGCTCCAGAGGCAGCACATAACTACCAGATGGCCTTGGTCTCTCTCGGCCTCCAACGCAGAGCCTTCGTCCAAGCCTTCCCCAGACTCCAGGACTGGCCCATGTTCCTCTCCAACCTCCTCATTATCCAATTCTTCTGTTAGCTCCACAGGCTGCTGGAGGACCACAACACACTCAGCCACTGTGCCACTTACACATTGTGAGATACATTGATCATGAAACTATGACCAATGAATTAGCAAGAATATCTTGCCTGCTTAAAGCAGGGATTTTTCAGGAACAGAGGTCCTTCCTCCTTATAGATTACTATCAACTCTCTACTTTTCTTTCTAACATACAAACGAGTTTTTCCAAATCCATGGAGTTGTAGACATCAAATGCCTTGGACTTATAGTTCATCTCTCCCTGCTTATTTTGTATTGTGAACCTGGATTCCTTTCATGGCTCAATGTTGAACCACTTGAGATATTAACTCATATAATTCTTTGGGCTTGATGAATTGGATGCACTTTGTCTTTCTCAGTTTCCTGACCTCTGACTCTGGAACAGCTCACATCTTGCCCTTGTTTTTGTTTTATTGCCAGCTATAGACCATAAAAGGTGACAATGGACACTATTGATTATAGAGACCCATTGTGAAGGAGAGATCTAATGCATTTTTAACTAGCAAAAACAGCAAACAGAGTTGAATACATGATGGTAGATTATAGTTATAGAAACCCTGCTGAATTGTAATACATAACTGCCAATTATAAATATTTTCTCTTAGTAAGCTGGCTAGATGAAAGGAAAATGTCTTTATATTTCTTCAAGCAGCTTACCTTAGAAATAATATTTGGGCAAGTGAATTCTTACCAAACAAATTGTTGTCCATTCAGTTTGGGATTACAGATTGTACATACTGTAACCTACAAATGAGTGGATTCTAAAAACTCTGACTACATATTATCTTGATCTGTAATTAATGAGTTTTAACAAATTAAATACCAACTAGGAAGGTGATTGCCATTAGAAAAACAATAACTGCATTATAAATGGTCAGAATATATTCAAGATATATATTCAAGATATATTTCTTTATGGGGAGGTCAGAAAAGTCAAGATGGCAGCCACAAACATTCAATTGAAGCTCTACTATGATGGTTTTTTTACTTCCAAATTTCTTAGTTGTAAATTAATTACTCCTAATTAGCATGGGGAAAAGGATCCAGTTGGCATCAATAGACTTTTTTCCCCCAGTTAATTGTTGTGCTAAGAGAGTGAACATTTTCACTGATACAACACTTGGTGACATCTCCAGACACAATATCCATAAGGGGAATCCCTGCAACCAACACTTGATATTTTGCTTTTTTCAAGGCCCCTGATGGCATTGCTAATCACATCACTGCATAATACAAAGTCAGGTCCTATTTCACCAATCAGTGGCAAGGGAAGGCTAAAGGTATTAGCACTTCCAAGTGTTTGGTTATGGTTAATTTACAGCTAGAAGAAAGCGGTGTTTAGTGGAACAAAAAAAGGTCATTGGTGTCTTACTAGGAAGCAATTAAGACAACAGATCAAAGCAATTCAACAAATAACAAAACAGATGCTAAACTTTACTGTAGGAAATCAAAGACCCAGTGATGTATGAAACACCTACAGTGCTCCATGTAAAAGGAGCTATGATAGAAAAACCACAAAACCCTGCAAATTGCTTTGCAGTTTGTATTCATAAAAATTGGCAATAGTTTGTAATAGTCAATCAATCTAGACAATATTATACTATTAACCCAATGCTGTTCATCAAAACTACAAGTAGATTTGCTGCAATTTGTCCAAATAGTGCAATTCATTGTAAAAAGTCAGATCATACTTGGAATACTGCATACAGTTTTGGTTGCCATGATACAACAAAGATGGTGAGATTCTAAAAAGAGTGCATAGCAGAGCAAAAAAGATGATTAGAGACTGGAGACTAATGTAGAATAATATAGAATCACAGAGTTGGAAGGGACCTTGGAAATCTTCTAGTCCAACCCCCTGCTTAGGCAGGACACCCTACACTACTTCAGACAAATGGATATCGAACATCTTCTTAAAAACTTGGAGCATTCACAACTTCTGGAGGCAAGTTGTTCCACTGATTAATTGTTCTGTCAGGAAATTTCTCCTCAGTTCTATGTAGCTTCTCTCCTTGATTTGTTTCCACCCATTGCTTCTTGTCCTGCCTTCAGGTGCCTTGGAGAATAGCTTGACTCCCTCTTCTTTGTGGCAGCCCCTGAGATATTGGAACACTGCTGTCATGTCTCCCCTAGTCCTTCTTTTCATTAAACTAGACATATCCAGTTCCTGCAACCGTTCTTCATATGTTTTAGCCTCCAGTCACCTAATCATCTTTGTTGCTCTTCTCTACACTCTTTCTAAAATCTCAACATCTTTTTTACATCGTGGTGACCAAAACTGGATGCAATATTCCAAGTGTGGCCTTACCAAGTGGTATTAACACTTCACGTGACTTTGATTCTGTCCCTCAGTTTATGCAGCCTAGAACTGTGTTTTTTTGGCAGCTGCTGCACACTGCTGGCTCATATTTAAATGGTTGTTCACCAGGACTCCAAGATCCCTCTCATAATTACTCCTATTGAGCAAGGTGCTACATATACTCTACCTCTGCATTTTGTTTCTTGCCTAAATATAGAACCTTACTTTCATACTTTCACTAAATCATACAAAAAAAGGTTGCAGAACTAGTTACTGCTTGTCTGATCAAATAAAGAGAAGGACTGGAGTCATATATATAGTGTTCCAATATTTGAGGGCTTGAAAGCACCAGAGGGCAGGACAAGAAATAATGGATGGAAGTTTTTCAAAGATTGATCAAACCTAGAATTAAGGAAAACTTTCCTGACAGTGAAATTGTAGGTGCTCCATCATTGGAAATTCTTAAGAGAAAAAAATTGGATAGCCATTGCGTGGAACGATATAAGTCTCCTATATCAAGGGGATGGATCAAAAGACTTCCAAGGTTCCTTCCAACTCTGGTATTCTGTAATTCTATAATTCTACAATGACAGTGGAATAATATGGCATTTATGCATGAGCATAAATTACAAAGCTTTTTTCCCCTTCCCCATCTTTCTCTCTCTATCCTTTCAAATTGTCTTCTGGTAAGATCTAATTTTTTTTTTTTTAGATTTCACACTTTTTCTATTTTTCTGCTTGAGATGGAAAAAAAAAACAAATTTGCCTTGACCATGGCCAGAATATGTTCTTAGGAAGGAGAAAAAGTGCTTATTTCAGGGGTCAAAAGAAAATAAGGTCTTATTTTCTGGGAAACATGGTATTCAAAAGATGCAAGAACTATGCCACATGTTGTTTTCTTTTTCTTTTTCTTTTTTTTATTTTAAACCCATAAACACATCAACAAAAACAAACACATAACATTAAAAACAACATAGGAACAATAAGTTCCATCGTATGTCATACAGCAGTTCCGAATCGGTTTCTTTGCAGTTAGTGTTTTCCCTACTATACATTTCTATCTTTCATTCATAATCTCCTTATTCGTTATCCATTTGTATGTACATTTCTTGGTTTATTTAAACTTAGCTACTTATGGCCAGATATTATTTACCTATATTATGCTATATATTTTTACTGTCATTTGTTCTCTTACATACAGATTATAGATATACATTCACATACTTTCAAAGATGTGATCTGAAGTGGACATGACAGAAAGATAAATGCCATAAACAGATTTTACAGCAGTTACTAATACGACAGGGTGTTTTCAATGCCATGTGTCCAAACCTGATTCCTGCAGAAGAAATAGAATATCAGTCAAATCTGAAGCTTTGTATCTTTAAGAGCTTGCTCACCTTTTGGAATCTGAAATTACATTTTTGAATTCCAAAACCTTTCAAATTAATACACCCTGTCGTATTAGTAACTGCTGTAAAATCTGTTTATGGCATTTATCTTTCTGTCATGTGCACTTCAGATCACATCTTTGAAAGTTCACTGACTATCTTTGCTTCATCACCCTCTTCTCCTTCACACAGAAGCTTTTAAAATCATGATGCCAATTATTTGGTACTTATATCTATCACATAGGCTTTGAATTCAAGCCTTTCTTTAGTTCCTGACATACTGTCAAGCACTGGGGAAATCAGAAAGTCCAGGCAGTTCAAATGAGTATAAAAATTAATTGCAAGCTTAAGCGCTCTATAAGAATCTGAACTACTAATGGCTAAAGCAAATTGCAATAGATAAAAGTTAGAAAGAATTCAAGGTGGGCTGGACTTCAATCTCTTGTGGGTGCAAAGGGACTCATGGCTGATGATGCATTTGAGCCCTCTTCTCAGGCTTAGTCTGGTCATCTCCTACACATATCACTTGATGATATTAAACATCCACTGACACCTCCCTAGATATTCATAAATTCTGTCCTACTTGTTTTTTTTTTAAAAAAAGTTATTTTAATTAAGTCCTAATTGGTTTTTTAAATTTTTTTAATTAAAAAAAATGAAAGTGATCTATGGTAGCATTCTGCAAAATTAAGCACAAATCTCAAAAATAATGTATCTGTGTAAAGCTTCTGTGCCTTGCATAGATGTCGGAGACATTCTTAGAGAATAACCCAGGCCTGTATCTATTTCCTCAGAAAACAAAAATGGTAAGCTGACTTGTCAGAAGGTATGTGGAGTCAGGGGGCATCGTAGAGAAATCCTTAACAGTTTGACCTTAAATGACTGCTTTATGATTGGCCATTTTTTAATTTATTTATTTATTCCTCTAGTTAAAGAATCAGAGATACAATTAGAATCTTATCAGATATCAGATTACAAAGAGAAGGAGGAGGCTAGAAGTTGGAGTGGGAGGGAGGAAGAGAGAGGTTGCTTAGCAAAATGCAATTTCTAGGTGAATCTTTTTTCCAAAAGGTTTGATGAACTCATAGAGACCATGGAAAACATTCTGAAGAAACCAATCCTAAATACTTTAGTTCCACAAAAGGAATTTGTTTTTAAAGCAGCAGATTTGTTGGCAAGAAATATAGACTCAGAAACAATACAAACCATATAGATTGCAGAACATGCTCATAGTGTGATTCTCTGACAATAAACTGCCAGGAAGAAACCTGGATTCAGAAACAGCAGAGATGAGTTTATATATATTCCTGAAGCTCAATCCCGTTCTTTGGTATAATATAGAGAACTTTCTGGATGGTAAATGGGTCTTTTTAAAGGGGTTTGGAGGAGAGACAGGAATAAACTTATTACATTTAATTGGAGAAAATCTCACTTGGCTTTTGGGGGGAAGATAGATTGCTTTTGGAGATTTATCTTATTGTATTTAATCAATCAACAATTGGTAAGAGATGGCATTAAGAAACAAATGTGGGTTTGTTAAACAATCAGGGTTACAACCAAAATCTTATCAAATTATATGAAATATATTAATGAAAAAAGCTAAATTGGAGAGAAAGGGAAAGTGAATTGAGATTTTGTCACTGACATTCCTCTTTCCCACAAGTAGCTATTGGTAGCCAATTCCCTGTAAAGCAAATATAACAAAAGTTTCTTTATTTTTAACTCGTTCCTGGATGGGTCAAAAAGTCCTAAGATTGTAGTCACAGCAACTAATTGAAGCTCTGGCCCTTTTATGTGAGCAAAAAGGTTAGGTGTTTTGATTGTGTACCCAATCACTACTTTTGATCAATCTGTGAGCCCTGCTACCCTACCCATTTATTCCATTTCCTTTTAGAATCACCAGATTCTAATTCCTTCAAAAACTCCATCCAACTATCTTTCTTCCAGAAGAAGATCTTCTGAAAAAGTCTAAAAGAGGTGTTTCTCAGTGTCCCTGACCTAACCCCTGTGTGTGTTCTGACCTAGGCTTCCCAAAAGCATGAAGCAGATTCCTCATCCCAATAAAACCTTTTTTATTTAGGTTAAAGAGAATTCCTCTCCAAGAAAGTCCCGGCAAACAGTCTTTCATTAGATTTCACAACTGGAGGTCCTTGGAGAGTTGCCAGGCTAATATCTTCCAAATGCCATGCTGTAGCAGCAAGAAGTAAGGAACAGGTCTTCACCCTAATGAACTGAACTAATTGTCTCTTGCAAATTTCTCTCCCCTTTCGCTTCTCTTTATTCCCTCTGGGAGGGGCCATTCACTATCCATCTGTGCCTTTACTCCTGAGTCGGCCCTTGTTCCTTAACTGTTCCTTCTCCTGGAAGTTCTGTGTATGGGCACATTTGGAGCAGGTGCCAGCTGTTCTTCTGCCTCACTGGTAGCCAACCTGAAGGCAACTGATAACTGTTAGATGTCCCTGGCCCCATCTCTGCCTCTGACGCAGACCACTCATTGGAACCTTCCCCAGACTCCAGGACTGGCCCATGTTCCTCCCCAACCTCCTCACTGTCTGAGTCTGCAACCACCTTCGCTGGCTGCTGACAGGCCACAACAGTGTGTAAAATGGATTTATGTTGGCCTAGTCAATGTTAGGTTAGCTAAAATTACCCATTACGTACAACTTCTTCTGTTTAGCATTTTGGCTTGAATTCCATCTGTGCTAGCAGATAGTTCAGACCCTTCTTGGTGAAGTTTCCCTTATGCTTTTCACATTTCTTGTAGCAGGAGTGAGAATCTGTTGAAGGGATGCTCTTAAGCACCTCAAGGAGGGATTCTCACTAATGAATATCAATGAAAATGCTGAATTCTTTGAAAGACGTTCTGCTGAAGCAAGACTCTTAACTCTTAACTTGAGAAGGAAGAGTGCCACCTACTGAATCATAAGCTCAATTCCTTTAGCTCATACTTTTACTTATCTTTTACTAAACTTTAAACCAATCTGTACACTTTTAAATTTAAGAAAAGCCAACTTCTGTATCTTTGAGTTGTTGTTTTTTTACATGGCAAAATAGAGATGACAGGGAATGAGGGCAGAACAATGCTCTCAATTCAGTTAGAGATGGGGGAAAAATCACTCTTTTTCTGATTCATCTCATATTTACTTTATCCATCATTGTCCCTTTATGATGCATCACAATAATTGACACATTTATTTTCCTTTTTAAAATAAATAGATCTGCATGAACGTTCATTCTTAACAAAGGATCCCCGTCCAAAAAAAATTCCCAATATCAACCTACCACACAAAAAAATGATTTTTCTTTTAAACTATGTCTATTAACTTTATGCGGCAAGAATGGCATCAGAAGATTTGGGAAACATGGATGAAGGTAAAGGTTCCCCTTGCACATATGTGATAGTCATTCCCGACTCTAGGGGGTAGTGCTCATCTCTGTTTCAAAGCCGAAGAGCCAGAGCTGTCTGAAGACGTCTCCATGGTCATGTGGCCGGCATGACTAAATGCCGAAGGCACACGGAACGCTGTTACATTCCTACCAAAGGTGGTTCCGATTTTTCTACTTGCATTTTTAAATGCTTTTGAACTGCTAGGTTGGCAGAAGCTGGGAGAAGTAACAGGAGCTCCCGTTACCTGCCACTAGGGATTTGAACCGCTGACCATCTGATCGACAAACTCTTAGCCACTGAGCCACTGCGTCCCTTTTTGGGGATATACAATACAATACAATAGCAGAGTTGGAAGGGACCTTGGAGGTCTTCTAGTCCAACCCCCTGCCTAGGCAGGAAACCCTATACCATTTCAGATAAATGGCTATCCAACATCTTCTTAAAGACTTCCAGTGTTGGGGCATTCACAATTTCTGGAGGCAAGCTGTTCCACTGATTAATTGTTCTAACTGGAACACTGCTATCCTGTCTCCACTAATCCTTCTTTTCATTAAACTAGACATACCCAGTTCCTGCAACCATCCTGCATATGTTTTAGTCTCCAGTCCCCTAATCATCTTTATTGCTCTTCTCTGCACTCTTTTTAAAATCTCAACATCTTTTTTGCATCGTGGTGACCAAAACTGAATGCAGTATTCCAAGTGTGGCCTTACCAAGGCATTATAAAGTGGTATTAACACTTCATGTGATCTTGATTCTATTCCTCTGTGTATGTAGCCTAGAACTGTGTTGGCTTCTTTGGCAGCTGCTGCACACTGCTGGCTCATATTTAAATGGTTGTCCACTAGGACTCCAAGATCCCAGTAACTACTATTGAGCAAGGTACCACCTATACTGTACCTGTGCATTTCGTTTTCCTTGTCTAAATGTAGAACCTTACATATAAAAGCCTATTAATAATAAGGAGATTATTTTTATTTATTTGTTGATTACTATCTCATCAAGGGTCCATATTGTTGTTTCTGCACATATATGTCAGACTTTGTTAAGATAGTCTAGACTAGAAATGGTCAATAATTCAAGAGCTCTAATTAATAGACTTTATCAGAAGAAGGTTGTATTGCAGGTATCCCACCAAGTGCTCTGCTTTCAAATGAAACATGTACACATAGGCAATTAAGCCAGAAAACTCTTGTCTGTTCCTCTTGATTTTTTTCTATGACAAAGATTGTCCTTTTTTTTTCCTTTTTGGTGAAGTGGGATAGTTCACTGTCTCTTTCCTATTGGTGAGAGAGAGACATTTTAATTTGAGATCATTCATCACTTAAAACACAGAAGACAGTATTTACTGACTTAGAGGCAAAGATGCTCTTATATTTCTTCTCTAAGCCATATACAAAGGTATTTTCTGACTTTTTTAAAAAAAATGAAAAGCAATTGTTGGAAGCAATAATTCAATGATGCATTCTTGGGAAATAAAAAATGGGAATCACATTATATCCTGGCTTAACATGTGCATCAGTGGTAGGTTCCTACTGGTTTGGACTGGTTTGACTGAACCAGTAGTGGTTTGGCACCCTGGTTCACTGGAACCAGCAGAAGTCCAGGCCTGCCACGCCCCCGAACTGATTCTCCGGGTGGCACTATAGTCGCTGCCATCTTGTTTTTTGCTTCTGCGCATGCACAGAACAAGTTTTATTGCAGCGCACATGAGCACGCATTAAGTCCGTGTGCGAAACACCCATGAGCAAACCAGCAGTAGTGTCGTAACCCACCCCTGATCTGCATGCAGAGAAAGGAGCGGAGACACCCGTTTTATTCCACCCATTTTATCCCTTAACAACCCCCCCATCCTTAATATTAATTAACCACTTTAGGGTCTCTGGAGCAACGAAAGGAATATCAAGTTTAAAAGTTTCTCAAAATTGAAATTGAACTGCATCTATCAAAAATGCTTTGCTTCTGTTTCCTAAAAGATATTATTGCTCTCTGGCAATATCTGAATCTTTCAGTTATGAAGAATTATGGTAGCTGGCCTTTTCTGTTTACTAACAAACATCTTGAATACCAAACTGGCACTTGACAGAATAACCAGAATGTACAAGCAGAAAATCAATAAAGGAGGATCTCCAGATGGGCCACTGAAGCTCAGAAGACACCGGTTTACCGGTCACAGTGCCAATCACTGATCAAAAAATGTAAAGCTAGCTAACCATGAACAGAAACAATGTTGAGACAGATGCATGGTTGCCTTGCATGTAATGATTGGGGGGTTTTTTGGTATCAGTTTCCTGTAGTTCAAATTCTGTGATGTATTTTGTTTTTTAACGGCAGATGGTAGAGGGGAAGAAGAATGAAGGAAGAAAGGGAGGGAGCAGTGGACGGATGAAAAAAAGGGAGGAGAAAAGAGGTATGCAGGCAGAGTTTACGTTTTGTTTTCTTTTTGCCTATCTAACCTTCATTCTGTCATTAAGCTTCGGAAATTCTAAATGTGCATTTGTCCCTTAACATAACATTTTACTTGTTCGCATATAAATGACATTCATGTCAACATTCTGAAATCATTACTTGCAAGTTAGCATTTTATTGCTAATGCATTCTGCCACCCTTACCTTCCAGTTTTACGGTGCTCTAATTATAGCCCCTAGGCCTTTCTGTGGTCTTCTGCCTCTTCAAATGGAGTTCAGTTCCAACTGAGTTCTGCCCATTAAAACCCCCTGCTGAGTTATTGATTATTAAGGTAATGCACTTTTACTGCAGTATCTTAAACATGGAAATAGAATAATGAATGGCTTATAATAGGACACTGTGCTGCCAGCTTGCCCCCACCCACCTCCTCATCTTTTCCCAAGAGATGTTTCCTAGATTATTTTTTACCAAGTTCTAAATGTAAAAAGTGTTTTTAGTTCATTGGTTCAGATAGATTGTGGATACAGTTGTAAGTATATTGCTGTGCACAAGAAGAGAAAAATAAAAAGAAACTCTTGAAAATTCAATGGGTTTTTTTAAAAAGCTAAAGTTCTCTGCAGTTCTACACTATTTAATAATAATAAAAATAGTGACCTTGGTGTTCATAAAATACTTAAGGATACCTGATCTATATAGATGAGAATAAAAGTAATCAGGAGCTAAAGGTTTTTTTATTAGATAGAAAGGGGGAAATAGCTCAGGTTAACGTCACTATATGTATTTGCTATTTTGCTAAACAAAAGCCTACAGAAAGGGAACCAGTGGTGGGTTTCAAAAATTGTTCGAACCTACTCTGTGGGTGTGGCCTCCTTTGTGGGAGTGGCTTGCCGCCCATGTGACCGGATGGGAGTGGCTTGCCGCCCATGTGACTGGATATGAAGATGCCGATGACACTTGTCAGAACCACCTTAAATTATCTCACACACAGCACTGGCATGCATAAGAATATGATGTACATCTGTTTTTTAAAAGGCATCTTTGGTTTGCGTTAAAACAACTTCAACACACAAAATGTTCTGATTGCACCACAAACACAGTAGTCATCCTTACCTTTCACAGAGGCACTGAGTTTTTTATAAATATGAGCATGATAGTATAGAATAATCATATCCAAAGACCAGTGGTGGGTTTCAAAAATTTTTGGAACCTCTTCTGTAGGTGTGGCCTGCTTTCCGGGTCCATTGGTGGAACCTCTTCTAACCTGTTCGGTAGATTTGATGAACCGGTTCTACCGAATAGGTGCGAACTGGTAGGAACCCACCTCTGAAGGGAACATATGGTACAAGGACTGCTGTGAATGCTTCACTAACAGCAAATACTTATTTGACCCTGCAAGACATTAACTATCTATCTATCTATCTATTATCTATCTATCTATCTATCTATCTATCTATCTATCTATCTATCTATCTATCTATCTATCTATCATCTATCTACCTACCTACCTACCTACCTCTACACACACACACACACACACACACACACACACACACACACACACACACACACACACACATATATATATATATATATATATATATATATATATATATATATATATATATATATATATATAACATTTTGACAGCATTGAAAAAAACCTGACGTACACCAGACCCTCACACTTACAACTATTGCAGCCCTCCCTAAGTCACATGATCAAAATTCACTTGGCAACTGGCAGGTATTTGTGATGGTTGCAGTTGTCCCAAGGTCATGTGATCACCATTTGAGACCTTCCTAGCCATTGACAAGTGAAGTCAATGGTAGAAACTGGATTCACTTAATAACAGTGTGAATCACTTAGCCACTGCTTAACAACCGTAAGAAAAAAAGATCATAAAATTGGACATGACTCACTAAACAACCATGCTTAGCAAGAGAAATTCTGGTCCAATTGTGCTCGTAAGTAGAGAATACATGCATTGACTGTCTAAGAGCTGCTCAATGGCACATTTGACAAGGCAATGACTGACAGAGGACATAGCACTATTATTTAGATTTTGAAAGGACTTGTTATTTTTCTTCCATGTTTCTTCCATGGGGATTGAACAGTTTTCCAGTTCTTTTTTCCACCAAGACCAATGTTTGTGTTTCCCACCTCAAAAAGGCAGTTGACCATATCACCAACTTCAACAAACTCATTGCTAAATCTTAGTGACATAGTAAAAAGCAGCTCAGAGCTTCAAGGACCATAAATGACTTGGGGTGTGAGTTCCCAGCATCTATTTCTGTATCTGTTTCAATATATATTCTATCAGTTTAATTAATTTGATAGTAAAATGGATCTGGCCCACTATCAAATTCCCACTGGATGACTACCCTTTATAACCCTAATGCCATTTTGAATTGCATTTAAGGACTTGAATGTACATACAAATACAAACTATACCAGTGATGGCTAACCTTTTTGTCAAGGCGTGCCAAAAGGGGAGGGATCGTGGGGGGTGGCACACGTACGTGCCCACACCCATAATACAATGCGCTCCCCCATGCATGCATGCACAACACCACATCACACCATGCATGCGCCCAGGCCTCACTGAAGCCTGCAGACTTTCGGTGTGCGCATTGCACCGTTTTGTGCCCTCCGCAGGCTTCAGGTGGCAGTGGCTTGGCAGTCATGTGACCGGGTGGGAGTGGCTTGCCAGCCATGTGACTGGGTGGGCGTGGCCAACTTGCAAAATGTGATGAAACTCACTTAACAATGCTCTTGCTTAGCAACCAAAATGTTGGCTCAGAAACTCTGGCATTTGAAGCACGCAAGTCTTAAAGCTGTCAAGTTACAAGACCCTTGCACCCCTAACCCTTTAGAAAAAAAACCCAGGGGTGTGCAAACGTGACAGCTTTAAGACTTGTGGACTTCAACTCCCAGAATTCCTGCGTACATACATACATACATACATACATACATACATACATACATACATACATACGCAATTTTTATGACTCACCAGCATCTGCATCTATAGATAAAAGTATGCCAATAAAATGTACATTCATTTCACTGTCTCCCATCTATGATCCAGCTAGAAGTATTCATCCAGCTACGATTTTTTTCCACATTTAAAATGACCTTCATCTTGACAATATTCATGTTACATTTAGCGTAAAAGATAGGTAGTAGATATTGCATATCAAACATTTTGTGTATCGTCTTAAAACATGCTCACTAAATATCAGAATTCCATATGATACCAAACAGAAAATTATTTTTCCTATAAAAAAAAATGTACTGGGAAAATGGAATTAATTCATTGCATCATATTGTTCTTACCTTGATATGTACTTTAAAAAAAAATTAAGATGAATGATAATCTAACTAGTTTCCTTCTCTTGCTTTCTTAATGTTATCACATTTCAGAACCTAAAAAGCCTCTAGTATTTGATCGACCTCTTAAATCAGTGACAAGAGATGAAGGCAAGATCCTGCAACTTGCTTGCCATGTAGTTGGATCACAACCCATTAAGATCCAGTGGCTCAAAGCTGGGAAAGAGCTTATATCAGTGTTCCTCAACCTTGGCAACTTGAAGATGTCCGGCCTTCAACTGGCTGGGGAATTCTGGGAGTTAAAGTCCGGACATCTTCAAGTTGCCAAGGTTGAGGAACACTGGCTTGGATCCTCTGATAAATGCAGCTTCAGGTTGGCAAATAGAACAGCTCTCTTAGAGATCCTGGAAGTTACTAAAACTGATTCTGCAGAATATGTGTGCAAAGCCTCAAATGCAGCTGGAAGTGATTCTTCTAAGTCAAAAGTGGCAGTGAAAGGTACAATTAAATTGAATATTTAAAGAGAGAACAACAATTCAAAGGCTGCCTGATCTTCCATCGCTCGCTCGCTCTTTCACCTGCCCGGATCGCCTTAGCGCCACTCTGGCAAGTTCAGGGAAGTCCTAGGAAGCTGGCTGCACCGCACAAGCTACCGCCCATGAACGGTGACGGAACAGGCGGGGGAAGCAAGCGAGGGGGGCATGGCAGGCGCTCCATGAGGAACCTTTTCTAACCGGTTTGGTAGATTTATGGAACCTTTTCTACCGAAGAGGTTAGAACCGGCAGAAACCCAGCCCTGCTCCAGAGGCTTCAGGAGGGCGAAAAACAGCTGAAAGTCAAGGCTGAAAATCAGCTGGAACTGACAGGGCAAGCCTCACATGCCCTCAGAAATGGTTCTGTGTGCCACCTGTGGCACACATGCCATAGGTTCGCCATCACGGAACTATATCTAACCTTCAAATCAAATTAGAACATTTCTGTATGTACTAGATGTACTTGAGCATACACGTACACACATATACATAGATATAGATACTCATACGTACTATATATATCTGTTTTAACAGGGTACATCTCTGAGTTACATGTCTGAGATCATGCTTTCTGAGAAACACAGGAATATTTTGAATAGGAATACTGCTTTGTTATGTTAACATTGGCCAATATTAATCCAAGAATCTGAAGAGTCCCTATGATGGAAAAGGCTGTTGAACAGACACAAAAGTAAAGGCTGTACAGAAACGTCATCTCTGTCCCCATACTTTCTGTATTTTGATCTATAATTTCAAGTCTCTTTTCAATTCTCTCTGTAATTATTAAAACTTTTTGAATTTCTAAGAAAATTCTCTGCAAAGTTAGTGCCTTTTCTTCTTCACATTGTGCCATTTTCAAGGTTATAAACACTGCCAAAACATCCGCAACTTTTTAGGTCAAACAAATTCAGTGGAGTTTTTCAAATCAAAGCTTTCTCTTTCCTTCAAAGGAACATCGCTAACACTTAACTTGCTTTGAATTTTCATTGAATATTCTACCATGAACTTAAAATCCCTTTCCTGGTAAGTCATTGCTAGATCGGAATCTTCCACTGCTAGATCAGATTCTTTCTTTCAATGTGCATTATTTTGCATTTGTATGTATGAATTGCTTTTTACCATTTTAAATCCAATAACCCCACTTATAGAGAACATCTTTTAGCATTAGATTGTACCAGTGGTAAAATTCTTTTTTTTTACTACCAGTTCTGTGGGCGTGGCTTGGTAGGTGTGACATGGCTTAGTGGGCAGGGGAAGGGTACTTCAAAATCTCCACTCCCACCCCACTCTGGAGGAAGGTTACTGCAAAATACCCATTTCCTCCCCACGGTGGGGCCAGTCAGAGATGGTATTTGCTGGTTCCCCAAACTACTCAAAATTTCCGCTATCGGTTCTCCAGACCTGTCCAAACCTGCTGAATTTCACCCCTGGATTGTACCCCACCCTCACTATCCACAGTTTGAGAAAGCTCTTTAGGAATATCTGAAGGTTTGGGTGACATCTATTTGTGTTCATTTATCAGCATAGCTGATTTTTCCTTCTTCCTTGAAACCTCCATTATATACTGTTTGAGTCTTTGAAATATTTTGTGAAAGTTTCAAAGGACAGGAGAAAGGAACTTCTTAAGAACTATTTTAAGCAACTTCTTAAGAAAGAACAAATAAAAAAAGTAGTTGAAATAAAAGCCTAGAAAATAAGTTAGGTATTTGAATCACCTTAAAGGCCTCTGAGTTACTTCCAAAATACACAATAGAATAGGGAAAACTGGATGTTTTTCACAATGAAGAGAAATTAACAGAACTGGAGCTGTGATATATAAATTGTATTCCTGTAATTCAGAGGGAGGGAAAAGGTAGCCATGTGGCCGGATGGCACTCAATTATTCAGACTGTTTTGTTTATTTTTAAAAGGGAGGAGGAAGGACAAAGACTATAAAGTTCATCAAAGGAGAGTTTTCCAAGAGGAGATAAAACTCCTGTTCAAATAAAAGAGTATTTATTTATCCTAATAAATAATAATAAATGCATAAATAAAAGGAGGGAGAAATCTCTTGCTCTGAGAAAATCTGAAGCCAAGTATAGTTTCATCACTCAGAAGACCTTTTTTTCTGTGTTCACCTCCCAAGGTTTTCTAACAACCAAGGATTATTAGTATAAAGAGTGAAAATAAATAATTATGCCACACCAATTAGGTGCAAGCAATCTTGCATACGAATTCAGATATTCAGAAAACCAGGTTTCAGCAACTCATTGCTACAAATACGTTCCAGGATTTTTTTCCCCAAGTTATGTAATTCTTTTCTTAGCCCCTATGCTTCTAAAACCTACACTTCTTTTCGACACTTCTATTTATGAGGGAGGATGAAGCCAAGAAGAACAAGTTCCCAGATGAAATTGTCAATAAATTCAGACCCAGAATACATACAAGAGCATAACCAAAATTAATTAATGGATGGATGGATGGGTTTTATTGCCCAAAGTTATGACAATGGTATTTGGGCCAAGGGTCATTTGAAGATTAAGCAAAGTCAAAGAGAAGATATTGGCTAATGGCTGTAGATGCAGCAACGGAATGAAATATCCAACCTCACAAGCAAGATGCATAAAGGACATTTCATATTGCCACTGCTCTTAGTCTACTCTCTGTTGGGGCTCTCATACATATTTGCATTGGGATCAGCTGTGGCACTATGGAAATTACTGTAAATGTGGTTTTGGATCAGGAATGCATGTTTGTTTATAATTGTTGGCAGGATATCAATTTCCCATTGGGAGAATCTCTTCCTCGGTATGTCCCTCAGCTCCTCAGGGTGACCTCATTTTTTTATTTTTTATTTTTAGGTTAAGCCAATTTTATCATTGTTCGTGCAATATGAATCATAGAATGCATATTGAAGTACTGGGGCTTTGCACAATCATGCATGTAATGCTTTCTCTGGTTTTATTGTTTAATTAACCTTTAGCCATGGTGGCACAGTGGTTAGAATGCAGTATTGCAGACTATCTCTGCAGACTGCCAGCTGCCTGCAATTTGGTGCTTCAAATCTCACCAGGCTCAAGCCTGATTCAAGGGCCTCCATCCTTCCCAGGTGGGTAAAATGAGGACCCAAATTGTTGGAGGCAATATGCTGACTCTGTAAAAACTGATTAGAGAGGGATGTAAAGCACTGTAAAGCAGTATATAAGTCTAAGTGATATTGCTATTGCTATTAAATCTTAACCCCCACTCCCCCATGATGAGTAAGTAAACAAAATAATATGGGAAACATGGTTGTTTGCTTCAAATAATTTTATTTATTTATTTTATTATATTTTTATCCCACTTTATTCCTTTAAAAGTAACTCAAGGCAGTAAACATACCTAATATTCCTTCATCCTCCTGTTTTCCCCACAACAATAATCCTGTAAAGTGGTTTGGTTGATTTCAAGGAGATTGACTGGTTTGGTTTGGTTGCGTTTATTTATAGGCCGCCCTTTTCCCTGAGGGGACTCAGGGCGGCTAACAACTTATGGGAGGGGAAGACATACAATAACATAAAAATACAATATATAACTAAGATCAAACAACATTCATTCAATATTCGGGCGGGGGCAAACTATGGTCTTTACCCTAAGGTGACCAGATTTTCAGATTGGAAAAGAGGGACACCCTTGACCGGGGGGGGGGGGGGGGGGGGGCTTGATTAAAAAAACTTTTTTTGTCAAAAGGTCACCCCAGGACACTGAAACCAGAATAAATACGAATCTGTTGCCAAACAAAATTTTGATCACGTGACCATGAGGATGCTGCAACGGTCGCTAAGTGTGAAAAATGGTCGCAACGGTCGCTAAGTGTGAAAAATGGTCATCAGTCACTTTTTTCAATGCCATTGTAACTTTGGTCACTAAATGTTTTCCCCCTCCTCGAGACTCCTCACTTCTTCCTTCATTCCTCTTGCTTATCTACCTTCACCTTATCTGTCTTCTGCTCTTTCCCTCTCTTCCTTCCTTCCTCCCTCCTTCCATCCTCTTCTTTCCTCACTCACTCCCTTCCTCCTTTTTTCTCTTCCTTCCTCCTTCCATTCTTTATACGATATAAAATTCAATGAGGGTGAAACACACAAAATCTGGCAAAGCTGCCTTGCACCAACCTGGCCTGCCCATAGAATAGCAGCCACTTTGAGACACATAAACCTGGTTTGAACATATTGCATCACAAAGATGTGCAAAGATCACATTTGCAAAAAGGAACATTTCTTGTAGTAAATACATTTTATAAACAATTTAAAAGTAAAAATCCCCCCAAAATAATAAAAAAGGTATTCTATAAATAAAAGAAATCCTTAAAAACCATTGTTAAGTATTACACCAGCAATAATTTATACTGTCACCATTTCAAACTATCATCAGAAATACGAATCTGTTGCCAAACATCAACATTTTGATCGCGTAACCATGAGGATGCCACAACGGTCGCTAAGTGTGAAAATGGTCGCTAAGTGTGAAAAATGGTCATCAGTCACTTTTTTCAATGCCATTGTAATTTTGGTCACTAAACAGCCATGTTCCTGACTTAACAACCACCATGATTCACTTAACGTGGCAATAAAAGGTCGCAAAATGAGGCAAAAATCATTTAACAAACGTCTCCCTTAGCAACAGAAATTGGGGGATCAATCCTGGTCGTAAGTCGAGGATTACCGGTAGCCAATTGCAAAAGGCAACTTTACTTGGAACAGGTGAGATTGTGCCCGGATCCCTTTCATGCCAACATATCCATCTTCTGCTCTTTCCCTCTCTTCCTTCCTTTCTCCTTCCATCATCTCCTTTCCTCACTCACTCCCTTCTTCCTTTTTTCTCTTCCTTCCTCCTTCCATTCTTTCAGCTTCATTTCTTTTGCCTATCTACCTTCTCTGTCTTTCTGCTCTTTCCATTTCTCCCTTCCTCTTTGCTTTTGTTCCTTTCTCCTTCCCTCCTTTCCTATTTCTTGCTTCTTCCTTCCTTCTGCCTATCTACCTTCACCTTCTCTGTCTTTCTGCTCTTTCCCTGTCTTCCCCTTTCCTCCCTCCTTCCCTTCTTTCCTTTCTAGTTCCATCCTTTCTTCTTTCCTCTCTCCCTCTTTTTTCCCTTCCTTCCCCCTTCCTCTTGCCTATCAACTTCATCCTCTTTGTCTTTCTGCTCTTTCCCTCTCTTCCCCTTTTCTTCCTACCTCCTTCCTTCTCCCTCCCTTCTTCTTTTTCTTCCTTTCTTCTTCCATCTTCCTCCTTCTCCTTCCATTCTTTCTCCTTCCATCCATCTTTTCTCCTTCCATCTTCTCCCCCCTCCCTTCTTCTTTTCCTCCCCCCTCCCTCCTTCCTTCCTCTCCTTCCCTTTCTCACACACAGGAAGGGGAGGGGGGCTATCTAGTCGCTTTCACAGCATAATTTCTTTATCTAACTTTTAAAAAACAGTGTGCAAATCAAACGAGATTTTCGTAACCTGCGAAGCACCAAGTTATTTCATTTCATTTTCATTTATTTTATTTGTATGCCGCCCTTTTCCCCGAGGGGGACTCAGGGCGGCTCACAAGCTAAATTAGCTTAAACCAAGCTAATGCTAAAATGGATTTAGGGAATTCCTGGAAGCTTGGCATTCAGAGAAATCAGCCAGCAGTGAGCACCCAGAAATAAATCACATTTATACACTATTCAAAAACAGACAATAAAAAAGCTAAGAAGAAAATATCGTCTCCAGCTACCAAGACTGGGGTAAGCAGGAATTAACTCCAGACAATGAAGCAGAAAACAATAGTCGAATCAACCAAGGAGAAAACCACGCACACACACTCCTCCACCAATATGGAAAGGCAAGCTAATGTATATAAATAGGGAGCAAACCTCGTACTCCCTACCAGTGATGTTATCACCTAGTTGGGGAATGAAAGGTGTGGAAGCAAGCAGCCAAGTTCAGAGAGAACAAGGACTCCACAGACTAGCAAAGTGCACCCATGAACACTAACTACAGTCAGAAGGCGTGACAAAAATTCCTCCATCTTACCACACATGGACAGATTCAGCCATGGGAAACTAATCGTGTTTTAGGTAAACCCGGTCCCAAAATAGTAGGATCTCCTGGAAGTTTGATATTCAGACACAAGACATATGAAGATAAACCACATTTACCTAACTTTCAAAAGACACATAACTTAGGAAACAAAAAGACTACAACGCAACCTCTAAAACTACGATATATAAACAAGGTGCCAACCTCACATTCACTAGCACTGATGTTACCTAGTTGAGCAATGAACCACCTGAAAGAAAACAAACAGATTGCGAGAGGACGTTCAGACCTTTACCCACAAGACTGGTTTCCTCAAATGGTTTATATCTGCAAATAGGATGTTTTTACTATGTATGCCTGAAATTTTGTGGAATTAGAGCAGTGAAAATATTCCTACATAAAACATGTTTTGCTCCCCAGCTCTGCCTCCTTCTCTCCTTCTAGTAAATCATGACCAAGAGGTACAACCTATGAGACTCCTGATGAATAATACAGCGGACTGTTTAAGACCATTTAATGACAATGACAGAACTTGGGGAGGTGTGGTTCAGGCAGGGGCTCGAATGACTCACAGTAAGTGCACTATTTCTCTTTCTGACTGGTCATGCAGCGAAGAATTAAATGAGCCTCAGTCCACTGTCCTGAACATCCAAGAGCAAGGACTGCACAAATATAAGTTTTAAAATGATTGTCCTCTTTGGCATGTACTTTGGCAAAGCACATTCAGTATTATGTAGCATTAAAACAGTGAGAAAACGTATAAATACTTTGAAGGAAATTGAGCAAAAAGTCTGACTTTGAAAATCTATACAATTTCAATTGGTGAGAAGAAGCACTAGGCTGAAAGTGCAGGTTTGGGAGTAGCACGTGCCGCAATCATCTACATCAAATGCTTCGGTCATTGGATAACAAGCATCAGGGAAGATGGAAGGAGGATTCTTAGCCTGGAAATCATGGGGGGGGGGCTGGGGGCTACGTAGTTTTTTAGCCAGCACAGAGCCTGGCTGGGAGCCTTTAGTCTGCCTTCAAATCTGCTTTTGAAAGGATGAAGTTTTTCAAAGGCGGACACGGGTAATGCGGGGGGGGGGGGGATCTGATTGACGCGCTACCCGGCAAAACCCAGCACTGAACGCGGGGAAAAGGGAGGCAGCAGCGCTCAATGCTTATTGCCGGTGGTGCCAAACTCCCCGTGGAAGGAAGGAGGCCCGGGGGCTCCAGGGGGCTCCTCTCTTCCTGCAGGCACCAGGCGGGGCCCTCGGGGGAAAGGTCAGGAGGGACGGGGGAGGCTGTCACTCCGGCCTCCAGCGCAGAGCAGCCTTTTCCTCCCCGTTTGGATGGGCGAAAACCCCGCCCGCCTGGCTTCAGGTCCACCCCCGGCAAACACGCCGCCCAGAGGGGAGCGGAGTCACCCGGCCGCCGCTGCCGCCCTGCCCATTGCCTTTCGCGGCTTGGCCCGCGCGCGAGAGCGGGGCTCTTCAAGCGGGACCACCGGAAAGCCGAGAGGCTGCGCCGCAACTCTCCCTCCGGGCATCCACCGGCAGCCGCCCAGCTGCCCTCCGCGGGGCCGCCACCTGCCCCCGCCTCCCGCCACACGTGCGGCCGTGCGGGAACGGAGCGAGCTCGGCTGGCGGCGTCTCCGAGCAGCAGGAGGAGGAGGAGGAGGAGGCGCGTGGCCGCTCGTTCCCGCGGCGGCGGCGCCGGCGGCGCAGGCGAGGAGGGGGCGTGCCCCTTCCCCTTCTCCGTGCCGGGGACGCGGCGGGTCGGCACGAGGGCGGCTCCCGGCCGAGGAAAGCGGCCCCTCCCGCCCCCCGCCCGCCCGCCGGGTCCCGG
Source organism: Thamnophis sirtalis (assembly GCF_051295495.1). NCBI lineage: Eukaryota > Metazoa > Chordata > Lepidosauria > Squamata > Natricidae > Thamnophis > Thamnophis sirtalis. The sequence continues at coordinate 16,209,566 of NW_028261387.1, read as the reverse complement.
CCGCCGGCCTCATAAGTTATATTATGTTGTTACAAATTCGCAGCTACTCCATTCTTTCTGATAGGGAACTACATTTCCCAAGATGCCTCAGGTCCTCAAAGCGCTGAACGCAGTTTTCAATTGACTCCAGCGAGGCCCGGTAGCCGCCGGCTGGGGTGGTTGTCAGGGCGATGCGGAGCGGACGCGCCGTTTGTTACTGCTTCCAGCAATCAAGACGGACAAGGGAAGCGACTGAAACGGACGCTGGCCGCAGGAGAGAGAGGCTGCTGCCAGCCGTTTCACCTTGAAGGTGAAACGGCCGGCAGCAGCCTTGCTCTCCTGCTGCGGCTTCTGTTTCAGTAGGGAAGAAAACTTCCTTTCGCTTCCCGAATTTGACTGGGTCCCGGGGCTTCTGCCGGGCGGCAGAAGCCCCGGGACCCAGTCAAATTCGCTGCGCAAGGTGAAACGGCTGGCAGCAGCCTCTCTCTCCTGCGGCCAGCGTTCGTTTCAGTAGGGAAGAAAACTTCCTTTCGCCTTCCCGGGCTTCTGCCGCCCGGCAGAAGCCCCGGGACCCAGTCAAATTCACTGCGCAAGGTGAAACGGCTGGCAGCAGCCTTGCTCTCCTGCGGCCAGCGTCCGTTTCAGTAGGGAAGAAAACTTCCTTTTGCGAAAGGAAGTTTTCTTCCCTACTGAAACGAACGCTGGCCGCAGGAGAGCAAGGCTGCTGCCAGCCGTTTCACCATGCGCAGCGAATTTGACTGGGTCCCGGGGCTTCTGCCGCCCGGCAGAAGCCCCGGGACCCAGTCAAATTCGGGAAGCGAAAGGAAGTTTTCTTCCCTACTGAAACGGACGCTGGCCGCAGGAGAGCAAGGCTGCTGCCAGCCGTTTCACCATGCGCAGCGAATTTGACTGGGTCCCGGGGCTTCTGCCGCCCGGCAGAAGCCCCGGGACCCAGTCAAATTCGGGAAGCGAAAGGAAGTTTTCTTCCCTACTGAAACAGATGCCGCAGCAGGAGAGCAAGGCTGCTGCCGGCCGTTTCACCTTCAAGGTGAAACGGCTGGCAGCAGCCTCTCTCTCCTGCGGCCAGCGTTCGTTTCAGTAGGGAAGAAAACTTCCTTTCGCCTTCCCGGGCTTCTGCCGCCCGGCAGAAGCCCCGGGACCCAGTCAAATTCACTGCGCAAGGTGAAACGGCTGGCAGCAGCCTTGCTGTCCTGCGGCCAGCGTCCGTTTCAGTAGGGAAGAAAACTTCCTTTTGCGAAAGGAAGTTTTCTTCCCTACTGAAACGAACGCTGGCCGCAGGAGAGCAAGGCTGCTGCCAGCCGTTTCACCATGCACAGCGAATTTGACTGGGTCCCGGGGCTTCTGCCGCCCGGCAGAAGCCCCGGGACCCAGTCAAATTCGGGAAGCGAAAGGAAGTTTTCTTCCCTACTGAAACAGAAGCCGCAGCAGGAGAGCAAGGCTGCTGCCGGCCGTTTCACCTTCAAGGTGAAACGGCTGGCAGCAGCCTCTCTCTCCTGCGGCCAGCGTTCGTTTCAGTAGGGAAGAAAACTTCCTTTCGCCTTCCCGGGCTTCTGCCACCCGGCAGAAGCCCCGGGACCCAGTCAAATTCGCTGCGCAAGGTGAAACGGCTGGCAGCAGCCTTGCTCTCCTGCGGCCAGCGTCCGTTTCAGTAGGGAAGAAAACTTCCTTTCGCTTCCCGAATTTGACTGGGTCCCGGGGCTTCTGCCGGGCGGCAGAAGCCCGGGAAGCGAAAGGAAGTTTTCTTCCCTACTGAAACAGAAGCCGCAGCAGGAGAGCGAGGCTGCTGCCGGCCGTTTCACCTCGCGCAGCGAATTTGCACTGGGTCCCGGGGCTTCTGCCGGGCGGCGGGACCCCCGCACGACGTTCTGTGCGGGCGGATCCCATTCACGAAGAGGCAGCTCCTCGTGGGCGCAGCGCCTGCCGCCCGCACAGAGTGAATTTAATTGGGATCGCCTGCGGCCGCGAGGACCCCTGCACAAATGGATTCCTCACGGCTGCGGGCGATCCCAATTCACTCAGCCAGGGCGGGCAATTTCTGCACGAACGGACTACTCCTCGCGGCCGGAGGAGGAGGAGGGGGCAGCCGCCCGCACGCAGTTCAGGGGCTTCTGCCGGGCGGCGGGAGCCCCTGCACCGCATGGAACTTCTCTGCCGCGGGCGGCTGCAGCTGCCCCCACCCTCTCCTCCTGCCGCGGCGAGCGGAAAATTCGATTAGAATTAGATTACTCACCAGTCAGCGCAGCTGCAACCTCTTTCGTCTTTTGTAGAAAGGAAATGGAAACTCGCGCAAGCGTGCTGAAAATTTCCCATCCCAGCCAGCTCACTGATTGGCTGGAGTCCAGGCCAATCCAATCAGTGAGCGGGAGGCTGGGCTGGCTTAAATTTGTAGGTAGTAGGTAAAAGGCTAAAAGCACGCTTTTTTTTGGCGCTCGCAGCTCCCGCCCATCAGCTGCTAGCTTGCTGGGCTGGCTCATCTGGTAGGATAGAGAACAGAACGATGAGCCAGCCCAGCAAGCTAGCAGCTGATGGGCGGGAGCTGCGAGCGCCAAAAAAAGCGTGCCTTTTAAAAAGGCGGGCGGGACGCGGGAAAATGCATGGGGAGGCGGGTGTGTCCCGCCAAAAGCGGGACGTCTGGTCACCTTACTTTACCCCCAGGCCTGGCGGGATAGCCAGATCTTGAGGGCTGTGCGGAAGGTCTGAAGGGTGGTGAGGGTACGAATCTCCACGGGGAGATCGTTCCAGAGGGTCGGAGCTGCTACAGAAAAGGCTCTCCTCCGCGTAGTTGCCAGCCGACACTGGCTGGCAGATGGCACTCGGAGGAGGCCTAATCTGTGGGATCTTATGGGTCGAGAGGAGGTAATTGGCAGAAGGCGGTCTCCCAAGTACGCAGATCCACTACCATGAAGGGCTTTATAGGTAGACTGGCCAAAGTCACCCAGCAGACTTTCATGCCTAAAGTGGGATTTGAATTCATCGTATCCAGAGTTTTGTTAAGCCACCATCTTAACCACGGTGCCAAACCACAGATCTTATTCTGGTTTGTAATCTAGTTATAACTTTAGTTAATCTATAATTAGTTAAATTCAGACTTTATGGGAAACTGTAATTTAAGAGTGAGGGGGATGTGGTGGCTCAGTGGCTAAGATGCTGAGCTTGTCGTTCAGAAAGGTTGGCAGTTGGGCAGTTCGAATCCCTAGTGCCCTGTAAGGGAGCGAGCTCCTGTTACTTGTCCCAGCTTCTGCCAACCTAGCACTTCAAAAGCATGTAAAAATGAAAGTAGAAAAACAGGAACCACCTTTAGTGGGAAGGTCTGTGCACCTTCAGCATTTAGTCATGCCGGCTACATGACCATGGAAACTTCTTCGGACAGTGCTGGCTCTTCGGCTTTGAAATGGAGATGAGAACTGCCCCCTAGAGTCAGGAATGATTAGCACATATGTGCGAGAGGAACCTTTACCTTATAATTTAAGAAGCCAGGCAACCTCGCCTGAAGTAAAGCATACAACAATGTGACTGCTGTTATGCTGTTGAGCTCATACTTTTAATGACATTATTCAAATGAGGATTTATAAGACTTACAATCATCCACACGTTTGGGAGAACACTGCCATAAAGCAGACGTAATGATGATATGTTTCATATCAAATGCTGAAGATGTAGGTTTCATCATATAGTGAAGAGAATGGAATCAAAACAAGCTCAGCCTCTTGTCTGTTAATAATTCTTATGCTTAGCTCTTTTATCACTTTGTATAATGTAAAAGCAAAGGGCTTTTTTTTCTATCTACGGGTATCATAAATAAGAAATAATGCCGACGTTCAACCTTCAGTTTTAAAACTCTGCTCTCGGCAACTGGGTATTGGTCAATTTGAACCATATGAAGAATCAATACCAGAAATAAATGTTATTGCAGACACACACACAAAATGATTTTTCATACTGGTAAAACTCTTGAATTTCTATTCAGGTATTAAGAATCTCCAAGCTCCATAGACAGCCAGGCTCCTTAGCTAGTGTGTTGTCAACATAGATTCATTTTGTTGAACACTGAGGCTACATTACATCCAGAGATTTATTTTTCTGTCTAATGTTAAACTATTCTGCCACTCCAATATTCCTAAAGATGTATATCCTTTTCTCTCATAAATGTGCAATAGGATGCCTACCACTTGCAATATAAGGTCCAAAATCTTACTGACCAATTTCCAGTTGCTTAGCGTATCATCTCTTAAGACAAATCATTAATTTGTCTCTATTTCTTTGTGTGTGCTTTTAGGTAACGAGAAATAGTTCTTTCTCTTTTAAAACACTGTGGATAGTAAATATAAGACTTTAAAGAGCTTCAAATTCAAGGGAAAGAATGCACAGGAGCAAATTTGTTCTTTTATAAAACTATTAAAACACAGCAAAAATATTTTTTTTTGTTTGAGTTGCTCAAAAGAATGTTAGAATGCATATTAAAGATGACCCTGTAAACCAACAGATATTATAAATGTGGAATCTGACTGAACAGCATAATGTAATCAATCAATCAATCTATGAGAATTCAATAACAGTTATGCTGTGTCTTTAGTCCAACTTTTGTTTGTACACTGACCAATGAAATGCCTATAGTAAGATCACAAGCAGGAGATGAACACAATGCTGCCTTCCCACTCATGGCACCCAAAATGAGGACTGTTAAAAATCAAACTATGCTTTCCTCCTGGTATTCTATCCCTCGAAAACCAGTGGCTAAGTGAATAAAGGAAGAGAAGTGCAATAAGGATTGTGATCCCATGGCATTGTGATGGTGTTGCCTATTGACTTGTGCTGCAAGATGAATCATTTGGCTTGCTGGTTATCATTAAGGTACATTAGAGCTAATCAAGGGCATGCATTCTTTCCTCCATCTTATCTTCTTTAGGTGTGCTTCATTTCCCTCACAAAGAGACCCAGTATCTCCAGTTACAAAGCAAAGGGCTAGAGACATGAATCCCACAAAGCTTTTCCTCTCAATTGAGATGCATGCTGTGGGAAAAATGAGCTGATTTTGAACAGTTAGAGAGAATGAATGAATGAATGAATGAATGAATGAATGAATGGAGAGAGAGGGGGGAAGGAAGGAAGGAAGGAAGGAAGGAAGGAAGGAAGGAAGACAGACAGACAGACAGACAGACAGACAGACAGACAGACAGACAGACAGAAAGAAAGACAGAATCTTCTGCCAGCTCCACTGGCCGCTTGCAGACCATGACAGAAAGAAAGAAAGAAAGAAAGAAAGAAAGAAAGAAAGAAAGAAAGAAAGAAAGAAAGAAAGAAAGAAAGAAAGAAAGAAAGTTTTTCTCATGTTTATGAGGACTTATTTTATTGAGGATAAACAAGGAAGAGACCTATGACAATTTTTTGGGGTGATATCTTAATGCCTATAATACAAGAATAGCTACTGGGTGATTTTGCCAAATGTTATTGAATTGCAGTTCCATCAGTTTTACCCAACATAACTAATCAAGATTATGCTAAGTCACAATTCAATTGCATCAGGGGTGTCACACACTGACCTCCCCTGCAGTACTCCGATGCTTAAAATACAGTTCTTTCTTTCTGGTATTTCTTGTTAGGAACATGCCAGTTTTTAAAATATCAACAGCAATAGTACTGACCTGATGAATGGGGACATAGAGAATGTTATAAAAGCATCATGGAAAACACATTGCACAAGACTTTTCTTCTTTAAATAAACACATGCTGGGGTGAACAATTCTTTTGGCTCTTTCCCTGACTGTGTATTAAAGAAACAATGAATTCCCTCAGTTGTCAAACAATACATTCAAGGCTCAAGCAAAAGCAAGTAGTATTAAAAGACATTCACTCCCAATAAAAGGAAAACCATAACTGTGAAGACCCTTGAAGGAAATCCAACACCGCAGAGGTAACATCTTTGATCTGCAGTTGGTACCTCTAACAGAAACACACTTGACACTTTAAATATTGATGAGATATTTGCAGAACCAGGATTAGAAGTCATGTCTTCACTTTGTTCTGAAGAAATAAAAACTGAGCTTCAAAGACATTATACAGGTCCTGATCTCAGGAGTCTTTAAAGCTCCTGAAAGTACATCAAACCAAGCCCTGTCTAAGTTTGATATGTTATACCAACCGTTGTTACGTATGGTTGTTTGGGAAAAAATACAAATGCCGTGACTCCTTCCCGTAGTCTCATTCTTGTTCCAACAAATAAGATCATGCGGTTAAAAGAAATAGGGATTGTTCTTATTGAGACAGATTGCATTAGCTGATCATATTTGTGTGGCAAATAGAAGCCTACACATATTTCGATTCAAGACTGGGGTTGACGGTACTCTATGTCTGAGGACTGTATTCTTTGACAGAATATGAATAAATTATCCCCCCCCATATTATCTACCTCCTAGAGCAAAAAAAAATCCCCAACCCCAAATTCTCTTGCTCTGTCCAAGTAATCAATCTAAGATGAAATTTAACATTCTATGCAGATGAAGTAAGGGTAAATGTCAGAAGCAATATGGCTGTTTGTCGAGGGTTGGGTTTTTTTCCCCCTAATATCTCATCGTCCTTTTTTCCATATGTCCATCCAAGTTTCATCATTATTAGCAGGGCAACTAAGAAGCAATCACTACATCAAGCATGACAGAAAGAAAATTAGGCTACTGGCCATGTTTTCTCCTGAAACATCTGGTTTGTGAAATGAAAAATCTCCACAAAATTAAAAAAGATTAAAGGAAAGGGTTCAAAAAAATTAAACACACTCAGCTGGAAATGTGGAGCAGAAACATCTATAAACAATACAAGTAAGATAAAATAAGGCATGGAGTGTTATCAAATGTTTTAATGATCATCAGCTTTATTCTCATTGTTTTTTTTCTTAAATATCAAATTTAAATTCCAAGAAGTAGATGGACAGGTCTAAACGGATTAAACATATTTCATTGTTCAGACTGTAGTCTGAGTTTCTAATTTGCTAATGCTAATCAAGAGACAAGGGGAAATGAAATATTAATCGTGTCATTGATTTTTTCATCATTAAAAAACACACATATAAAATTACAATAAGATAAACACAAGAAGAGTAAAAGCAGCAGAACAACAAATAACAGAATAAAAGGCAGCAACACAGATTCAAGTGAAAGTTTATGGAAATCAGTTAGCTTTGATTGGCCATAACATTTTGAAAAGGATAACTTTTCAATTATGCAATTAGGCCAGGGTAGATTATTTAGATGTAATCCTCTTCATGGAAATGATTTTAGATTCATTATTGTAATATCACCTGCAAAGGCTAGATGGTAATTAATAATTTTGCATTTTAAAACTGGAGAAAAATTACGGCTTGAAATCTAGCAGCTGCACATATTCCAAAGGAAATTATTATGATTTTAATTATACATAAAATGAATGCTTAAAAATATATTTCCCAGTCCATTCTTTCCACGAAGCAACATTGATAGCTAGGAAATTTAAAAAGAAAAAAATATATGAGCAAAGATAGGATTTACAAAATAGAGCTCTATAGAACAAAATCATTATCCTAGCAGGGATGCTTGCAAGTATTTCCCAAACAGAGGGACATTATGTATCATTAATACAGTGATAATAGGAATGTGGCTACCCACCGTGTTTTTCTGCAACCAACATTACTAGCAGAGCTTCTACCTTTTGAATGCATCACACCACAAAGAATTGGACTTTCGTTCTACTGCTACAGTACTGAGAACATCATCATCTTCAGGCCACTATTTAATACTAGGTGAACTTGCAACTGAGTGACAGTACAGATGTTTGTTGGCATTTAACATAAAAAGAAAGAAGTAGCCTTCATCTCAGGTATCAAACTCTCTGCAGTATTGTGTGTGTGTGCCTTCAAATCAGTTTTTAAGTCCTGGTGACTGCCAGATTTCTTGGCAAGGTTCTTGGGAAGCAGTTTGCATTGCTTGTTTCCTATGACTAAGAGAGAATAACAGACTCAAGGTCATCCAGCTTTGTCCCACAACTTGGAGTAGAATTCGGACTCCCAGTTTCTAGCCAGGTGCTATACCGAATTGAGTCTCTACAGTATTCATGTTATTTAAAAGCAAATGCCAATTTGGAAGTATGTTCCCCTCAAACAGCGAAAATTCAGAACAGTCATAGGAAGCTGCCTTGTCCATTGTAACTAGTTTTTAATGCATTCATTCATTCATTCATTCATTCATTCATTCATTCATTCATTCATTCATTCATTCATTCTTAGAGTTACATCCCACCTTTCTTTTGTAGGACTCAAAGCAGGATATATAATTTCCCCACCTTCTATTTTCCCCACAACACAGCCCTATAAGGTGGGTTGGATTGAGACAGAGAGAGACTGGCCTAAAGTCACCCAGCTGGCTTCTATGCCTGGAACTCATGGCAGTGGTTCTGTGGGATTACAAAACAGAAGATTTGATTATCTGGGAGCTTCTGAAAATGGCTAGTTATGAAGACAGGGCCTTCTGCATGCAAAGCTCTTGCTCCGATACTGAGCAATACCCATTCTGCAATTTAGAGCAATATTGCTATGGAGAGAGGGGCAAAAATAATTTTATAATATCCTCATCTCCCGTCTTCTGGGAGGGACCTGTGACATGCCCAGTGTTTTCTGCTTAGTTTTGAAAGACATTTTGTATCCGCAGTCAATTCCATCTGCTCCCATTTGATAGTCATTCAGATGGAACTAAATCTGAGCAGGCATAAAATTATCTTACCTTCGCTATCGGTTTGGAGCATGCAGGGTGCTTCTGCGCATGCACAGAGCATATGTGATGACATCTGGGTGACATCTCCCACTGCAGGGGTGGGTTTCTCTCCCCGTTCCAACCGGTTCGGTTGGAACAAGGCCGGCGGTGTCCTCGCGCATGTGCGTGGCACGCGCGTGCACACACGTGCCACGCGCATGCGTACTAGCATCTGTGCGATGCTCCAGCTGCTCCTGGAGGATCGCGCAGGCGCTGTATGCGTCCTGCGCATGCGTGGAAGCGCAGAATTCGGCAAAACCGGGTAAGGAGCGGGCGCGGGAGCGCGCGGGCGCACGGGCGCGGGTGGGGGCCTTCGCCGTTCCCGGAAGTTACTTACTTCCGGGTTCGGCGACCAACCGGATCGCGGGGACCGCCGCGAACCGGTTGAAACCCACCCCTGTCCCACTGCCAGAATACCACCTCTGAATCTGAGTGTTTGTATCATGCATATACTTACTTTTTCTTATATGGTAAGGAAAAGGTGGGGAGATGATATCCTTATTTTCTGGTGGAGTTCTATCCTTAAGTAAATGTGGCTTGTTGTCTTTTTCTCTATTGATAGGCACGAAAAACGCTGAAGGCAGAAAGCTCACCTGAGCTTTAAAAGATAGAGAACTTTCCTTAGAAAGCTCGCTTTAAAGCCCAATCATTGCAGAGTTGGCTGAGCTGCATCAAAGGCTTTTCTTAACACATACACCCCCATTTTTTCATAGCATCTACAGTAAATATTCCCTAGAAAGAACACATATTCCACTTCAAAACCAGTGGCATCCAGATATTAAAAAGGGAAAAAAAGACCACAGTTCTTTACCAATCTTATTTGTTTTGAGTAGTTTTGGCTTATTGTATGCTTTCTAAACAAAACAAAACAAAAAATCCAAGATCTAGATCTTTATCACCACTGCACAAATCAGATAAATAAAAAGATGAGGATGAGAAAGTATATAGCAGGGACAAGGATGTCCCCTTACTGTGAAGAAGTATGATGTCAGCATTTCAGAATGAACTTGTGCGTCTTCTCTCAAAGGACCTATTAAAAATCATCTCATACTCTACCTATCATTTGTTGCTTAAATGGCACTTGAGTGTCAGACCAGTAAACATCTGTTCCAGGCTTTCGTCCAATGACTCATATAATATAAATGATATAAGGTTAAAGAGGGAAAGCATTTATTTGGTTTCCTGCTGCAGCAAATTCCTTTGCTGCTAGCTAGCACGTTGTTTCGGCATTTCTCTATGCCATTAGTTTCTTGGTCAAATTAGAGAAGGGTCAGGTGTTGGACACTTCTACAACAAAACAGAACACTTCCTAATTAATGTTCCATCGTAATAAATGTTTCGGTCCCATCTGTCAGCAATTGGTGCTTTTTTCTTCCAGATGTTTACCGCTGGGTAAGGAAAGCCTGGCTTTCCAGATGCTGATGAACTTCCATTCTTTCCCAGAACTTCTAATGGAACAGAATGCTAAGCACTGCAAGTCAATAATATATGGAGTGCCACAGGCTTCCTAACAATTCAATTATCTATATTGATATTATCTTTTCCTGGCTTCTTTTTTCTTAACTTGTTAAGCTGAGAATTGAAATGGGAACCTGCTGTGAGTTATTCTTATTGTGCTTTTCCTTTGTTTCTTTGCTTTTTTCAAGTTACAGTTCTGCCCTAGATTCAGGCTTCCTTTATATGACCATTTTCTTAGGAGCAGCCCTTCTTATTCCTCACACTTATTCTTTCTGCCCTTTACAAATACAAGACCTATTCTTCTCCCCATCAACCTGCATATCCAATTCCAATCCAACATCTTAACCACAACTCTGTATTGGCTTTATTTAGGGACAAAATTTATGTGCATGCCAATCAGGGCCAGATTTAGATGAAAAGGGGCCCTAGGCTATTCCACTTATGAGGACCTTTCACCTCCCATTTTTAAGTTTGTAAATTGCATGAGAGACAATAAAATACATCATTACTGTGATATATCAATATATATCAATATATATAGCTGGCCTCCCGACGGAGGGCGGCTCTGCTCTGCGGCAAAGGCAGCGAGGCCAGCCGCCTCCCCTGCTGCACTCAGCTGCCCGGCTCGGCCCCCTCGCCCTCACCTGCCTGGCCGCTGGTGGGCTCTGCGTCGATGGGGCGGCTACTGGGAGCGGCCACGCCTCTCGCCCGACCGCCGGTGCCGGGAACGTGGGCGGGCTCCCCAACTGCCGTGGCACTGGAACGATCTTAACCAATACATTTTTATGTTTGTTTATTAGTCATATGCGTAGAATTTCTCCTTATTTTCGGTTCAGTGTTTTAGTGTTCACTGTTTTTAGAATAGTGTAATTTTAATTTTGCTAACAATGTGAATGTAGCCCCCTCTTGATCTTGAGGCCCTAGGTTGAAGCCTAGTTAGCCTATAGGAAAATCCGGCCCTGATGCCAATGTCCCAGACATCACATCAGTTGAACCGGGGGGGGGACACTCAATGGAATCCAAAGCTTCACAGAGAATAATTGCTGTATAGGTGGAGTCTATAAAAACATGCATTATAACAGTAATGTCACTGCTTTATCTGCCTGTAATGAATGCTGCTATAACTCAAGTGTGTATTTTCTTGGTACTGATATCACTTGGGTGAGCATCAGGATTTTGTTGTCCAAAGTCCCATTTCTTCCCCAGAATAGAAGAAAACATTTTACAAGTAGGAATTTAATAGCACTAATGGAAAAGGGTATTATACTCAAACATCTCACAAGAGACATTATAAATTGCAGCAAACTTTTTTTTTTTGAATGAAGGGAATACCGCCAACACATCCATCTTGTTACTTTCACTTAGATAGGGCTTTCCGTAAAAATAGATTTTATGTATTAAAAATGTTCCAAATGAGGCACCTGACCTTGGCTCTGTTATTTCCGAGTTCATTGATGTGATATAATGAAAGCTCTGGAATGAGAATACCCAGAAAAATCTTTTTTTATGATGCTGTTCATCTCTCCCAGCTAATTCTCTTTTTCTTCTGTAGGTCCTCCATCACTGGAGGCTTTTAAGAATAGGCTGCCTGGAATGGTACAGGATCTTCTGCCCTGGACTAGAAGACCTCCAAGGTCCCTGTTATTCTAATACAGAAAACTGAACATATGGACAATCATATTACTGATTTTTGGAAGCTGCTCTTGGAGCTTTTCCAAATTTCAGATGCTGATAATGCTGACTATTATGATGATGACAATACCACTTCTGCATCAAGCTAGTCTTTAAACAATTATTTAACAATGTATTGATTCCCTAAAGAAGACTTATTGTTGAATAACATTCTCCAGAAGTATCTTTATGCATTGGGAATCCCTAAATTATTCTTGGAGTTCTATAAGCTGAACTTCACCTTTTTTTACCTGTTCTGTTTCCAATTCCCATGACTTATGTCTAGACAGAAAAACTCCAGTTCCTTCTGCCTGTTTCCTCACTTACATGACCTCTTGAACTACTCACTTCTTCTCCTTAACTTTAGATTCCACTCCACTCATATACACAGAAAAACTAACTTCAGCTAAACATTACGAAAAATGTTCAGTGGATGAAGCAACCCAAGAGGCACTGGACTTCCTTTTTGCAGAAGTTGGAAATGTATGTCAGTTTAACCCCCCAAAAAAATCATTTTTTCCCTCCTGTCTCCCTCTGTCTTTTGAAGGAAAAAAAAAAACCTAAACCAAATATTCATCTATTATAATGTATTAGGAAACTGCATCTTCAAAATATTTCCCAGGTCTATGAGTCTAGGAGCTGCTTATGAGTGAACACCGAGAAGCAAATGATATAGTCAGAAACCAAATCCATGGCTTTCTTCAATTTTCCCCAGAGAATGTTATTCTTGACTTAACTTACTTTTGAGTTTACAAACTGCATGGTTAGTTTTCAAGTTTCTGCGGGCTGCACATAAAACTTTGATGAACATCACTGTGCTTCTTAAAGACCTAATTTGAAATGTTTTTGTATAACCATCCATCTGAATAACTACAGTGCCTATCCATTGCAATATATTTTTAGAGATTATCAATTTGTTCCAGTAAAATGATCACAACTCTTTTCTCAAATTGTTTCTATTATCTTTTTTTATAATAAGGACATTCAGATTTAAGATTGCATTGCTCAGGCTTTTTATGAATAATTTTTTGCCATTAGGTTATGTCTCACTAACTAATCAATACTTGAAGTGCAGTTTCATTTATGCAGTCTATTGATTTAGAAATTTGACAGTGCTTATGATATCTATCGTTATCTGCAATCTTAGTGATAGATTTACTTTATTGGGTTTCAAAAAATTGTCAGTTTTTTTCCTTCATTTAGACTACTAAAGCTCTCTTTTCCCTCTGCCTCCATCCTATACTCAGAAAAGAAACATTGGAAAAAGCAGAAAAAAAATCCTAGCCCACATGCACATTTTTAATGCTAATGTACTCAGTATCTGGCAGAACATAACTTATACCAGCGGTCTCCAACCTTGACAACTGAAGACTTGTAGACTTCGACTCCCAGAGTTCCTCAGCCAGCTTTGTTTTGCTTTGTACATAAGTAGTGAGAACCATAGCTCTTTGGCATTTAGTTATCCCAATCTCATCTAGCTTGAAGAAAGTTCAATAGGAAACCCACTCCCATCCACCCAACCACTGATGACAGAAATGGAGACCACTTCAAGTGAAAAACAGCAAAAGCTACAAGCTGAAGTTAGTTAAATGCACTCCCCTTCCAATCTGGCAGGGCTTCTTTATTAATTGTATTAAAAAGTGAAGAAAAAGTTACAGCAGAAAGTAAGCCAAGTGTGATCAAGGGGTATGGAAAAATTCTTTGAAGCCAGATAAATGACAAGTACAAAAAGGCCTTTTGGGGTTTACAAGCAATAAGCGCTATAGGATGAAGAGCTGTAACCACTATCTGCTGGCTTCTATCAACTTTTGGGTCAAGCAACCCAATCAATATTTTTTGTATTCAACAAGAATCATTTCAACCAGAGTTCATTGTAAAAGCAACTGGAATGACAAGAAGAATTGTGGCTGCTTCTCTAAATTGCTGTTACAGAGGGCAATACTTAATTCCAGTGCTTCTACAAATCCCCAATGTATGTTATTCTTGTATGGCTTTCAGAACTTACAAGAGATAAGGGAATGCCCTCCAGATGTTTTGGATATTAGACCTCGATTCAACTAATGATGAGAGATACTAGGAATTTACAGAATTCTTACCTTTTAGTGTAAGTTATAAAATATCTGGTTTTACTCCTTGTCAATGTGAGTTAAATAAAAGACAGATTTACTGGGGGTGGGAGAGACCCTGAAGAAATGGAAATTAAGTATACAGTCCTGGACTAATATATAACTTACATCAACTCTCACTAACCTAGTGAGAGTTTTGTTATTGGTCTTAACATTACAGAGAGAGAGAAATAGACTTTCGTCCATTTTAACTGCAAGTTTAGATTTCTCAGACCCTACAATTACTGGTACATCAGGTACATCCCTGCCCACCCTCTACAATGCTTCCTTTGAAATATTTCCAACATGAGAGTATCCCAGTGTTGCAAAGCATGAGTTTTGGATACAGATCTCTATACAGACAAGCATGTAGGAATTGTGTAATGAAATCCCTTGTCAGATTTTCCTTCTTAAAGCATGGAATTTTCTCTTTAACCTTAGAGGAGGAAGCTCAAACAACATAACATAAAAAATCGACACCTCAGTTACATTAACCCTGAAACTATAACTTATCTTTCATAAGAAATAAATAAAATAAAGATGATAGATAAATATAGATGATGATGGTGAAGATATGTGGATAGATAGATAATAGATAGATAGATAGATAGATAGATAGATAGATAGATAGATAGAAAGATAGATGATAGATAGATAGATAGATAGATAGATAGATAGATAGATAGATAGATAGATAATATTTTGTATAAATGTAATGCTAATTTAAAATGTGAAAGATAAAAGACTGTTAGTGTCTGACAGTTAATATAATTTTTCCTAGGAAATATTTGCCCCCTCCCCTGGAGAATCTAGGAGATACAACATTATCTTGAATCTTAATGCTGAACAGACCATAAGAATAATTTTCCGATAAATATGATTCCAGGGGACAGAGGGAATAATTATTTGAGGCAGCCTAGTCTTTAAAGCTACCTCCATCACCACACTGTATCCATGCTGCAAAACTAGAGAGTCTAATTTTAATTTTATATTACAATCAATTTCATTATTTATAATTTAATGTCTTTCACAGTATTTTCTTTTCTTTTTAATAATATGAATTGTCAAAACAGTGCTTTTTGTCACTGATAAATATTTCTCTTCCAGAAAATTCTTCTTGGTATGCCCAAGAGACAATTTTTTTATTTTACACAAGGAAAGAATAAAAAGACCTAATGTAAGTATTGGTAAATGTGTGTTGGGAAATCTCTATGACAAGTACAGCATTGATTTCAGATAAAATGAGGTGAATTCTAAATTAAATAAAATGTTTGCATGGGCTTCTGGAAAAAAGTCACTCATTGCTTAAGGAAATTCAAAACAACAACAAAAATAAAGAGTTTGTCATCTTTCTTTAATTAATCTCTATTATATGATCTATTTCAAAGTAGAAGTCTTCATTCAGGTTAATTTTAAAGGTGGGTTGTTTTCATTTTTTTCACAAGTGGGAATATAAGTATGTGCATAGATATGTTTACACTCATCTATACAGAATTACTTTACTTGTTAATTGTAATGTATGGTTCTATATTTATTGAAATTGGAATCATTTGAAATTCTTTGCAAGTAATTTTCTTTGCAATAACCACTTTGCTTTTTATTAAATGTGAAGACACAGGAAACTTTCCACTAAACAGATATTATAGCAATTGATTTGAAGGCTGAAGGTTGTACTTCTTCCGATGTTTTCCTATTATCACCTTCAATATGCATTTTCTTTCTCATTCCTTCGTCAACATTTCCTGTTTTCTGTTTTCTTTTCAGACCTTCAACTCTCATTGTAGAAAAGTGTTACTGCTGTAATTATTTTATCTTACTCTTAAAGATTCTTGACATCATAAGAACTTTCCCATTTTGTTTTATTATTATGTTCAGCCATCTTTGGTTCAACTTTTGAAACACCTGCAGTTTTTATTCTACCTTGGATAAATATATATTTTTGCAATGAAATGAATAGAAGTGAGCTATGCAATTGTTCCTTTCATTCCCCCCCCACACACACACACATTTTCTAGTCTCTACAAAGTTATACTGCTATGTAACTAAATGCCTTAATTGGCATGTGAACAGAGAACTGCCATTACTATTAAATATTCCAAACTTCAACGTTAAAACCAAAAGCAAAAAACAAGGTGTCAAAAATGCAAATTCCATATGATAAAGTAAAGAAAGACAGGGGGAAAACTTTATACAGGCTCCTCATTTCATCATAATTATTATTTCAGTAAGGCTAGCAGTGTAATTTTTAGAGTGTCCTTGAAGGTGAAAAACATTGCCATTCTCTTTCCCTACTACAGTTTTCAAAGGCGAAACAAACTTGTTTCAGCTGTCCACTTTTACAAATCTATAATTCAGACCAACACTTAGGTCAATCAAAGCTGACCGTACAGGACCCAAAGGAGTAATAAAATAACCATCTGCCACTTTTGCAGTCCCTGAATCCAGAAACAAATTCATATTGTTCCTTTGATACCACTATACATTGTATTTTCTTTTCTTTTCTTTCTTTCTTTCTTTTTTAGTCTAAATGACCTATAGTTACAAAGGTTAATTACTGGGTATATATGCACACACTCACACAAAGAGACACGCTGATATAAATAATCATAGACTTAGATACATAAACTATATGATGAAACTAAAATTGAGCAGATTGTCGTTTTCTGTATTTTAAGCTATCTACACAGGTATAGCATTTTGGTCTCTAAGTTGAAAGACATATTCAATGAAGTTTTCTGAACTGGTAATTGAGCTTTACTTTAACCATAGTGATGGAGTGGTATCATCCACTGCACCTGAAGGGAAATGCTCCACTCTCTACTTACCACTTCAAAAATGTTTCTTCGAAATCTGTCAGGTAAGATTGTCAGTATGGTCTAATCCTATGATTGATCCAGTTAGAATACAACTATATACATGTCTGTGGAGATTCTCAGTCATATGGTCATAGTTGTCTCAAAGATGCCTTTTCAAAAGACAACTAGATGGGTTTTTTTAACCTTGAGGAAGACACTTCACTTCTCATCCAAGAAGCTTCATAGGTTCTAGCCAAAACATCTTCCTCAAGGAAAATACAGTCCAGTTGCTACAGTATAGTACCATCTTGTACCAATTATCTGGACATACCTTTAACAATCTTTGGACCATAATGTTATTATCCACTTTTAATGTAAATACTTTTAATTATATTTTAATGTTAGTATTTTTAATATAGTGTAAAGACAAATGTATATTGCTGGTCTTTGACCGTAATAAAGATCTTACTACTTACTGCCTTTTGAAAAAACACCTTTGATACAACTGTACACATTCATTCCAATATCTCAGATCCAGCCCAACTCCTTCAAAGGTGGTTTAATTAACGACACCAGTGTCTTTAATTAAGACATTGGTGTCTTTAATTGAGATAAATGGATGGCTTCTAAATTTGATAAATTTGATAAAATAAATATCTTTCCAGGGACCAAAATTGGATGCCATTCATTTTGTCAACTCAATACCCATAGATTAGATTACAGAGATCCACTAAATTCCAAGAAGAATGCAAATCCAGATCTTGTCACCATAACAGCTTAATGTGTTTTATATACTCATTCAGTTTGAATTGATCACTTCCATTTTGTTCCATTATCTTATTACACTTCTACTGCACATTTCTATCAAGAGACCCAAAATGACTTATAAAATATTCCCAACATACGTCCTTTGAGTTTTTGAGAGACACATCTCTCATAAGTTGCATTCAAATCATGCCCTACTTTCTCTCATCTGCATAACCCCATTTGTAATAGCTGGTTTCCATAACTTTCTTGAAATTCCTCCTCAAATTTTGAGATAACTAGAAGTCTCATGAAAGAAGAAATATAAAGGACCTATGTTCATTGAGATCCATAGTATACTTTTAAAATCCCAGTTAATGGCATTAGAAGAATTTATGGTCCAATTCCAAGCCAGGTTTCCCAAACGAACTTGCTTGAAGTAAAGTAATGTTTATTGAACAACAAGGCAGAAGAATAGACACCCAGTGAATGAAAGTGGCTACACATAAAAGAAGAGGTTGGACACATTTATAGAAAGTCCACACTTTATTTTAGTTAGTGGGTGAACCTATTCCATGCCCAGGGTCTGATAGGAGGAAATGCAATTTCTCACTCGGCAGAATTTTGTAATCTTTGCCTCTTTCTGAGTCCAGGTGTTGACTTTGGCTGATAGATTTTGGTTTGGAAGAAACCTATTGTGTATACAAAAGATTTTTGTTCCTTGATTGGATTTTCTTTAGTTTTAATTGAAATACTGGTATTTGCAAATTTCCCTAGCAATATTGTGCTTAGTCAGTTTTAGCCTAGGCATCAGAATCAGCAGACAGGAGTGGTGTGGTGGCCTAGAGGTGGAGGTCTCATCTCACAATCAAGAGGCTGTTAGTTCGATCCTAGGTAGAAGCCAGATATTCTTCTCTCTGGACATACTGAGAATTTATCTGCCGAACAAAACTCCACATTGGTGACAGGAAAGGCATCAGTCATTAAAACACTCCGCTAGCTCCATTCAGTTGCCCAGACTCCACCCTACAAGGGATTATGGGGTAGCGAAATGAAGGTGATGATGATCAGAATCAGCAGAAAATATTTTATCTTTTTGACAAGCTCTTTTATCTTATTGTCTGGGCTTCACTGACAGATCAAAGATGGTGAAAGTTAGAGGACAGCATGGAAAGTAAGGGTAGCATAATTTTCCCCTCCTACTAGCAATGGAGGCATTAGCTTTATTGAGGTGTGGTTTTTTTTTAATGTTGTAGGCCTGTGAATTTCAGTGGATGATATAGGTAAAAAAATTCTTGAAATAAATCAATAAATAAATTCCACAGAAGAAAAAAGAGCAGAGTAATTAGCATCTAGATAGATGCAAAACAACATTTTGGCAATTTTACACATGTTCCCCATTTCTTTCCCCAAAGAAACACACTCTGGGCTCATTCAGTAAATCTGAGGGCAGAACCGTCGTCAGAGCTATTAGCAAACTTCCTTATTCCTAATAATCTACAGCCGAGCTTTCAGAAGAGCAATTTGATTGTACCTTGTGGTTTTCTTTTTTAAATTTTTTTTTTAAATGAAATGTTGTTTTGACTCCAAAGGCTTTGCTAGAGCATCACCTTGGCTCTAAATTGCTTTTGGGTGATCAGAAGCAGCTTTTTCAATCCTGTTGCCTAATGCTACATATAACTCACTGGTGCCTCTTCTAATTAAGGCCATTAATAGCTGTACTTCCCTACATTTACAGGAATAGGAGCAAATCCTCCTGATGTTACCATTGCAGTCTAAAGGTGTATGGTTTTTGTTTTTGTTTTCAGACAGACTGTCTACAAGAAATATTCTGTGGTAAGTGAGGCTGAAAAGACCTTTGTCTGTGGTCCCTAAATAAATAATGTTATTTTCCAAACAGTATAGTTTGCATAGAATCTCTGTTATAGTTAAATGTTGGCAAGAACCCAGCCTAAGGCAGATTTCCAAGTATTGTGCTACTGTCTGCATGCTCCTGTATAAGAGATGTGTAATATCATCTGAGAAAATTGAGTAAATGGAGTCAATTATGGGATTATCTTTTTTTCACCAACTATTCATAGAAGAATGTCATTATAATACAAGCAATTATAAGTCAAAGGTTCATACTGAAATGGGAAATGTCAGAAAGAGACGGCATTCAAATACATACAGTTAGAAAAACCTTAGTTTTCTTTATACAAATGAAGGGAATTCTAACTTTAATCTGAGTTCAAATACCCTGATCAACCAGGGGAATCATGCTGTGATACCTTTTATGTGTTTGGAAAAATCAGAAAATGATCAATGGGAAACCTAAGAGTTTTAGCTTCAGAATATTTGGAAGACATCAGATTAGAAAAGGCCAAATGATTTCTCAACCTAAGTTCACTAGCAGAATGTAGCAAAAGAACCACACCATACCTATCAACCAACAACCTCAGCTTTGGGAAGGATTAGGAAAATAATATAGTAATAGTTTATTTAAATGGTGTTCTTTATATATATTGTTTATGTATATTATCATTTTAACCAACCTAGCCTTTTTTTCTAATTTTCAAAAAGTCGATTTTAAATCAATCCTTTCCACAATTCATAGATTGTTACTTGAAGGTCTTATGCATCACAAGGATGCTCTGAGTAATGAAACCTGGATCATTTGGCAGGTTGAACAAAGAAAAACAGATTCCTTTGGTTTCTTCTGGAAAAAATAGTTGAGAATATCTAGGATTGCAGGACCAAAACAAATAATCATATAGTACTAAATGATGTACTAGTGATAAAACTCGAGATGAAACATATTTTGGATTCATAATCTAAAGACAAAAGTCACCAAGAAGAACTTGACACTTGAAAAAATTAAAAGTCTTCAAAAAAGGCGTTTTCACCATTAGTTGATGAAACCATTAGTTTAAAAGGACTCAAAATTAGTTACTTGCAGTTACTCAAATGATGCTGATTAGATCACAAAGAGTAACTAAGCTATGTGCACATATTTCTTGGTGTTAGTCCTATGGAATTTTATGTGGCTTTTTTCTGAGCTGACATGAATAAGTTGGCAGCTTTCAAAAAATGTCTTAATAAATGTATTCAGCATTTTTAATTGTATAGTTATAGATTCATATATCCTGGACTGAGTGGGAAAATTGACTTCTTTGATGTTTGGTTTTTTTTTTTTCAATTTAAGCAAATGCTTTCTTGTAATCAAAATTGTAATAATAAGGAAGGAAATCAAAATTAATAAGGAAGGTCCACTTATTAAAGGGATAGTGGCTGTTTTGCGGTCCAGATGTGGTAGCTCTATAGGAACAGAAACAGAAACAAATTACACAAACAGTAGACAAAGGTCTACCAGTGAATGGAGTTGAATTGAGGGTAAACTTTAAAACAAAAAAGTTTAGAGAAATCCCGTGCATTTGGTCACCTAAGTGGAGAAACTCATAAAAAGTTTGCATCCAGCACCAAATAAAAAATGTTTTATGATTGTATCTAAGCAGATGTCTCCTTGACATGTGAATTCTTTAATAGCTTGTTATTTATGTTGTCTTCCAGACCAAACCATTAAAAGCAAAGTTGACATCACAAAAAAGATTTTGTTTCAGTTGCCATCTACTAAGGAATTACATTATTTAATGAACAAATTATCTGCACATTGTCCTTTTTTCATACTAATATATCGGATAAGGTCCAATCTCCAAAAGAAAAAGAGCCTATCTATATTGACAATTGGTCCTAATTTTCCTTACTTTATGAAGTACAACAGGTTATGGTCCATTTTGTTACCTTTAGGAAAGATCAGAAATCCTTAAAAAAGAAATCATGGATCCATTGTTCTGCAACATTATAAACTATGGAGAATAGCTAAATCAGCCATGACCTTGAAACGGTTCCCTCTATTTAGATTAAATTAGAAAGTCACAAAATACATAAAAGGGGAATTGGCAATGGAAGTTTAGGAAATATATTTCTAAAGTAGTCTAAAAAACAGAGTTACCCCACTTCCATAGACGAAAAAAGACTACTTCAAACCTAACAGGAAAAAAGAAGGAAGGGCCTAGTCAACAGATAACAAAAGATAGTATTTCTGGCACAGAGGACTGACATAAAGGATTTAAATGTTAAATTTATATTATTTAAATCTACATTTAATATCTACATTTAAACTTAAATATAAACATTCCTAAACTACACACACATAGCATAGCATTTGACTCAGAACTTTGACTTGAAAACTCAAAGCAAACAACTTTGCTTTTAAGGGTTCAGTTTGGAAGAGATCATAAATAGTGCTCAGTAGCAGAGCTGCAATATGAGAGTCTGTCCTTTAAAGCCCAAAGAACAAGCTAAATTAAAGAATAGTTGAAGAAGGAAGAATTTGCAAGCAGTAACAGGAAAAAGAGAAGCTCAGCAGAGCTACTGTGCAGGAGAGGCACTAACGAAATGCTACATTAACTAGTTAATTTGCCTGCACACATGCGCTATACTCTAGTCTTCCTCAACCTGGCTGGTGCCCTCTAGATGTCCCATTAGATCCAGTCAAAATAGCTAGTTCATTATTGTGCAACATATCTGGAGGGCATGGGACTCAGGAAGGCTGTCCACATCGACAGAAATGTCTTTGCTGAGTATTCTTGGCTTTTTCTGCACGGGCAAGATCTTTCCTGAATGTGCAGTTTTGTAACAACTATTTCCTCCTGTATTTGTCAAACACTTTTTGCTCACCAGATGGGTTTTCCCTCAGCTCCTGTGCTACTAATAAAACTGCAGTAACGTTTTTGTTAATTTATCACTCTACTGAAGTCTAATAATGGACCGGACAGAAGAGAAGTACATCTCCCATGTAACGTGTACCTCGTGGTAAGCAAAAGCTGTGTTGTGTTAACTGTCAGCTTGAGAAATAGCTGACATTAGTTATTTTAATTAATAGTTTACTTTGCTGAAATGAGCTTCTATGGGAAGCTATGGCTCACATGAAATCTTTACGGCAGTGTTATTTTCAGAGACTAAGAGACAAAATCTCATTTTAAACCAACAACTTCACCCTACAAGGTCACTGGTGACAGCTGGAATTCACATGTCAAGGAGGCATCTACTTAGATGCATACAAAAAATGTGCTTAATTTTGAAGAGAAATAAAAGAAAATATTATTAAAGCATGGTTTCAAGCAATATTAATAACTAATATGCATAGTTTGTCTTATTTAAAGACTGCCGATTTCACAGAAACTCTGGGCAATATGTGGGTTATGGGACTGGAGTTTAGTAGAGCTGGAAAGTATCCCACTTAAGAAAATCTCCTGCAAGAAAAAAAGGCTACTTTGTACTGTTTGGTTTTAAGCCTTATTAAAATTTGGTATGACATAAAACTGTCATCTGAAGTTGTTCCTGATCTTTGTACAATAGCATCATCTTTGAATTAAACACTATTCTGATGAGGATGACAGCCATTCAATCATGTTCAACCTCTTGGCAATTCTACGGGACAATTCTTTCCACATCTTCTGAGTTTGCAAAACACTATTCTGCCAATTATAATCTATGCAAACAGGAAGAACTACCTAAATTGGATGCCATACTCCTGAAACTCATAAGAGCTGACTTGCATTGCTGGGGTTACACTTGTCTAATTAGAAGGACATCTTCAAGTTGACTGCTCAAAGGACTGGATGGAATGGTTCCTTTTGTCTTTGGACTTATCATTTCTAACTGGAATTGAGAAGCACTTTGCTTCCCCTATTGTGTTTTGCATGATGTCTCCTTTGAGTGCCTTTCACTACTCTAGTACAAATAGCTCTTCTCTGAATATTAATCAAATTAATTATTTTTCCAAAGCTGTGGACAAATTCTCTCTGAGCATATATAGGCACCCATTCTGAACTTGTAGAAGGAGGATAGGATTAATTTTTTTTTTAAAAAAATAACTCTGTAAAATATTCTGGTTATCACAGGTGTGCAGTAAGCAGAAACATATGTTGTACACAAATTTACGCTGATGTGTGCGTAGAACTTGACATATTCACTTTGCAATTTGTCTCCCTTATTATCACACATCGGTTGTTTCTGCATCTGGAAGATACTGTGTTTCTCCCAAAATCGTAATTAATGCTTTTTTTTTTGAGCTAGAAAATATTTGAGATCCATGGGTACACAGACCAGTCATTCTGATTTGGAAGCCCAAACATGGTCTACTCCAGATCTCTCCAACAGCAATTCAATTCAGTTTGATTCTCTCATCAAAAGAAATCAGAGATTTCTTTTCTCGAAATCTTGCATGGGAAAATGCACGCAATTGTTTGTGCCTGTGTGGGTTTGTGCCTATGAGAGTGTATGTGTGTGTATACATACGCAAACATGCATATATACAGAGTATATTTTTGCCAAATAGGGTGAAATGTGCAGTTGAGATAATCTGTTATAAGGCGATAAAGCTTGTCAAATTTCAAAGACTTTGGTATGTGGGTTTTTGAACTACCTTCCTTTAAAATCTGATCATTATTTTTAATGCCTGAAACTGTTTGGTGACAGAAGGTGATGACATCTGCAGAGATAATAGATTTGTTCTATAAAATTTCAAATGAATAAATTGAAGAGCTTCTGTGCAAATGAAAGAATGATGTTAATGATCTTCCCATAATCATAAGGATATTAATGATGCTTCTTCATGAATACAACAGAGTTCTCTTTTTTTGCGATTAAAAGCAGGTCTGGATGACAGGCCATAAAACATTACACAATGAAAGTCTAGGAACAGTTCCATACTGGCAGTATTTTTATGACCCAAATCTTCAAAAGCATTGTGAAAACAAGCCATGGTTTTTATTTCTACTTTCTTGAACAAGGAGAAACACTTGTTCTTTTTAAATCCTCCCATTTTAGGTCATGACGGAGAGCAAACATTTCTGTTCCGTTCCTTTTTATAATGGCCTTTTATTAGAATTTTAAATACAGAATAAAAACTAACAGGAATTGATTTGGAATGAATCAGAAATCATCTCTGTTCCACATAAAAGAATCTTCATGCTTGTCAGTTGCTTCCCTGTTTCTTTTGTCTTGTATGCAACAATGGGAGTTTGAAGTTTTGGACCCCAAAGGAAGACTTAAGAAGAGTTCCCACTACAGATGGTCTTCATGTTGTTAGGCAACTTTTGGAAGTTACAACACTGTTGAATGATGAGACTTAATGATCAGGCCTCAATGTTCCAGCCACGGCCATTATTATCCCATGATCACATAAACAAAATTCAGGCACTTCGCAATCACCTCACATTTATGACCAGTTGAAGATTCCCATGGTCACATGATCACCATTTATGACCTTCCTTGATGACTTCCTTCAAGCAAAGTCAATGGGGGAGCCTGATGAACAGATCACAAGTTGTCCCCTCCACCACCACCATCTTAGCAATAGCAATAGCAGTTAGACTTATATACCGCTTCATAGGGCTTTCAGCCCTCTCTAAGCAGTTTACAGAGACAGCATATTGCCCCCAACAACAATCTGGGTCCTCATTTTACCCACCTCGGAAGGATGGAAGGCTGAGTCAACCCTGAGCCGGTGAGATTTGAACAGCCGAACTGCAGAACTGCAGTCAGCTGAAGTAGCCTGCAGTGCTGCATTTAACCACTGTGCCACCTCGGCTCCTCTTCCTTCCTGTGCTCACACATTCTTGCACCTAGCACCCTTTCCCCCAGCATTCCTGTCCTGGCAAATGTCTTAAAGGCAAAGGTAAAGGTTCCCCTCGTACATATGTGCTAATCATCCCCAACTCTAGGGAGCGGTGCTCATCTCCATTTCAAAGCCGAAGAGCCAGTGTTGTCCAAAGACATCTCCGTGGTCATGTGGCCAGCATGACTAAATGCTGAAGGTACAGGGAACCCTGTTACCTTCCCACCAAAGGTGGTTCCTATTTTTCTACTTGCATTTTTCCCTGTGCTTTTGAACTGCTAGGTTGGCAGAACCTGGAACAAGTAATGGGAGCTCACTCCGTTACATAGCACTAGGGATTCAAACCGCCGAACTGCTGACCTTTCTGATCGACAAGCTCAGGGTCAAGCCATCATGTCCCTAGCATATGCCTTACATCCTCTTTATCTAATCATCCAATAATCTTTTACTCTCATGCATGCATGCACCCAGTGCTTACTTTTCCCAGACTTTGCACACATGCACCTACACCCTCTTTCCCTGGCCTTTCTGTAACACATATTGCAGCATCCCCCTCCCCAAAGAAATATTCAGCCTGAGTTGAACCTCCCAGGATCTTCCCCCATCTCTCTGTAGTCGTCCCCACTCCTTACCTGGGATTCCTTCTGCTTCTCCTTAATAACCTGTGCATCTTGGGTTATGATCACAGCTAAGACAGCCTGGATAGTCATCTCCAAGCAATGCAATCACATGATGTCATGCTTCATGACCACACTGCTTAGCAATGGCAATCCCAATCCAAATTGCAGGTGTAACTACATCTACAAAAATCAAAAACAAAAAAAATCCTACCTTCACAGTGGTTTTAACTACTTTGTAGCTGGGTCAGAAATAAATCAGCTCAGTTCTCCAACACTGCTGATGCCAGAGAAATATTGATTTCTAGACCTGCTTTCAAACTAGCACAAATCCCTTGGGTGAAAAAGGTGAAAAGGTGGAAGCGTGATTGGCTTTCTCTCAACTTATACATTTCTCCACCTACCTCATCAGATTGCTGTGGATGGAATTACAGTAATATATTTCTGGGAGATTTCATTGAATCCACTTAGTACAATTCGTATTTTGCAAAATGTATCTTAACAAGATTCAAAGTTTTTTGGGGTTTCAAGTACTATCCCAAATAACACATTTGCTATTTAGCCTCTACAAAATTTTCAGTTTTAATTGAGTATTTTTTTTATCATTCTCATTTTATCATTCTCAAACTCACTTTGCGGACTATTAAATACAGTAAACCCTAAATGGGTTGAGATTACTGTGTTTGAAGGACTATGATGACTTTCCAACATAAACTTGGCGTCGATGGCTGCCTTCTTTTGAGTTCCTATTCTGTGCTCCAAATCTATAAAAAGTATAAGTGGGATTGGGACAGTGGTGGGTTTCTGATGGTTCAGGCCAGATTGGGCAAACCGGTAGTAGTGGCAGAAGAAGGCTCCGCCCATCTGCCAATCCGCCCATCCGTCCGAACACTTCTGCGCATGCGCAGAAGTTTCATGCACATGCATGAGCGAACCGGCAGTAAAAAAATGGAAGCCCATAGGGGAGAAGAGGTGAAGGGTATGCATGACCTAAGGGAGATCAAACTTAATCTTCCTTCATTGTCAGTCAGAACAATTGTTCCCGTTTCATTCGCCAGGTTTTTAATATGCTTAATGTCTGAGGTTCGACATTACCTGTTTGGGGGGATTGACTGTGGGTGTCCTCCAGAGCGGTTACTTCCATTGCAAAGGAATCTGCAGAGTAAGCAGAGATTTGAAATGGTTGCAAGGGATTGGCTCTGGCCGGCGAAGGCATTAGAGACGTCGACGGGTGATGACATCACACCAGGGGTGGGTTTCAACAGGTTCGCGGTGGTCCCTGCGAACTGGTTGGTCGCCAAACCCGGAAGTAAGTAACTTCTGGGAACAGCGAAGGGCACGCCTGCCCGCGGTCCTTACCCGGTTTTGACAAGTTCTGCGCTTCCACGCATGCGCAGGACGCATACAGCACCTGCGCGATCGTCCAGGAGCAGCTGGAGCATCGCGCAGACGCTAGTACGCATGCGTGCATTGCACACGTGTACGAGGACACCGCCGGCCCCGTTCCAACTGAACCGGTTGGAACGGGGCGAGAAACCCACCCCTGCATCACACTGTGCAGTCGGGTGGGCTGTTTGATCTGACTAAAGAGAGGGGGTGATGCTGAGTGGTGGCTGCTGGAACTGACTGACAGGCAATTAGCTATGAGAGGAAGCAACACCAGATGGTGGCTACAGAGATCCTATAAAAGGCGCTGGAAAGAGGAACTCGTATCCGAACCCGTTGTGTGCTAAGGTCCTATTCTGTAGCATGAATAAGGCTCAGAGGTTTACTCACCAAAAGAGGTTCCTGAGCATTTTTGTTATTGCTGCACAGGCTGGCCTAGACCAACTGAGACTTTAATTTTATCTCATTGCTATTTTATAATGTTTTGATTAGCTTTCAGTACATTATCTATTTACATTTTTGCTGCCCTTGAAGCTCATATCGCCTCCTTTCCAAAATAAGTGTAAAAACACGTTATAAACAAGTGGATGAACTTAAAATAATAGCAGCCACCAGATAATGGCATTTTGTGTGTTGTTGTTTTTTTGCTTAGAGGACTTTTCCTGCTTCTCCAATGTCACGGAGAGTGCTTGTAATCAAGATGCACTTAAAGCCTTTTCCTGTGGATTCTCAAGCTCTACAGATTTTTCACTCTGCAATGTGAAACCCTTGTTCCAGCCTAGTCTTGCATTTTAACATAACATTGAAAATCCTCAGCTCTTGTGACATTTATCTTGTCCCGGCACAAAGGTTTTTTCAAGGATTCTTCAGCAGCAGTAGAGCAAAACATTACCTGCTCTTCTAAAGAGCATAGCCCTCCCTTATTTGCACCTACATAGTCCAAATATGACCTGACAATATCTTTGCCTTGCCATATTCTCACAACATTACCTTTGTCTTATCCCTAGCTCATGAGTGAAATAGCTTGTCAGCCTTAGTGGAACCGATATTAAAACATAATTGTGTCCTTTAATTTGACAACATCCAAGGCCAGCCCCGACGAATGTAAAATCTGTGAGTCTTTGTCATTCCATATCTTGGAAAAAATTGATTGTGATTCAAAAGAGAGACAAAAGAGACAAGATAGTTTGGCATTGGGGACAGGCCAATATAGTTTTCTGTCTTTCAAAGGTGGGTTGATAGCATTTCAATTCAGCAGTGGGCTTTAGCTTGACTTACTCTTGTATCTATTATAAGAATGGAACTGCTATAAGAGGACAAATTTAGGTTCTCAGTGGATAAACTCAGGTTCGGTGGGTAAACTCAAGTTCACAGGATTATGGGATATTGGGATAACAAATGGAATGTCAATGTCATCACAAACTGTGAGTGGGTGAACCCTTGAATAGGAGCCAGCAGTGTGCAGCATCAGCCAAAAAAGCTAATACAATCCTGGGTTGTATAAACAGTTATAAATCAAAATCACATGAAGCAGTGGTGGGTTCCTACCGGTACACACTGGTACACCCATACTGGTAGTGGAAATTGAGGATACGTTTGCATACCGGTAGAGCCGGAGGCCCCCATACCTGTACGGTCCCTCCCCTGGCATGCCCCCACTTGCTCCCCCTGCCCACCCAATTGCCACTTGCTGGCTCTCTCGTGCCTGTCTGCAGCATGCTTGCCTTGCCCACACACTTCCTTTGCCAGAGCGGAGGACTCGGAAGAAGCCCCATGCTTTGTTCTCTTTGACAGCCACCACATTTGCAGTGCGGTGGGGGGAGAAATCCATGGGTTAGAGGGAGGAAAGGCCATCCCTACCAGAAGCTTGGTCTTCTCCTCCCTCTAACCCATGGATTTCTCTTCATACCACTGCAAACAAGGCGGCTGTCAAAGAGAATGAAGTGTGGGGCTTCCTCCAACAGCGGAGGAAGGAACAGGAGAGTAGGATTCAGCTGTTGGAAGAAGCCCTGCACTTCGTTCTCTTTGACAGCCACCTCATTTGCAATGGGGTGGGGAGAAATCAGGGGGTTAGTTAGATGGAGGAGAAAGCTGAGCTTCTGCTAGGGATGACCTTCTCCCTCTCTCCCCATGATTTCCCCCCAGCCGTGCTCATGAAGGAAGGAGGCAGAGATACTGGCCAGCGCTCGCTTCCCTTACCACTTGCCACCACTGCTCCTGCGGTCCACCGGCTGCAGCCCCACCTGCCCTGCTTAGCTGGGTGGCTGTCCAGGAAAGTGGCGAGGGGGCAACCAGCAGTGAATGGGAAGGAAAGTGAGCTCTGGCCAGCATCCCTGCCTCCTTCCTCCGAGAGCCGCCAACAACAGCAAGGCTGGGAATGGCCGTGCCTGCTCATGCGTGCCTCCTGCAAGCTGGCAAAGTCAAACTCATGTGTACTGCTTGCCAGTTGCTAGAGCCTCTCAGAGCAGCCAAGCTGTCAGGGGTGGGTTTCGACCGGTTTGCACCGGTCCCTGCGATCCGGTTGGTCGCCGAACCCGGAAGTAAGTAAATTCCGGGAACGGCGAAGCCCCCCCCCCTGCGCCCGCACACGTCCGCACACCCGCGCCCACTCCTTACCCGTTTTTTTAATTTTGCGCTTTCCACGCATGCGCAGAACGCCTGCGCGATCCTCCAGGAGCAGCTGGAGCATTGCGCAAATGCTAGTACGCATGCGCGCGCCACGTGCATGCGCGAGGACGCTGCGTGCATGCGCGAGGAGGCCGCCGGCCTTGTTCCAACTGATCCGGTTGGAACGGGGCGAGAAACCCACCCCTGCAAGCTGTCAAAATCAATTTTAAAATGGCCATGCCTGCTCACGTGCCATCAGAAGCAAGTCCGGTGAAATCGGATTGAAGAGCCTCACTCACTTCCACATGGAAGATATTCACTTCCACATGGAGCCTAATTCCCGAAGCAGATCAGGGAATTGCATTGAAAACCTTTGGAAGGCAAGTGCTCGCCACCCCTCTGACACCCGTTGAGCCTCCTCCCACCGCGGATGCAAGGATTGTGGAAGAAAGAGCTTTGAGATGGCAGCACCTTCCGTGCGTACTATTTTTGGAATCGGGGACGGGATCCTCTGCCTGAAAATGCTTTCCTCCCTGATCATCATGTTTCAGGCAGCAGATCTCACCAGGAGAAAAGAGAAGGCATGTCTGCAGTGGGAGGAGGCTCGGCAGGTGTCAGAGGGGTGGCAAGCTCTTGGCGGCTCCTGAGGGGGCCAAACCTTCTCTGCTCGCAATGACTTCACCGTGAAAGCATCGCTAGCAGCCACTTCTCGCAGCTCAGGAGGTCTGCGCTCTCTCCGCTGCTGCTGCTCGTCCTGAAAACACTTTCCTCCATAATCCTCATGTTTCAGACTGAGCAGCGTCAGCGGGAAGAGCACAAGGGCGGAGCTGGTCTTTTTTCTGCAGGGCAGAAGGAGGCAAGGCAGCCTCAGGTGCCATCAGGGAACAGCGTCTCAGAGGCGACATTTCTTGGCCCGAAACAGCGGCAAGGAAGGAATCTCTGGCAAGAGCCCCGCCACCAAGCCAGATTCACCAAAAACGGCACCAGCATCAACAGGGCATGCTCGGGAAAGGGAGAGCTGGAACTGACTGCCGGAGATTGTGCTTCAGCTGCCACCGCTGCTTCTGCCGAGGTGGCGCAGTGGTTAGAGTGCAGTACTGCAGCCACTTCAGCTGACTGTTAGTTGCAGTTCAGCGGTTCAAATCTCACCGGCTCAGGGTTGACTCAGCCTTCCATCCTTCCAAGGTGGGTAAAATGAGGACTTGGATTGTTGGGGGCAATATGCTGACTCTGTAAACCTCTTAGAGTGGGCTAAAAGCCCTATGAAGTGGTATATAAATCTAACTGCTATTGCTATTGCTGCTACTGCAGCCACCAGAGACTCCTACCTTGCCTTGTTTTGGGCTGAGAAGCTATGTCTCTGAGAGTCCCTGGATGGCACCTGAGGCCACCTCGCCTCCGTCTGGCCCGTGGAAAAAAAGAGCAGTGCCACTCTCCCTTCTCACTTTCCACAGCCTATGCACTATTCAGGGGGTGGGGGAAGTGCCCCTTAGCTGCCCCTCCAGGAGGACCACTGCGTATCCTCCACGGGTGGGAGGTTGAAAGGGAGACCGCAGGTGAAGAACACCAAAGAGTTTTGGCAGTGCAAGAGAAAGACTTCAAAATCAGTGGAGGTGATGAGTGGCTGGTGTGCTTTGTTCCAACTTTCCAAATGCTTTAAAAAATAAAGTTTTAGTTTTTGGTTTATTTTAAAGGGTTAGGTGTGTGAGAGGGAGGGGAGGAGAGAGAAAGAAAGAGGAAGAGGAAGAGAAAGAGGAAGGAAGGAAGGAGAGAGAGGGAGGGAAAGAGAAAGACAAAGATAGAAAGAGAAAGAGAAAGAAAGAGAAAGAAGGAAAGAAAAAGAAAGAAAGAAAGAAAGAAAGAAAGAAAGAAAGAAAGAAAGAAAGAAAGAAAGAAAGAAAGAAAGAAAGAAAGAAAGAACTTATGACTACAATTGAGCCCAAATTTGGTTGCTAAGCAAGAGTGTTGTTAAATGAATTTCACCACATTTTACAAGTTGGCCAAGCCATGCCCACAAAATAGGCCACACCCACAGAATAGGTAATAAAAAAATTTGAAACCCACCACTGACATGAAGTATTAGTACCACTTTATAAAACCCTAGTAAGACCATACTTGGAATACTGCAACCAATTTTGATCACCATACTACAAAAAGGATATTGAGCCTTTAGAAAAGGTTCAGAGAAGAGCAACTAGATGATCAAAGGACTGAAAACTAAAACATATGAAGAAGCTAAAACATACAAAGAATTTGGGTTGGCTAGTCTAAAAAAAAGAACTATCGGTGACATGATAGCAGTATTCCAGTATTTGAGGAGCTGCCACAAAGAAGAGGGGATCAAATTATTCTCCAAAGCACCGAAGAGCAGGACAGGAAACAATGGTTGGAAATTAATCATAGCATACTTGTAGAATTGACAGAGAACTATTTCAAAGGGCTTAACTATGCCTGAGTAGTTTTTCTTGAGAGTCTATAAAAATAAGATTTCCAAATTTGGCCTGCTGTACGCAATGGATTTTGTATACTTTGCAAAAGATGGATTTTTGTTTTCAACATATCCATTGCAAAAGGAGCATTAAATTAAGATTCATTAACTTATGGATCAAGGAGAAGGCTGGAAAAGTGCTTGCAGCAATAGTCAAACCTTTGTACATCTTGAATCATCCAACTTTATTGCCATCTAGCACTTAAGAGCTTGTTCAGGTTAATTATTTTATATTACATAGGTCCTTGCACCAAAGTTGCTTTATTAAGAGGCAACTGGATTTACTGGTTTTTCTTTGAACATGTTTCACTTGTCATCCAAGAAGCATCTTCAGCTCTGCAAGCTTCTTGAATGAGGAGTGAAACATCTTCAAAAAAAAACCAGAAAGTCCATTTGCCTCTTGAAAAAGCACTTTTGGGATAACCATGAAGTGGAGGACTGAGAATCTCTATAGACCAGGGGTGTTAAACTTAATTTTATTGAGGTCTGCCCCAAGCTTCATTTTTGCTGGCAGAGGGCTGCAGGAGGATGTTGGGGCCAAAAACAGAATGTGGGGCAGCCATGTGTGGCCCTCCATTTTCACTGGCAGAGTGATTTTAGTGATTTTTAGTGATTTTATTAGAATTTATAGGCCGCCCTTTTCCCTGAGGGGACTCAGGGCGGCTTACATAAAATAAGGAAGGGAGGGTACAAGACAATAAACGCAAAACAATACATAGAGATAAAATAGTAAACAACATTCATTCATCATTCAGGTGGGGACAGATTATCTTTATCCCCAGGCCTGACGGGCTAGCCAGGTCTTAAGGGCTGTGCGGAAGGTCTGGACGGTGGTGAGGGTACGAATCTCCACAGGGAGATCGTTCCAAAGGGTCGGAGCTGCTACTGAAAAGGCTCTCCTCCGTGTGGTTGCCAGTCGACACTGACTGGCAGATGGAACTCGGAGGAGGCCTAATCTATGCGAGCTAATTGGTCGCAAGGAGGTAATTGGCAGGAGGCGGTCTCTCAAGTAGGCAGATCCACTACCATGGAGGGCTTTATGAGTGACAAGTAGCACCTTGAAGCGGCACTGCGGGCTGGTCCCTTGCTATTTCCAGGGTGGACCCACAGGCCAAATTTAAATACCCCACTGGACAGATCTGGTCCACGGGCCTTGAGTTTGACACCCTGCTATAGAGATAGTTCCTTGCAATTGATACAACCTAGTTTAGATTTTGACTGTTTCTCAGCTCAAGGTGTTATAGATAGGGCTGTGTCCAGACTTAAGACCAAGTAGGGACTGGTGTAGGAGTGCCAAATTTTAGGGGACACCAAAATTGAAGACACTTCTGAAAAATACAATTAGAAAAGCAGAAGGCAGTAATGGTGAACTCTGTGTGCCAATACAGCCACTTGAGGGTTAAATGTAATTTCACAGTGTAAATAGTGTGAAAGAGTCCGAGAAAAGCAAAAAAATTGTCTGGGGATGAAAATCACACGCCTAAAGCTCAAGAATTCAAAAAAAGGGGGAGAAACAAGAGGATGTCTTTGAAATTCCTAAGAAAATCGGGAGATGAAGTAAGCTATAGAGAGCACCAGAATGTGACTTTGCCTAGGGTGCTAAAGTGTCTAGAGCCATTCCTGGTTGTAATCTTAGCATAACCGAAGGACATTGATTGGGAAATTGCTATGCCCTACTCTGAGACATTAACTTAAGCCTTAAGCCTTGTTGGTTTAACTTGTAGATTCCAAAAGTTGAAAAGGAAAACATGTGACTAAGATAATGTGGAGTGAGCTTCAACAGCGGCCGGTACACACTTTGGATTCCTATTGTCACTTTTTTTTTCTACAGATAATCATGTTACACTATTTCATTTTTTTTTTTATCTGGCATGACGGCCACTGTCCCTGGGGGACCCGGATTGTTGTTGGGGGCAATATGCTGATTCTGTAAACCGCTTAGAGAGGGCTGAAAGCCCTATGAAGCGGTATATAAGTCTAACTGCTATTGCTATTGCTATTGGAGTGATGAATTATAAAGCAGGTACCATATTTCATGGAGAGCTGGATCAAGATGGATGAATTCTGTCCCTATTTAGCCTTGCCATCCGAATGTAGGATCTATAGTATTATATCTTGTTAATAGATTCAGAAGTTCACACATTTCAACTTTGTGACAAGCTTCATATAAGAATATGTGACCAACTGTTTCTCTCATTCTTGATCCTGGTATTTTCTAGGTGCGCTGAATTTCAGCATAGCTTGGAGAGAGTTGGAATGTAGCAATTACTTTCCGGTTATTACAACTGGGTCAAACCATTTGTCTATCTAATATAGAATTCTTTTCTCTGGTCATGATTTAGTCATTGCATGCAGGGGTGGTTTACACGTACATTCCCTACTGGTTCGCAAATGTGTGTATGTGCGCGTGCTCACTTCACTTGCACGCACCACGTCCGGGCATGTGCCTGGCCTTCCATGCATGCGCTGTACTCAAAAAACATCCTTAAATAGGATGAAATAGAGCCAGGGCAGTTGAACAAGTGAGCAGGTGGACGGGTGGGCCGGCCCACCCACAGTTTCCTCTACTGGTTAGGGTAAACCAGTCCAAAAAGAGAAAATACCACCTCTGATTGCCTGTGTCTTCAAAAAACACAGCTGCTTCTTTGAGGTGCAATCCTTTGTTCATGCCAATTTCCCCCTTTAAATTTTGCACAGCCCTGCTAACTGGAATTATTTTTGGAGTTTATTTTGAGAGTCATCTGAATCGTGTTTAACCTATTCTAACGAGACACAATCATTCCTCTGCACATAATTGGATTTTTCTGACTCTGCTTGCTGCTACAAGCCTATTGCATCCTGTAGAAATCTGAGCCTGAAGGCCAGAAATCTCTTCCTGATATCATAAGAAAGGACACAGAGGCTGTTCAAATGAAACTGGTAATTTTCCCTCATTTCCAATAAAGGTAGTCCTCGACTTACAACAGTTCATTTAGTGACTGTTCAAAGTTACAACAGAACTGAAAAAACATCTAACATCTGACCATTTTTCACACTTATGACTGTTGCAGCAATCCCCATGGTCATATGAACATAATTTGTATACTTGGCAACAGATTCATATTTATCATGGTTGCAGTGCTCCCAGGGTCATACGATCTCCTTATGTCACCTTCTGACAAGCAAAGTCAACAGGGGAGCCAAATTCACTTAACAATTGTGTTCCTAACTTAACCTCTGCAGTTATTCACTTAACAAATTTGGCAAGAAAAGTCATAAAAGGGGGAAAAATTAACGTAACAAATTTTTCACTTAGCAACATACATTCTGAGCTCAATTTTGGTCTTAGTTCGAAAACCATGTGTACTGCATGAAATTTTGGTCCAAATTATATATAACAAACTATCCTTTGTTCATTCTCTCTCTCGCTCGCTTTCTCTCCCTCCCTCTCTCTCTCTCTCTCTCTCTCTCTCTCTCCCTCTCTCCCTCCCTCCCTCCCTCCCTCTCCCTCTCCCTCCTTCCCTCCCTCTCTCTCTCTCCCTTCCTCCCTCCTCCTCTCTCTCTCTCACATACACACACAAATACTCAACACTTTATAAAGACTCTAATCTTTCTTATCATTATATCACTCAGATGATGATCTCATTCATTATCCTCTCAGATTCTATTATATGTGTATGACTCTTTTTAAATGGCATATTGAGCATCTGGTGGCCTCAGATTTAGGTCACAAAAATGCTAAGGCACCAAAATGAGCCCTAAGAACACAATATACACACATACACACCAGATGTTGTATTCAAGCAGTTCTGACAGATTCTGGAGAACCGGTAGCAGAATTTTTGAGAGTGGGGAGGGAATAGGGATTTTGCAGTATCCTTTCCCTGTCATACCCACAAAGCCACGCCCACAGAACCAGGAGTAAAAAAAATTGACTCCCACCACTGATGTACACTTCATGTAGTATTAGCAATCATGGAATTTTCTCATATTACCCTGTAATTGCACATTTATTATACCACACATTTTACAATAAAAGGTGTCTTCTTTCATTCTAATTTTTGTAAAATATAGAAGAGTCCTTGCCATAATGTAGATTTTAAAAAGTAGTGATTAGCATAAAATTAAGTAGCATAATATGTCCCTATTAAAAAGCATTTGAATTAAATGATTCACATAGCACGTGAATGTATATTCATAACCCTAGGTACTGATTACCCCTTTTTTCCAGTTCCAATATCAATGATATAAAATGTTACTGTATTTACATGTTTCTTACAAGTCACCCCAATTTGTTTCTTTTCCCCTTTCTCTCTTTTCTCATTCTTTCTGAAGAAAAAAAGTTTTTTTTTAAAGGAGAACTATTAGGATAAAGCTTAACTGTAATATTAAAAATGGAAAAGTTGTTAAAATATGTGCTAACCCAATGAAATCCCCCCCAAAATAAGGTTTCTGAGATGCATATAAAATTACTTTACACCATGTCCTTCAAAAAAGTTTAATACATAGTCGGGTCACATTATTGCACATCAAATTCTGAGTGCCTCCAACTGCCAGTAGCAATTATCTGTAAAAGAACATGTTTTCCCCCATGACTAGCTATGAGGGTTTTTGAGTCTACCTAAGCATAGCCTTGAGCAAAAGTTCTACAGGGAATACAGTATTTGGAATACAATATTGCATTTGGAAGAATTATCAAGGTTTCTGTGCAATATGTCTAGATACATTTGTACATCTGCTCGAACATATTGATATGTTTATCTGTTGATGTTAATTACATGATATAGCTGTATATAAATGTAAATAGTTCTCCAGAGTCTCTACCAAATGTTGACAAAGAGATTTAATAAAAAGAATTTTCTCACTTTCCTCTTTTTTTTAAAAAGAAATAATAATATCTCCAAAACATGGAGTTGTCATTTTACTAACTTGCTTGAACTTGTGTTTTGCGGTTGTATTAGATCCTTTCTACAATAAGAAAACATTTGTCTTAGCAGACAAAACAGTGGTTACATGGCACAGTACAGAAGGTTACAACATAAAATTAATTTGCTTTTGCTCCAAAAATCACCTTATATTGTCCCTAACGTGTATTGTCAATAGATTAGATTACTCATTGCAGAAGGACTCGGTGTGCAAAGCCACATAAAAATCTAACTTCCCATACTTTAAGCATTAGTTATGGTGCTAAAACTTTCACTATGATTGCATCCATTCAGGGCAATGCATTGTTTTGGGGCATGGCAATGAGTTGAGGCACATAGTGGAAACAAGAGAAAGTATTTTTCACTGAAATATGCAGTTTATAATTATATGAGCATTGCTACTTTCTGAATATGAAGTAAAGCTGAGTGGCAAAGGGTTTCAAATTAACAGAAGTGGCATTGGTTATAACTCTATTTTGTTGAATCAACTTCATTTGCAAAGCACTTAGAGTCAATTGGATTGAAATGGCATATGAGTCACAGTAATCAATAGATTGAAATACTGTACTAAACATGAGTAAGATCCTGTTTTGAGTTCAAGGTACAGCTCTCTTTTTTCAATGAATGATCCAAATCAAATGATGTGTTTGTTGGGAGCAAACAACTAATTCCCACAACACTGTCAAACAACTAATTCCCACAACACTGTCAAACTATTTACCAAGTCTGTATTATTATTATTATTCTCATTGTTCCTATTACCTATTTCCTTTTCTATGACTATAACTTTGTTGCTTGTATCTTTACAATTTATATTGTTTTATTTAGTTTCCGAGTATGATTTATGTTGATTACTTATTTAGTATCCTATGACTATCACTAAGTGTTGTATCTTATGATTCATGATAAATGTATTTATGATGACTATGATCATGATTTATCACTTATATATTTTACGTACTTATGCAACAAAGACAAATTTCTTGCATGTCCAATCACACTTGGCCAATAAAGAATTCTATTCTATTCTATTCTATTCTATTCTATTCTATTCTATTCTATTCTAGACATGGAGATGTTATGCTACTTTATCTAGCGTTATGATACTGTCCTGTCTTTTAAGCCACCCTTTGAACAACATGTGGATAAAATGCGGAACATGGTGGCTCAGTGGCTAAGATGCTGAGCTTGTTGATCAGAAGGTTGGCAGTTCAGTGGTTTGAATCCCTAGTGCCACGTAATAGAGTGAGCTCCCGTTACTTGTCCCAGCTTCCACATAACAGTTCCAAAGCATGTAAAAATGCAAGTAGAAAAATAGGGACTACTTTGGTGGGAAGGTAACAGCATTCCATGCGACTTCGGCATTTAGACATGTCGACCACATGACCACAGAGACATCTTCGGACAGCACTGGCTCTTTGGCTTTGAAACGGAAATAAGCACCACCCCCTAGGAATGACTAGGACATATGTGCAAGGGGAACTTTGACCTTTATCTTATACTCCTCCTCCTCCACACCTTAAAAGAACCATGTCTTTTTATTTATTTTCTCTAGGTGGCTTACAAAATGCAATAATAAAGCATTGTAAAAGTGTAGAATTATATCTTCAAAAGATAACATGGAGGGGGATCAACATCATACAAAGAATTCACTACCTGCTATTACCCATGTGGGCCTGGATCTAGAGCCAGGTTTTAAAGGCTCATTTAAGTAAGGTCATGGTGTGGGGTGGGGGAGGTATACATTTCAGGGGAAATGGAATTCCATAGGCAGGCAGCATTATAGAGAAGGTCTTCTGAAAGGCTTATAAACTACTTCAAAGTCTGGCCCCATTCATCTGCACATGCCTAGGTATTCCTAGATAGCAATTCCATTGAACCACCTTCAAAGAAGAAAAACAACAACAGCTGTGCATGAACAGACATGCAGTCAGCCGGGAACAACCTTTGAAGCAGCTGCATGAAATTTCCAAAGGACACATGTGTTTTTTAACCCTTACAGGTGGAATATATCTGCCCTTTTTATATTGAACTCTGAGCAGGTCCCAATCATCAGTTAAAACAGTATCAATAATAAATCACAGAATTTTGCAAGGGGTCAAACATTTTACATAATCCTAATATTAAACTATAAGGTAAAGGTTCTCCACGCACATATGTGCTAGTTCTTCCCAACTCTAGGGGGAGGTGTTTATCTCCATTTCAAAGCCGAAGAGACAGCACTGTCCGAAGATGTCTCCGTGGTCATGTGGCCAGCATGACTAAATGCCAAAGACACACAGAATGCTGTTACCTTCCTACCAAATGTGGTCCCTATTTTTCTACTTGCATTTTTAAATGCTTTCGAACTGCTATGTTGGCAGAAGCTGGGACAAGTAACAGGAGCTCATTCCGTTACATGGCACTAGGGATTCAAACAGCTGAACTGCTGACCCTCAGATCGACAAGCTCAGCATCTTAGTCACTGAGCCACTAAATTATATTTTTCATTATTAGTTAAGATGTTCATCGGCTCAGGGAATGCATGGAAAGGATTCATGGAATTCTCAATACAACTTTTTAAAATATACAAGGTGGCCTCCATATCAGAGAGATGGGTGACATATGAATTTAATAAATAAATAACAGACCCCATGCTTCTATCTGGGAGTTCTGAGAGTTCAGGAGAGATTCTGATTGGTATGTAGGATGTGTGTGCTTATGGAACTAGCAAGAGTCTGGTTGAAGAGAGAGAAGTAACAGGCCATCATTAAGCAATGAGCAGAACTAATCCATATCATCTTGAGAACTTTATTTTATGTTCATTGATATATGGAACAGTTCGTATACATGTCCTTTGCATCATGTATATTGAGGAAGATTTGATTCAGAATTAATTTTACCTGAACTTAATTGATGTGTCTCAAACTGAAATGTGCAGAATCTGAACTGAAACCTGTGGGTTCCAAATTTTTAAAACACAGTACAGTTCCCAGCTCAAAACACAAAAGTAAAATATAAATATATATTTTAAGAAAGCATGCGTTGGAAATGCATACAAAAGGGGAATAAGCAAAACAAACCACTTTGTGTTAAAGGAAATTGCTTGCCCAAAGCATTCCTGTTAGAAAACTAGCATTTGAAAATCTACAGACAAGGAAACAAAGGACCCCGAATGTCTGAATTTTCTTGCTGAGCTTGTTTTAAATTTCACCAATTTACATAGAAATAAACTTTGCACTCAGGAAAGCAGGAAACTACTAAATCCACATGCCTGGCCACCAAGCATTAATTTGAAGTGTTGAATGCAGTCCAGGTACAGAAGTTCTATCAATATAGGCTCTTTATGGAGAGCCTGGTAAAGTCTTCCAAATATTATAAGGAAGAGGTCTGTTTATATTCTCAAAAGTATACATGGGGCAGCAGACAAACACGTGTAGTTTCCTGAAGATTATTCAGTTTCCTCTAATTCTTGACCCCGATATTCTGACTGCCTGATCAGAGGGAATTAGCCTAGCCTGATGACACTATAGAATAATATAACTCCTTCACTATCTATAATTACAGCATAAAGACATTATTTTGGTTTGGATGCATCAGTAATAAGACATAAGTGTTCTCTCTACGATATTATTATTATTCTGCTAAACACTATTGTCTTGCCAAAGGTGACATTTTATGGTTTTGAAGAAAAGTAATAGGTGTTCTATATTTCTATGATTATCATAAAATAAGTTCACATAACTATTGGGGAATTTTAATCTAATTTGAAAATGCATAATTGGATGTGGGAGAATCAAAAGCAGTGAATAGGGCCACAGCAAAAATTAATTTTTCATGTAATATGTATTCAAATTAAATATAGGTAATATTATTATTCCATAGTTATGTCCAGGGGCGGCATTCAGCTGGTTCAGACCAGTTCAGGAGAACCGGTAGTGGAAATTTTGAGTAGTTCGGACAACCAGCAAATACCCCCTCTGGTTACCCCTGCTCCCTTCCCCCATCATTCCCTGTCTTATATTCCCTTGTTTTTTTAGCTCAGCTGGTTCACAGTAGAGTGGATTGCAGCTCACTGGTGCTGACACCGAGGATGGAATCTCTCTTTGAGTGCTGAACGCACATTCAAAGCACGCTCTCATAGTACCGATAGGAAAAGATTTGGAATCCCCCAATTGGTTACGTGCTTAATAATTTCTCCTTCCTATCCCATTAAAAAAGATCTGATAATTTTTTTAAAAGTTTTTGTATGGTCAGACTCAAATCTTTGAAGAACCATATGTGACTTTTACCCTTTATATGTGATGCAAACTAAGCCAATAGTACAGGCAATAAAGTTCCCTGTGATATTTTGGTTAACAAACTGCTGATGAGAAAACCACCAATCACCTAGTTAGGTGATGAAACCGTCAATCAGTTTGCAGCAAGGTGAAAAACTAAACAACACTCAGAAAGTGATCCTCAGGGGTTCTCCCGTCAACTTGGAGAGGGGGGATCTCAAATGAGATATCACTACATTGCTCTGGGCCCCAGGCTCTTCATTATTTTTGTCAATAATTTTGCCTGGTTGTAGTGGAAGGAACTGAATCAACCAACGCAGGTCAAACACAAATAATTTTTATGAATCAGCTGTAAAGAAACACACTGAAAACACTCCAGCTGACAACTGTAGCTCCTTCCTGAGTAGAGGTGAGCCAAAAAATATTAGTGCACAATGCCCCGAACCATAAGAGATTGTAATGAAAGCGAAATTGAATCGTGGTGTAGTTTGAGTTTGACATAGAACTAATATATCAGGGGGCAAGAATAGCATTCAACATTATTTTGGTAGAATAGCAAACTGAGCTGAGGGGAACACATTCAACACATTTAGCAGAGACATACATAGATATGCAGCAGAGGTGGTATTCAGCAGGTTCTGACCAATTCTGGAGAACCAGTAGCAGAAATTTTGAGTAGTTCGGAGAACTGGTAAATACCACCTCTGACTGGCCCCGCCCCCATCTATTCTCTGCCTCCTGAATCCCAGCTGATCGGGAAGAAATGAAGATTTTGCAGTATCCTTCCCCTGCCACACCCACCATGCCACGCCCGTCACTCCATGCCAGACCCACCAAACCATGCCCACCGGTAGTAAAAAAAAAAAGTGAATTCCAACACTGATACACAGGCTGCAGTACATGAAAAAGAAGTTCTCAGTATTTTGGCAGAATGGAAGGGAAGGGTTTTCCTTGGGGGATCAATATAGTGCAT
Organism: Thamnophis sirtalis; assembly: GCF_051295495.1. Taxonomy (NCBI): domain Eukaryota; kingdom Metazoa; phylum Chordata; class Lepidosauria; order Squamata; family Natricidae; genus Thamnophis; species Thamnophis sirtalis. The sequence goes on along the minus strand of NW_028261387.1, from coordinate 16,167,125 downwards.
GAAGGGAAGATTTCCTTCATTTTTAATCTTTAAAATTTCATGAATTGGGATAAAGGAAAAGTAAATGACTTAAATAGATCCAACATTCCAAAGACAAGTGGCCTTAAAGCTGACTATTTTTTAATCCAACTTTTTATCACATGCCATCATTTGTTATCACTGATGTCTAGTTCATATTTTAATATGACTATGAAAAAAACCCCTAGAATTAATTCAGAAGAGAATAGTAATCAGTGTGGCTGAGGATAAGGAAAGATGCACCAAGAAAGATGTTGGGAATTTAGCATGCTGAACCTAGAGTTAATGGGAGTCAGAAAATAAGCAAATACTTGAGTAGGTAGAAAAGGGGCACCAACATTTTCTTCACTGCTGTAGAATGTAGTATTACTTTTGATCAGAGGTGGGTTGCTAATTTTTTTACTTGCAGTTCAGGCGTGTGACACTTCTGCGCATGCGCAGAAGCATCCGGGGGTGGATGGGCGGACCCTTCCACCGCCACTACCACCAGTTCAGCCGATACAGCCGAACCGGCAACAAACCACCTCTGCTTCTGATGTATTTTATGTTGAAGGTTAGAGAAATGTATTAATACCAAGAGCAGATGGACAATAGAATTAGTTATCTAGGACAGTAATAGATACACACACCCCCATGCATGCACACACACACTCATACCGGAAATCTGAGGAAAGTACATATTAAGCAGGGAGTTGGATTAGATGGCCTAAAAGCCCCCTCCTAATTCTCAACTTATTATCAACACTACAGAAAAAATATTTAGATTGCACCCCGACCAAAATTCGCACCACACCAAATGCATTTTCTGCCCCCCTTCCTGTATTTTTGCAAATAGATGCCATTTATCTGATTGGATTCCTGTCTCATCTTTCTTCTACATATTACAGCTAATTAGTACCCCCCATTGAGAAACAGTCCACTGATAGAAAAAACAGTTAGATAAGATCTACATTAACAAATGTAGTTCATTTAATATCATTTGTGGTACTGCATTATTAATAATACATAATTACCTTGGGCGGCTGGAAAGAAAAGAAGAAAACTATACTTTACTCTCTCGGAATTTACAAAGGAGAATTATATTTGACAGAATAAAACAGTACCTCTCTACAGGTAGCCATCCATCAAAAAGCTTTACATGTCAAACTATTGTATTAACTGTTTACATTGAAAGAAGACATGCATTTTTTAAAAAATGCTCTTTTTTCCATGACCACAACATCTGCTTCTTCCTAGTCCCAGGAGGGTGTGAAATTTAAGAACTATTCCAAATCAGAAAATATGCCCTCTATGTGTGCATATAATAATAGAATGTGAAATAGATGGGGAGGGTTTCACTTTAAAAATACATAGATTAGAAAGATTCTGCACCTATGTGCTCCCTGATCCTTATACTTGGTATAAGAAAACTGATTTTATATATTATTTTGAGTAGGCTTATTTCTCAGTGGCATCTGATAGTCATTTAGGAAACTGCAATTCAGGAAGTGTTCTTAAATTAAATCTCACAAATAGGGAAGGAAAAACTGGAGTGAAGCACTTTCGTGCCTAATATAGTATAGCAACATTTTATTATAAAAATGTATTCGTGTCAGCAATGTACATTATGAAGGAGAAGGACTTGGAATAATAATCACACAAGTAGCATAAATAGTGACCCCAAAATTTACTGATTACATTTTTTTAATATGACATAGTCATTAATGATTATAATGATTATAGTCATTAATTCTATAAGTATTCCCTTTAATATTGTAGCGTAATATAAATTTCAAGCCCTTTGACCACATATTTTTCCCTCTGACTCAGCAATATATTATAATCCCCAATTGTTTGCCTACTTTATCATGTATTCTCTGATCTGTTGTTCTTTCATTTCAAGTTTTTTTTAAAAAAAAAGTTTATACATCTTAGAAATTACATATTCGTCATTGGTACACAACTGTACCTCAAATTCTGTCTTAGTTCAACTTGATCCAATTTTGTAAGCCACCCAGAGATGCTTTTTTGGTGAGATGGATAGCATGTAAAATTAATAAATAGATATGTAAATAAACAAATAACTATGTGTTATTCCCTACTGTTTCCATCTTTGGCATTCTGATCACCAATCACAAACAAAACATCTTGCTTGGATGTTCTGTTTAATTTGACCATAATAACCATCAACATCTTCTTGTGCATCATCAGTGGTTGGAACATAAATTCAGATAATTAATATAATTGTCAAGCTTTATTGATATTATTTATCACTGGTTGCATTGTGCCTGAATACTATCCTTGATATATTCATTGTGACTATTAATAAAAGTACATTAAAAACATTGATTTTTGTTTCCTAAATAAAAACCAGTATGACCTTCTGACTGAAAGTGTCCAATTCTAGTTCATTTCATTTCACCAATGTCTCAAAAATCAATGTGTAATTGAGCAATTTCATCTTTCATCGTATTGAGTTTTCCCTCATTCATACTTACATTCCATGTTCCCACTATAATTTTGTTTTTACAGCTTTTAATTCTGTTTTCCTACATATTTGGCATCAGCAACTAGACATGTGAAAGCTTTAATCTAGCCGTGTTTTAAACACTATTAGTACGAAAGAGCCTCATCTCTTCCTCAGTAGCATGTTGAGTGTCATCTGACCTAAAGAGCCATCAGCCAGCATTATATTGTCAATCATTTTATATTTTCCATCAATGTGTTTTCCTTGATCAAATTCAGGAGTGATTTACCACTGCCTTCTCCCTTGCAGAATAAATTGATACTCTTACCATTGTCACTAACCATTCACCTCCAGCATCTTTCTATATAGCCAATGTCCAATATCAGTGCCTGTTTGTTTTAGCTGGACAACTGGGATAACTTTCATGCCTTAGATGATCCTGCTGGGATTATATACTCCTGGCATTCTTTTCTCATTCCTCCAAGGAACACTCTTCAATCACCATGATAAAATAACACACTGGACTAAAGAAGGGTGATCATTCATTTGGAAGTCCAATTTTTGGCCAATGTCAATCTTTTATATGGGTAGCTTGGTGGCCTAGAGATGGAGCTCTCACCTCACAATCAGGAGGTGGGAGTTTGATCCTAAATATTTCTCTCTCAAATGAAAATATCTGCTGCAAACTCCACATAGGCATCAGGAAGGGCATTCAGCCGGTAAATGCTCAACTCCATTCAGTCTCCCTAATTCCACCCCAATACAAGTGATTACAGAGTTGTTAAAAGGGGGGAGAGAAATTTTTTAATAAATGTACTATTAATAGGAGAAACAGGAAGGTCAGAAACCAAATTGTTTATAAGTTGAACTCATTGTGCATTTAAGCATATGGCAGGACAAGTCACCATTATCCTTTCCTAGCCTGGATATACATGCCATTCTTAGTTATCCTGATGAGGCTCTTACAGTTATAAACAGGTATCATAGAAACTAGAAATTCACAATTTTGAACCAATGGACCTTAACCATCAGAGAACTGCCTAATCCAATGTTTCTTGGTTCCAAATTTCCACTTGAATTTTTGGCAATGTGATTTTGCGTATGTACTGGCTGCTGGGAGATAGATGGGTGCACCAGAGCCATTCATGTCCTATTTTCTAAAGAATCTAACTCATGCCTTTAATAGGCAACAGATTCAGATACATCCAAAACCATCTTTGTCACTGGCTGATCCTGAGTGAAACCTGAAAATAAAAGTAAATAAATAATAAAAGGAATGTAAAAAGTATTCTTTTCTCAAAAGAAAAAAATGAAGTATCACAAATAGACAAGGAATGAAAAGCTTGTGCATATGAAAATGCAAAGTGTAACTTCACAATGAACAGGCAGAAGAAACAAAGATAGAAAGTAAATATTTAAGATCGTCAGCCAGGATAAACAATTTGAGATGAAAAGCAAAGAGATTCACTATCCTCCAAGAGATGGCAAGAAAGTGATTGTGCATGCCCTGAATACATTAGCCTGGAGAGAAATATCAAACTTATTTAGAAAGTTCAACTAGTATGATCAACTTGAGGTGATGGATGAATTATTCTTTGTGATACTGTTAACAACTGCCTTGGCCCATGTAAGTGGGATTTCACTGAGATAACTGAGAGGGTTTGGCCTTAAAGTTGTTAAAGATTACAAGTCCCTTTGGAAGACCAGTTTTCCATAAACAACATATTTTTGCAATGATTCTCCATGGTTTTTTTTTTCACTTTTAAAAGAATGACCCAATCTTCAGGACTATAACTAGATGAGAATAAGGGACAAGATTAGAAAGAGGGGCAGAAATAGAGATCTAGATGATAATGGTACAGAACTTTAACATTCTTCTGTTTGTATTGGATTTGCATGCATTTCCATGATTTTGGTGACAGAATAAATTCAAAGCAGGTGAGAAAAGTATCTTATTTTTAAAAAATTATGTAGGAAAAAAGAAGAGAATGCAGGAAAATGTGAAAAAAAGCAATGTAAGAAAAATGAAATTTTGTATGTAGAATAACTCACGGTGCAGATTACACAATCAGCCTCAGAAGTCCTTCATATTCCTGCTTCATTCAAATTCAACAGGAAGGAAAGAGCAATGAAAATAACTGAAGTAGTTTATCTTAGATTGATTGATTTAACTTATGCCTGTATCTTCTCACCAACAATAATAGCAATGGCAATAAATATACGTGCCAATTATTTTTCCTGTAATCCAAAACATGGGAGTACACGTTAGATCTAGCAAAAACTTGAACCAAAAATAGGCAGATATGAACAATTTCAGGAGATGTCACTCATGAAGTGGGATTCTTCCAAAATAGATAAAGGAAATTTGAATGATCTTTTAAGCAAATAAAGGGTATTCAGAGTCTGAACAATAATGAAGTATAGACTATACATTGTAGACAACTGGTGTGTCTATTTAGAATATAATTAAATAGCTATGATAGACAGACTTGATATCTTTGCAAGAGGCAAAAATACAGGCTCTTCATCTAATGAAAATATTTCATCAAACAAAGCATAATAAGCAGTATTAAAACTAATATTAGTGACATTTCATATATCTTGGCAGAGACTAGGGAACAGGTTTTGTTTGAACTCCACTGTCCTTTTTATTAGATTTTTTTCCCAGAATTAATTTATTTCCTTGTATTTCTCATTATGTTTTTATTGCATTTGACGAACAATAGTGAAGCCTAATTTAACACCTGTAAATTCCCAAGGACATTAATGAAAGATTGCATACTGCATTGAGTAAGTGTCTAATTTACAACTGAAAGGTTGTGAGTTCAAATCCTATTGGACTTGTATGTATTAATGTTTCTATTAACTCCTTCCCCTCATCTGTATGATTTTAGATTTAATCAAGTCCTTTCAAGAATTTCAAAAATTAATATATCCACCAAAGGAATTCATTCTACTTTAATAGATGTTCTGAAAATATTCACACATTGATTAAATAAATGTGGGTGACATTTCCAAATGGAATTTAAAAATAATTCTTGCTCAGAGTTCAAAGTAGATTGGCTACTTTACTTCAACACAACGAAAGAAACAAGCTCACAAAGTAATTGAGGAAGAAGCATTGGGTTTTATCCTGCAGCAAAATATTTTAGAGAAGAAAAAAAATGCTTGATCAACATGCCACTCTTCTACATCTAGCATCACAAAAGCAATGACACAAACGTAGAAATAAAGAGCAGCCCAGGGATGACCTTGGAGAAACTCCACAACAACAATGACAAAAGCATATTATAAACTCAGAAAAAAATAGGAGGGGACTTAAAATGGCTCCATCCTACCTCTCGGGAGTATATAAGAGGCAAGGCAAGGAAAACACTATCACATTTTTAAAAATTTTCTCACTAGAACCCACATCAATAGAGTAGAATCCTTGTCATTCTTGACAACTTTTTCCTGAACTGCCCTACCTCAAATGACTGGTCTTCTTTCTGTGATAAGAAGGAAAATGCTGGGCTAAATTGGTGAGCCTTGGACCCATTAATCAAAAGCAAGCCTCATAAACTAGAACTGATCCCTTGACTCCTGAGAGCAAATAAAAGAAACTTTTATTTTTTTGACATTTTCTGGAAAATGTTGAAGGTGGTTTTGATGAGGGAGTGGGCTTGAGTGCTGGGTGAAGTTACCTCATTTAAATTTAAAAGTGGTTAGTTAGAATTGTGTTAGTAAAAACAATTTCAGCTGTGTGTTAGTTAAAACTTATTTTCTTTTGGTACCTTTATTTTTGTTTGTTTGTTTCAGTCCTTCACTTCAGCTTGCCTGAGTTCCAGACTTCCAAAATTTCAACTTCCCGTTCTGAATTTAGCCAGTCCCAAGATTTCCCTTTCGGTCTACTGGTTTCCCAAAATGGTGGCATGGAAGGGAGAAACTGGTTTATAGTGAAGGCATAGTGGCAGGAAAGAAACCTATTTGGATAGTTGCTGTTCACCCAAAGGGACAGTTACCTCAGAGGAAGTCTTGGTTTGATCCTGAGGGGACTTTTTCTTCTGATTATGTGGACAAAGGTTGGAAAACTTCAAACAGTAGAAGGCTTTTAATTGGTACTGCAACAAGGGTGGCATGCAAGGAGTCAAATATACTAGGAAAAATACAAGCAATTGTGTCAAAGTGGAATATTCACTTTTGGGGGGAATCTGAGATTTTTGGGTTTTTTTAGTATTTGAAGAATACAATTACAGACAGGACCTAGGTGTGTAGACATTGATCTATAGCCTTGGGCATGATTTAAATAAGATGATCATTTGCTGAGCAACAAAGTCAAAAGAAAGAAGAGTCCGATGGTGAGGAAGATGGGTGATTCAAAATGTAATAAATAAAAACTAAGAATACTCATATGTGTGGTTGATTCAAAACTTCCCACTTTGGAAATTTACATTGTTCCATCTATGCAATTTTTTAAACAATTTCTTAATTTGATTTTTCCCAATGCTATGAGGGATCAGTGTGTGTGTCCATCAGATGTACCTTGTCAGGTTGTTTTATGATGTATGTTTCTTATGTTTATTTTTGGTTATATGATGTTAATCTGTATCCCCAGATTCAGAGTTGAGTTAGGAAGCCTTATAAATCAGGAAGAAAGGAAAGACAAACTCCCAAACTTGCCAAGATAGCTGCTTGCAGTAAGACAAATTATTATCATTAGCAATGAAACATTTTAAACATAGCAGTATATTACTTCAATTAAAACTTAATGATGCATCATCCATTGAAGTTTACACATCAGTTTGTACAATATGTGCTTGCACAGAGTAAAATACCAAACTCTCATTTCCAGGGAAGCAGCTATCAATTCATAAGAATCTTTTTTTCTTGGATCAGTACAAAATACAATCGATTGATGTTGAGACTCTTATTGAAAATACAATACTGATGCCAATCTTCTCTGGATGGGGTCAGGATATTTGAATAAAAAGGTAAATTTCTAGTTATGATTTGTGATTAAATGGGACCAGCAGAACTGCAACTTTATAATATGGACATTATTTAAATGATTCATGCCTGAAGGTGAACTAGGCTAAGAACATAGTTAGCAGTAATAGTAAGTAGTACACATAACATTATCCTTAAGTTGCACAAAGTTTTGTGCTGGTTGTTGCAGTGTTCCAAGGTAACCTTAGCAGCCTTATGATCCATTCCTGGACTGAAAGATTGATCTTGCTCGTAATCAGTCATGCTCTGATCACATTCCAGTTGTATTTATGTAACATGTTCTACATGGGCTTGCCCTTAAAGACGATCCAAATATTGCAACTGATCCAGAAGGCAGCAGCATGTGCAGTTTTGGGTGCTCCACAATTTCCCATGTTACACCAGACTCACTTCCAGTTTTTTTCTGTATACAATTCAAAGTGATAGTTGTCATCTTTGAAGCCCTAAATGGCACAGGACCAGTCTCTCTCCAAAGATATCTGCCAATTCTACTAAGACTGATAGGATAGGCACCCTCCTCATCCTTTCTCCTAAATCTTGAACTTAGACCGCGCACCTTCTCGATAGCAAACCAGAGGTGGTATTCAGCAGGTTCTGACCAGTTCTGGAAAACTAGTAGCAGAAATTTTGAGTAGTTCAGAGAATCTGTAAATACCACTGCTGACTGCCCCCACCCCTATCTATTCTCTGCCTCTCAAGTCCCAGATGATTGGGAGAAAATGGGGATTTTGTAGTAACCTTCCCCTGTAGTGCAGTGGGAATAGAGATTTTACAATAACCTTCCCCTGCCATGCCCACCAAGCCATGCCACACCCACCGAGCCATGCCATGCCCACCAAGCCATGCCCACAGAACTGGTAGTAAAAAAAATTGAATCCCACCACTGAAGCAAACCATTCATTCTCTTTAAAACAGCCTCCCCTTGAGATCCCCATGCCTAGGATGGAGACTTTTTCTTAACAATAGGGCTATGGGTTATATTTCTATGGGTGTTAGTTATTATGTTCAGGCCTCATGTTTAAAAATATTTGGATAGTTCCCCTTTGAGGTAGGAAGAAAACTGTATATCATAAATCTTTTTCAGCATGCAGTAATTTGAGGTATGATCAGTTAGCAAAAAGTTGTAGACATATTGCAAAAGTATTGGTCCTGGAAATGTCAAAATTTCTGTACACTTGCTCTATTACCTCCTATTCCTAGCTTTTGAAAGAACTGTGAAGACCTGGCTTTTCCCACAAACCTTGGTGTACTGTGAGTTTGGAGCCCACAGAGGTTGTAAAGTTTTTTGGGATGTGTGGGAATGTGCTCTGTTTGAGAGCACCTGGATATATTTTTTGTTAGCTTTTATGTTTATAATAGTTTTCAGTGTTTTATTGCTTGCAAGACAGTAAGACAAGATTATGTTGTGTAAGATGGGTGTCTATACAAATCTTATAAATAAAATTATCTTCCTATTATTTCTTGTCTCTAGACGAACACAGTTATAACAGCAAATTTGAGACACTAAAAACTGGACACAATTCACCTTGGAACTTTAACACAGTCCCATTTAAAGGGAGTGCAGTTGTTTAAGAGGACAGCCCAGCATCCCTATTCAGTTCAAAAGAGATGATAGCTTTTTAGTTTGTTATAACCTATCACAACTTTTTGCAAGTCTTCTGCTCCTTGATACATCTAGGCAGTAGCTGTTACATGAGATTTTGTGCTTAGAAAGATAGACTGAAACAAAGCTTTGTTCTCCAGCTCTTTGGCAAGGAAGATGGCAATAGGGGAAATTTTCAGGGTCATGCTATTTGTATTTTCAAAGTGCTTTTTTAAAAAAACCCTCTAGAGGCAGCAAGAAGTTAGAAACAACTTCATATTGCTGATCGCACATTCCAAACTGAAAGGGAAAAAGGCTGAAACCTTGATGTTGAATGTCAAGATTTCTACTGGGGGTGTTTGTTTCATTTTTATTTTGACCAAGTTTCAGAGAAGAAGAAAAATTAAGAGCTGTATACAAAATCTTTCGGAGAAAGCAATGACTTGTAGAATGAAGTTACTAAAACTCAAGGCTATGCTTTGGCAAAGAAAATAATTTCTCTATTAACTCTGTTAAAGCCATATGATTTGCATAATAGTGACTATAAAAAAGGAGGGGGGAATTGACTTATTCCATAGAGCAATAAAGTATGGTAGCATTTCTAGAAATATGCAGGAGTGGATGATAAGCTAAAGAAATAATTTGAAAATTACTCCTTTATTCAAGGGCTTTCTTAAATATTTCATTCCAAAATACTTAAATGGGAAAAGCTGGTTTTAGAGACTACGGGCCAAATTATGTCTGAAGAGCTGACAGGCCTGATCAACTATCTGGATTAAGAGCTATTAGCAGGAGGCCTGGTTTATTTTTTCAAATAGGATTCTCCAGGAAATAGACTAGAACGGAAAGCTGAAACAATAATTTACATCGTAGTAGGAAGCAAACCTTTAATATTTCTGCTGATAAAACTACACAGATGTGTACTCATCAGAAGCTGATTGGTACTTGAAGGAGATTTAACCAAAGGTTGAATACTCACTGTTTTGTTTCTTGTATGAAACTACAGTCTGATTTGTCACATGGTGCCATTTAGACTGTAATGTATCTTTGTGGAAAGTTACATTCTATTCACACTCAGGTAAGCATATTTGAATTACCATGTCTGATAGGAACAGGTGAATCTGCAGATCTGCCTTCATGAAGCATTTCAGCTCTAGAAGGTATGCCATACGCATTCCACTTCAGTGAATCACCATTCTTTGCCAAAGAGTAGTGTGTGCACATAATTCTTTCTTGATCCAAATCAAAATGGACTGTTCTGATAATCCATTAAGAAAAGTATGCCTTCACCTCAATGACGTGCTTGCAAGCAATTTCAACTGCATCTTCAATGAAGTGTTTCCTCAGACTCCACCTAACCATAATATCTACCTAGTAACACTGAATGTGCTTCACAAGTTAACCTGATTCTCTCCAGATATTTTAACTTCCCACGTGGTCTAGGACAGTGATCCCTAACCCCCGGTCCGCGGACCGGTGCCGGGCCGTGGAGTACCTGGCACCGGGCCGTGCAGCGGCCGGGGGCCATGATCGCTGCAGCAGCCGGGGCCCATGATCGCTGCAGCGGCCGGGGGCCATGATCACTGCAGCGGCCGGGGGCCATGATCGCTGCAGCGGCCGGGGGCCATAGTTTCTTTCTGTATGCAAATTAGGGCTGGCACAAGGGGTATTACTGGACCGCTGGTGGCACTCTGACGTCACCAGCGGCCCACCGCCCCCCTGTGTCCAGCGCCGCCCTTCTCATTCCTTTTCAGCGCTTCAGCGCTGGCCGATTCCTGAAAAAAACCTAAGAGCGCCTGCGCAGCTACGTAGGGCTAGCGTAGACAGCGCTAGTAGCGTAGCCTTGCGTAGGCGCAGTTTGTGCTATGCTATCTACGCTAGCCATACTGAACTGCACCTGCGCAAGGCTACGCTACTAGCCCTGGTCATCGACGTATTCCACCGAAACCGCGAACAACGCCCCCACCCCACCCCTGCGCATGCTCAGCGGGCCACGGTAAAATTATCAAAGGCTGACTGGTCCGTGGCGATAAAAAGGTTGGGGACCACTGGTCTAGGAGTCCAATCTCACATCTATACAGCATGTGTTGGGGAAGATAGTTGCAAGTTTTTTTAATGTGCTGGAGAAATATCATAGTTGATGTCTTCCATCAACCTCATCCTTCTGTTCTAATTGAGAGACTATTTTTCACCAGTAATGTTAAATGTACATGTATTTTTAATACTGATAAGTGCTGTTCTGCTAAAAGCTTTTGAGACAATAAATTTAAAAACATTAAAATTTGCATCATAAAATAGAAAATTTAGGACTCCAGGTATAAAATTACAGTCAAATTTAATTAAGGTAATGCATTTGCACCTCTCGTCTATGCTATTAGTGCCAAGCATGAATTTTGGTACTACAGGAAGTCATCAGCAAAAGGAAGCATATGAAGGCCAGGAATGACTGACTAGGGACATGGAATTAGATTTAGCTTTCAAAACAAATCTAGCTTTTAGTGGCACTATCAAATTTAAATCAATTCATAGAATATTATTTGTCAGAGGTACTATACTTAAATGTTATCTCAGCTGTTATGCAATGTCCTGACCAACAGCTCTTCAGGGACCAGGAAACAGGCAGATTCCAGGTGAACAATACGAAAAACTATTTACCCAGGGATGAGATGGGATACCCTTTTCGATACCCATGCAAAACTAGGCATGCAATCTGGAAGATGATTTAATTTGCAATATTGAAGAAAGCAGTGGTGAGATTGTTTAACCTCTGATGTTACCTACATAATTGGTAGAGCTGTGTAGCGCTTCAGTTTAGATATCCAAAAAGGTCTGTGAACCTTTTGAGAAGTAAATTTTAAATGATGAGCATTCTATGTAAGGGTCCGCACAATTTACAATATACTACCTAAAGAAAAGGGGGGAAATGATCAGTCTATTAACAGAATTGGTTACGGTTGCCCAGTAAAAAGCTGGGACCTAAGTTTTTAGGATCTTTCCCAATAGTGAAAGTAATGAACCAGTGACAGTTCAGCTTGATTTCCCATGCATACTAAATAAAGTGTATCCTATCTTTCATTGCAGTTTGCTAAAGCTGGCGGTTGGGTCAAGATTAAAACCACAAGCCCGGCCAGCACCTAAACTTATAGTGGTGCAAGGGGAAACCCATTATGAAGTTTAGAAAATTCTAGACTGTATGGGGTCAATTGCAGTATTTAGTTCATTGGGAAGAGTACCCTTTGTCTGAAGCTACTTGGGTTAAATGCTGGGACATAAAGGCAGACAGATTAGTGAAGCAATTCCATGATAAATTCACTGATAAACCAAAGGGTCCCTCTGGTAGGGGGAGAAGTGGTTAGGGAATATTTCATTAACGCCCTATGTTCCTCTCGTTGCAGGACACGATCATCGGTTGGGGGGGGGGGCTGTTAGCCCTGGAAGTCATCTTTTTCTTTGGATCTTCAGGACTGCCACAATTAGTGCTGTGGAAAATTGGGAGGGTAGATTGTATGGAGTTGGGGAGATAGCTACCAGTCATAATAACATTCTTTTTTCTGAGAGTGAAGGACATTCTGCCCTGCATCTGTAGTGGCATGACTGGGAGGCATATCCAGTTGGCATATCCAGTGTATTGATTGGACCATGTGATGGGCATGTGGGTGCAGGGGAAGAAAGTGGAACTTTCTTTTGGGTGGGGAAAACCTGGAAGCTTCAGATTTGGATTTTCCCAGATGTGCCAAAATGACATCTCTAATAAAATGGAATTTTGAGGAACTTCTAGCTTCGTAGTCTTCTTTCATTGGGGTGCTACTTGGAACCCTGACATTTCCTCTTTTATCATATTAAAAAGTACAGTTTGTCAGCGACTTTGAGGAAGGTACCTGGGACGTTGTTTATTTAGGGGTTGTCATGGAGTCTGGAGCCTAAACTGTTGCTTTAGGTTGTTAGCCACTTTTGAAATTGCTTTGAGATAATTTTTTTGTGCCATTAACAAATATTAGGTGTGATCTAGTGAAATGTAAAATATGACAGTAAAGCCCAACTTGTTCGTTGGTGCAGATCATTACATCTTTGTTAAAACATACAAAGGAGAGCTGCTTTATAAATAGAATGATACCTACAGACACTACGTCATTTACAATTCCCCAGAATTGCTCCATAGGGCTTCAGCATTACAAATCATTCAAATATAAGGTTATCAAATATCACAAGAAACAATACCAAAAGAAAATACCGAAACTATGCCAAAATTTAACCACTTACTTGAAACTCACATAGGATTTGGGGCATTTTTTAAAAAGAAAATATTTTGGTGCTAAAACCAGGGATCATCTACAGTACCATCGTAGTCAACCAAAACTCCCTGTTGGGATATGGGATAAGTTTACCTTCTATTCACCTCTCCTCTGTATTCTTTTCCATTGGGGTTGCAGTTGATCTTTATGTCCTACTGACACATTTTTAATATCAATGATGTTCCTGGTGATTCCACTAGCATAAAGGGCTTTTTGCCCGAGTCCCTTTGCCACTAGATCCTGAAAATAGAATGGTGCCCATAGCCACTAAACAATTAAGGTTGAAGTTTAGGGAGGAATATTTTAAGTTTCTCCAAGGGAAAAAAAATCTTTCCACTTTTGTATTTCATCTTCTTAACAATATGAGTTTGAATGCATTAAAATAATTGTGAGAGTTAGGTTTAAAAGTATCAGGTCAAATCTTCAGCTACTGCATTTCATGTTTAATTCATTTCGCCAAGAAGGAATATTAACAGAGGCTCTTAGAAAAATAAATACGATTGTTGGATTATTTGTAGATTCTTTGAACAGATATGTTAAAATATATATAATATAGCAATGATATTTCACAATATTGTTATTCAAACATGCTGTGAAGGCTATTTAACTTTTTAGTACAGAGGGAAACTTTGCTGTTAACTATAAAGTACCTGAAGTTATATGTGATTCTTAGTGGTATTTTTGCTTACAATACTGTATATGTTTGAGAGAAAAAAAGTCATGCCAAATTTCCATTCTAAAATATTTCCAGTGTTATGTTATTGCTTGATTTGTCTGCTTTCATAATCTCATTTTAATATCCCAGTTTACAACAAACATAAAACTAATGGACTACACAAAAGTAAGAAAATCTCCTACTTAGTGCTGTTATCTGCATATTCATTTGGAGAACTGTAAGAGTGAGGGTAAAACAACACCAAAACCCCAAAATGTTGACACAAACTCATCTGTAATGTTACTAGTGCAGAAAGTTGGACTTTTAAGATGTAACTAGAGGATTGAAGGTGTTTTGAAAAGTAAGTAAGTAAGTAAGTAAGTAAGTCTTTATTACAGTCAAAGAGCAGCAATACACATTAGTTTTTACAATATGTTAAAAAGTACTGACATTAAGATATAATTAAAAAGTATTGACGTTAAAAATGGAAAATAACATACATATTCTCATATTGTTCAGGTCACTCCCTGGTTTACCTGGGTGCAACGCCGTTAAGTATAGGAATAAATGCAATGGTCCAAAGTTTGTTAGAGACATGTCCAGATAATTGGTACAAGATGACAACTATACTTCTGTAGCCAATTTTTTCCTTATGGACATTGCAGCCGCACAGAACTTTGCCACTGCATATGTGGTAACCGGGTTAGTGTCGTGAAGGAGAAAGCCTAGATAAAAATTGTCTGCCCTCCCTGGCAATCTCTCTAATAAGGGGAGAATATGTGCAGACCTACAAGCTCTGTATAGCTCGCAGTGTAATAGAACATGTGAATTATCTTCCACTTCTCCTTTACCACATATACAAACCCGTTCTGCTATAGGTGTTCTCTTATACTTTCCCTGGAGGAGTGCTGAAGGAAGAATGTTAAATCTGGCTCTGAAGAAAACTATTCTTTGTTTTGGGAAGATCAGGTCATTTAGATATCTTGCCGATTCCCACACTCCTTGTTTGATTCTGTCCCTACTGTGGAGAGGCAACCTATTTAGTTCTTCTTGGAACTCCATGTCCTTCATTCTATTAATTACTACTTGCTTTGTTTGATCAAAGCCTTGGGACATGAAGAATAACAGTGAGAGCCCATAGTATGAGTTGTTACAATTCCTTCTAGTTCTTCATTCAACTGAAATTGCTATTTCTGAATTTCTATTAGTAGAACTACCATGCCATGTAAGAGATGCAAAAATCTGAATAGCCACTAGAAGGCAGGAAAGAGTTACTCTATTTGTCTGGAATCTCATGCTTCATGCCTTTTGGTAATATCCACCCATTTGTTTCATCCCAAAGCTTGTAGACTTATTACAGCAGCACCTTGCATCTTTGTACAGCTTCGAGAAATCATATTTGTGGTATCAAATCAACTTCCTTACATACAGACTGTACTAGAACGGGAAGATTTTTTTTCCTAGTCTTGTATCAACATTGCTATCATTCTCATTCTTTGAACTTAATAAATTAAACATTTAGGTGGGGTTTTTTTATTCTCCTGCCCTTTCCACTATTTTACTGTAACTTGATGAAGAATTCTCGGGAATTCAAAAGTTTGCTCTTGAGTGCCATTTTGATTAAGAAAAAAAATTATAATTTATTAATACTTACGGAAGTGATTTACAACATTATATAACTTCCAACTTCAAAATACAGATTGGAGGACCACAATGGAAATTATAAAAGAGGGAAAGAGATAGCATGCTTGTCACCTCCTTGCATGAGAAGCTTATATTTGCGAATGTCCAAATGGGTATTGTGTTTATCTTACTTAAATCAATGCCATATAAAAGAATATATACTGTGATACCGATTTGCAGTCAAAGCAAGCTCAAAAGTTTTTTTTCCAATTTATTTATGCCTATAAGTACAAACATGCTCCATTGGATATACAATAGGATTGATAGTGGTGTAGACATGCCTGAAATTGTTCTGTTAAAAATATACCATATAGTAACTCATTTATACAATGTACTACAAATATTTAAAAAATTGGACAAATTCTTGTCTTTGCAATTATCTGATAGCAACATGAATGAAGAGTTGAAAGACATATGTGTATTCCTGATAAATCTCTCCTCTCACCAAATATTGATAACATTTTTTGTCTTTCTCCTTCTGAAATGTTTGGAGGAAAGTTACCTCAATGGTATTGTGCTATCAAAGGATGTTAATATATTTCTAAATGTAGCTTTTGATTGTCCATCACTGACAAGAGATTCATACTTTATTTCTTCTGTGATATTTTATATGCTGAATTATTAGTTCCAAAATGACTGACTTTCAATACATATTGCATTTTTTAAAACTGACATTATTATCATCATATAGTACCCATTGGGCAGTTGATATGAAATTAGAATGGTACCTAGAGAAGCACGGGTAGCTAAGCAATCACATGCATTCCTCAGATAATCAACATCAATTTCCCATTAATACTGCTATCATTCTGGCTATGTTGGCATATAAAATCACTTGTACATTTCATAAACTTCTAGAGGCAATGACAGCTAGGTCTTCAATGTCATTCACAAACTAAACACATGAAATAAATGCAAATAATATGGCATCTTTTTTCTGATTTGTTAATATGCTTGCACATTAAACACAATAAAAGTGACATAAGTGGCAGAAAACAGTTAGAGGCTATGGAAATCACAGGAAGACAGATTTTTTGTTGTTGTTTTCAACAATGTTTTAAAAACATTCTAAACAGTATTTAGAAACTGTGTTTTGGAAATTTGGCTTTTAGTTCAGATAGATCACCAATGTTCCATTGTAATTCATACATTCAAGTTACTCCTTCCTTCTGCTATTTTCCACATAACAAGAACCCTGTGAGCGAAGTTGGGCTGACACAGAGTGAGAAGTCCAAGGTCATCTAGCCAGCTTGCATCCCCAAAGCAAGACTAGAACTCAGTTTCCTGCTTTCTAGCCAGCACTTTAACCACTATGCCAAAATGGCTCTTAGTGTCTCTGTTATCAGATACCATCGGTTCTTAGCTGCTCTGAAAAAAAAAGAACATAGAATCATTTGTGGGTTCAGAATAATCATTTATTCCAGACTTCTCTTTCCACAGATTCCTCTAGTGTCTCATGAGGCTATAATTTAAGATAATGACTTTCTTTTGTTATATTGAGGAACAAATTCTCAGCAGTATCCCATCCTTAAACAGAGAAGCTAATTTTTGCCAACATAATAGCCATTAATAAACCCATCCTCCTTAAATTTCCCAAATCCCATTTTTAAGACCATCACCTCACCCTGAGGCAATGCATTCCATGTGTTAATTATATGATGTATGAAGAATATAATGCCCATCCCTTTTTACTGTATAAACATGATTCTTCGTGTTTTGAAACAGGATGCACAGAACATACTTTCCCTTCAATCTTTCAACACCATTCATAATTTAGATGTAGATCATCAGACTGTCCCAGGGGCTAGCAGTATATGTTAAACAGAATCTAAAGCTTCACTTTACACAATAGATGCTAAGTTGATCTGGCGATTCAGACTGTTAGGGATAAGTGTATTTTGCTGCATGACAATCCATATAATTACATATAAAGCTTGTCCAAATAAATATCCTGATTCAGGCAACCACAAGATTACCAACCAGCTGGGTGTACACTTGCAGAAAAGACTTTGCCTTTGAAATAAATTTTCACCCAGTTTTAAGTACTTTAATGGATGCGTAGATTTCTTCCACACTGGATTTTTGTCAATCCAATACCACTGTTCTACAAGCAGAAATTTATATTCAAAGCAGTGGTGGGATTCAGCCAGTTCGCACCACTTCGGGAGAACCGGTTGTTTAGTTTCTGAGCAGTTTGGTGAAATGGTTGTTGGAAGAAATCATTAGGGCAGAGAACTGGTTGTTAAATTATTTGAATCCCACCACTGATTCAAAGATAAATATCATTCTTCAGATCAAATAGAACAATAAAGCACACACCCAGGTATGTAATATTCTAGCTAAAGTAACCATGTTGTTCACATTTAATTTTGTCATTTGAATCAATGGGAAAATATTGATGGACTTAATAGCCACCAATACCCACCAATACCAAGAAAATACTGATCAGAGTAAAACCATTGTCCCACAAACAATCATATTACAAAGTTTTTTCAGCAAAATTCAGCAAAACACTGAATTCAATGAAAGATATTCCTTGTAGAGAGTTGCAGCTTACATATTAAAAATATGTGCTTATTTTTTATTTATTATAAACAAATAATTTTATTTCTATTGTTGTGGGGATTTTTTTTAAAAAAAAGTGGTTTCAACAGGTCTGATAGCATAATCATATGTCTTTTTGCTCTTATCTGAGTCTGTAATCTTAGGATAGTATTCATAGGACTGTAGGTTTGGGTGATGGGGTAAGATCCTTGACTGATGGCAACTAAATTTAGGTTGTAATTCCTAGTACATACACAGTTCCCTTCCCGTTGTTTTTTTTAAGAATCCATTCAAAATTATATTGAAATACACTCACAATTTATGCATGAACCAGTTGTGAGTGCAGAGTTGCAAATGATGCCTAAAGGATGATGAATATATGGATGCCCATGGACACTATAAATGTTTCATTTTCATTTGAAAATCATCCCTCTTGCAAATACTTGTTTCCCCACACCTGATGAAATATCTAAAAAGCAGGTTGTTAGTAGCACCTGGCACTCCAGAAGCAGAGAACCAGGAAAGTATTCCTTGGACAGAGAAAAAAATGCTCAGAAAGAAACAGTCAGATACAAAGGTCAGATGGATGGCAGGGGAAATGGGATTGCTCAGAATCTATTTCAACAATTTCTGCCACTCGCTTCCATCATACCAAGTCCAGGTGTCATGAACTTGCTGCCCATAAATCTAAGCTGAATTAAACATCTCTAACAGTTATCAACTCCTTTGAGAAGGCTGCAGTAGTGCAGGAGGTTCCGCAAATCATCCACTGTAAACATGTAGCAACCTCTGAGCTGAATGCTATTGAATATGAGTGCTGAGTATGAAATCCATGATACATAAACAATAGTTAGGCCAAAGAAGCTTACAGAATGGTTTGTCAAAACCTTTAAGAGCCGAGGTGGCGCAGTGGTTAGAGTGCAGTACTGCAGCCACTTCAGCTGACTGTTAGCTGCAGTTCGGCGGTTCAAATCTCACCGGCTCAGGGTTGACTCAGCTTTCCATCCTTCCGAGGTGGATAAAATGAGGACCCAGACTGTGGGGGCGATATGCTGACTCTGTAAACCGCTTAGAGAGGGCTGAAAGCCCTATGAAGCGGTATATAAGTCTAACTGCTATTGCTATTGCTATTGCTATTTATCAAATACTCACTGCTGAAAGTTTCCCAAAACAGATTTTTTTTCCAGATTAAGTAAAAAAAAAAAATAATTTTCTTGATTCTCTTCTGAAATGATTCATTGGATATTGATTTATCTGTTATGAGATCACAACTTCTCTCTTTTCTCTGATCAAAGCAAAAAGATTGTATAGACCAGCCATAAGTGGTGACACCTGCCCGCTACATCAAATATGCCATTCTAGATTGGAAACCCTTTATGGACTTTTTGCTAAAAATGGATGGAAATGAAATAGTGATCTGTATAGGGGAAGAAGGAAACTATGTTATGTAAACTTGGGAGGACAGAAACAGTATTAATTATGTTTGTAACTGTAAGAAAATTAGAAGTTGCTTCTTTAAAACTTTTTTCTTTCTCTTGCTCTATGCTATCGTTCACATTTTCTATCTTTACCCTTTCTAATTTTTATGGTTTTTCTCTTTCCTATATTTTTTCTGTAGCTCTTAATTTTGTAAAACAAAAATCCTTCTATAAAAGTATATATGAACATAACATGCATATTTTAGCTTCTTTGCCACACGTTCATTAGATTGCTTGTTAGAAAGTTGTGATGACATTTGTAGATTTCAATGATGGGATAGCGGCATGAGATGGATACACCACTGAAATTTTATATATTGCCTAAGTTTAATGTGTATGGTAGAGTTTGTTTTCTTTTGTTTTTCGATGCAGCATGCCACTCAGAATCACATGTTTGAGTTGGACAGCCTTACAAAAAGCTCACAAATAAATAAATTGACATCAAGGTAAAGAAAAATGATGGAGGGAAAAAATATGTGAAAATAAGGCATAGGGAAGAAAGAAAATAAAGTAGGTAAGAGATTCAGAGGACCAAAAACAAAGGAGATTTGGGATTAAGCAGTGGAAGCAAACTTTCCCTATTGCTGAAAACATAGCTCAAGGAACGTTTATAGCAAGAGTGTCCAACTTTGGTAACTTTAATATTCATGGACTTCAACTCCCACAATTCTCCAGTCAGCCATGGCCATCCCTTATTTATATCATCCAGCTCTTTTCACCTTACAAACCTACATCTAAGACATAGAAGTGAAATTCCAAAGAAAGTTAATCCTGCTGTGGTGGAAAGTCAACTTTGTGCCCCTGGGGAGCATGGATATCTACCATACCTACTGAAACCTTCAGTTTCAACTGCTAGTTTGAACTGCACACATAGGTGGTTATAGCAATAGCAATAGCACTTACATTTATATATCACTTCACTGTGCTCTACAGCTCTCTCTAAGTGGTTTACAGAATCATCATATTGCCTCCAACAATCTGGGTCCTCATTTGGCTGATGTTGGATGGAAAGCTGAGTCAACCTTGAGCCAGTGAGGATCGAACTCCTGACAATGCGCAGAGTTAGCCTGTAATACTGCATTCTAACCACTGCTCCACCATGGCTCTATTCTTATCTTCAAGAAAAGAAAAACGTACAATTCCTTCCTGCCTGAAAAGGGTGATCTTAATGAAACAAAGAACAAGAGATGTAATTCAGCCTTAAGAACATACTCAATTGCACAATGGTAAATCTGAAAAGGTGTGTTCAATTCTAGCAGAAGAGATTGAAGTTAATATTCTCTTCTCAAAAGAAAATGCAATATTGTTACATATTGTAAAGAGGATAATCATAAGGATTTAATGGAACAGAGTTGTCCCTAAAACATATGTCATGGATGAAATATTGAAAGTTGGGATGAATTGGAAAGATTTTGCACAGAACTAAGGCACTGATCCAAATCATCTTGGTGTATATGGGCCATCTATACATGGAGCCTCATACTTTAAAGAGACACTTCTGAGTCCCATAGATGTTATCAGTTTTCTCTACTTTATATGATTACGGTTTACTAGAACAGTGTTTCTTTTTTCTCTCAGGACCTGCTTTTAAAAATTATGGAGGACCTCAAAAGGGCTTCTGTTTGTATGAGTTATATTTATCAATATTTACCATATTAAAAATTAACAGTGATGCATTCACTACACTTACTATTGTCTGGTGGGATTTTAATATTGTATAATTTTTCAATGTAGGCTGGGAAATAATTTTGGTATTGTGGATCTTGGGGGACCTCAACCATACTTTGAACCATTTTAATAGATGTCTATAACTTTGACTATTTTTCTTTGTCAAAGTTCCTTTGACAAAATTACCTTTAGATAATTTCCACATAAACATATGAGTAATACAAGGTAAGAGTGAAAAGAACTGTGGTATTCCTGAAATATTAAAAGTGCAATGGAGCATTTTTATGTTATAGGTGTCACATCCGGATTTTTCTCAGAAGAAGCTATCCTAACTCAATATTTTTCTATTTCAATTTCAATTTTAATACATTTGTATGTGGCCAATCCCGAAGGACTCCGGGCGGCTTACATAAAAGCAGTTTTAAAATATTAGAAAAAGATTTAAAAACACAAGACAGGACGATTTAAAAACAAAAAACACAACATGCACTCAGTTTTAATGGGGCTGAAGTTCAATCAAGATCAACAGCCCCAGGCCTGCCAGAACAGCCAGGTCTTAACAGACTTACAGAAGGCCAAGAGAGTGGGGAGGATCCGGATCTCAGGGGGTAGATCGTTCCACAGGGCCGGGGCAGCAACAGAGAAGGCTCTCCCCAGGGGAGCCGCCAGACGAAACTGCGTAGCCGACGGTACCTGGAGAAGGCCCGCCCTGTGCAATCTTATTAGGCGCTGGGAGGTATATTGCAGGAGGCGGTCACGGAGATATCCAGGTCCTAGGCCATGTAGGGCTTTAAAGGTGATAACCAGCACCTTGAAGCGTGTCCGGAGACCGATAGGAAGCCAGTGCAGCTCACGGAGGATAGGTGTAACATGGGTGTACCTAGGTACACCCAGTATCGCTCGCGCAGCTGCATTCTGGACCAATTGTAGTCTCCGGACACTCTTCAGGGGCAGCCCCATGTAGAGCATGTTACAGTAGTCCATAGTACAGTTCTAGACCAAAGTCTTTTCAGAACTGCTGGAGAACAGCAATATTTTTCAAGATTTGTCTCTTTCACAATTATAGTACATGAATTAAAAGTCAACATATATTTTCAGCCATATAGATTTTAATATATGGTAACTGTTGCACAGCATTGGATTTGAAGAAGCTGAACCCCTTTCCAATGATTTTCCCCCAAAAAATGAATAGATGATGAAAACACGAGTAGATGATGAATTTAAAAGTTTGAGTGCAATTTATCTGTCTTTACACAGAACCATTAAGCACCTGCCTCTCCTTATGTAAAATAAAGTACATGCTAGAAGCAAAACCTTCAAAGGCAAAGCCTTCAAATGACAACTCAACTAAAGTTAAGAAACAAGCCTCAAATCATCTATAAGCAGAGAATGCCCTAGTTATAACTATCAGCACCACCTATGTATGGTATGGATTTAAAATAAATTGAAACTGCTGGAAGAATACGATACTGGCAGCACTTGGCAATAAGCACCACATTCTTCAGCTTCCTACAGTGCTTTCACACTGGGTTTACAAGTACTTTAAATGGTAGTGTTTTAAAACAATTTAGAATACTTTAAATTAAAATGCTATTATAAAATCATTCATGTTAGGAGATATGCTTTTCTACAAATGGCCAGAGGACACCCTACAGGATCCAAACCAGAACTATAAAGCTTTGAAAGTATCCTTACAAAGAATGTTTAAGATTTAGGCTAGACCTCATTGGACATCATTTAGTTTCTTCACATCTGCTCCAGGCATTTGAGAACTGACAGCTGAAGACGACTATACTGAATAACATTATTTTTAGGAGCTTAGTGTCAGGATGTAGAATGACAGAGCAATTTTCAAGGGCTGGCAAGGAGCCCATTGTTGACTCAAAACATTCAACCAACTTTCCGGCCAAAATGGTACTTGCAGGATTACCATTATCTGGGCTGCAAAAATATGGATGACCAATAGAAGCCAGGAAAGAGATATAGAAAAGTTTTACAATATCTGTATTTTGTAGCCAAATATGATAACCCAAGGGATTTGATGGCAGTAGACAAAACAGAAAATAGTTCCTAGCCATACAATGTTTTCACAGGAAAATAGAAAACAGATTTATAGAGCCAGATCATTGGCTTACCTTTTTGTACCCCAATTGTGAACATGAGAAAGTTTAACATGAATTGGTTTCTCATTAAATCATAGGTTGTTTAGATTAATCACAACATTTTCTGTAACCTCATTATATAAAAGCAATAGAACTTAGACTTATATATCCCTTCGCGGTGCTTTACAGCCCTCTCTAAGCAGTTTACAGAGTCAGCATATTGCCCCCAACAATTTAGGTCCTCATTTTACCAACCACGTAAGGATGGAAGGCTGAGTCAACCTTGAGTCTGGTGAGATTCAATCTGCCAAACTGCTGGCAGTTGGCAAGAAACAGAAGTAGCCTGCAGTACTGCACTTTAACTACTGTGCCATCACAGCTCAGTAAACCACCAACATTCAGTGAAAATGACCAACACATTTCCAATCACCTAATTTTCAAGACTGGATACTCATATCTTCTATTTCACTTTTCCTTCATTCTGATGAATACCTGCTCCAATGAATTCATGATGTTCCTGCATATCTATATCACACACAACACCATCTGTAGACTGGGAAGAATTTTGAGTATTAGGGTTCATAATGAACGGATCAATGGTCTGACTAAAGGTTGACTTTGGCCATAACAACTTCCTTGAATTTTGAAGTAAAAAGTAGTAAAGATGGATTTTGTAAACTTCACCATCTCTCAATCGGCATGGCATGGCTGCTAGAGATCTCAACAACCTAGGAATCTAATTTTGATGCCCTGCACTGTTTTAAAAAGTGGAGTAACTGGGGTTTGTTTTTCATTTCAGTTTGTTCCAAAAGAATTAGAAGGCTAACAGCCCATTTATACATCGAAACCATGTCTGCAACCAGTATAAGTATTCATATCCTTCACTTGTAAAAGTATGTTCTCCAAACCTCTTCCAAATATAAATGTGTTGAATGATTAGTAATGAGGGAGTTGAGCAAGCAAGCCTCAGGCTTTCTAACTGTAGATTTGGAGTCAAGTTCTTAAATGAACAGGTTCTTTACATTCTTTCTCTTATAAATAAACAGAAATAGGAGACAGGTTTCACTAAATTTCTCAGGGGGATTTTTACCCCCAACAGTTTTTAAGAATAGAGGAATTACTTTTAGTGGTCACAGAAGCTCAGTTCCTTTCTGGTTTGCAGATGGTGGAGACATTTCAGAGAAAAATTGACAAAGTGGGTGGGGAAAATTTTAAAAAAGAAACATCATTAGTTTCCTAATATTTTAGACAAATTAAGGAAAGCTTGCAGTGCTTTGTTTCTGGACTTCCTTCCAATCCTTATTTGTAATTCCATCTAAGTCATGTCTTAGGGAGGCCCCAACAATGTGGGTTCTCATTTTATCAACCTCAGAAGGATGGAAGGCTGAGTCAACATTGAGCCAGTCATAATTGCTGGCAGTCTGCAGAATTAGCCTGCAATACTGCATTCTAACTACTGCGCCACCATGGCTGTAGGGCTGTATAATTGTATATCTGCATGACCCAACAAATGCGCGCTGACAAAACCGCGACAAAACAGCGACGTTGAAAGTGCACCCACTAAAGCGTGATTAGGGTTTTTAGATTAGGATTAGGTTAGGGTTAGGGTTAGGGTTAGGGTTAGGGTTAGGGTTAGGGTTAGGGTTAGGGTTAGGGTTAGGGTTAGGGTTAGGGTTAGGGTTAGGGTTAGGGTTAGGGTTAGGGTTAGGGTTAGGGTTAGGGTTAGGGTTAGGGTTAGGGTTAGGGTTAGGGTTGTTACCGTTGTTTTCACGTTGTTTTTGATGGCGCACTTTTGTCGACGCGCATTTGTCAACACGCTTTAGTGGGTGCGCTTTCAACGTCACTGTTTTGTCACGGCGGTTTTGCACATTTGTCAGGCGCACATTTGTCGGTGAACCGTATATCTGCTCCTTCTGAAACATTTTTCTCTTTTATTTCCATACATTTCTTGTTTCTGCTATATGGCATATATATGATTCTTAAATATCAATACTTTCTTTCAAGGAGCTTCTTCCTTAGCAGATGTACATTTAGCCATTGAGTTTTACAACTAAAATTTACTAATCAGATACAAAACCACAAGAAAAAAATAAATTTATTAGAACATATAATGTTTACTTGATTATGCTAAAAACATGTATATATTTGTTGTTTAGCTGCAAGATGAAAATATATGAAGATTTATTACTTGACTCATAAGCTACATATTCTTTGCCTATTTGTTATAGTCTCTATTTCCCTTGATGTTCTTTATCATATCATTTCCTCAAAAACACATAAGGAGTTTTTTTTTTCTTTTACAGTTTTTTTTCACTGAATCTTAGTTCCTAGTGTAAATATCTGCATCTCTAGGCCACATTAAGAGACATCTCAAAAACCACAGCTTTTTTAAAGAACTTTAAATACTCATCATTTGGGAGCACACTAAAGGTGAATAATGGAAACTAAATTAATGCTTGACTATTTGTTATACTTAACCTTTCTTGACATATTTTGTATTTTTCTAATATTTTTAATATCACAAGAGGGTACCAGGAGCTATTTTCTCTTCACCGTTGAAATATTCACTTTAACGAATCTGCACACATTTCATTATTCTGGTGTTTAATCAATGAAATAAGAATATAAACCTGTAACACAGTTAGCAAATAACCAACAAACTCAATAAATATAGGAATGTACCCTCAAAGAATGCATCCACGCAGCTAGCATGCAAATGTCATATACATCCTCTCCAATTGCCTGTATCAAATGTCACATTTACTTAAAGAATGTGAGTTAATAATGATTGGACTCTTTACCCTCCACCCTCTAGTCAACATTTATTTAATGCTACACAGACAGAATTCTGCCATATTGAGAGTACTGTAATTGATGGCTTCAGATCCACCCAAAATAGATGGATATACAAATTATCGGATGTGC
Source organism: Thamnophis sirtalis (assembly GCF_051295495.1). Lineage (NCBI taxonomy): Eukaryota > Metazoa > Chordata > Lepidosauria > Squamata > Natricidae > Thamnophis > Thamnophis sirtalis. The sequence continues at coordinate 16,140,746 of NW_028261387.1, read as the reverse complement.
CTCATATTTTCACTAAGCAGGGAGGAAGCAATGGGGCTGCGTTCTAGACCAACTGTAGTCTTCAAACACTCTTCAGGGACAGCCCCATGTAGAGCGCGTTACAGTAATCCAGTCTTGAGGTAGACTGACAATGTCTCAAAGCCAGTGCTGTCTGAAGACATTTCTGGGGTCATGTGGCCAGCATGATGTCATGGAATACCGTTACCTTTCCATCAAAGTGGTACCTATTTATCTACTCACATTGACATGCTTTCAAACTGCTAGGTTGTCAGGAGCTAGGGTGAAGACAGGAGCTCACCATGTCACGCGGCACTTGTCTCTTGAATCTGGGCTGCTGTCATCTTTACCGCTGAGCCATTGCATCACCTCTGTGCTGTAGTGGACCCACAGACATTTATACTCATTACTTGTACAAAATTTCAGTATAAGCAAATAGGAGGACCCAAGTCTTAGCCTCAGACAGCTTAATGGTTTTTTGATAGATGATATCCTAAAGAAACAATTTGAGGAAAGCTGTGACACTTCTTCGTAAACTAGATACAGCATATTCAACTCTTTAACAAATTTTGAGACTGCATTCTGAATATACATCTCTTATAAAATGCTGGGAAGTAGGTGTAGTCAAAGAAAATGGGCAGGCCCAGGTTTTTCAATCTCGTTCTCTTTTGTGCTTTTATAAGCTATTTCTTTCTCTAATTGAAATATGTGAGAATTGGCTTCAATCTCATTTGAAGAGACGCTTCAGTTCAGAAATTCAAATTGTTCTACTTCAGTGCTTGTAAATGATGCAAGAAATTTGATTTGACCATCTGCTTTTCTCCAGGAAAAAAAGGGGGGAGCTGCATAGAAGCCCATTCTGTCACCCGGACTGAACAGCGTGGATGCTCTGATCTTTCACTTAGATCCTGAGTGCCATTCCGGTTAAGTGCTTTGCTTCAAACAGATGTTTTAATCAAAGCTAACATCACACTGAAATGTAATATATCTGTCTTAAAACTATTGCTTAATTTTACCTTGTTTGGAAACTAACTTTCTCCACTAAAGAATATGTTGTAGGTCTCACTATCCCCAAAATGCAGGGTATACTTCCAGTTCAAGATATTCCTGAATCATATCATTGAATCTTCTATATCAGGGGTCTCCAACCTCCAGTCCATGGACCAACGTTAGTCCGTGGCATGCCAGAAACTGGGCCATGCAAACAAGCTAAGCCCCATCTACGGGATACAGGCAGCATGTGAAACTATACCCCCTCCAGTCTCTCCCTGGAGCTGGTCCCTGATGCCCAAAAGGTTGGAGACTGTTGTTCTATATACCACTAAAATGTTCCTGTCTATTTGTAATATAAATTAGCTGAAATGGTGCAGCTTAAGGCACCAATTTTTGAAGCAAGGTAATCTCATACTGACTAATTTAATGCATCCAGAATCCAAGAACCATTACTCCAGTGGTATTAAAATGTCAAGGATTTTCAGAACAGCTGTAAACACATATGTGTGGCTGCTACAATCAACCATGGTCACGTGATCGTAATTTCCAACACTTCTGCCAGCTTCCTACAAGCAAAGTCACTGGGGAAGCCAAAAGGAAGTCAAAAGTCATGTTCACTCCCACTGCTTTATTGCCCACCCATGGTCTGTTTCTGTTTCTCTCTTTAGATAAAGGAATATGTCTGAAAGGATGAACCAATGGGTCATGAGTCTGTTAGTGTTTTTTTTTAAGATAGATTCTATTTGGGCTTACAAGGAAGAAGCTACTTTAAGTTCACTGGAGCTTATTCTTACATATGTCTATTTATATTTACAGCCAACTATAATATTTTGGATTACAGTTGCCCAAAATCATTGGCACAGCTGGTTGAAGAGAATGAAATTCAAAATAGCTGGAAAGAATTACTTGTCATGACATATAGAACTGCAGCTTCAATTTTTTTTTAAAGTTGTATGTGTGAGTGCTTAATGAATCAATCATCTAACACGAGTTAGAAGTGATGAACATGAGTTTTTCCAGCTATTGCTGAATTATACTTTCCAAGAATCCCAACATGGTTCTTCGAGAAAGATGCCAGTTGTTGCCATTATTAGTAGTAGCATCAGTACCAGCTGAACAAATAGGTTTAAAGATAGTTTCTATCCTTGGGCTGACAGACTTTTAAATACAACCACAATCAATCCATGCACACGCTAGGTTTTTTTTTCTTTTCCTTTCTTTTTTCATTTCTGCTATAATTTTGCACCAGTGAGGTTAAAACCAATTTAAGTACAATGACAATAAAAAATTATACTTATTCTTATTCTTATTCTTATTCTTATTCTTATTCTTATTCTTATACTTATACTTATACTTATACTTATACTTATACTTATACTTATACTTATACTTATACTTATACTTATACTTATACTTACTTATACTTACACTTACACTTACACTTACACTTACACTTACACTTACACTTACACTTACACTTACACTTACACTTACACTTACACTTACACTTACACTTACACTTATACTTATACTTATATATGTATGTATCAGAGGTGGTCTTCAGCAGGTTCTGACCAGTTCTGGAAAACCAGTAGTGGAAATTTTGAGTAGTTGGGAGAACCAGTAAATACTACATCTGACTGGCCCCGCCCCCATCTATTGTCTGCCTCCCAAGTCCCGGCTGATTGGGAGGAAATGGGGATTTTGCTTTCCCCTGGAATGGGGAGGGAATAGAGATTTCACAGTATCCTTCCCCTGCCACGCCCACCAAGCCACGCCACATCATGCCCACCAAGCCATGCCACACCCACAGAACCGGTAGTAAAAAAAATTGAATCCCACCACTGGTGTGTATATATCTACGAGTGTGTGTATGCATGTTAATTGAAGCTGGTAAACGCACCCCTGCCTCCTCCTTTCTGAACAATAAACAGTAGATTGGACGAAAGAAGGGTGCCTGGCCCAAGGTTACCTTGCTGGATTTCCTGCTTAAGAGAGACCTAGAACTCACCTACCTTATGATTTCTAGGCCAGTGCCTTAAACACTACATCAAATTGGCTCTCTGTAGTTATAGCACACCAGAAAATTGCAGCCTTCTGCCCTAGAATCCCCTATATCCAATGCATCAAAAGCAGATATTAATAGTATCACACCCTCAGAAACTATTAACATATTCTTTTGGTTTAATATCCACAAGGAAAAAAAACCTGTTGATATTTAGTCATTCTACCCGTGCCTATTCTCATGCTTATATCTCAAGCTTGAATTCTTTGAGCTTTGTTTTTTTTTTTAAAGAAACACACAGACACACAGACACACAGACACAGACACACACACACACACACACACACACACACTATTTCAGACCTCTCCCCCCACCCGCCTGATTGTCACCAATTATATGTTAATGCTTCAGTTCAGAACAAAGCCACTGCCCTCTTAAGAATCACCGCACTCCATTCTGAAGCAATCATGCTGTCTTATTGCAAGAGAGCAAAGGTGAAACTTGTACAACCCGAGTAGAAAATGTAAGCCTGCATTTCTCCATAAAGGCTATTGAACTTTGCTAGGTAGAATTCGGATTGCTGATAAATAGCTCATATTTTCCCTGGGAATTCCCCATCTCTGCCAGTGTTGTTCTTATTTTCTCCAAAGTTAATCATGTCCCATACTTGCTGTTGTTTGAAAACAGAGTGCAGGAGCCTCCAAATTTTTTATTTCCCAAGCTGATTGTTTAAAAATTTAAAATCCAAAGTGCACCCCGTAATTCAAAATGTTTCCCCTTTCCTGATGTAGTCAGAATAAGAGAATAACAGAGTTGGGAAGGACCTTGGAGGTCAGGCAGGAGACCCTACACCATTTTAGACAGTTGTCCAATCTCTTCTTAAAAACATCCAGTGTTGGAGCACCCACAACTTCAGGTGGCAAGTCTTTCCACTGATTAATTATTCTGTCAGTAAATTCTTCCTTAGTTCTAGGTTGGATCTCTCCTTGATTAGTTTCCATTGGGGGTGGGTTCCTGGCAGTTCTAACCTCTTCTATAGAAGAGATTCCACAAATCTACAGTGCCGTTTAGAACTGGTTCCAGCTCCCACCCCCTGCCCGTCCGCACATCATTAAGATGAAAAGTGAGAGGAGGAATTCTGGGAGTTGAAGTCCACAAGTCTTAAAGCTGTCAAGTTTGAACACCCTTGGGGTTGTTTTTTCTAAAGGGTTAAGGGTGCAAGGGTCTTGTAACTTGACAGCTTTAAGACTTGCACACGTCAATGCCAGAGTTCCTGAGCCAACATGACTGGAGGAGGAATTTTGGGAGTTGAAGTCCACAAGTCTTAAAGCTGTCAAGTTTGAACACCCCCGGTTTTTTTTTCTAAAGGGTTAGGGGTGCAAGGGTCTTGTAACTTGACAGCTTTAAAACTTGCGTGTTTCAAATGCCAGAGTTTCTGAGCCAACATTTTGGTTGCTAAGCAAGAGCGTTGTTAGGTGAGGTACCACATTTTACAAGTTGGCCATGCCCACCAAGTCACACAGCTGGCAAGCCACTCCCACGTGGTCACATGGCCGGCAAGCCACTCCTACAAAACAGGTCACACCTACAGAAGAGGTTCTAAAAAAAATTGAAACCCACCACTGCTGGCTCAACTAGAAGTAACTGTGAGACGGATCTGTGAGATGGAAGCTTATCAAACAGATCCAACCTAGAAATGAGAAATTTCTTGACAGAACAATTAGAGAAATGGGATTCCTTCAGAAATTGTGGGTATACCATCACTGGAGGTTTTTAAGAAGAAATTTGTCCATAATAGTATAGGGTCTCATCTCCTGCTTCAGCAGGGGTTGGACTAGAAAACCTCCAAGGTCCTTTCCAACTCTGTTATTCTTTATAAATCTCTCCATTCAGTCTTACCAAGAGAATGATGATAAACAATATTTGGAAATGTACAGCAGGCGATCTTTTGACAGCAAAATATTATTTTATTGGCTACTATCAAGGGGAAGATGACTTTGAAAATGCTTCCTCTCCCACCATAACATGCAAGATGAGGCGAGGACTGGCTGGGAGGGGAGGGGCAAGGAGAATCCAGGTGAAGTGCCCCTCCATGTGAGTGACATCGAATTGGCCATGCCCACCCAATCACATGACCTTAGCCACCTAGTCATGCTCACCTGGCCACACCTACAGAATAGGTTCTAAAAAAATTTGAAAACCACCACTGGTTTCCATCCATTGCTTCTTTTCCTGCCTTCAGGTGCTTTTGAGATCAGGCTGACCTCTTGTTTGTGGCAGCCCCTTAGATATTGGAACACTGTTATCGTTTCACCTGTATTTGCTTTGGCTTTTATCCTTCTGGATTCATTACCTCTATTTACTTTGAACCTCAGGTGGATGTGGTTCACCGACAAATGCGCGTCTGACAAATGCGCGCAGACAAAACCACCGTGACAAAACGGCGACGTCAAAAGCACGCCCACTAAAGCGCGTCGATAAATGCGCACCGACAAAGTGTGCCATGAAAAACAACACGAAAACAACGGTAACAACATTAACAACCCTAACCCTAACCCTAACCTAAAAACCCTAATTGCGCTTTTGTGGGCCCAGTTTTCCTGGCGCGCTTTAGACATCGCCGTTTTGTCGCAGCGGTTTTGTTGGCGTGCATTTGTCGGGCACGCATTTGTCGGGTCACGGTTAGATGTTACTTTAACTTTTGTGGCACTCTTTTTCCTCCAAGTGAATAACTCCTGTGAGTTTGACTTCTTTTATGAGGTTCTTTTGATTGGATATGGAGATGGAACATATCTGAATCAAGGAAAACATACAACACCCTTCATAACAAAGATTCATATTTTTATAGCCCATAACTAAGTTCTTCTGGAAAAGAATTTCTCAGCTGTTCAGGCAGAGAATAGCTGAATAACCTCTGACCCACTAAATCATCCTCTTAAATTGTGGCACAAGTGAAACCCTAAAACATCACTTTACAAAAAGTTTCATACTTTAGAAACATTAAAAACTCCATTATGGGAGAGTAGTACTTATTACCCCACCTAATTTTATAAGTGAAACAATTATAAAATATAAAGTTATATTTTATATTTATAAAATATAAAATTTAATTTGTAATTATAGAAGCCAAATGTGAACATTTTCTAGTGATTTTATGCCTTTTTAATAGAATATACACATGCACATATGTATATATACACACACACTCATATGCACACATACATGTAAAAACAGTATAAAAATCTCATTTAGAGAACGGAGTGGCAATTACCTTATAAGTATTTTTCACTTCTCTGTATTAGAAACTAATCTGAGTAGAAGATAAAAACAAAGGAACTTAAATAACTTTGAGGAGAGAATCAAATATTCGCTTAGTACCTAAACAATTCTGTCAGTCACATTCCTTAGAGACAGAAAGATCCCTTTGGATAATATATTATTAAAATAACTACTTTGATTTACTTTACAACTGACTCTCTTCGAAAATACTTTAAACATTTATATTATTTAACTAAAATTTCCATTAATACCAAAAAAAATCTGCAATAATAATTATGGAGAGTCATTTCTTCTGAATTTAATTTCACCTCCAACAAGTAGACTAAGATACAGAACAACCCTGCCACCAAAAAAACAATTTCAGCAATTTTACCTCGATTCTTAATAATTCATGGTGCTAATATTTACTCTATTACCTGTACAATATAAATATTCATGCCGTGGAACAGCAAACTAGCAAGTATGTTTCTAGATAAAATAACAGCAGGAAACTTTTGACCTTGGCCTTGAGGGAAAATACTGCCACTATTATTAATGGGAGAAATGACAAAAATATCATAATTAGAATTAAAAATGAAATTATTTCTAACAGACTATTCAACAGTTTTCAAACACATTACACTTATTCGTGAGAAACATTACTACATTTTTTTTTATTTAAAAACCTTCGTTATCTATTTGCTTATTCCACTTTAAAACAATGAGGCAACCAGTCATACCGCCTAAATTTTACATAATCTCATTAGGTAAGAAACCCACATGAATAATATACATACATACTTGAAATATACGAAGATTTCAACCAGCTTGAGCAACTAGAACCCTTCAGATGTTTGGGGTCTTGTAGTCTCTTGCCATCTGGTTGACAGAAGCAGAAGTCCGGAATATCCAGAGGATGCTAAATTTGCTAACAGTCATCAGCATTTATTCTTCTTAATCTCTCAGGCTGTGTGAAAAGTATTGGAACTACTCTGGCCAGTATCACAGCAGAAAAGAAATTATAGGACTAGATACTTGAAGTACATCCTTCCCTTGTTCCATCTTCTGAGATTTTATTCTAAGTAAAGAAGAAAAGCTTTTACCTGCTTCCATTCTGATCTGTAGTGCTAAATACAGATAGTTGTTCAACCATAACGTATGACCGTTATTGAGCTCAACATTTCTGTTGTTAAGTAAAACATCGGTTAAGTGGTTTTTGCACCGTTATATGACATTTCTTGCCACGGTTGTTAAGTGAATTACTGAAGTTGTTAAGTTAGTAACCCAATTACTAAGTGAATCAGGTTTCCCCATTGAGTTTGCTTGTCAGAAGATCACAAAAGGTGATGACATGACCACTGGACACAGCAGCCATTATAAATATGAATCAGTTGCCAAGCCTCTGAATTTTGATCACATGACTAGGGGGTTGCTACAAAGGTTGTAACTGTGAAAAATGATCATAAGTCATTTTATTCTGTGCCATAACTTTGAACAGTCTGCAACTAATCCAGAATGCACCCGCGCGAGCGATATTGGGTGTACCTAGGTACACCCACATTACACCTATCCTCCGCGAGCTGCACTGGCTACCTATTGGTCTCCGGATGCAATTCAAGGTGTTGGTTATAATCTTTAAAGCCCTACATGGCTTAGGGCCAGCATACCTACGAGACCGCCTACTGCCACATTCCTCCCAGTGGCCGGTGAGATCACACAGGATGGGCCTCCTTCAGATGCCGTCAGCCAGACAATGTCGGCTGGCGGCTCCCCGGAAGAGAGCCTTCTCTGTGGCTGCTCCAACCCTTTGGAATGAGCTATCCCCCAGAAATCCGGACCTTGCCCACTTTCATGGCCTTCAGAAAAGCCAGTCCTGGGGCTGTTGACCTCATTGTTGAGGTCCAGCCCTGATAAAAACGAATGTATGTGTGTTGTTTTTAACCTGTTTTTCTATTTTTATTCTTTTTTATTATGTTTTCTTCGTTGTAAGCCGCCCGGAGTCCTCCGGGATTGGGCGGCCTATAAATCGTATAAATAAATAAATAAAATAAATCAATAACAGTCATTAAATGAACTGTTGTAAGTTCAACCTTACTTTAGGAAAACAAACAGGATATTATTCATTAAAATTCTAACTTACAGCTGAGTGGTTGGGTGCTTTTTCAGTTTGCACAGTTTGTTAGGCTGGTCCTTGATTGCTGATTGCTTTTATTTTTGCTGCCTTTGCTGATAACAGAAGCTATTGCATAAACCTATTTCTATATTCCAATCACACTCTTTTAACTGAAATTCAACAATCTTGCCTAAAAAGGAACCAGTATTACAAATTCTATTCTAGAAGATTGAATTGTAGTCAATATAATACAAATTATTGGGTTGTGTTTTGTTTTTTTAATGGGATCCAGAAATGACCTGGCAGTGAGTTTAACATTTGTGTCTAATTATGGGATGAAAAACATAACTGAAGATAAAAGAATCAAGGAAATAGATGATCCATCTTGGGAGCAGAATAAAGGAAAGCCAGAGAGTTTGTTTTGATTAGTTTTTTATTTTTAATCTGTATTGCTTTAGCAATAATAAATCGTCTTAAGATTCTAGGGAATATCCTAACTGGTTTTACAACTTAATTGATGCTATTTGTGGGTAGGTAAAAATTAAAGCACATTTGCTATGTATTTAAAGCATTTATAAATATGTTCAGTACTGCTGTATTGGGCACTGTCCATTCATTGTAAAAGAAAAAAAAACAGAAGGAAAATGGTGTTAACTTTTGCTCTAATCTTTGAGACTGTGTTTACAACTCTGCAGCTGTTCCCAACGTATGCGTTTTTTTCATAAAATCAGCCTTTATTCAAGTAATCCCCATTAAGATTATACACCGGTAATGCTTTTTCACTAAATGTTAGAATGTATTGAAAGAGTGTCAATAATAAGTGTAGATATTGTATTTTTGAACTTTCAGAAGTTTTAAACCAGAAATATAATATGATATGAACATATATCAAACTTACATGCTGCATTCCTGTAAATTATGCCATAACATATACCAATGCACAAATTTTATCTCTATTGTGTTTGTCTTAAAGAATCTTTTCAAAAGCCATATACCGTATTTATCGGCGTATAACACGCAGTTTTAAAACTAAAATTGCAAGCTTAAACCCTGCCTGCGTGTTATACGCCGATACTGCGTGTTATACGCCGGGTCCCAAACTGCCTGCTCCAGCTGATTCACCGGCGCCCATGATACTCATAGAAGTGCAGCATCCATTTCATGGCAGCGTCGGCGGCTCTCCAGCTACCCTGCCTGATATAACCCCTACCTTGCAGCAGTGGCGGCAGCTCTCCAGCCACCTGCTGTTCGCTTTAACCCCATCATTGAACAAGCGGCGGCTGGAGAGCCGCCCGCTGCCTGATTTAACCCCATCCTAGCAGCAGCAGCTCGCAGCGGCCAGAGAGCCGCCCGCTGCCTGTATTTTTTCTCCATCATTGCGGGTGCTTACCTTCCCGCCCGCCTGCTCTCTGGTCCCAAGTGTACGCGCCGTCATTCTCCCAATCAGCTGTGAGTCCGCAGCCGCCCGCGCTGCTGTTTTAAAGGCTGCTCCTCAGGACCCTCCGAAAACTTTTTGGTTTTCCAAAAAGCAGTGATTCTGATTAAGTTTTTTTGCTCAAAGAGGTGTTTTTTCATTTCATATTTGCCTTTTAAGAGGAGTTAATGTTATAATTCATGTTCTAATGTTATAAATTTTAATCCAACATTAAGTTCCGAGCTTCCAAGTCATTTATTTTTAATGAAAAAAATTTTTACTCAAATTTTTGTGTTAAAATGGGGAATGCGTGTTATACGCCAGTGCGTGTTATACGCCGATAAATACGGTATATTTGAGAAAAAAAAGTTCATTTTGAGACAGAGGTATTCAAAATACCTGATATTAGGGAAAGTTAGAAACCCACAAATAGGTTTATTATGAAAAGAGGGATGCATACAAAATGAATGCAAATGACAGGAAAAATAATTTGTAGAAATCGATCTGGAATTTCATGCAATTAATTTGATAAGTAATTGAGAGGAAATTTCATAGAAGAAAATAAGTGAACTGATCCCCATATTTGCATGATAAAAGAATAGAAAATAACAATACATATGAGTTATTTATTTATTTAATTATTTATATATTTATTTATTTATTTATAAAATGTATTGGCTGCAAATCCTACCATAGGGTGGCTTACAGACATAAAAATATATCTTTATTTAAAAAAGATTAAAATCAATCTTACATTTTTAGATTCTTATTTGTTTCTATCCAAGATTTATATCTGGACTAAACTTTTAAATTTGCTCTTACATGATTCTGATCTGAGTGTAAACAATCAAGTAGGCAAATTTCTTAAAAGCTAAATTTTCCTTCAAGTAATTTCACATGTGTATCTATGTTATATCTATATTTACAACCGGGAGTTGTAAGTGTGTGTGTGTGTGTGTGTGTGTGTGTGTACATTTGTGTTGTATTTGTGCCCGGTATGCCCAAATATGGGAGGAAGATCACTACTTCCATTCTCTGTCCTTCGGCTCGTCACAAGAGACCATCCAGGTAGAAACCCAATATTTTTACTGTTGCCTTTTTGTTACATTTGTTTGTATTTGTGCTGATAAATAAATAAAGGGAGACTAGTATAGATCTATTTCAAGCTATTTAGCTCTCATCAGCTAGCCATACCCTTCCTGGGATTTGAACCTGGGCTATATTACATATATACATATATACATATATACATATATACGTATATACGTATATACGTATATACGTATATACGTATATACGTATATACGTATATACGTATATACATATACATATACATATACATATACATATACATATACATATACATATACATATACATATACATATACATATACATATACATATACATATACATATACATATACATATGTATATACATATACATATACATATACATATACATATACATATACATATACATATACATATACATATACATATACATATACATATACATATACATATACATATACATATACATATACATATACATATACATATACATATACATATACATATACATATACATATACATATACATATACATATACATATACATATATATGTATGTACGTACATACACACATACACATACATATATGTCAGTAGATCTTGAAATGAAGTTTTGCCATTCTTATAATAAACAATATCTTGCTCGTCAGTAACAACTTGAAATTCTGAACTTTATTTTTTAAACAGGTCGCTCTTCTCAGGTTAACAGGATTTAAATATTATTCAGACGTACTATGATTCCTCAGTTTTGTGTCTATGAGTTTTATTATCTGATGCCTAGGAAGATTTTTTTAACCTCTTTAGTGAGCTTATATATGCTTAAGTGTTGACAGTCAAGGTTATTGCTTGACAGAGAAGTACATTTTAGTTGACTCAGGTGATAAAATAAGGAAAAATAAAAACTGCCTTTGTAAATTCATATGTTGTTTAGAAGACATTGGACAGTAACCATTTTGTACACACACACACACACACACACACATACAAAACCCCCAAGCAATTCCCATATATTGTAGGTTGTATTTTGAAAAGCTGAGCAAGAGCACAAGGTAAATGTGGTTGATGGACATAACTCTATCTAGAAAATACATTGGAGGAATAAATTGAAGTTGGTGCTGAAAACTGAAAAAGTCATATAGTATAACAAAGAATCAATAGATTCTTTAAAAAGCAGTATTTGAGTTGGCACCAAACAACATGGTGTTGGATATTGTAAGGAATAGTGTATCTTGGTCAATAATCTAATAACTATTAGAGCAGAAGATTAGTTCAATATTAAAAGAGAAAGAAAAATGAATACAATGCTACAATGTTCTGACATTTTTGTCTCTAACTTCAGCACAAGCTTAAGATTATAGCAGGGTGATTCTAGAATAATTTTTAAAAAGCAGATTTGTGGGGGAGTAAGGTACAATTTCTCAGTGAAAAGTAATCTCCAGAAACAGGTTATTAAAGTTGCTCTTTGATCCTAGCTTTAGCTCCAGTAAGATCCTATTATCAAGGTAGGGTTAGGTATAAGTTGCCTCTTTTCCAAAGTTTGGACATAATAAGAGTTGATTGTCATGCCACAATCACAATTTGAGGCACATTTCAAGGATTTTAAGTTTATGTACAAGTTGAGGAAAACAAATATACATTTAGCCAACAAAGTGTAACAAGGTGCTGTGAAATAAATTTTCTGATGCTTACAAAATGAAAGATTGAAAGACAGAAGCTGAGCTAAAAGGTTTATCTCTATGTATGATCTGATGTTTCCGCCCTAATACTATCATTAAATATATGCAAGGTTAATCACATATTTCTAGTATTTGTATTTTATTTAAGTTTACTTCCTCAAAATACAATCCGAGACTGATTTGGAATGTTCTTGGGATACTGTTGAAAGATCACACATGCTAAGGTCACTTCCAACCAGTTAAAGGTAAAGGTAAAGGTTCCCCTCACACATATGTGCTAGTCGTTCCCAACTCTAGGGGGCAGTGCTCATCTCCATTTCAAAGCTGAAGAGCCAGCGTTGTCCAAAGACATCTCCATGGTCATGTGGCCGGCATGACTAAATGCCGAAGGCACATGGGACGTTGTTACCTTCCTACTAAAAGTGGTTCCTATTTTTCTACTTGCATTTTTACATGCTTTCAAACTGCTAGGTTGGCAGAAGCTGGGACAAGTAACAGGAGCTCACTCCATTACCTGGCACTAGGGATTCGAACTGCAGACCTTTCTGATCAACAAGCTCAGCGTCTTAGTCACTGAGCCACTACGTCCCTTCCAACCAGTTAGGGACTGCTAATAATTACACCTATGATTTATTGGAGCTCTACCAAGAACTACACACCCTTACTGAAACAAGCATTTTGCCCAACACAGTTCTTATTACTGAAAACAGTGTCCAGTTTTCCTGAAAACAAGGTGTGGCTTAAGATTTCAACTCATCCTCTCATTCTTGTTTCCTCACAGCTCTAAGGCAATAAAAAACAAAAAGGCTTTGCATGGATAAAATATTTTATAGATAAAAAAATATTCATATTTAAGAAAAGATTTTTTTTTCAAATGTGAACGTACAAAACAGTTTGGCTGATTGAGGCAAAATCTGGCTCCATTCCTATGATGCTATGATGTTTTCCTTCGTTCACAATTTTATTCTGACTTGGCTTTGGACTTCATCAAAGCAAGGTATCCCTTAGGCTGAGCAACAGCTGTGAGGAGCTTCTATCTACATTAATACAAAAAGCTTTAGGAGTTTGCAACATGTCTACAGTTTCCTTATGTCTACATTCTGAACATCTGATCATACAGTACTAAAGCATAAAGTGTTATTGCACACAATGGTCTTGTAGTTCTAGAGCCTTTGTCATGTGTTTGCCAATGTGTGTGCACACACATATAAGCCTATACTGTAATGTTAGTTAAAAAAAATAAGACTATTATGGCACTTTCTCAAAAATATTTGGCAACAAAATAAAAGTGGAAGACACTGGTACCAGTGGTACCTAGTTAGGTTAGAAGCCTACAGTGAAAGGAAGTTTTATTGATTAGCAGCCAAAATTGAATGGCTGTGGCACAGTTTTTAAATAGCTTTAAGAAAGCCAAAGAACTAAATACATTTATGAAAAAACGTTGTATGACCAATGTTAACCTGACTTCTATTATAGAAAAATAAATCTTCCTAAAGACTTCTGGGAATACTTTTTTTTTCTGAAAACAAACTAGGATGTTGGATGAATTAAAGTAAGAAAATCTGGGAAAGATATTTTCTTAATTAGAGTCTTGTTCATTGGATCAAATTGACAGTTGTAATGCTTTATGCACAGGTGCAGAGGCAGAAATGAACCCAAAAGGAATTTGCAAGTGAGTTGGTTGGGCATTTAGGGATTCCACAACTAAATGGATAAGCAGACAAAAACTGACATTCCGAGCATATTATGTGTGATCTCTATCAATGAGTATAATAGAAGCCAATCTAAGTTTACAATGGAATTTGTAAGATCTTGCCATTAAACCTCAGGAAGATTGACAGAATGTAACAAGTAAGATCATTGTTCACATCTTTAATCAAATAATCATCTTTAATGGTGAGGACATTGCAGATCATTTGATGTAAATTTTCATTGATTCTTCTAGAAGTATATAATGATTTGTTCTTCATTAATTAATTACACAGCAGGGATGGGGAAGGATCAAATCAATTTAAATTTCAAATGAAGGAGTGGTAGTGGTTTTCCCTTCCCAATAGCTACAGGTTTCAAATATAATATTTAATATTAGTATATTAATAGTATAATATGACATTGATATATTATCATACCTGACGAACATTAAAATAGGAAGAAAACCATTGTCTGGTGTCAGTATCTGAAATTTATCCATAAAATATTCTTTGCTTACTTCACCCCCATCAATATAAGTATGTTACAACTGAAATCAAACTCCAAATTTCTAAATATTTAAAAATTACCAAATTTCTTTCCTAATATAATTAAAAACAGTTACACAGTTAAACTGGTTCAGATCCTACTTTATTTCTGCAAATCCTATTTCAATAAGCATTCTTGACAAGTCACAATGTTTAATTAATGCATTTATCAGTTGATGATTCCTATACAAGTGATCAGTTTTAGGTATAAATAAATCATCATAGATAATTTCATTCAATTCACATCCAACTGTAACTCCAGAAAACTTCAGAAATACACAAACATGTATGAAAATTCCTACTGTACATCTCAATTCAAGTTCTCCATATGTAAATCAGAAATTATAGCAATTTATCTGCAGTGGCCTTAGGAAAGGAAGGATGAGGTTTCCCATCACTGATCTCTTTGCCTTGAATTGATACCATTCCCACCCTAAAAAATGTACACCTAAGAAATTAGATGTTGCCACATTATCGACTTTTTCCCCTTGTCATTCCATTGTTTCCCATCATATTTCCATATATTTTAGATGAATTCATTAACATTAACTAATGTTTCTCTTGGTGCAATAATGTGGGCTTTGTAACCTTAAAATAGGAAGAAAACCTCATCTTGATGCTGGCCAATCCTTTGTGTTTTACAAAGGCCACTGTTTATATTTGCACCTGCCTGGAATCTTCTTTTAGTTTTTATATTAGATAGGCCAAGTCTATTTGAAACTTTTTTTCCCCAAGTAAGTTACCATTTTATGAAAAAAAAAATAGAGTTGTCTTTACAGAATTGTAAAATATGTTAATGTATTCAGAAATTGAACATTAAAATACATGGGATGGATCCAACAGTGTCATTCGACTGGCAGATGCTATTTTGCCAGTGGAACAGATTCTTAATGTTCATACCCCCTAGGTACCCCCTCCCAAATCTGAAAAAAAAAACTCTGGAGTAGTTTGGCAGCCCATCTAAGAAGATGGCAGGGGAGGGTTCAATAATGGGAATTGTTGTCAAGAGCAGAATTCCCTCACCTAAGGGGGGATGAAGCTCTGTGAATGAACCCGCTACACTTAAAATAATGAGCTCTACAATACTGATAACATTTGTATATATTTGTACCCTATTCCAATTTAGAATATTTTTTCCCAATCAAAATGAGGCATAGCATTATCATTGTCGCACTGTGTGTTACAAATAGCCTTTAATCTGCACTTTCTCATTACATTCTCTGTTTCTTTGAACACTATTCTACCCTTGCTAGTTATCTCACTTTCTTTTTTTCTAAGAATAGTTCTTGCTAAGCTACCAACTAATATCCTACAATAGCTTTTATTGTAGCTTTCTAAACTACGTCTTACTGTTTATTCCTTTTGGAACACATCTTGTTATTTTTTTATAATGTTGGGAGAGGGGGTTGGAAATTTTCCAGAATTTTTGCAGAACCTTATATTAACCCAAGATACGCAAAATGTAGTATCCTTAATATTACAATACAAAACCCCATGCATATGCATACAAATACGCGTATCACAGCAATGTAGAAAATACAAGCAAACAAAAGAAAGCAGCTACTGTTTTATCTCCAAATAGTATCGTCTTTGTATTTCCATTGTGTTTCAGGTAGTAATCCATTATCAAGGATCATTCAAAAAGAATATGGAATACAGCTTCTCAATCTACTGTGTTTTACCATGTTTGTTGATAAATGATTATCATCAAAACTATGTCAAGTATACAACACAATTGGGAAAGCAGAATGCAGGTTCTGTGTTTTTCATTCTCACCTAGTGCCTTGCTTACATTTTCCTAAGTCAAATCAGTTTTTCTTAAATATTGCCTTATTAGTGCAAAAGCTTTCATATAAGCTGTATACCATAAGTTTTTCTCTAATACCTATGATTAGCACTGCAGCCTTCGGTTTATTTAGCAGCTTAATTATGTGCAACATTATTACCAAGAAATTCAGGAATAAGTTGTGTACAGTAGGAATAATCTATTTTAAATTCTTTAATTTTTTTGCTTCAAACACCCATAAATGTAGAAAATTTAAATGGAACAAGACACGTCTTTGAAAGTAGTAGCATATCCTGAATTTTTATTAATACGGGTTATCATCATCCTATGATCACAATTGAGCCCAAAATTTCTGTTGCTAAACAAGATAGTTGTTAAGTGAGTTTTGCCCCATTTTATGACCTTTGTTGCCAGAGTTGTTAAATGAATCACTGCATCTGTTAAATTAATAACATATCTTTCCCATATTTTGATCATGTAACCATGGGAATGCTGCAATGCTAAGTGTGAAAAGTCATTTTTGTCTATCCATTGTAACTTAGAAAATCACTAAACAAATGGTTGTAAGTACTTCATGTTAGTCGAAGCAGACACAACATAATGCAAAATGGACATAATGGCTTATTTGTAAAATATTAAAGGCAAGATACAAATAAATAAATAAAAATGAAGGGAGCACAAGGAAGGCAAAAGACCAAAAAAGTCAGTAGGATTTAATGAAATCCTCAGAAGAAAATATATTAAAGCCAATGTGGGCAGTGTTATATAGACATGATGGAAGTATAAATGATTTCAAGCATAGAAAGCAATGAAGCAGTATGGTGGGAAGTGTAGGCATAAATCAGTTTTTGTTACATTTCCCTTTCTTTGCTTATCGCTTGCCTTTAGTTCCTTGAAGTTATTATTTTTTTACCTCCACACTGTGCTCTGAATAACACTGCTTATTCTGAAATGGGAATAGTATATATATATTTCAGGCTGTAAAAATGAACAGGTAAAATACAATCATTGTTAGACTGCCATCGCCTTCTAAGTCTTACATAAATGACATAGGAAAGAGATTTCATATTATACCTGTGTAATGAAGAACGAAAGTAGGCTGTTTTTACTTTATTGCAACTTTTACTTATGACCACTATAAAGATAATTTCCTTTTCCTTGGCTGGTGAGGTGGGTGGAAAGAAATGTCAAGGGAAACAAGCACAAAATGTTGAAATGAGGGATTAAAAAAAAGAGCTGGTAGATAAAAGTAAGTACAGCTCTCCACAATGGCAAAGCTAACAGCATACTGTACATACATAACAGACATTGAAATTGAAGTAAGAATTGCATGTATGTGTGTATGTGCGCGTGTGCGCCTGCGCGCGCACACACACACACACACAAAATGGTGAGCAGTTGGGTCATCCTTGCAGACATATTTCTTTACATAAACAGAGAAACAGAATAACCACAGGAAGGCAAAAAAGGTGTGAGAGTGGGAACAACTTCAACTTTCTGCCAGCTTCCCTAATAACATTGTTTGTTGGAAATTGGCAGGGAGTATCAGAAATTGCTCATCTGTTGATCCATGGAAATGACTGTTGAGGGGAACAAAGGAAGCCACAGACCACAAGGAAAACTTCACCCACTCCCAATCCAGGGAGGGAGAGATCACCCATCTACCATGGGTGCCTCCCAATCCTATCTCACCAGCAGGCATCTGAGTTACTTCCTTATCCTTCCCTTGCTTCCCAGTGTCATTAAAAGATTTCAAATTTTACCCTCAGTTTCAAAACAGCCAATCGCCACTTGCCTGTTGAGCCTTGCTGCCAACTGATTGGGCACAAGGACCAGAGGTAGTAAAGAGGACGGGGATACATTGCTCCTATTTTCCCTTACGCCACACAACCTATGAGTTTCTAGAAAATGTATTCAGAAGGCATGGTGGGACTGAAATGGCCACAATTTTGCCAAATTGCAATACCATGGAAGATATGTTCCTTATTTGGAATGTGTGTTGTAAGTTGGTCCATTTGAGGTACAACAGGTTAAAAATTGTTGCCTTAGGATGTGCTGTTTCACCCAGTTGAACATTACAAACAATCAAACAGTAACAAGACTTTTAGTAGTATATATATTATGGAGTAAGTACTCCATTACTGATATACCAATTGGTATTGTGACTGAGGATTCTTGCACAGCCAGGGAGAGATTGGTACAGCAGCAGCTATGCAGGAAACCTTTGTCCACTGGTCTTTTTCTTCCCAAGTTTAAATCTGTGGACTCTCGTCCTCTGTACCAGTTCTCAGCTGTGGCCTCAGGTCAGTGATGGCTAAGATCAAGTGCCCAAAACGCTCCTGAACCTCCAAAATGCAATGTGCACGTGGCTCCCTGCATATATGGCAGAGACTTGATGATCAGCTGGCTGGCGGGAGGCACACACACATGCGCAGCACAGCTGAACTGGGGCGACGGTTCGTGTCAGAGAGGGCACTGTGTTGGGTAAGCTCCCCATTGGGAGAGCGAGTGCGTTCAGAGAAGCGTTGTGAGAGTTGTGTTGGGGAACACACAAACCAGCATATAGAGACACTGCAGTTTAAATAGGCTTTTACTTTCGTGGAAATAGAGGTATCAGAGTCCATCAAACTGTCCAACTCATACATGGATAAGACAGTCAGTCATCAATGTCTTTCAGTTAAGGGATAATCCAAATAACATAGTCCATAATCATACAAACAGTCCGGTACTCCAAGTTTGCTAGCAGTTGCAAAACTTACAATAGTTCACGGCACTTTCTAACAGCCAGCTTCCAAAACACTCAGATCAGATCAGCCCAGCATCTAACAAACAGAGAGCTAACATTCATTCTGGCTCCCTCTTATGGCTGATTGTGGAAAACAGCAACCAATCACATTTTACAGCATGATTTTAAAAAACAGGTACAACATTGTTATATGATTTATATATTGCCAACCCAACCATTAGATTATATTCCTAACACACTGTGTGCCACCTGTGGCATGCATGACATGGGTTTTCCATCATGGCCTTAGGTGGTACAGCTCCCATCTAAGTTAACTTGGTCATCAAGAGAGAGATCTGTGACTTTCCCTGAAAGAAGCTGGCTTCATCCTGGGAAACCCTTGAATGTGTTCTAACCAGGAACAAGGGTTTGTTGGTGAATCTAGAGGAGAACCAGGGCTGTGAGTTCAAAGGCTTAAATTTGCACTTGGCTATAAAGATGTCCAAATCACTCCATTTCTCCACTCAGGTTAATTTCCCTTGTGTTCATTCTACCCCATTTCTGCAGCAATAACAGTCAATTTATGGCCCATGACACTTTTCCATGTGTTGCTTCGTAAATCCATTCTGTCCGGGTTCCTCAGTAACCTCGGTCTCTTTCTGATCATGTCAGTTATGTGTTTACTCCCTCCTAACTCCATTCCATCCCATTTCAGGAACATCGTCACTCTGGATTCAAATCAATATTTATGCAAGGAAAGTATATTGTTGATTTGAATGCTTTGAGCAATAGAGGAATGGAGGCGGGGGAAACTCCATTTGTTTTTCAAAATGTCCTTTTGTCCAAAACAAGCAGTTGATAAATATTCTGATACATCTTTGAGCCAAGCACAGCATCAAATAATTTATAGAAGAGAAAAATCTGAAAAAATAAATATGCACCGGGCTAATTTCATGGCAGTGAAGTGAAGTGAGAAGTGAGAAGTGAAAATCAGGCTGGTTTAGCTCAACCTGAGGATCAAATGAAATCCATAAGCAGCCTACTTACAACATGATTTCCTGCCTACAGAAATGCTTCTGTCTCTTTACATCATTACTCTTCACACTCATTATTCTTTTTGGACACTTTAGGTTATTCTTAACATGTACTTTCCCACAGAATCCATTCCTACATGCAGGTTCTCCTAGACTTACAACCATTAATTTAGTGAGCCTTTGAAGTTACAACAGCAATGAAAAAGGTGAGTTATGATCATTTTTCACACTTCGCAGCATCCCCACACTGACGCAATGGGCATGTATTTATGATGGCTGCAGTAATCACCTTTTGCAACTCTCTTGACAAGGAAAGTTAATGGGGAAGCCAGATTCCCTTAACAACCATGTTACTAACTTAACAACTGCAGTGATTCACTTAACAACCAGAGCAAGAAATGTTGTAAATTGGGGCAAAACTCACTTAATAACTGTCTTGCTTAGCAACATAATTTTTAGCTCAACTATGCTCATGTCAAGGACTACCTGTATGTCACTTTCCCTTCAGATACCTGACTCAATTATTCTTTTTTGTCATTCGCTCACTTCATGCTCGCATGTTATCTGCTTGATATAATAATACTCGAGACATTTTAATGTTATAAGTGCCATGAAAGTAGAAAGCTTAAGAGTATTTAATTAACTCTATATTATTCAATTGTTTCGTAATGATGTTGCCTCTCTATGGCAGCTGTGTTCAGGGATAAACAAAGACTTAATCTATCGATTCCCCAGAATTTAAGACTGGCCTTATTGATAGTATTGTATAAGCATATAAGTAATAAGGTAATAAATGATGTGATACATGTCTCCTGAGACCAAAATCAACACCATGATCAGATTAATATTGTGTCAATTTCATCTGTTCTTTCACAGATGTGAAAACTTCCACAAATGGGCTTTCATCATTGGTAAATTTTTAAAAAAAACTTCTCTGAGCTTAGTTTAGAGGTAAAGGAAGGCTTATCCCAAGAAACAGCAACCTATCAGTTATTCAGTTATTTTAGGCAAGTTTCCTATAATGCCAAATTTTAGGAGACCCTGAAGTTACATATTTTTCCAAAATGTACGTGTATAAAAATCAAATAATATTTCCTTGTTGCTTTAGAACTTTCTGTGCTTTTCAGACTTACCCACAAAGTCACACTAACTGAACAGTTCAAGTCAAAAAAGAAATTATTGTGGGAAAGTGGAAATGGTGCCCTTTGTGCAATAGCACTCCAACTAGAGGATTAGATATAACTTTGCAGGAGTGTTGCTGTATGGTAATAAACAATGCTGGTGTAAATGAAAGTATATGCTGTGATTCAGAGTAAATAGGGTAAAGATACCCAAGAAAAGAGAAAAATTGTCCAGGGCTCAAAATCCTATGTTTGAAGCTCAAAAATTCCAAAAGAAAAGAAAAAAGAAACAAGAGGGTACGTTTTTGCCTAAAGGGCATGAGAGGAGGGATCCCCAATCCTTGGGTCATGGACTGGTAGGAACAGGCTCCAAGATCACCATAGATGGGTACTGCAGCCAAGAAATTAAAAGACACTTCATCCTGGGGAGGAAAACTATGGCAAATCTAGACAGCATACTAAAAAGCAGAGACATCACCCTGCCAACAAAAGTGCCTATAGTCAAGGCTATGGTTTTCCCAGTTGCAATGTATGGCTGTGAAAGTTGGACCATAAGGAAGGCTGAGCACCAAAGAATTAAGGCCTTTGAACTGTGATGCTGGAGAAGACTCCTGCAAATCCCTTGGACTGCAAGGCGATCAAACTGGTCGGTTCTAGAGGAGATCAACCCTGACTCTTCTTTGGAAGGCCAGATCCTGAAGATAAAACTCCAAAACTTTGGCCACCTAATGAGAAGGATGGATTCACTGGAGAAGAGCCTAATGCTGGGAAAGACTGAGGGCAAAAGAAGAAGGGAATGACAGAGAATGAGGGAGATGGATGGAGTCACCAAAGCAGTAGGCATGAGCTTAAAAGGACTCCATAGGATGGTAGAGGACAGGAAGGCCTGGAGGAACATTATCCATAGGGTTATTATGGGTCAGACATGACTTCACAACTAACAACAACAAAGAGGAACAGGGCAGCACAAGCAGCAGGCGAGTGAGTGAAGCTTCTTCTGTGCATGCATGGGATCTAGGTTACATACAAACCATCCCCACTCCCCCTGGTCCTTGGAAAAAATATATTCCATGCAATCAGTTCCTGGTACCAAAAGCGTTGGGGGCCATTGGCCTAGAATGTCACAA
This sequence comes from Thamnophis sirtalis, assembly GCF_051295495.1. Taxonomy (NCBI): domain Eukaryota; kingdom Metazoa; phylum Chordata; class Lepidosauria; order Squamata; family Natricidae; genus Thamnophis; species Thamnophis sirtalis. The sequence goes on along the minus strand of NW_028261387.1, from coordinate 16,118,188 downwards.
AGTTTTTCATTGAAAGTATCAGTGTGTGCCCGAGAGCAATTTCTTCCATTCTTTTAGTATGCCAGGAAGATGACAGGTGAAAGTACTTAAAGTTTAACAGATTGGAAAAGGCAGATCTCTAGTATAGCGGTCTAAACCTGTCTCTGGGGAGATCTAATTTTGGATAATACAGAGGTTTTCATCCCTGCTAATGAATGTTTGAACTTTTTGTGTCAATTTCCTCGTTTCTTCTAAATCTTTATATCAATTACATATTTCAAAAACAAGGAAGGTCTCCAGTGATTTCTCCATTAAAAGAAGTACAATCTTGGTAACTTACTTCCCTGTAATTACCTTCTCACTTGGAAGGGTATGGAGCATACAACTATAAAACCTAATGCAGGGCAGCCAGAATTCTTTTCAGCTAATAAAAGGGCTGAATTTAACATCTGAGAATGGCTTGTTTGTTTACAATATAATCATTGCTTTGTAAAATTCATTAAGAAAAATCTAAGATTCATTTTTTACAATGTGAACAATCAAGTCTTGTGCACATTCTGTGGAAGAAACATGTATATGCACTAAACTGCACAAAATGTATTTCTCATTTCAGTTTATTGACAACACAATACCACCCTATGAAAGGATTAAACACTTCTCCTCTGCATTAATATATATCCTTGATTTTTTACATGGGACAGATTGGAAATATTTAACAGCTATAACCTAGCATATTTTTCTCCTTCTTCTTCTTCTTCTTCTTCTTTATCTTTTGGGGATTTTTTCCCACATCACTGTTGTTGATAAACTATTAGAACATCAATCTGAGTGTGCATATGTGGGAATCCATCATCTAAAATCCTAGTTTGTATTTTCATTGGGAATAGCAATTATTCAAGACTGTCCTTCTCCAAAAGCATTTGCCTGTAAACACATCAGTCTAAAGACAGAGGAGATATAGATAAGCACACATCTTTAGGTTCCCATCCATATGTTTGTCCTAAAGATGATTTTTTCAAAAGGCAACTGGACTTGCTGGTTTTTCTTTGGACGTGTTTCGCTTCTTATCCAAGAAGCTTCTTCAGCTCTGCAACCTTCTTGGATGAGAAGCAAAATGTCTTCAAAGAAAATTCAGAAAATCCAGTTGCCTCTTGAAAAAGCACCTTTGGGACAACCATGACCTGGATGACTGAGAATCTCCATAGACATCCACATGGTTGGTTCCAATGATTTTATGACCAATGCTGATTTGAGATGGGCTGGGTTTGCTTTTGCTTTACAGTAACAAATACATTGTACTAAAAATGAAAGAAAACTCAGACAATTCAAGGATAATGTGCAAATGGCATGACACGGGGAATGAATTATAATCAAATATCTCATCTTGCCAATAGGCATAGATACTTTCTCCATTCCCCCCCCCCAAATCAATGTTGAGAGTACCAGACAAATATTAAAACTCAGACTGTGAAACAAAATAAATGGACACACTTGAAAATGTATTGACATACTGATCATGAGAAATATTGATGTGAATGTTCTATCTTATGGACTTTATCCAATTGGCTGGTTCTCATTGGACCAGAGGATAGAAGAAGAAACTGCACAGAGATTACTGAGTCAGTATTTTATTATTTACATTCTTGATTTTTGTTACAGGGCTACTGTAAATGCTGACACCAGGGAATGGATCTAAATAGCAGAAACTCACTCCACCCATAATGGAGACTTTTCTTGCATGTTTTTTATCTCTGGAGTCTAAACTTACTCCACACATAATAATGGAATTTTGACTGGTTATTTCAAAAGCATTAAATATGGTCATATAGTTCCGTTGTTCCATGATTTCGCCTGCTGTCCCACGCAGGAAAAAATATCTTGCAGGTTTCAGACTTTCATAAACCAGAAGCCAACAAGTACAGTCCTCAAAGAGGAGGCCACTTTCCTTTATGAATAAAACCAGCGACACCAGCTACTGTATGACATATGTTGGTTGAAAGACCCCCGTTTGCTCGGTCTGTTTGCTTTTAGCTGTGAGTACCTGCTATGCATTTGTCTGCCACACGTTTAGTGTGGTCGGCTCCAGTCAAAGAAAACACAGGAAACAGGGTAGCTACCATAAAAATATGGACAGTAAATGTAAGAAATGTGTTCCGTGTGTGAAATCTAAAAAGGGAAGAGACTTCCACAGTTCGCAGCATGGCTGAATTAATAACACCCTGAAACACGTGCTGTTCAAAGCAGTGGGGAAGGAATCGGCGCCCCAGATTAGCTTCTTGTTTGAAAGCCTCTGTATAATTGAATGGGCTAATTTTTGTGTCATGAGTCGTTTACAGCCTAAGAAATGCGCATAATGCACATTATTTTGTAATATTATTTGCATTAAGTACATCATAAAGGAAGATTTATGGCATTAGGGGAAAGTACAAAGTCATGGCATTTTAATATATTTCATTTCTTCCCCCCCCACCACCACCATTCCCCTTCCATCTGAGGAGCCTCATAAATTGTTGGTGGTGGCTGCAAAGGGCAGGAACGAACAACTGGTGGTGCGCAGCTTGCATTCCTCAATAACGACACTTGTCTACTCGAGAGTGCTTGTATAATTGGGAAGCATAGCATAACCAGGACTCCCCTGATTCCTTAAGCCAAGCATAGGTAACATGGCACTCCCAGTCAGCTTTGTCAGAATGCCTGCTGTAGGTATATGCAGAAACAGAAAGGAGATGTGGCATTAAATGTAGGATCTCATTTGCACTGTATAAGAAGGACGGGAGGGAGGGAAGGAGGGAGGGAGGGAGGGAGAGAGGAAGGAAGGAAGGAAGGAAGGAAGGAAGGAAGGAAGGAAGGAAGGAAGGAAGGAAGGAAGGATGGATTAGAAGGGATTGAAGGGAAAACAAGATGACAATTACCACTTACAGTTGAAACACCATTCTTTTTTATGTGCACTCATAATTCCTCACACAAATGCCCGTATCCAAGGTTTGTTTGTTTCTTTCTTTCTTTGTTTGCTAAAGATCCCATTGCAAATGGCTATTTGCAGTGAGTAGCTTCTGACTTGGGCAAGAATAGATTTCTGGACACATTTTGTTTTATAAAATGCAGAAAGATGTAGTTCCTCCATGTTATGGATTTCCTATTGCTAGCTATTAAAAACCAAACAAATCTGCAATACCTTTATTTGACAATCCACAATTACTTTCATTTCAAATCATTTGTCCTAACAATGGAAAGTGTTCAAAACCTTGTCAGAAACAAGTCCGTTGAATGAATTAGCAGTTACACCCAGGGCAGTTTAGAATTGCATTGTCAGTCTTTTTATCCAAGGGTTATTTCCCTATCAGAAAAGGAAAACGTGTGCTTAAAAACCAAGGTAATGCACTCACAAAATCTTCAAATGTCTACTCGGAGGGAAGACCCACAGTACTCATAAGATTTATCAGTTTTGTATATGTGTGTATAGGATTCCATCCAAGGGCTACGAATTAATGGATTGTACTCCTATTTCGGTCTAAATGGGCTCCGCTTAATAAAATTCTCCTTGGTGGAGTGAATTTTAAGGGGTTCTCTCACTTCACTAAAATGTACCAGGAAGATAAGACGACAATATTCCCAAACCTTAGTCCCTGCACTCCGCAGGCAGCTCTTCATTCTTCCTCCATAAAAGGGGTGCAGCCATTTTCCCTAGTAGCGAAATGGTTCTGCTTTTAGTCAACTGCCTGCTTTCTCCAATCCAAAGAAGGGCCGTGCGTAAAACAAAGGCACCCACGCAAAACAACAACCCAAGGGGCACAATCAGCTTCCATTCACAATCACAATGTACGTCAGACCCAAAATCTTCCGTTGATGGATAGTCAATGGATCTTTTTTTAAAAAAAAAAATTCTCAATTCACCGGTGGCAATGCATATTCGGGAGTCTCATTTGCCTTCACTGTTCAATAGACAGTGGTGCTTTTAGGCTTGTTGCTTTTTCTTTTTTTCCAGGAATCCTGGCAAAGCAATAGGATAAAACCCTGCAGACACTACACTCATTATTACACACAAGAGGAGTTCCATTAAGCAAATAATCTATACATATGCATAGAGTTAAGTACATGCATAAGTGCTGCTTCCAGGTCTGCGTCTAAATTACTCCACTACTTGAGCAGGATTGCAAACTACCCAGAGAAGGGCACAAAGGTTTGCGATATTAAATTTTTAATGGCATTAATATTTTAGAGGTTTAATCACCACTGAAAGATGCCAATTCCATTTTTGGAGTTTTCCTACGGTGGGAGGAAAGGCATTGCTTTCCTTTCCTTTTTTGTTTGTAGCAACCAAGGCAGAAATCCTGCAAATCAAGGTTGGTCCTTGGCAGGAACAGGAGCTCGTGATTGTTGCTCAAGTGTAGAGTTGCCTCTCACCTTCATAGTCTTCCTACACAACAGTAACAACTTCAGCTTTGGTGGGAGAGACCCTTTAACAAGAAAGTAGACCCACAATCAAGCCTTTCTTCTGAACCCTGCCCTTGAAGAGTGTCCGAAGACTTCAGTTAGTCCAGAACGCAGCCGCGCGAGCGATCGTGGGTGCACCTAGGTACACCCATGTTACACCTATCCTCCGCGAGCTGCACTGGCTGCCCATTGGTCTCCAGACACGCTTCAAGGTGCTAGTCGTTACTTATAAAGCCCTTCATGGCATCGGACCTGGGTACCTGAGAGACCGCCTCCTGCCAATTACCTCCCAAAGACCGATTCGATCACACAGACTAGGCCTTCTCCAGATCCCATCTGCCAGCCAATGTTGGCTGGCGACTCCCCAGGGGAGAGCCTTCTCTGTTGCAGCTCCGGCCCTCTGGAACGAGCTCCCCGTGGAGATCCGGACCCTTACGACCCTCCAGGCCTTCCGTAATGCCACTAAGTCCTGGCTGCTCCAGCAGGCCGGGGGCTGTTGAAGTATCCAGCCCCACGGTAACTATGAATGTTGTTGTATTTTAAATTGTTGTTTGTCTTATTTATTCCCTTCCCCCTGTTTATTGTAAGCTGCCCGGAGTCCTCCGGGAGTGGGCGGCATACAAGACTAATAAACATAACACATAACATAACCCAGCTTATAGAAACTGGATGAGGAAGGAGAGGAAGATAAGATGGAGACACCATAGCAGGGATGCGATTCAGCCAGTTCGGACCAGCGTGAATGATCAGCTGGGGAGCGAACCGTACTTTACTTACCTATATCCCCTCGGCTGATTTGCACGGCAGAGCAGATTGCCACACCTCAGCTGTGTTACTTCCCAGAAGTAACGTGGAAAGTAAATTTTGTTAAAACTGCATAGGCGCAGGCATACGCGGAGAATGCAGAGCACGCGATCACCGAACCACTTGTTAAACTGGCAGGATTCCACCACTGCTCCATAGCCATGAAGAAAGACCTTACACCAGAAAGTTAACAAGTGCCCCATGATCCTCACCTCTGGCTCTGGCCATATTAAGCTGTGATGGTGGCAAATTCACCACCATTTCCATCAGCTCACAGATATTCTGCATGGAGATGGGAAGCATCCTAAAATAGCTTTTAACTAAAAGGAAAAGGAAACTAATTGTTAGTAATGTTGAAGAGAAATACTTCCAAGTACTGCTGACAGTTTCAAAACCTTTGTTGTCTTGATCATATTAAGCCATATTAGAATGGCGGTGTCAGCTTCCCTCCCCAGGAGAATCAATTAACAGATAAACAAGCCTACAGACCGTGTAATAGCAATGCCAGTGGTGTTTCTAAGTATTACCTGGAGCAAGGTACAAAATTCAACAGAGTTCTAGTCACAGGAGGAGAGAATTATAAATGTACCTCAACTTTCACGGTGCGAAAACTGTAAAGGAAACCCTGCTACAGGAGAAGAGAAAGCTTGGAGGCAGGAAAGCAGCTCCTTCAAATAACACAGCCCCATTTACCGTGATAGAGAAATGAAGGGAGTTTAAGTATAGGCTGATGATGAATTGCACGCCCTTAGAAATTCTCTTTATCTGTAAATACTTAGCCAAAGCTGATAAAAGTGAAAGCTAATATGTTGCAGAGATACTGCATTTTTTAATATAGAAACCAAACCAAAGGGGGAAGAAGGGGAGTATTGGAAGATTTGGCAAAAAGGGGATATAATGGATAAAATAGGTTTGATTTGACAGGGGGAGACTTGGGTTCAGATACTGAAGTCAGTCACAAGGTTCCCACGGTGAGATTAGGCCAGCCTTATTTCTCAACTAACCTAGATTATACAGCAGTTATGGAGATAACATAGGAAAATGCTAGCTCCTGCCCTTTCTGTTGCTAAGCGAGACAGTTGTTAACTGAGTTTTGACCCATTTTACAACCTTTCTTCCCATGGCAATTAAATGAATCACTGCAGTTGTTCAGTCAGTAACAAGGTTGTTAAGTGAATCTAACTTCCCCATTGACTTTGCTTGTCAAAAGGTTGCAAAAGCTGATCACGTGACCCCGGGACATTGCAACTGTCATAAATATGAGTCAGTTGCCAAAACATCTAAACTTTGATCATGTGACCATGGGGATGTTGCACTGGTTGTAAGTGTGAAAACGGGGATAAGTCACTTTTTCAGGGTCGCTGTAACTTTGGTCATTAAATGAATTTTTACAAGTCGAGGACTATCTATATTATAATAATTGTGCTAGTATAGAACTTCTGGCAAAGCTAGCTGTAGAAGATATGGAGATCAGGGCAACCACTGACTATGTGGTCTGTGTCTGCTTCTACAAGGAAGCCAATTAATTGCTGCAATTAGCATTTAAGAAAATACAGTGCACAGCTGAAACCAACAGGAACCTTCAAAGAAACCTAAGGTGGATAGGACGGTTGGACAATGCTTTAAAACTGCAGCATAAAAGCATCCCTGGAAGTCACATTTTTTAATGTGAACAGAATTAAGACTGTAGACAACCCAGCTCTGGATTTGCGAAGGAAATGGAAGAGATGATAAAGTCACTGAACTCTGGGAAACAAGAAAACACAAGAAAGAGATTCAGAACCATACAAATTAGAGAAAATGACCTTGATGGACATCTGCAAACTTTGTTGCCAAGGCAACTCCCTAACTCACTGAACTACAAGAAGGGGGAGAAGATACAACACAAGATTTTCAAGATTCTGTTATTATAGTTAAAATCTCAATAAAACTAATATTAGCTTGTAGAATTCCTTGGTCTTGGTGGGGGGTGACAGAACAGATGCCATATTGACTACATTGTGCTTAAGAGGGGAAGTCAAGGTTTTGTACAGGCTTTTTAAGATCCTAACTTGATGTATATCCTACCACGAGAAAGCAGCATTCTTGGAATCTCTATGAGGGTCTATTTCTTGATCTGGTATAACTCGAGATCTGACAAATACAGACTGACATCCATTTCTGCACCTGGGCAATATAGATAAGTCTAAATTTAAATGTTGGAAATCCCTGATCTAGAGAAAATCAAATCAGTGGTGGGATTCAAAAACATTTACTACCGGTTCTATGGGTATGGCTTGGTGGGCATGGCATGGCGTGGAATGGCTTGGTGGGCATGGCTTGGTGGGCATGGCAGGGGAAGGATACTGTAAAATCTCCATTCCCTCCCCACTCCAGGGGGAGTTTACTGCAAAATCCCCATTTCCTCCCGATCAGCTCAGGAGGCAGAGAATAGATGAGGGCAGGGCCAGTCAGAGACAGTATTTACCAGTTCTCCGAACTACTCAAAATTTCCATTACCTGTTCTCGAGAACTGGTCAGAACCTGCTAAATACCATCTCCATTGTCAAATGTATGTTTGGATTACAGTTCGGAGGCCATTCCAATGAATGTCTTTTAGGCAACTGGTTTCTCATTTTGTATCTGGCTTTAAACACTTTAGGACTCTGATCCTGAAAACCTGCACTGTGCTTTTTTTTTTCTTTCTTTAGATAACCAGAATTGTAGAATTGGTAGCTGTTTAACTAGTTTATTAGCTAAAATCTCCCATAAAAGTCTTCACCAATTGTCAGAGAAGGCATGACTTCCTCATCTTTGCGCGCACGTGCACACACTCACACACACACACACACACACACAAACAAACACAATTTTTTTACCCTAGAGCTGCAGCAGTTATACATTCTTTCAGGGATTATTTCAATATAAATTTTTAGTAGCTCGACTGCCTATGGTGAGGCTTTCCTATAAGACAATATATATGAACTGTATATTTTAGGACTTGTTGTTTCTAGTGACAGAGCCACATTTCATGAGATGATTCACTTGTATTTTATATGGCTTTCTTTATTAGATCTTCTTTGTTTCCTTCAGTTAATCCTTGCCTTACCACAGCTAGCAATTAAAAATTAAAAGCTAATCAAAATGCATCCAGTTTCCTCAAGTACTTGTACAAACTGCCCTTTGTTTTAATTTCTAAGCACCTGCTAGATATCAGATGAAGGAAACTGAAGAAACACACATTCGTTTCTCTGTCAACTCTTTAGCTTACTAAATTCCAATGGAAAGAATTGGATTAGCTTTCATTTCATGGATTTTTTTTGATGGGTGTATATAAGTTTCTCTGTGTGCATGAATGTGTATATGTGCTTCCTGGGTGGCTGGATAGAATAACACAACTCACTTTATAGCCAACTGAAGCTGAAAATACTTGGATTCAAGCTAATTTAGTCAGACTGAAGCTAATGTGACTAAGGCGGCTTCAATCCACTTTCTCTTCTATGTTTTGTAGATATAATAATAAAGCTTACTCTAGGGTTATATGTGAAAGGAGACGCATTTTGAAGCAACATGCATCTCAAGAAAAATCTTTAGTACATTACTTCATCAATGCATCCTATGGAGCCTTGACCAATGACATATTTTTACAGACTACATTTGCAACTCTATAACTCAAAGCTTCTCTTGTAAACTAGCTTACTTGTTTTAGTCATTTGGACATTATTTCTAAGCTGGCCAATCACAGTTTGTGAGTAGCAGCAGCACTCCATCAATATCTAGAAGGCTGTAAAAAGATTCAGAAAACTCTAGGGATCATCTAGACCATAGGTGGGGAATGATGGTCCTATATGACCTATGGATTTCGACTCCCAGAATTCTTGAGCCAGGATGGATGGTTCAGGAATTCTGGAAGTTGAAGTCCAAGTCATAAAGGAGCCCTACTTCCCCACTTCTGATCTAGACAGAGAGGCATGGAGAGTGCTGATTCATAAAGTGGCTAAAGATGAAACACCACAGAATGGTTGACAGTGACAAGTGATTATCCATATTTTTGTGGCCCAATTCAGGGAGTTTTCACAGCTGTGGATGTGATAGTTCCCAGGGGTGGAACTAGGGGAAGATGAGCTTTCACTGTCCGTTAACTTACTTCATCAAGTAGGTACAATGTTGACCTGAATTACAAGGACTATATTTAAAAAAAAACTGGAAAAAAAGGAAATGGAGATTTCTTAGCCATCTAAGCAAATCCTTAAGACAATTGCCATTGTGTTGTATGTTCATAATAATAAGTCCCTGTATGATATCAGAATGAACTGAGAAGGGGTAAAAAAGCTTATGAAATTTGAAGGAAGATATGTGGCAGACAACTATTGTATTACTGATACAATCACATACCTGCATACATATATACAGCATTCATATAGTAGATCTTTAATTTAAATGACTATGTACATCCATCATATGAAATCCTGACTCAATGTCAAGTTAATTTATATAATTGTTGTTGTTAGTTGCAAAGTCGTGTCGCAACCCCATGGAAAACATTCCTCCAATTTATATAATTACTCTTTCCCAAATATAACTTTAGGACTTCACAAAAATGTGTTTAGATGAAGCATTTTCAGTGCATTTATGGCAACACAATGATTACACATTCCTTTTTGTAAGATTGATGACCTTTAAATTTTGGGTCAAAAAATCCTCAATAGTATTTCAAAGTTAAAGCTTTTGGGGGGGGGGTGTTTCTGTGCTCAAGCTGGTTGCCAATGTTTCTTCCTGAAGGTCCCACTCTCTGAAATAAAATTGATTAAATGTGTTGCATAAGCTTCCAAGGCAATAGTTGTAATATACAGTAACAAAGAACATATTTATGTAGAAATGCACAGGATAGAATTTTAAAAAGAAGAAAAACATTGTGGCAATAACAGAGACTTGGAGTCAAGATCAAAAAGAACTCAGATTTGTTTGAAAGTTTTAAACGACCCATTTCCATTTTTTATAAAGTTAGTGTGCAGCCTAGGAACACTACATATCCTAATCGAAAAAGAAGGTCCTTCTGCTTCATGTGTCAATATTGTAAACATGTAAATCTGGAAAATATTTTCCAAGCAGGCAACCATGTGTAAAATGTTTAAAACCTGCCATAAAACAGCTGCAGCTGGTGGGGAGGGTAGATGCAAACTTTTGCACCCTGTCGTCAAGAATCCAGATGTGGAAGGGGATACAAAACAGTTTTTCCTCTTGGTTCAGCAGCTGGACCCAAGCATTCAGCGTGTCTTTTAAGCAAAGCTTTATCAAGCAACACGGTGCTGATTATGTAGCCACAAAGCAACACAACTGACGAATCTTGCAATTCAAGCAATCTTCAGTTAATTACTGCAGCGACAGCGTTTCAAAGAGTCGCACACTTTATTTCTGAATACGTAGAAAGCACAGCCCACATGTCACTTTAGCGAGACCACCAAAGCAGCAGCATTAAGGGAAAAGCATTTACAAAATAACAAAGGGGAAATGTCATCCTTCTTAGGAAATTGCAGACTCCCCGAGCGATTTTTCAGCAACTTCACTACTTCAGTTTTTACACATTTTTTCCCCCAACGTATTTATGAGATTGGGGTCAAAGAGAAGAACTTTCAACTTCTCAGTTTTCCCAATCTGCAAAGCTAAAGACTGCTACACCCTTTGTGCGAAGAACCCAATAGAAGGCCAGCATTCATTAAAGGGACAAATATGTGTAATTGCAGTTATTGTTTATAAAGATTCTTACAGGAAACATGATTCAAGAGGGAAGCTATATGGGGAGTCCCATTTTCTGGGATTGTTTCCTGCTTCAAATTACTTCTCTGAAAAAGCTTTCACGTGGGATTTTTTTCCCCTTTGTTTGCAATCTGCATCATATTGTGTTGATATGTGGATATAATATTAGCTGTTTAAAAATATATGGATATTATTGATTTCTTCCCCAGACAGCTCTTAGAAAATTTTCTCCAAGAGGCATACAGTAAATAGAAAAACAAACAAACAAACAAAAATAACCTAAATAATAAACTAGTAAAGATAGAGAGTCTTTGTCCTTTATTTTAAGAGGGAGGGATTGAAGCTTAACTCGAAATGCTTGTTTTTTTCCATAGTCTAATACTGCTGGGCTAAGCAGAGACAGCACAATTTTAACATAGCCGAAAGAGCACCAAGTGCAGATTGAGAAGATTGAAATGGGGATCCCTGCAGAGCCAGAAAATTCAACGGACAGTCTCATCTGTCTAACAGAAATACTGTTAAGGTTAATTTTTCTTGGTTCACTTGAATATTTCAGAAAAAAATAATAGGGCACATTGATAATTATGGGTGTTTGGAGAGTAAATCTGGTATACAAATGGTTTTGGAATATGACACAAAGATATATGATAGGGCAATCATACTGCAACTAAACATGGGAGGCAGTGATACAATCCACGAAGCTCCAGTTAAACTTTGCAAAGTTCATCAAAGGGTATGTGAACATACATTAAAATCCCCTCACTTTTCAAATTCTTTTCATGATTCAAAGGCACTTGATTCAGTTTGACAATGAATGGGTTCAGCATTGAATTCCAAGGGATGATTCAATCAAACAGCTCTTGACACCAAACTTTCAATCGAGACTTTGTCCTGTTACTGATGCCTAGATGCAAATGCTGTCCCTAGAAATAATCTGGGATACACAGGCCAGTTGTAAACCAGGGGTCAAATGCTACCAGTTCAGGCCGGTTCACACGAACAAGTAGTAAATGCTACCGGTTGGGGTGAACTGGTATTTCCAACAATCGTCTGGGCAACAATCAGCTGTGATGCGCGATTTATATTAGCTAGAAACGTCGGCTTTCCAGCTTTCTAGCTAATCTAAATCACATGGCCCAGCAGATTGCCCCCCCTCGCTGTTCTACTTACCTTTGCAGACTCTGAAGACTTCAAAATGTTCCTGTTTTAGCGCTGCACGGGCGTGCCTCAGGTGCACATGCGCGCAAAGTTCATAAAGTGCGCACTCAGTAGCAGACTCACCGAACTAGTAGCAGACTCAGAGGATTTCACCGCTGTTGTAAGCCACTCCTATGTAAGGCAACCATGTATAGGCAGTCTTAGCACCCTGATCCCAATTGAGCGAACTCATATGTCAAGAGGAACTAGTGTGTCAAGACATATATATATGCTATGTATATCTTTATGGACATAGAAGAACATCACAAAGCTGATAAAAGACTCATCCTTTGGAAGGTGTGGAAACAGCTTACAATCACATAGGGAAACAAAAGCTTAAGGAGATACAGATGCTTCCTAATATACAAAGATTTTCACTTAGGATTCTATCCTTATGCTAACAAAGCTGGTGAAAAGATAAACATCTTCTTGTTCTAAGGGGAATAGCTTTAATGGAAAAAGTCCAGTTCATCACATGCATGGACAAAACTGTAATCCACAAAAACTTATGCCTTTAATAAATGTGTCAGCCTTTAAAATGCCAGAAAAGTCTATGATATTTGCAGCAAGGTACTGACATGGCTACTTTCATGGAAACTACATCTTCATGGAAACTAGCATTCTTTTCCCACATTTCTATTCGAGCCAGTCTTGTTCTTCTCTACCCAAGGCTTTCATAGCTTCTCAAATTATTCTCCAAACCACCAATCCCGGAGACTTGAACTCTGTCAAGCACATCTCCAAGAGAATCATACTGAACTCGATCATCCTTTTGTTCTGAAACTCAGGGGAGGCATTGCAAAGTGAAGGTATAAACTGTTACAATAAAATGATGGAACAATATGCTGCAAAACAACAATAAAATAATGAAACTGACAGATCTGGAAAGTATTCAAACCACTCCTAACACTCGCTGCGCCCTGCTTATTTGCAATATATAATATTCTAGCATGAGACAAAATATTTTCGAAATGAAATCTGCGTTTAAATGCCAATATCCTCTCCTTCTGGCTTCTCACTTTATGATACTAACATAGGATCTCATTCACTGAGCCAATTGAAATTTTAATAAAAGAAAGCAGGAGTTTCTAATAAACTCCTGCAGTGAGCTGATAATACTAAACATCTTTAGCAGCATGGTGTTTTTTATTATTATTTTAGCTGTATATTAATATGCTAGTATTTGTAAACTCCCCAGGGTCACTAGATTTATTCTAAAAAGCTTCTCTGCATTCTTCTGGTTTGAAAAGTTTCTGCAAAACTGAAAAGGGGAAATATGCTTCCAATATGTCTCTTTCAGAAATCTCGATGCCTTTTGAAATGGGTGACTGGGGGGTAGACGGGGGTAGGAGAGAGAGAAAAAATACTGCAGAAAAAAAAGCAATATTGAGCCTTATCAATTCCTCATATTGTAGCTGAAATTTTTAAACAGGAATGTTGGCAGCAGATGGATTGATGATGGGTGTGATTTGGATGGCCATCCACCACACTGCCATAAGCTTCTTGCTCAAAGGCCAAAGAGGTTGCCTGCAGAGATGTTGCCAAATTATTGTTTAGTATATACAACCATACCCCTATGCCATTTCACATCCTGGAAGACAGGAATTAAAGTGGAACTGTTATAGTTGGCTTCTAATACATAAAAGTGCATTTCCATTGTTTAAGTCTTGCAGGTTCCAGACAAAGAAAAACAATGCAGGGTATTATGTAATGGTGGCAAAGCAATTGAGCCACCAGGGATTATTATTGGGGTACTTCTCATTAGATTATTAGGACATTTCTTCTGAGTATTGCAACTACTGTAATTATAACTATACGACAGAAGCCCGGCCAGAATGCCTGTTTCTCCCAAATCCCGCATATACACACACTTCCTCCATTCCCAACTCCCATATTCTTTATATTGGCCAATGTTCAGAACACCTGAGTTTGTACTCTACTGTTCAGCATCTCAATGACATGCAAAGCTCCTAAAAAGTGTAAGTTTCATCACATGAATAGCAGCGAACAACTCTTCCTTGCACTATCAAGATTTCAATCCGCATGGAAATCTTCACATATAGAACTCCAGATGAGACTTTACTCATCTCACTAGCATGTTTTTACAAAGGGGTGGCTCCAAAAATCAAGAAAGAGACACAACAAATAAAAGTGGAGGTATGATGATGGTAATATAATAAATATCTGAATTAACATATTATAGTTAATATGAATTATATTTGATGATGGTGTAAGAGATGCACAAAAGCCTTTTGTAACCGATACACTTTCTACAGTATGTAAAGAAGGAGGCTTTGTATGTTTGTTTTGAAAATAAATATATATTTTTAAAAAAGGAGACAGAGAATTATTTCTAAGCATTTTCAATAATTTCTCCCATACAGGCAGAAAGCTCGCCAAATTAAAGCAACAACTTACATCATTAAAGATATATTCTAAGAATGTCTAAAGAGGCTCTTTCTCGACCCTCTTTCTTATAACCAAGTTATCTAAATTTTGCAATCTGTTGGTCTACTATAATGGATTTCTACTGGGAATTCAGACTACATTCTACCCCAAAAATCTCTGATGCCCTCAATTCTGGATTTTGATCACCTACTGACAAAAGACTCTTCTTCTCCCTTTCAGTCTCTATGTCTTTAATCGCCTCTCCTCATCTTTGATGGTTCAGTTTATTGCCCTTCTTGGCTTGAATGTTTCCTGTATGTTTTCTTCCTCTTGATATAGTCACACTGCGTGCTCCTCCTCTGTTTACTCTTCCATCTCTCTGCAGCCTTGTCCTCTTCGTGTTTTTCCTCCCTATTTTCCCAAGGTAGCCTTCAATTATTCATTCTCATTCATAGATATGATTTGGCCTCTTACTGCCTGCTAATGACTTTCCTGGACTTCTGGGAACTCTATGGAGTTCATAAACCTAAACCATGAGTGGGCCACTTTGATCTCTTCCAGATGTTTTTATACTTCAACTTCAATAAAGTTATGCTGGTAAAAGTCCAGAAGACCTGAAATGATGAGAAAGCTTCCTTTATGATATTTACCAATGTTGCTGTCCTATGATATATGCTTAATTTACATATATGCTTGCTTTGAAAGCTTTACTGGGGCAGTAGTTCCCTTTCCTCCAATAAACATAGGGACAGAAGCTATTCAGAAATCATCCTTTGTTCCTGAGACACTCACTCCTAAAACCTGGAAATAGTTTCAAACATATGTAAGTGATAGATCCAAAGCAAGTAGACTTGTAAGTTGGCACCTTGAGTAGGCTAACCAGTTCAAAAGCTGAAGATATATGGTTTGTTTTAGAAGACCTGCTTTCGAAGACCTCTTCCTGAAAATATGTGACATTAATCTTTATTGCTCATAAAACAGTTATATTCATGGAAGAGAATTAGAACCAATTGAAAAACATTCAGTCTGACTGAATTAGCAAGTATTTCAACTTCATATTGTGTTAAATTGATTGGATATGTTAGGCATTCCTGTCAGCCACTCAAAAAGCAAAAAGAACAAGAATCACAAGGAAGAAGCTCAAGTCACAAAGTGTTTGGGGTATCAAATATTTGGATAGCAAAACCTGGACAATAATGAGATAGCAAAAAAAAGAGAGAGGTCTAAATAAGACTAGTTCTTTGCTATCGTTCAGATTTGGCAGCCGTACAAAACGTTCTTGAGAACAGCACAGGGTGCATCTCCAAATTTTACTTAGCGTGGGCAAATATAGCTAGTGGTGTTGTAAATTAAGACTCCTATCCATTTATTGCTTGTTTTTAAACAACAACAAAAATCTAGCTTATTATATTAGGCCATGAAAAAAGACTACGGAGTCTCTTGGAAAAAAAACAACCACTGATACTAGATGAAGATTTGGCACTCTGCAACTTGTAAAAGAATTGCTTGCTTTGTTGAATGTGTTGTTAAAGGATACATAATTAAACAGCCTTACTAAATAGCCATCAACCACATTAGATGCCAACTGAGATGGTAGGAAGAGAAGTAAGAGATACAGAATTTCTATCCACATTTTTTTTTATTCCAACAAATTATTTTTAGTTTGTGCATCGGTTGTTCCACTTCCACTGAGAGCGTGCATATAAAATATTCTGCAGTTTTTATATATTTTTCACCAAAAGAGAGCTATATTTCAGATAGTTAAAGAAATAAGTACACAGATGTATGCACATGATCATGCACACATTTCTCCGCTTGCTTAAGCTGCTGTTTTTTATCCTGCTGTTGAGAAAGGACAGGCAAATAACTTGCGTCTGCAAGCATTGGAATCAAGGCTTTCATTAATTACTGCATTCACTGGATTCGATGCTCTCCCTGTCTTGTTATTTAAACTTTAATTTTGCAGCTATTTGTCCTAGCCTGTCCTGTGCTCTCCAAACACGGGCAAAGCCATTTATCTGTAACCACTTCAGATCTGGCAGTGGAAGGTACCGCCTATTTGTTAAAGAAAAACTTCCTTCCGCACAAGGCAGCCTTTCACAATGCAGCCTGAGAAAATATAATTTTGTTATCTCCATTAGTCTGTTTCCTCCACCCACTTTTTTTTTTCTTTTGACATCTTCTGCTTTCCCTTTTTTCCTTGAGGAAGGGATTTTGCAATCTCTCTCTCTGTCTCTCTCTCTCTCTCCCATGATGCTCTGGTAATGTCATGTTGCATTTCAACAGAAATGACAACAAGAATCATTTCACCAATTCCATGCAGGGCTGAGGGTGGCCTATTTTTCACTTGGCAAGCTGAAGTCTAAAGTAATTAAGCACTGCTGTGTGGGTGGCAGCTTCCTGCTCTGAAGTCAGCCTGAGATAATTACCATAATAAAGTCAAAACATCATGTGCTGCGCTGATAGATAGATAGATGGATGGAGAGATTGGGGCATCTATTAAATGATCCATTTTGTTATGCTTCCCAGGAAATTTTCTATTGATGCCAATTAAGAAGTATATATTCCAAGAGCGTGTTGCAAAGTCGCAAAACTTTTCTTTAGGAAATCGAATTTATTATTCACTGAGCCTGAATTACTTTGAGCTGTTTAAAAAAAGGAAAGAATCCAAGCTCCTGGAAACCAGGTGGTAGCATTACATATTTATTACAAACACTTTGCAAAATCTTCATTATCCAGTTACCGATTTCCAGGGAAGTTGTTTTGAGTGGTGTAAGGTTTGTTTGTTTTGGTCCAGGTAATGAAACATTTGGCTTGTGACGCTGTGTTTTAACTGGAATAGAAAACAAAAAAAGAGGTGGGAGGGAGGCAGTAGAGAAAGCAAAACACCCACAAAATCTCCCCAACATCACATACAAATGTATTGTGAAAAAGGCCTGCCTGATGCTTACATGCTCACACATTTGAACATAAACTTAATGAAATGCCCCTCAAAGTATATCCTTAATTAAATGCCTCCAAGCCTCCATTTATCGCAAATGGACCACAACTAAGGTGGAAGAAATGATTAATATGTGCAATTTGGAAGGGCGCATTGCAGTAAAGCTTCCACACGACAAATGAAAAATCAGAACAATGTTACATTGTGGCTGCCATTAACATGCATTAATGGCCCCCATCAGTCGCTCCTGACTTGAATGCGGTGGCCAATCTTGCATCCCAAAATATTTGTCGTGAGATACGAGATAAGGAAGGGGTGGGGTTGCGGGGGGGGGGGGGAGTTTCTTTTTTTTAAAAAAAACAGTGCAATTAAAAGTTTTTCCTTCGTTGAAAGCCTCCGATTGACTCCCTGTAAAAGAGTTTAAAGCCTTCAGCTGTCAGAATACAATTATCACACACGCACACGCACACACACCGCACCTCCTCCACCTGCTTAGCCCCTTGCCGGCTTCCAGGGAAAGTTAACTCGAGTGGAGCGTTCTTATTTTTGAAGCATGTCTACCCCGCTTATTAGGAGCACCGTGCAGAAGAGGAGAAAATCTGCAGCTGTAGTGGAGGTGGTGAATTGAATTCATTTCGCTTCTTTTAATGGCGTTTCTCTTGCAGCGGTTCCCGCTTGCCGATACCGATGGAAACGATCGGCCCCAAGAAGCTGAAGGAATGCTTCGGCTAAGTCATGAAGGGGAAACAAAAGGTACGTTTCTCATAGATAAATGCAGTTTTTGAAAGCACCCAGATATATTCAAATATACCACGCACGCACATACCCAAACGCACCGATAGACGCAGAGAGCGTTAAAGCTCCTCTAATTAGTTCCCAGCAAGGAAGCTGGAAAATCAATACATATTAGATTCAGATCATCCTGCCCTCAAGCACGTCACGTGATGCGGGGCCCCAATGAGTTCACCACTCGTTTGAGTAAGCCCTGAATCCTACCGCTCTCTCTAGATAGCTTTGATCGACAGCTGAAGGCCTTCTGGTTACAAAGATCTCTCGCTCTCGCTCTGTGTGTGTGTCTTTTTTTTTTAATTATCCGAGGATCAGGTCAGCTTGAAAATTGCTTCACAGAAACCCTGAGACTTATGAATGCTGTATCATGCATGCAGTAACTCCAGCTCAGATATCAAATTTGTCTCCTCTCTTTCTTTTTTTTCTAAAAATGCCCGCGCCCACTTTATTGTGTAGGAAATAACATTGAAATATCACAGACTTACTTTGAGATAAGAGAGCAGCGTTAAATTGAAGTTCAGAATACAAGTAGCCTCTAAAGATAGGTATTAACAGACTGCTGAAACCAAGAAAAGTCACTTCTGATGGCTGCTGTTGAAAAAAAATGTGTATGGGGGAGGGAGGTTTGCCATTCTGAGTCTTTTTTCCCCCTACACTCTACAAAACCTACACACTCTTCTTGAATTGTCTGCTTTTTAATTTATTCCCATTATTCTTAATCTTAGAGACTTCTTTGCAGTTAGCCTTCGTAATCTAAATTCAAAGCCGCTGGTCACTTTTTGCCTGCTATGCCATTCTTGCTGGTGCATTTGCAATCCTTTGTGTTAACATTTCTACCTTAAAGATACAACCTACTTTTTTTAAAGCAGATTCTGATTGACCATGTATCTGAATTTAAACCTCAGTGATCAGCAATGACACAATTTTGGGGGAACATGTTATTTGGGAGCTGTCCTTGTGAGACATTTCATTTCCAGGAAATCTGTAGTAACCGGTCTTAATAGCCCAAAATACTTCATACTAAAAGCAATACAAATGTTGTACATTGTGTGATTACATTCCTAAACTATATTGGGATCAGCAAATATAATTTCTCTTTCTCCATCATTCTTCACAAATCAGTGAGCAACCGAGATTCTTTAAGCACAATGCATGACACATGATGCATTTCCTGACATCAAATGTCATCCATAGTAACTCAATCATCTATCTCAATCATATGTAATCTGGGCAGCCCGGAATATGAAAGCACTTCTGTAGATACGTATCCTTTATGCCCAGGGGTGGGTTTCAACCGGTTCGCGGCGGTCCCTGCGAACCAGTTGGTCGCCGAACCCGGAAGTAAGTAACTTCCGGGAACGGCGAAGGGCCCACCCGCGCTTGCGCCCGCTCCTTACCCGGTTTTGACGAATTCTGCGCTTCTACGCATGCGCAGGATGCATACAGCGCCTGCGCGATCCTCCAGGAGCAGCTGGAGCATCGCACAGACGCTAGTATGCATGTGTGCGCCGCGTGCGTGCGCAAGGACGCCGCCGGCCTCGTTCCAATCGAACCGGTTGGAACGGGGTGAGAAACCCACCCCTGTTTATGCCCCATCAGAGGTTCCCTCATCATCAAGTGCCATACTATTTACAATTCACAACCTTGCTCCTGCTACACTCCCTGAGATGTTCATTTCCAGCACAAAAACAATATACTTGCAGTGTTGTATCTCGGCTATCATCATCATCATTATAGTTATTGTCTGTCCACTGCAGAATGAAGGCTTCTGCATGTTTCCAACCAATACAGGTGTATTGGCATATGGAAGGAATAGACCATAATCTGCCATCCTGGTCCAGTGTGGGTTGGCAAATGGGACTGGTGTTAATCTGAGGTGTTAATCATCATAGGCCTGTTCATCTTGGCCCTTCTACACATATGCATGTCCAATGACATAGTCCATGGTTTCATTTAGCCACACAAGCCCCTTTGCCTTGTCAAGGCCCCAATCATAGAAGGAGAGCCGAGTTATAGGGTGCAGAATTTGCATGCAAGAGGCCTCTACATATTGAGGCACCCCTCCCTCAATGCATTGATTGTACAATGTTAGAAGATGTACTTAGAAGTTGGATTGAAGAAGATCAATTCATATAGGCAAAAGACTTGAGAGCAGTAGTGCAATCAAGGGGAGATAATGAAGACTCAAATCCCAAACACGATATGGATAGAAACACAAAATAAATATCAAAACCCAAATCATGGATTTAGAGTTATCAAAACCATGTCACTTTTCAGATGAAGAGGAGGAAGGCTTTGTACTTTTTCAACATCTGCATTGAATTCAGTAATCTGAGCATCACAAGCTAAAATTATTGCACAGCTCAAAATCCCAGCTCACTATCTGTTGCAGGTTTTAAAACTCTTATCCAGCTGTGACATTCACATCTAAGATATGACATCAAGACAACACTCACTATAATAGACTTCACAATACTCAGAATCAATAATAGGCTTTGCATCTGAGTATGAATTAGAATTAGACTAGGGCTGGTGATCTTTTAGCAGTCAGCAAACCTCATATCAACTTTGGTAAAAGAAATTCTTTTTAAGGATAGCAAATTTGCACAGTCTCCATGAGTGCCATGAACTGTATCCTCAAATTTTGTGGAAGGGAAGATAAAAACACAGTATTTCATCCTTTGTGTGAAGTATAATTTTCAAAAAGAGGAAAGAAATTTGAACGCTTTCTAGGCCCTTGAAAGACACTACTTCCTTGAAAAGGATAATTTGCTTAAAAACGTTTCTTGGAAACAGAATGAATTTCATGGAGTTCAGATGATGATAGAAAGGAGTTAAAAGGAGGTTTAGAAGCCCAGACAGAGCTACCTGTATCGTATATTTGGAGCCAATATTGGAAAATATATTTTTCTTCCAGTAAATTTTGGAACTGATTTGTAATGATTACATCAGATTTAACTTTTGTAATGTGTTTCATTGATCTGGTTTTGATAGAGATCAAGATAAAAGACAGACTGTTATAATAACATTAATTTCTCTATGATGATGGCAATCTTACTACTGTTACGCCTCCTTTTCTTGCTCACAGCGATTCAAAAATATCCTGAAAGTATCTATACAGCACCACTAACAAAAAGAACAAACCTGGTGTCCTCTCGTTTTTAAATTTTAAACCAGGGGTGGGCTTTTGGGGCTTTTCACGGGTTCGGGTGATCCCTTAGAGGATTCTGCCCAGTTCTTCAAACCCACAAATGCCACCCGTGGCTGGCTCCGCCCACCCTTCCCGCCCTGCCCCTCCCAGGAATGTCCATACAGCCCGTTCATCATGCAAGGTAAGCACAGGGCTGCGCGGAGGCTCGGTGAAAAATGACGCTACTGGAGGTTCCAGAACAGGGCTGTTTCTTGCCTCCAGAGGGTCTCTGGAGCCCAGGGGAATCAGTTTTCACTCTCCCAGAGGCTTGAGAAAAGCCTCCAGAGCCTGGAGATGGCAAAAATACTCCTCCCCCGCAGAGGTGGGTTCCTACCAGTTCACACCTATTAGGTAGAACCAGTTAGAAGAGGTTCCACCAGTGGACCCGGAAAGCAGGCCACACCTACAGAAGAGGTTCCAAAAAAATTTTGAAACCCACCACTGGCAAGGATCTTGTAACTTGACAGCTTTAAGACTTGTATGCTTCAATGCCAGAGTTTCTGAATAGCTACTTGGACCGACCTAAGTACTAATTCATAATTTCATATCCGGTCACATGGGCGCCAAGCCACTCCCATCCGGTCACATGGGTGGCAAGCCACTCCCACAAAGGAGGCCATACCCACAGAGTAGGTTCCAACAATTTTTGAAACCCACCACTGCTCCCCCGCCTTGCCATGGTGCAGGAGGCCGACTAGCCACATCCATCATGGCCACAGCCCCCTAGCAATAGGCCAGCAAACCCATTGCTGGAACTTTTGAAGCCCACCCCTGCTTTAAACTAAACAACCAGTGGCCCATTGAGTCCTCATTTCAGAAATAAATCTTTATCTAAACAGAGAAACAAAATGACAAAAGCAGTGAGAGTGGGAGTGACTTTGACTTCCTCCCAACTTCCCCATTGAGCTCTCTTGTGGAAAACTGGCAAGGAGCATCCTTCTTCTTTCCTTCCTTCCTTCCTTCCCTCTTTCCTTGCCTCCTTCTTTCCTTTCTTTCTTCCTTCTTCCCTCCCTCCCTCATAGAAAGTTGCCAGGAAGCATCCATCTTCCTTCTTCCTTTCCTTTCCCTTCCCTTTCTCAGTAGGCTGGTTAGGTGAGGGACCCAAAAAATGCACAGCTGGATGCTGCCACATTACAAGTGTAGACTGATTGGACATTTCTCCATTGACTTTCCTCCTGCAAGCTTCTCACAAGCAGAGGCTATGCTAATGGAACAGTGGCAAGTCACGTAGGATCATCAGTAATCATTTCAGGAGCTTCTGTATTCTCCATTGACTTGTGAAAAGCTGTCGGGGACTGTTGAAAATGAGGCTTTGTGGCCATGACTGACCTTGGCAGCATAGCAACAGTGCTGAGCATCAGTGGGCAGTGGCACTGTAGTGGCGAAAAAAATAATCCCATATTTCATTCCCTCAAGAAACGAAATTTTGAAAACTAGCCCATTTGAGGAACCTTTATTGACAGTTTTGCCTTATGTGGCAGCATTTTTGCCCAACTGAAGTTCCAAGCTGTCAAATAGAGTTGTGGTACTATATAGATTCTATCAGTCCTAGTCACCTTGGTTAATGGTAAATAACTTGAAAATTAATAGCCCCAAACAACTATAGGATACCAGTTTAGGTTTGCAAGCAAGGAAGAGGGGCTTATGTAAATGGTTCAGAATAAATCTCTTTGAACTTGGATCAAAAAATTGGAGGTGGCTTTATCTGTGTGATCAAAGATAATCTGCAGACCATTTCAATAGGATAGAGAAGATACTTTAAAAATATCCCAGAGTCCCTGCTGTCATATCTTTGAAGAAAGGATTTGACGCCTTCAGCCCACCTTACAGAGCTGTTGAGAGATTGATGTGCCCTACTCGATAACATCACAGATTACAATATGAAGAGAATGAGAAATTGATGCAATTCTCACACAAAGGACGAAACCATTTATACTTTTATTGCTGTTTCCTTATATGCATATTATGAAAAACAATTATGTTTTTCAACAATTATGAAAAGTGTTTATTCCAAAGGACTTCTACAACAGGGCCAGTGAAAATAGTCTTAGACTTACAACCAGTCACTTAATAAGTAACAATGGGAGGGAGTACTTACAACCCAGTTCCAAAATTCTAATGGCTGCAATCCCCTCCTAAAATCACATGACTATATGTCAGGCATTAAACAACCAGCCCATATGTATAGATGTCAGCATCCTATCACTGGAGGTTTTTAAGAAGAGATTGGACAACCATTTGTCCGAAATGGTAAAGGGTTTCCTGCTGAACAAGGGGTTGGACTAGAAGACCTCGTAAGTACTCCCTCCCATTGTTACTTAGAATAGCTCCCTTCCAACTCTGTTGTTCTATTCTGTTCTGTTCCATTCTATTCCATTCCATTCCATTCTATATCCCATACTCACTTGACTGGATTTTACAATGTTTTTGCTGAAATCAGGCATTTCTGGGTTTTGGGCAAAACTGTTCATAGCAAACAATTGGTTTACTTAATGATTACAGCATTCAGTTAAAGACTGCCACGAAAAAGATCATAAAATGGATTGGTCACGTGGCTAACTCTCTTTACAATTGTCATGACTTACTACTGACAGACTCCACTAAGTTAATCTACAGGAAGTAGTGTAAAACACACAGAGAGGGAAGGGAAGAGTTGGGGAATCGTAAACTGTTTTTGTAGAATATCTTGCTCTGGGATTAGCACCAGATGGCCAGTATTTTCCAAAATATTTTTTTTAATAATATAACATTTCTCACATTATTTTCATGATAGCTAAACTCTTCTGAAACTGACAGCTCTAGGATGTGCTTTAGTATAAATCTGCAGCCCCACAAAACAATTAGGATACTTTCTGTTGACTTCTCTGCAGTGTTCAAAATTTCAGCTGGATTCCTTCTCATGCAAGACTCTGCAAAGAGAAACTTTTGGGTCTTCTGTTTGCCTGCTTTAAACAGTATTCAAAAAGCAGAAGGTCTATGAAAAAATGAATCAGGGAATCTTGCCATTCATATGTTGGTCACGGCAAGCTCTCGAAATGAATATTTTAAAAAGGCATTACCTTTTATGCCAGTGCCATCCTATTTCAGAAATACAAATGTATTGCCCTTTTATATTAAATGTAGGCTAACAAGAAGGTCAAGAAAATATGTTGTTGGGGTGGGGTTTTTTGGTCCTGCATATTAGTACTGATTCCACTTGCAGACAGAGTCTATGAATGCCATGTTTTTTACAGAGGATGTGACAATTTGAGACATTTTATTAATCATACATGTATCTTCTTTTCCAGGTGAATCAATTGTTTTCCTTACTTAATGTGAAAGATTCCTGCTGATTGGAATAGCATCAAGCTCTTTTGGTTACATTTTGAAGGGGGGTATAGAATAGATCTCCCTAAGTCAGTGTTTCTCAACCTTGGTCACTTGAAGATGTCCGGACTTCAACTCCCAGAATTCCCCAGCCAGCATTCGCTGGCTGGGGAATTCTGGGAGTTGAAGTCCGGACATCTTCAAGTTGCCAAGGTTGAGAAACACTGCCCTAAGTGATATGATTACTAGCACCCAGTACTTATTTACATGGTGCATACAATAAATAATAAAAACCAATCAATAAGTAAAATACAGGTAGATCTTGCTTGCTGACTGCATGGTGGAGCTACCATTCAAAGTTACACAATGCTGAAAAAATAACTTTCTTTCCCTCCACAGATATTGTTTAAAGCAGCAGTTCCCAACCTTTGTGGCTTGGCGGCATAGGTGGGTTGCTCCTGGTTCGGCCCCGATTGGGTGAACCAGTAGTGGTGGCGGCAGAAGGCTGTGCCCACCCACCTGGATGCTTCTGTGCATGCACAGAAGCGTCACACACGAGCGTGCGCGCACGAGCAAACAGGTAGTAAAAAAATGAAAACCCACCACTGCTTGGTGGCCTGGGGGGGAAAGGGAACTGGACCCCACAAGTGGCAGGTCAGCACGCAAGTGCATTTGCACGTAGCTTGATTTCCCCAAGATGAGCTCTGTATGTGAGTGTACACAAACTGGCCCACCACTTGTGCAGCCCGGTTCCAAATAGACCATGGCCTGGTAGTGGGCCACAGCATGGGTGTTGGGGAACCCTAGTCTAAAGAAGCCATTTCTTTCTGATCTGCTTTTTTTTCCACAGTTCAGTGCTTCCCCCAAAAGATACTAACTGCAATTTAACAAACTCAACCACTTTCACACTTCTGGCTTTTCTTTGCCTCCTTAAGCAGCTTGGGGCTGGGAGCCAGAAACATACAAGGCAGATAATGGCCCCCTTACCTTCCTTTTCCTCTCCAATGAATAAATGTAAATACAGATACTAATTCCCTTCTTGCTAATTATTTCAAAAGACAAGGGAGGTGTGGAAAAGGAAAGCTGAAGTAAGAGTAGAATAGAGTAGAGTAGAGTAGAATAGAATAGAATAGAATAGAATAGAATAGAATAGAATAGAATAGAATAGAATAGAATAGAATAGAATAAATAGAATAGAATAGAATGAGCTGGAAGGGACCTTGGAGGTCTTCTAGTCTAGCCCCCTGCTCAAGCAGGAGAATCTATACTATTTCAGATAAGTGACTGTCTAGATCAGGGGCGTCAAACTCATGTCATCACAGCAGCAGCATCTGATGTATAGGGACTTTTTTCCCCTTCACTAAACCAGGTGTGGCCGTGGCCAGCGCATGACACATCCGGCCAATGAGCTGGGAGTTTGACAGCCCTGGTCTAGGCTGTTCTTAAAAACAACAGTGATGGGGCAGCCACGATTTCTGGAGGCAAGCTGTTCTACTGGCTAGGCACAGTTATAAGCACAGTTGTGGTCACAAGATTTCCACTTAGCAATCAGTTCACTTAGTGACCAAGTTGCTGGTTCCGTTAAGGTTGCTAAATGAGAACTACCTGTAGCTTGGGGGTGGGGTAATAGCATGGTGTTGAGGGTGAAGCTTTTGTAAACTTGTTTTGGAATAGAGGTTGAATTATATTTCTTGTATGCTTCTACTGAACAGCTGGTAGAGAAAAACTGAGTGACTCATTCTGTTTCCTGTGAGTTTTCTATACTGTGTTCAGAATTCTTTAGAAGCAAAGAAAGTCGCATATTTGAAGGCATTGGGAAGAAGCACAATGTAAATCAGTACAGTTTACCGAATATTAGTGAAAATGATAGAGCCAATAATAAAGTGGGAAGATCTGTTGCCACATGGGCAACAGCAACAACATCAAAATAAAACTGTCTGTTATTCACTTGGACCAATACTAAAAAAAAGCCCTGAATAATAGTTTTACAAATTGTCTCTTCATTCTTGAACTGAGGTGGCGCAGTGGTTAGAGTGCAGTACTGCAGGCCACTCCAGCTGACTGTTATCTGCAGTTCAGCGGTTCTAATCTTACCAGCTCAAGGTTGACTCAGCCTTCCATCCTTCCGAGGTGGGTGAAATGAGGACCCAGACTGTGGGGGCGATATGCTGACTCTGTAAACCGCTTAGAGAGGGCTGAAAGCCCTATGAAGCGGTATATAAGTCTAACTGCTATTGCTATTGCTATTGCTATAATTAATAGTGGTGCAGAAGGCTGCAAATGGGAGAATGGCATAAACAAATTCATCCCCGTCCTACTATTTTTCCTGAGATCTGCTTATTGGATTTGCCCCTACTGAAAACTGTTCGTATCTGGAATCTTTTATCTGATTTCTTAAAATGACCCTTATTAAAATGTGCATTTGCAATAAATTAGAGCCTGTATATCTGAATTGCAACAATCCATAAGACCAGCAGATAGCGTCAGGGAGATATAGAAAATTGAATTCTTTGCTGCCTACTAATAATCCTCTCGATTTTTATAGTCAAGATCTGTTAGGCTAAATACTGTAAGCTATCAATCACTTCAGAGATGCCAAGGTTAACTGGCTTTTTTACAGAGATCTGTGGAAACAACGGATGTTTCAAAGGTCTTTTTCTTTGTATTTTTTCTCTTAGAATGACTGTATATTTCAAAATGGAATACACATTAGAGTGAACATCAGATTATTTTTCTGTTAGCTTGATAGTTTCTTTCAGACCCTGATTCTTGCTCCTAATTTCTTTTCCTTTTTTGTGGAATTATTTACCAAGATTTTGAAACGTTCTTTTTCATCCCGTCTATTTCCAAAGGTTAGATAGTATATCTCTATTAATAAACCACGAGTTTGATGTCTTATCCCTCTTCACCCAAGTGCCTATAAAAGAACACATCCTGGACCTGACCAACCACTGCCTAACCAACACATACTTCATCCACAATGGACAAAGATATAAACAGATAGAAGGAGCACCCATGGGATCACTCCTCTCACCCGTCATCGCAAACTTATACATGGAACATTTTGAAACTAACGCCTTAGATAAATCTGAACACAAACCCAAACTCTGGCTTAGATATGTTGATGACACTTTCGTGATTTGGCTACAAGGGAAAGAAAAAGTGGATAACTTCCTCACACATCTCAACAGCCTACACCCCAAAATACAATTCACTATCGAAATAGAAGCAAACAACCAACTTCCCTTTCTGAATGTCCTAATCTACAAAAATTGCAATGGCTCCCTAGGACACACCATCTACCGGGAAAAAACACACACCAACTGCTACTTAAACACAGAATCCCATCACCACCTTGCACAGATCAACTCGGTAGCCAAGACCCTCATCTCCAGAACCAAATGCCTAGCCGACAAAGACCACCTGAAAACTGAATTACACACTCTCACAAATGTATTAATCTCCAATGGATTCCAAAGAAAAACAATTACCAACCTAATCCAAAGGGAGACTCCCCTCAAGGACCGAGACACAGAACAGGACAATGGCATCGCGCTCCTCCCTTACATCAAAGGCACCACAGATAAAATCAGCAAAATTCTCCACAAACACAATATCAAGACAGCCTTCAACACTGATCAAAATCAGCCAACATCTTAAGAAACCCCAAAGACAAAATCCAGCTAGAAAACCAAGGAGTCTATGAAATACCATGCAAAATCTGCCCTGCAACATACATAGGACAAACGAACAGGAGAATAAATGCACGCATCACAGAACACAAGAACTCAGTAAGAAAAAAAGAAAAAACTTCCTCCCTTTTCCAGCACCTTAAAGCTACAGGACATGAACTTAATTTTGAAGGAACCAAAATAATCTCCAAAACTGAACACCTCAACAAGAGAATAATTATGGAAGCTATCGAAATAGAGAAACACCCCCCACATGAATAAACGTGATGATACCTCCCGCCTACTGGAAACCAGCCCTAGTCAACAAACGAGCCCCACCCACCACCCAGTCCGTTACAACACAAAACAACGGACACACAGCCAGCACCAATCAGCACCAATCTACCAATCATGATACAACCACACAGCCAATCAATCCACTTACTGAAACAAAGCCACACACCCCCACCAAGATTTATAGAAAGATGGCAGCTCCGACCATGCTTTCAGCCGAAAACACCAGCCTGAAGATGGTGAGTGAGACTTCACCAAACCGTTACCAACATTTTTGGATATTTGCCATTGCCTACCTTCTGGGACTGAGAGAGAATAACTGGCTCAAGATCACACAACTGGTTTGGTGCCTAAGACAGGACTAGAACTGACAGTTCCCAGGATTCTAGCCTTATGCTACACCAAACTGGCTCTCGCACCCTAGAAATATGACCCTAAAAAAATAAAGTAAACAGGGACTGTTAATGAATAACACAGAAGGGACAGATGTCAAACATAGACATGCATTGCTTAGAATGACTAATAATATTACTTTAGGACTGCTTAATGCAATTTCCTGCCTTATGACCATAGGAAAACTGCACACAAGTCTGCTTTGATGATTATTCATATTTAAACTGGGATTCCTCAATCAATAACTTTTTACCACAAGTCGTAGTAAAAAGGACAGGTAAATGTTTGCCTGACTAACCTGTGCCTAGGCATATGTATGAGAGCACAGTTCAAATCTCTATATTTCCCCCAAAGAATATCCTTCAGGCAATTAGCTTTACATATAACATTTTGCTCTGTCAATGTTAGCCCTCTTTTGTTTATTCACATTCCAAAGAATGGATCGCTTAATGCATATCTATGTGTGCCATATGATGCAAAGTTTAATTTCATACACTTCTGGTTAAAAGGACAAAATCACAAATTATATGAAAGCCCGATTGCTTTCAATTCATAGGAGCTACTGTCTAAGCAGATCCTATTGATTAATATAAGGCAACAGCACATGTTTGTATAGTTTAGAAAATGCATTAAATGCTGGACAAACAGCTACATAAAGACTTTAGGTAAAGCTCACTAAAACGGGTGAAGCTGAATTTAGCCAGAACCTCAGACATACCTTTTTTCACTTTCACTGACCATTTGTAGCCTAATTTGTCCTTATTGCTATCTCTCTTTTCTTCTGTGGATTCAGAGCGAGCAGCGCAAAGACAACCAGTGGACAGCACACATGGTACCACAACATCCCCTGCCTGCCTGAAGCAGTAACTGCAAATATAGAGATATGGGTGTTTTCCTTTCTGTTATACGGGTTGGGATAACACAGTAGCTAAAATAAGCAACAGGGATGCAGAGGGTCAGGGCAAAGATTATGCATCAGTTCCAGCTTAAGGCGTTATTCTTAGCAAGGTTATCAAAACTAGATTCATTAGATGTCTAGACGCAGCCAGTTGCTTTGCAAATGAGATGACATTCCCTTGCGTTCTTTTTCTTGTTTTTATTAATACCAGACTAATGAAGACGTGTTTTTAAAAAAATCTGAAATCGCATACATATGTCTTCTGAATCCCTTTGTCATTGCTGACTGAAACAAATCTGCTTCCTGAACAAATTCAGATAAGCTGTCCCAACCGCACAGAAATATAGATGGATGTGCCTTTCTGCTGAACATCGTCTGATTATCAGATTGTGTGCCAGTGGAAACAATGATCGTGGGTGATGCGAAATGTATTAGTAGCAGCAGTCCTAGGAATATCATGGAAAATATGTAATTTTCTTGCTAATGTAGAAACGGTTCAGCAATAGGGCATAAACCTAAGATTTGGCACTTCCAGGAATTACACTGCAAGCATCAGAAGTTGGTTTGGGTTTTGTTGTTGTTGTTGTTGTTGTTGTGGAATAGAGAGAAGCTGCAATAAAAGCAACAATTTCCTCAAATTTAATTCCACCATTGATTCATGTAAGATATAAATATCAAGGAGAGAATTGGGCCCCTCAAAACTGATGCTTTAGATATAAGCCATTTCTATTGCCTTGTGTTTCCTACGAGAAAAAAAGGAAAGGAATGTGAAATATTAAGGAAAAAAATCACATCCCTTGCATCTTACTCAGGGCCTAATACTCGTAGACAGAGTGACATCTAAAGGGATTTTGAAATATTTAAAGCTAGTGAAGAATAGATATTGGCAAAGTCAAGGGCATGTCAGATTTTTTTTTTAAAGATGAGTTTCGAGGTTTGCTGGGCCTGATTGTCCCAAATAACCATGAAAAGAAGGATCAAATTCCTATTTTAATGACATGCCTTGAGGTGCCCTCAGGACAGCTGCCATTTTTTATCTTAGATTTTGCAGGTCTCTGTGAACAAAAGGGGGAGAAATCAACTTTCAATAGATTCCTTGTGCTGTTGTCAGAAATAATCCAATGGCTCCAAATATCTGTATCCTCAGCCAGGTTTTTTATTAACCTCAGGAATTAATGAAGCAGCATATTTAAACAGAGGCTTAGTTATCAATTTTTTTTTCAGATAAAATCAGTTCTCTTGTCACTCAGTATTCAAATGGTTTCTGTCTCTACCTGAAAAACCTCTCTCTTTCTCACGTGCATTTTTATTACTTTTTATTAACAGAAAAAAATATGATTAAATGAGAAAAAGTAAAGAGTTAAAGAAATATAAGACAAAAGTAAAAACAAAGGAAAGGAAAGAATGTGAATATACAGTATGCCCACAAAATACCATACGTCTTAAAGAGAAAGACAAACATCTTGTCAACTATTTAAGTCTTCTTTTAAAATGATATTTATAGATGAAGTAATCTAGTATCAAAAACTTTGTCATATGCATACTTATATGCCCAATAGGCACATAAATATTTAATAAAAGTTGAGCTCTATGTACAATCCTATCTATAGCCATCTGGGGGTAAATGTGAGTGAAATCAATGGGGCTAAAGCAAGCCAGGTTTCTTAGGAAACTACATTTAGTCCAATTGTGCTTTCAAACATTGTAGATCACTATGCATTCAAACTTTACCGAAGCACACTAAAGTTGACTTGCTGTGTATGTGTGCCTGTAGTTGTGGCAGGAATTTTCCTTTTGAAAAATAACATCAAAATTATTCCTGGAGAGGCAGCCATTTTAGATGTACTTTCCAAAAAACCTGCATGAATTTCAGGTGGACCCAGTTTCTTTTCTTTTTCTCTGAGTAATGAATTTTGTCTACAGCTGTTCACTCCTCAGTATGGAAAGTTTGTCATTGTGTATTATTCCAGTGATCTTTGGACACTGATGGAGGACACATTATGGTATAAGATTTATTTTTGCGATCACATCTCATTGTTGTTTTAGTGGAGATTTTAACTGTAGGTTTTCGTTGTTACTGAAAACATCCCAAAAATGCCTGGGGTTGAACTAAATCAATATTTTTCAATAAACAAAAAGTTGTTGCTATTACTATTATTATTCAATGGGTTGAAAACTCTTTGGGAAAAAGTCTTCACTGTCTTTAATTGAGTAAAGCTTAAAGATAAGAATCTCATGAGAGAGAGAGAGAGAGAGAGGGAGAGAGAGAGAGGGAGGGAGAGGGGGAGAGGGGGAGAGAGAGAGAGAGCCTTAAAAGAAGGGCCATATTCTCTGTGCTAGCAAGAATTAATGGAAGCAAACCTTCACACCCATCGTGCCCCTGAAAAAAAAGCCTTATTTTATTTTAGGATGCTGTTTTCTAAAAGTTAGCACTGCATCCATTGACTTCCTCTATGTGAGGAAATTCAACAGAGGAAAAATTATAGTAGGTACGTTTTTAGCAAAGAAGCTGTTTTTAGAGGGGAGAAAATTGCAAACATCTATGTAATAAAATATTGGCAGCAGTTAGTCTGCTTCCAGAGAGTATATGCTCAGAAAGCTGTCTATCTTTTATTTTTTAAGAAAAAAAAGGGGGAAGGAGGGAGGGAACACAATTCCCTTTCATGTCAAAAGATGTAGTTGGAAGGGGCTAATATAAAACAAAGGCACAAAGAAAAGATAAGCTTTGAGGCAAATTTTAACAAAAGCATTTAAAGCCTTGTCTAAAATTAACTATACGCCCATAAAATAAATCTCACTCACACACGTACAAAATAAAATCTATCAGTGTGTTAACATACTGTTTCATTTTAATCTCAATTAAGAAAACATAGAGACAGAGGTAGAAATAGAGGTGTAGCTTCCACCTTGGGGGGAGTATATATTATTCTTGCCTTCCATTATATTGGTTTTCTTGATGTGACTAAGAAATTTGAAAAGTGCCCAGGAAGCCCTAGTTGAACATTTAGGAGTTTAATCTTCAGTGGAAATGAGACTTTTGCTTTCTTAGGCAAAGTACTTCAACTTCAGTCTCACAAATGTTGTGTGTTTTTGCCTGAACCTAAATTCATTCATTGATCATTACAATTCAAACAGGCAAAGAAGCTGGAATCAGAATATACGAGAAACAATGCCTGATATGTTTGGCTTTTTTAAAATAACATTTTATAGATATCAGCCTGCGGAGAAAAGAGTACTGTATTGCAATTATCTTTTTCCAGTCTCTCCCTGTTTGTGTGGGTTTAAAGAAAGAAAGAAAAAAGAACTCTGAACCAGGTGAAAACCTCTTAAAAATACGGCAATGTCATCTCTCAATGCTAAAACTCAGGGTCATTCATTACATTAGTACACTGGAAAAATCTCTATTCTCATTCATAGAGTTATAGAAAGCTTCTAGCTTTTCAACAACCATGAGGAAAAATTAAATGAAGATGGGCTACCAAAGATGTTTTAGTTATGTGAAGTACTTGTACCTCAGGTGCTGCTTCAAATAGAACAATAGTATTGTCATTGAAGCATTGCTATAGTAACCCAGCCACTCATTTTCTTAGCTTTATTAACATTTATGTTATAACCATGCTCACATGTTAGAATCTATTATGATCAATTTATGTCTGCATTTATCCATCTTTTGGTGGCTGGGAACCACTTTTAATGTTTTGGTAAATATTTTGGTAAATATTAGTATATATAGTACATAGTATATATAGTGGGTAAATATTAAATAAAAAATATTTGCCCACTTCCAAATATTGGGAACAGCAGTCTACTTTGATATAAAACTCTCCTCTATACTAAGAGATTCTATACTCTGACTTCTGGAAGTGCTAGGAAAATATTTCTCAAGAGCCAAGGTGGCGCAGTGGTTAAATGCAGCACTGCAGGCTACTGCTAGATCAGCAGGTCAGCGGTTCAAATCTCACCGGCTCAGGGTTGACTCAGCCTTCCATCCTTCCGAGGTGGGTAAAATGAGGACCCAGATTGTTGGGGGCAATATGCTGACTCTCTGTAAACCACTTAGAGAGGCCTGAAAGGCCTATGAAGCGGTATATAAGTCTACTGCTGCTAAAAAAAATATTTTGGCAACAAATATTTGCATAAATGTTGGTGTGAATGACGGAGTTCTCTGCTAACTTTTAAAACATTTATTTGCTTCCCTGAAATGCTAAATTAAACTGAAAATTGGAGCCCTTAATACACCATGTTTTCAATATTCCAGTTTTGATGTTTCTGTAATTCTTGTAGGTTGAAGATTAATATCTTTATACACATCAGTTCTCCGTTTTTTCTTTCTTCTATGCTCCACAGAAGATTCTGGAATATTAATTTGAAATTGTTTGAATCTAATATTTCCATATACTGTATATATAAGCCACTTAGTTGTCTGGCTGCACATAAATAGTAATGAGAATATAAATAGTAGGTGACAAAGATACTTAAATGCAATGAGATACAATCAATTGGGATAATTCATACTTTATAGGAAGTTTTAAAAGGTAAAAAGGGTTGGCAGGCTCCTACAATCAAAGGCCCACACACAATAAAAAGGGGAGAGGTGAGCTCTCACAATCATAATTGTGGTTTTGACCTTTTCACCTCCATTTCTTCTATAGTTGTCCCATAACATTATTTGGGGAAGGGAGAAATATCAGAATACCATGGCCAACTGTAGATTGAGGAGAAAGTAGCCATAGGTAACTTACCTTTCTGTTCCAAGTTAAGTTTATCTATTTAAATATCCTGTGTTTAAGGGTTCATTCAACCCCTTCCCAAATAATCATACAGTGTTCTTTCTAAAACTGGGAGAAATAAAGAACCAAAACACATTGTAATGTTTTTAATGCCTTTTATATTTTGGGGTGTTATTGCCCATGTTCTCATATATTTTTACATTTCAAACATATATTTTCTCACATTATTTCTACATAATTTATATTTTTAAAATCCAGTTCTGTATCCCCAAATTCTGAAATGAACAAAACCAAGTGGCACATCGGTCTGTTCAGGTGTGGATCTGAAACCGTGTTACTTTGAAATCAAATCAAATGAAATCTTCAAGCATATCCCCTTGTAAGCAAGACTAAAGCCTACTATTCAATAGTCCCTGAATGACCATCAGTGTAGCAAATTCCTTTGAACATTTTATATAAGTTGCTTCCTTGCAGTTGCCATCTCCCTGCTATCCAGGAATACATTCATAGCTCATTTCAGTCTCTGTGGGATTATTCCTTAGGTGTATCTCTATCTCAGGCCAACACATTGCTTTATATTGAGTTATGAGTGTCATTAAAAATAAATAAATGAACCTAAAAATACCACAAACCAAAAGTACAAATTCCTTTTTTGCTGCATAGGAAACAGAATGATTATTTTTATGTGTTGGTAAACATTATTCTTATGGCCATGGTACAGGGGAAAAAATCATTTTAAGGAATTCCAACTTTTTCCAACATGGTCCACTGCATATCCATGGATTTCAAGTCCTAGATTTCCTAGCAAATGTCATGTTGGATGCAGAATTCTCAGAACCAAAAATCCCATAAAATAGGAAAGGCTAAGTTGTGGATTTAGCAATGCTAGTTGTTATCTCTTATACTGCATTAATAGTGGGATCAAGAACACGTGAATTGTTAGTACCACTTTATAATGACTTGGTAAGGCCACACTTGGAATACTGCATTCAGTTCTGGTTGCCACGATGTAAACAAGATGTGGAGACTCTAGAAAGAGTGTGGAGAAGAGCAACAGAGATGATTAAGGGATTGGAGGCTAAAACATATGAAGAACGATTGCAGGAACTGGGTATGTCTAGTTTAATGAAAAAAAGGACTAGGGGAGACATGATAGCAGTCTTCCAATTTCTCAAGGATTGCCACAAAGAAGAGGGAATCAAACTATTCTCCAAAGCACCTGAAGGTAGAACAAGAAGCAATGGGTGGAAACTAATCAAGGGGAGAAGCAACTTAGAACTGAGGAAAATTTTCCTGACACTTAGAACAATCAATCAGTGGAACAGCTTGCCTCCAGAAGTAGTGAAAGCCCCAACACTGGAAGTCTTTAAGAAGATGTTGGATAGCCATCTGTCTGAAATGGTATAGGATTTCTTGCCTACGCAGGGGGTTGGTCAAGAAGACCTCCAAGGTCCCTTCCAACTATGCTATTGTATTATCATGTACTTCACATGGATTTATTGTGGATTTAACAGAGTAGAATGTATGGGTAATGACTTCTGGAATTCCCTGCTAAAGAAGATCACGATTCTGCTCTCTCTTTCTCTCTTTCTTCCTCCACCCATAGGGAAACCAAGACATATTTAATTTGGCTATGTCACTGCTCTTTCGGTTGAATTTGATTTAATTGATAAAGTGCTGTTTATTTAAAACAATGTGTTCCGCATTGTGCTTTAACTGGTTTTATTTTACTTATTTTTGTTGTAGAATAAGATTGTGTTTATCTTTAATTGTTAAGTATCACTTTTTGGTGTGAAATGTGGGCTTGAATTCATTAAACAATCAATAAAATTTATGTGGGAATTCTTCAACAGTATCAGAAGAATACATTGCTATCTCTGAAATAATTGTAGTCCTCCAGCTTCTGGATAGAATTTGAATTACATTAGTCAGGATTGGAATTATAGAACTACAAAATAGTAACCTTCAGTCACTGTCCCTCTATATCAAATACAATTTAGTCTATGCTCTAATGCAGTGTTTCTCAACCTTCCCAACTTGGGGATGCATGGTTTCAATTCTCGAATTTCCCAACTAGCATGAAACCAGCTGAAATCCACACAATTTCAAGTTGCCAAGGTTGAGAAACACTACTCTATCATAATTTTATTCCTCCAGTTCTGCAATCTCATGTTCCACAATAGTATCAGGAAACGGGACAACTGTAGTGCAATTGGAGATGAGAATATATTTAGTTTCTTTTTCATTACAAATGTGCAAAATTCATAAACTTCTTCAAGGGAGATAAAAAGAGAAAATCAAAGACAGATCTGCCCCTCCTGGAAGAAGGATTTGAATGCTAGTTCTTAAGTAGGTGGCCTTAAGCCCATTTATATTTTATCATATTTGTGAAGTTGTCCTCTCTTTCTGCTGACAGGATAAAGGGCAAATAGTTGTGAGACTTTGTAAAATTTTAAGCACACTCGGTAATATTAATAGGAGAAGCTGTCTCTCTCTCAAAACTGGCCAGTGCAGGAGTGTTTGATCATGTTATGGAATTCAAAGTTAGGGAGAAATAATTTTGTTACAGTTTCTACTAAGAACGTATTTCAGTCTTTTGTGTCTAGTGGATCCATGGCATATTGGTAAAACTGAAGTTCAGGTAGCAAACCTGAATACTCAAACCCAGGATGGGGAAGAGAAGCAGTCTAAGGCAGGGCTTGCTTCTAAGACTTCTTTTGCAATGTTTCCTGAAATGGTCATGTGACTATCTAACATTGTGTGGTCACTGAAGCCCCATTCATGGGTGATTGTATTCAGAATGCCCAACATTTCAGTGTTCCAGATAACCCTGTTGCACTACACTGTATGTGCCACATAATTACATTGCAAAACCAGAATCCGGTACATGATATGGGCCAAGCATACATACTTTCTCTCTGCAAGACAGACAAGCTAGATATGTGAGGCCAGCAGGAAGTTGTCATAATTTGAACGATGCCAGTTGAGGGGTTGGGACTTAATATAAGCACTTATGTGGTGAGTAATCCAGGTGCACTAATATCTTAATGGTCTTAAATTCATTGCAGGTAATGCAAAGGTAAAGCAGTTTCTGAAGATTGCCTTTACTGCTAAGAAATTGTGAAATGTTTTTGCAGCAAAAAAAAGAGAGAAAGTGAAAGTGCCCAATCCTTATGTAAAATTCACAATTCAGTAAAATCCTTTTCTGATACTAAATGAACCGGTTAAGTTACGTCCAGATAGTTCATTAAAACTATGGACATAAATCTGCTGAGGTGGAAAATGTCTCGGGAAGCATAAAGTTATACTGATATGCATATCTTTAGTCAAGGGGAAAGCCTGTTTTGACTGCCGTTCCATCTTCTTTGAAATGTTCAGTTCACTGCCCTCAACACCTTTCACACTTTGCCCATTTTCAATTATTCTCACAAAAACATTGCATTATCCGACAGTATTGCCATATGTAGATTTCTTATTGCAGCCCAATAATTAAGAGCTGCATTAATATGTATGCACTTTTACAACCCTCCCTTTGCCCATTTCTATAAACTTTGAAGGAGGGGGGGAAGTAAAAATGCTCTTCCATAGCAATTGATAAATTTTGTCTAAAGTAAAATGTCTAGATCATTCAGTCTTGGTTTTTTTTAAAAAACCAACAAAGAGATAAAAGCTGATCCAACATTAAAAAAGCAGAGAATGGTCAGACCAAATGTGTGCTGCAAAAAAAATCAAAGCCCCTTTGCTGAATGATGAATAGTCCTTTCCTGGGTCAAAAAATAGCTATTTTTCACCACGGGTGATTGGGGATTAATCTCAAGCAAAGACATGGCGATTACAAATTACAGGCCAATTTCTGTTTTACCTGCTGTGACAAAGATTACAGAAAGATTGGTTCATTCACTGATGATGAGTTCTCTTCTATGGCACATGCTAAAATTACAAAATTCAGAGGGCATGATTTCTGGTGCCTGATGGAATCAAAATAGCTTTTGGAAATTGAATGGAGAGCTCTTTCAATGAAGTAATTCTTGAACGAAAGTTGAATTACTTACAGCAACATTCCCCAGCCCACCCCCCATCATTTGTAAAAGCTGACAAGAATAATTATTTAATAGGCTGGAAGGGGAGAATATTCCTTCCTTCCTTCCTTCCTTCCTTCCTTCCTTCCTTCTCCTTTCTTCCTTGCATTCCTATTTTTAAAGCATATATCTGTGATTTTCAGCAATCAAAAATGCCAATCATTAATATCTCAAATAGTTCAATATGTTTCTATACAGTGGATCTCCAAAACAGCTAGAATGCTGAATTTATAGCAAGGCATTTTACTGAGAGGACTCTAAATTTTTAAAAGGAGATCCATCACTGAATAGGGAAAGCTCAAGCTTTGTATGCAGAATATCTCAAGTTTGGATGAGAAAGACTCCTGTCTAAACCTCTCAAGATTAATTGCCAGTCCTAGTGATAATGCTAAGCTAGATATGTCAAACTTGGAACCAGGGGAAAAGTAGAAGAACTTTCTTTGTTAATTTTTACACCTAGTAAGATCCGGGTTTGAAGTTTGCTCGAATCAAGCATTTCTTTCCAACGTATCGTCTTGAAATGTTGCTCTACTGGTAATAAAACAGAGCTACAAACAATATGGAAAAGAACAGTTCAGTCTGAGAATGGCAATTTCACTTAGAGGACCATCTACCAGCAATCTCTGTTTAATCCCTGACTAGTCTTTTTCCCCCTCTATCCACCAATTCTTGTGTCCTCCTTAACATCATCAGCTCTCTTACGCTGACCTCCAGCAAATATCTCCCTTTCACCAGTACTTTTTAAAAAAAATTAGTGTGCTTACACCATATGTTTCAAATGGCTCTTTTACAGTAATAAAACACTGCCTCCAGCCAGATTGTTAGACACAAGCTATTTCAAATACCCCAGTGTGCTTTTGCTTAAACTAATTGTAGAGCATGGTGCTGGTCCAAATTATACATTACCTGCAAAGAGGTTTAAGTCTTGCAGAATGGCATCCCTTTTTTTAAAAAAAAAGTGAAAAGATGCTGTAGTGGATGAAAGTGATTATGAGAGAAGGGAGATAACTTTATCTGTTCTCTGGCTGCTGTTTGTCAATCTCAGGTTACCTGCAGACAGAGCTACCTATCCATGTTGTGGGGAAAATGTATTTGAAACACCTTGAAAAATAAACTAACTCAGAAAAAGGAGGGGAAAGTGAACAGGGAGGAAATTAAGCAACTTTCCAATTAATTCACATTTCTAAATTTTTTCCCCAAAGCAAATATTCAGAACTCAAAAAGGACCCAATAGGTTATTGTTACATACAGCAGGTATATTCGCTGTAAGGCAGGAATGTCAAATCCATGGTCCATGGGCCAGATGTATCATGCGCTGGTCACACCCACCCCCATTTTAGCAAATGGGGGGAATCACAATACCTCACATGATGACAACATAACGATGTGAGTTTGATACCCCTGCTGTAAGGAGTAAGCACCTACTCAGTGACTTGTTTCCATACATTACTAGGGGAAAAACCCTCCGACATATAATGAATAAGTTTCCTGAAAATTTCACTCCACTGCGAAAGAGGATTCTATTTTCTAACCTAATTCTCAGAATGTGCTTGCATTTCTTTAGCATGTCATGAGATGGTGCTACCTTTGAGCTTTGAAGTAATGAAGCATGCCCATCTGATTTCTACATCTCTCAGTCACTGCTGTTTCCCTAACTGCTCATAAATTCAGATCAGAAAAAAGAGTCATCAGAGGATTCCATTATTAAGTCTTTGCCTGGGCTCTAAATTGAAGGATAAGAAGGTAAAGCCAATTTGAGGTGGTGATTAAGGCACCAGGCTACGAAGTGGGAGACAAGGAGTTCCAGTTTTATCCTAGGCACATGACAACTGTAGACCTTGGACCAGTCATTCTTTCTCAGCCCTAGGATTGGATATGATTATTCTACACTATCATGCTCATAGTTATAAAACTCAGTGCCTCTGTAAAAGGTAAGGATGACTACTGCATTTGTGGTGCAATCAGAACATTGCCTGTGTTGAAGTTGTTTTAACGCAAACCAAAGATGCCTTTTAAAAAACAAGTTTACATCATATTCTTATGCATGCCAGTGCTGTGTGTGAGGTAATTTAAGGTGGTTCTGACAAGTGTCGTCGGCATCTTCATATCCGGTCACATGGGCGGCAAGCGACTCCCACCCAGTCACATGGGCATCAAGCCACTCCCACAAAGGAGGCCACACCCACAGAGTAGGTTCGAACAATTTTTGAAACCCACCACTGCCTAGGAAGCAGGCAATGGCCAATCATTTCTGGAATCCTTCCAGAAGGTGGTTGCCAGAAGTCAACAGTGACCCAAAGCCATCTTTAAAAAAAAGCAGCAAACCACTGAAAATGATTATACAATTAAAAATGATGCTTACAAATAAACGTTAATCACTGCATGAAATGCAAAAAAAAAATTGAAATCACCTGCACAATAAAGTTTTTATTGAATTGTTTTTCTCCTTTCTGAGGGGAAAAAAAACGAGTAATTTCTTTTGATCAGATCTAATACGAAGCATTGAACTAAAATCAGCACAGCAATAATTAAATCTATTATTTTCTACTCTAAAGTAATAGCTCCTCAAGCTTCTTTCATTTTATTTTTTTAAATCTTATATGACTTTCAGATGGCTGGATTTTTTTCCCGTTAATCCGTAAAAAGCACAAGAATTAAATAGAGTTTATTCTAGAGGAAATGCATCTTTTCTTAGATGTGTGATTACTTTAACACAAAGAACACCAAAAAGAAAAAAATGTGTCTCCTGGGGAGCAAGTCTTATTAGGCTGAAATAAGGTGCAGTGTCTCTCAATGCTCAGATCTCTATTTACTTTAATTGGTTTATAAATTGTTATCCTTGGATTGCATTAAATCTATTTCACGCCCGCAGAATATGCAGAGGGACCAATATTGCCCTATAACTGTAACTTCTTCTGTAAAATATGGGTAGTATTACACTCTGAATCTTTTGATTTACAAGAATGTTCAGAGAGAGCAAGCATTTTTCCCCAGCATATTAGATTTTTAAGTTTCCACATACACAGAACAAGAAAACAAAAAACAAAAGAAAAGCCCAGAGCCATCTTGTAGAAAAGTTAGCTGCCTTTATTATTATTTTTCTGTATTCTTCTCATCCTTGTGCTGTTAGCATAGTTTTAAGAAAACAACAGTATAGGAAGGAAGCTATATCATAAGAATTCTGTTCATGCTGCAACATATAGGAATTCTGAATATGTATAGGGTGTTCAGAAGCCAGGATGTTAATCCCACCCTCTTGTTCTCTTCTCTAACCACAAGATAATTTCCAAGCATATTCAGCAAAGCTGTGATGACTTAAGCTGGCAATGGGGGAAACCAGCATTACTCAGTCTGAACAGTACTTGTATGCAAATCCCGAATCTCTGTCTCTGACTCAGAAGACAAAGAGTAGCCAAGAGCTCATTGATTGAAAGAGGCAGGAGGGAAAAGCAAGGAATATAAACCCTGTAGCAGACATACAGAAAAGGCTTGATTTCTCTGTTTCCCAGTAAGCAGATCTATGCAAATCTGACTTTTTAAAAATATTCTGCAGTAAAGCAGCTTATGTGTTTCTTTAAGGTTCCGCTGTGAGCAGGTTTCCAAACACAGAGTTGAATGCCTGAAAAGTTGAAATTTCATTTGTTTACC
This sequence comes from Thamnophis sirtalis, assembly GCF_051295495.1. Lineage (NCBI taxonomy): Eukaryota > Metazoa > Chordata > Lepidosauria > Squamata > Natricidae > Thamnophis > Thamnophis sirtalis. Next base: position 16,075,711 of record NW_028261387.1, on the reverse strand, counting down.
TTTATTTATTATTTCTTTTATATCCCATTTATTTTGTTTGTTTGTTTGTTTGTTTTATTTTTATTTTGCTACCACAGCGTTGACTCAGCCTTCCATCCTTCCGAGGTGGGTAAAATGAGGACCCGGATTGTTGTTGGGGGCAATATGCTGACTCTGTAAAACCGCTTAGAGAAGGCTGAAAGCCCTATGAAGCGGTATATAAGTCTAACTGCTATATAAGTCTAACTGCTATAACCCGCCTTCCATCAAAGACCTGTATACTGCACGAGTCAAAAAGAGGGCTGTGAAAATAACTATAACTATAAACCCCACACATCCTGGACATAAATTGTTTCAACATCTACCTCAAAACGACGTTATAAGGCACTGCACACCAGAACAACTAGACACAAGGACAGTTTTTCCCCCAAATGCCATCACTCTGCTAAACAACCAATTCCCACAACACTGTCATATTGCCTACTAAGACTTTATTACTATTATTCTTCTCATCCTTTCTGGTACCTATCCCTTTTCTAGTACCTATCTCTTCCCACTTATGACTATAACCACGTTGCTTGTATCTTTAAATTTTATATTGTTTTATCTGTTTCCTAGTATAATTTGATTGCTTATTAGTAACCTATGACTTTCACTAAGTGTTGTATCTTATGATCAGAGGTGGGTTCCTACCAGTTCGCATCTATTCGGTAGAACCGGTTCGTCAAATCTACCGAACCGGTTAGAAGAGGTTCCACCAGTGGACCTGGAAAGCAGGCCACACCTACAGAAGACACTTGAGAGACCGCCTCCTGCCGATTACCTCCCTTCGACCAATTAGATCGCACAGACTGGGCCTCCTCCGAATTCCATCTGCCAGTCAATGTCGACTGGCGACTACACGGAGGAGAGCCTTTTCTGTTGCAGCTCCGACCCTGTGGAACGATCTCCCCGTTGAGATTCGTACCCTCACCACCATCCAGACCTTCCGCGCAGCCCTCAAGATCTGGCTCTCCCAGCAGGCCTGGGGATAGGTTTCCAAGTTACCCGCCCGAGTGTTGATTGCTGAACGAAAGTTGTGTTTTATTATTTTTTCTTTGTTCACATTTTGTTTTGTCTTTTGATACTGCACCCCCCTCCCTTGTGATTGTAAGCCGCCCTGAGTCCCCTCAGGGAAAAGGGCGGCCTATAAATTTTAATAAAAGAAGAAAAAAAAAAGAAAAGAAGAGGTTCCAAAAATTTTTGAAACCCACCACTGCTTATGATTCTTGATGAATGTATTCTGTTTTATTTTTCTTTATATATACTGAGAGCATATGCACCAAAGACAAATTCCTTGTGTGTCCAATCACACTTGGCCAATAAAGAATTCTATTCTATTCTTTATTTTACATCATTCATGCCAGTGAATGTGATGCTTCCAGCTCCCATTTTCTCCACAGTATTAAGGTAGGTTGAGCTCCCAGCTGGCTTTAATACTAGGGGAGGCCTAGAAACTCAAGAGTCTCCTGACATAAGTGATGTGAAAAACCAGGAACGACCCAACATGCTGTCATTTATATATGCTCACATTCTCTGAAACACTAACCATATGAAAAATTGAAACTCAGGAGCCCGAGAACTGAGTGTGAAACCATGTGTTTAACCATTCTACTGTAAATATGCTGCAAGAAGCTAAGAAGACAGGCCATGATGCTACTTGATGTGGTTCATACATTAGTTCAAAGTTGCAGGACACAATTTGTGAATCGGAGTTACCATATGGGAGACCCCTAGCACTTCCAGCAGAGGTGGGTTCCTACCAGTTCGCACCGGTTCAGTAGAACCGGTTCGTCAAATCTACTGAACCGGTTAGAAGAGGTTTCACCAGTGGACCCAGAAAGCAGGCCACATCTACAGAAGAGGTTCCAAAAAATTTTGAAACCCACCACTGACACACACACACAGACAGACTCACATAGAGGGAGAAAGAGAAAGAAAGGAAGAAAGAAATAAAGAAAAAAGAAAAAAGAAAGAAAAAGTGAGACAGAGATGAAAGAAAAAAAGAAAGGGACAGAGACAAAAGGAAGGAGAGAGAGAGAGAGAGAGAGAGAGAACACATGGCCGGCAAGTCACTCCCACCAGGTCACATGGCCGGCAAGCCATTCCCACAAAGGAGTCCACACCCACAGAATAGGTTCAAAAAAATTTTGAAACCCACCACTGACTTCCAGGTACACTAGTGATATTCAGGAAAATTTCCTGCTTTGAAAAAAACTTCCTGGGTGATTCCACGGTAGAACAACTTGTAAAGAAATGTCCTTCTGGGTTCAGGAAAAAGACACTGGAAACATGGAGACTGCTTGGAAACATGGTTTAATGCTGGACAGAATCGTGACCCGTCAAAACCGCGGAGGACAAAATTGCGCTCGACGAAAGCGCGCATTTGATGTCATCACAGCGCGATGAAAAAAATTAAAAATTGAAATAAAATTAAAATTAAAGCAAGCCGATTCACATAAAGGTAAGGGTTAGGTTTAGGGTTAGGGTTAGGGTTAGGGTTAGGGTTAGGTTAAGGGTTAGGTTTAGAGCGTTAGGGTTACGTTTAGCGTTAGGTTAAGGGTTAGTGTTAGGTTTAGCGTTAGGTTAAGGGTTACGTTTAGGGTTAGATTTAGGGTTAGGTTAAGGGTTAGGTTTAGGGTTAGGTTTAGGGTTAGGTTTGGGGGGGTTAGGGTAAGGTTTTCGCTTTATTTTTACATTTTTCGATCACAGCGCGATGTTTTCGTCGCGCTGTGATGACGTCAAATGCGCGCTTTCATCGAGCGCGATTTTGTCCTCCGCGGTTTTGTGGTGGAACCGGACAGAATCACATTGCTTAAGCTCCTGAGCAGAAAAGGGGGATCACATGCTTCAAAATGTTGAGTGAAGAAGAAAAAAGGGCCAAGATGCTGGGAGTGCCTTGGTTTTATGCCCTCTATTGGGCCCTATCCCAGAGCTTTACATTCCTGTGTAAGAAATGCATTCTGATTGGTGGTGAGACTCCCAGGGGGTGGTGCAGAGGCAACTTTGTAGGCTGTGTTTTGAGTCCAATTTGGTTGAGCATTGCATCTTCCCAGGAGCCATGTGGTGAGATGGATAGAAGGCTTATCCTACCTTTGTTATGCCCCCTAATGGCCCATTGACAAAAGTGGGGGCGGCTTGAGTTTCTACTTCTCTTTTTAGGGGAAATATTCTGCCTTTTTTAATATTTCCCAAAATATTTCATTTGTCTAGGAGGGGGTGGGTTTTAACTTCCAACATTGTAATACATTCTGGAATTCAAACAGATTTGGCCATGCAAGAATTGAATTGTTGCTTGGAATTCTGCACTACAGAATAAAAGAGTCTGAAAATGATGTTACAGGGAAACAGATTTCTGTCCTTTTCTCTCACATGTTCAGGATCGGTTTCCAAGAAAACATCAGAATTCCCTAGAATATTATTTGGTAACTGAGAAACTAAAACACCCACGTAGTGCTTGCAATTAATTTTAACCTGCACTGGAAATCATTTTGAAAAGTCTACAGCAGTTAGAATGAGCAATGCTAGATCGTATAAACCGTCAATAAAATCAGGGAAATTGTAGTTTCTAAAAGTCCTGAGTTTGATTATAGGCTACTCTAAACTGAGCCAAAAGACTGTGCAAATTAATTATTTGGTTTAATTCATCTCTGAACTCAACAGGGCCATTTTTTAGCAAACCAATTTTGAAAATCTGTTGCTGAACTACAATTAATCAAGGTGCTTTCAATCAATTCCCTCTTAAGTATGGCATGGATGTTCTACAGTTGTATCCTAAAAAGATACAACTGTAGAATATCCATGGCATACTTATCAACTTTGTTGCAAATGTCCAGTGTCAAGATGTAATAATCATTATCTGTACAGATAGTCCTTGACTTACGAACACAATGGAGCCCAAAATTGCTAAGTGAGGCAGGTGGGTTTTGCCCCATTTTGCGACCTTTCTAGCCACAGTTGTTAAATGAATCACTGCATTTAAGTTAGTAACACAGTTGTAAAATGATTCTGGCTTCCCCATTGACTTTGAATATCAGAAGGTTGCAAACATAACCCCAGGACACTGCAGCCGTCATAAACATGAATCAGTTGCCAAGCATCCAAATTTTTATCACATGACTATGGGATACTGAAATGGTCATAAATGTGAAAAATGGTCATACGTCACTTTTATTCCGTGCCATTGCAACTTCAAATGGGCACTAAACAAATGGTTGTAAGTCAAGGGCTACCTGTAATTTCTATCTTTTTTAAAAAAAATTATATTCATAAGTATCCACTATCTCTACTGTAATCATGATTGTATAGTCCTTTCCCAAGGTAATACTCCATATATCTTATGAAATGAACTGTAGTCTATAAAAGCCAATAAGGAAAAGGTTCCCCTAGTCGTTGTGCTAGTTATTCCCAACTCTAGGGGGCAGTGCTCATCTCTATTTCAAAGCTGAATAGCAATAGCAATAGCAGTTAGACTTATATACCACTTCATAGGGCTTTTAGCCCTCTCTAAGCGGTTTACAGAGTCAGCATATTGCCCCCACAGTCTGGGTCCTCATTTCACCTACCTCGGAAGGATGGAAGGCTGAGTCAACCTTGAGCCGGTGAGATTAGACAGCCAGCGCTGTCCAAAGACGTCTCTGTGGTCATGTCGCCAGCATGACCAAATGCCAAAGGTGCACGAAACACTGTTACCTTCCCACCAAAGGTGGTTCCTATTTTTCTACTTGCATTTTTGCATGTTTTCGAACTGCTAGGTTGGCATAAGCTGGGACAAGTAACAGGAACTCACTCCATTACACGGTGCTAGACAGGGGTGGGTTCCTGCCAGTTCTAACCTCTTCTATAGAAGAGGTTCCACAAATCTACAGTGCCGTTCAGAACCGGTTCCAGCTCCTTCCCCCTGCCCGTCTGCATATCATCAAGACAAAGAGCGAGAGGAGGAATTCTGGGAGTTGAAGTCCACAAGTCATAAAGCTGTCAAGTTTGAACACCCCTGGGTTTTTTTTCTAAAGGGTTAGGGGTGCAAAGAGTCTTGTAACTTGACAGCTTTAAGACTTGCGGGCTTCAAATGCCAGAGTTTCTAAGCCAACATTTTGGTTGCCAAGCAAGAGCATTGTTAAGTGAGTTTCACCACATTTTACAAGTTGGCCACGCCCACCCAATCACATGGCTGGCAAGCCACTCCCACTTGGTCACATGGCCATCAAGCCACTCCCACCCAGTCACATGGCTGGCAAGCCACTCCCACAAAGCAGGCCACACCTACAGTAGAGGTTCTAAAAAAAATTGAAACCCACCACTGGTGCTAGAGATTCAAACCACTGAACTGCCGACCTTTCTGATCAACAAGCTCAGCGTTTTAGCCACTGAGCATCCTTTATAAAAACCAATACCACAACACATTTGTTAGTCTTTGAGTTGTGAGAAAATGTTAAGCCACTTTGAATAGAAACACGGTGGCACAACCTCACACTCTCTTAGGAACTTAGAAAGTATTTCAAGGATGTAGTCCTTAAATTCATCGATTCCTCGAGGAGAATCCCTGTGGGAATGACTGAATCTTTTCAAGCATGGATCCCTTAGTTTCTGATGTGAATGTGATTGTGAGTGCGATGCACATTATGTTTAGTGCTTCCTTCAAGATTTATTAGCAAAGCTTATGGCTGTTGGTGCTTAACTTAAGAAAATTGGGGGGGAGGGGAGGAGGAGGAAATGCTGTTAATGTTTCAAGCCATCAAGGTGCCATCCAATTAGACAGAAGTGGTAATTTGTATTCAGTCTCTGGGCTGTATTTCTGCATGCCAGTATCTGCTTTAACAGAGTGCCGCAAATGTTTAGAGCTGTTTGAGGCTTCCCCAGGAAACCATTGAAAATGGGACCTGTGCCCAATGGTTTTCGTGGTGGTTAAGTAAAGAAATGAAATATGCTAATTAGCACCCTATTAGATCACAGCAGGGAGTAATCCACGACACTTTGATGGGAAGTAATCCTGGCATCCAGGAGGCCGTTTTGCAGCAGAAAAGTAAACTGACTGCATTTCTCTCCTTTACCGATACTTGATGGAGTCCAAATCGCCCCAAAAGCCAATGAACATGATTCAGGGGAATGTCCCACTGAGTTTCAGCAACTCTTCCTTCTTTGCAACTGGCTCAGCCCCAGGCTTGGATTTACTCAGTCCAAGCATCCGATCCTGCTTTAAAGGTACAGCTGAGATTATTTGAACTTGACTTTTCATCCCCTAATCCCTCATCATTAGAAGTGATGTTTCCGATGCCAATTTCTTTTCCTTATGTCACAGCAAGTTTTCCTAATGTTTCCATTACCATTGGATTTGGCTTTTTCCTTTATACAGATTTATCTTCACACATCTGGCTAAACTCACAGGACTGGGCAAGAGTAAGGGAGGGGGAGAAAGAGAGAGAGAAAGAGAGGCTGGCAGCAATAGAAAGCTTGAAAGAAACCAGGCTTGTTTCACAATCTAGCCTTTTTAAACCTTCATTTCCAAAAAGCTTTGGGGAGCTTAAGAGGATTAAGCACAATGATACATCTGTCAGGTTGCCACTGTGGATGTCAAAAGCTCCATCATGGCTCAAGTTATGCGATGAAGCTTACTTATGTGAGTGATACATGGGTAACATATTTTCCATTCTTTATCATATTATTTGGCATGGCTAGCAATAGGGATTACTTGTGGATTTGTTATTGTTTTAAGCAAAGAAAAGGACAGGGCTGCTTAATGGGTGTTGATTTTATTGTCATTATCATCTTAGCGACAGTCGCTTTAAATGAATTCCATATCCTTTCTTTCACGAAATTGCATGCAATGAGTTAATGAGGATTTCCCTGGAATTTTAACCACCCAGCCCAATTGTCAGAGACGTTTGAAATTCCAGGACTTAATATTTGATCACATTATTGAAATGAAGGTGCTTCCTGCAGTTTTGAGACACTGTGCATTTTGAGTTCTGAAAATGCCCTTGGACTTTTTCTGGGAACCTAGTGATTGCAAATGAGCCCCATTTCCTACTTGTTGCAATGGCGTCAACTCAAGGCCCAAGGATATCACTGCATCCCTCTTTGTGCCTTAAAAAACTCTTTGCTCCTTCTGACTTTTGCCCTATGGTGGAAACGATTATCTTTATTTCCAAGAATGCCTCTGAAACTGACAGGCATCCTTCAAAAACAAAGCAAGGTGGTTACAAATGTTACTCCTAGAGAAGACAGGAAGGTAAATCTTCACCAGTTCCTCTTGCAAATATGACAGTCATCATATGCACTGGGCAAGCCTTCAGATAAGCTATTTTACAAGAATGCCTATCTTACATATGTGTGGGGGGGAAAGATTCTTGAATTACTATACATATGGCATTCTTGAGCAGGAATGCTCTCATTTCTTCCTGCCAGAGGTGGTATTCAGCCAGTTTTGACAAGTTCTGGAGAACTGGTAATGGAAATTTTGAGTAGTTCGGAGAAGCCGCCTCCCACTGCCTCCCAGCCTCCCAGATGATCTTCTTTTGTTGCCCTGAACAGGAGAACAGAACTGGAAAGCAGGTTGGGGTGGGGAGAGAATGAAGATTTTGCAGTAACCTTCCCCCAGAAGTGAGGAGGGAATGGGGATTTTGCAGTGTCTTTTCCCTGCCACTCACACAAAGCCACACCCACAGAACTGGTAGTAAAAAAAAGTTGAATCCCACCACTGCTTCCTGCCCTCATTTTTCTTGGTCTTGGTGAACTAAATTTGCTGTCGCAGCAAGCAATGTGTCACATGCTTTATCAGATCAGTGTACTCCATTCTTTTCCTTATATTCTCTATCACGTTTTCTCTAGTACTTTAGATCAGGGTCTAACTGAGGCTGTTTATGTATGTCTACAGCTCAGAGCACCAGTTTAATATAAGAATTTCCCCACCACAGAACAGCAGAGGTCTACGGAAGGACTCCAGCTGAGCTACTTTTCTATATGTATGAAATATTTTAGCCGCTGTGCCTATATTAGATGTCAAGGATCCATTTTAAATAAAGCAAGCCTATACTGCATCAAACCTGGCGGCCAGTAATTTTCCACTCCTCAATAGTCTAATTTTCCAGAATGATAATTGTCTCCTCTTCTCAATTCCACTCCAAATTGTACATCACTCCACAGTTCAAAGGACTGGTCCTATGAGTACTACCACCAGCCCTGCCAGGACTCCAGTGCTAAAAGAAAGCCCACCTTGTATCCCATGCTGGAATTTAAAAAGAACTTGTCAAAAAGATTTTGTCAAGGATATATGTCAAAACAGGAATATCACCTGCCCAACCTTCACTTTGGAAGCAATTGGAGGCGGGGAAAACCTCTGCTATCATGTTGCAGAGTTCCACAAGCCATTTCATTCCTTGTTGCTTTCATCTCTTGCGCTTGTTCTTTTGTTGTCTAACTTTCTCCAACTTTAACTCCAACCAACTTTTAGGGTAACTGGAAAGAGACAGGCCTCCATCGTCAGGTAACCAGCAAAGGATGAAAGAGCACGTATTGCCCTTGAATTGCTATTGAAACATAATTTTCTAGTAGTCTAGGATCCAGAGAAAATATTGTATGTGAGAGGGTCAGAAAAAGCCATGACCCGACAAATGCACGAACGACAAAAGCGCGCCAACAAAACCGTGGTGCTAAAACCGCGATGTCAAAAGCACGCCGACAACAGCGCGTCAACAACAGTGCGCCGACAGAAGCGCTATTTAAGTTAAGGTAAGGTTTAGGGTTAGGTTTGGAGTTAGGTTTAGGGTTAGGTTTAGGATTAGGTTTAGAGTTAGGGTTAGGGTTAGGGTTAGGGTTACAGCGCGCTTCTGTCGGCGCGCTGTTGTCGGCGCACTTCAGCGCTCATTTGTTGGCGCGCTTTTGTCGGCGCGCTTTTGTCGGCGCGCTTTTGTCACCGCGGTTTAGTCAGGCACGCTTTTGTTGTTCGCGCATTTGTGGTGGAACCAGAAAAAGCAACATTCTGCATTGTGAGGCCACTCTGAACAAGCATTCTGTTTCCAAATGTTATCATAACTGGTTTGCTCTGGATTATTTTTTTGCTTGTATATTTTTATACCGTTTTTTCTTAATAAATAACTCAAGGTGGCAAACAGATCTAATACTACTTTCTCCACAACAACCCTGCAAAGTGGGTGAGGCTAACAGAGAGTGGCCAAAGTCACCCAGCTGGGTTTCATGCGCAAAGTGGAACTAGAATTTATAGTCTTCTTATAGTTTCCAGCCTGGTGCCTTAACCACTTGACCAAACCAGCTCTATCATTCTAACATTCTCTTCCATCCTTCCCAATCCTGTTTTTGACATCATGCCTACCACAGAAGACATATGAAGCCACTGACCCTTTTCCCTCCTACAATTCCTACTGTTGGTGCTGCATTTTCATGTTGCCTGTTGGGAACGAATGCCTGCAAAGGAGACCCTATTCCAGTTGCTTATCTTTCTCCATGAGAACAACCATTGAACTCATAACAGCTACATGCACATATACATACACGTCTCATTGATGAAAGTTGGTGCACTAGAGATGGCTATGTAGGATGAAGTAGTCTTCCCCTCCTGATTTAACATAGATGAAGCTATCATTGATTTCTGGAAAGCCCAAATTCTGCAGGTTCCAGCATTCTTAGAGTTCTTTCAGTGGAAATTTCCAGACATTCATGGGCACTGTCTTCTGCATGCAGAGATGTATGGCTGCTAGATATCAATAAAGCAGCAGTAGTTCAACATACATAAGAGCCGAGGTGGCGCAGTGGTTAAATGCAGCACTGCAGGCTACTTCAGCTGACTGCAGTTCTGCAGTTCGGCTGTTCAAATCTCACCGGCTCAGGGTTGACTCAGCCTTCCATCCTTCCGAGGTGGGTAAAATGAGGACCCGGATTGTTGTTGGGGGCAATATGCTGACTCTGTAAACTGCTTAGAGAGGGATGAAAGCCCTATGAAGCGGTATATAAGTCTAACTGCTATTGCTATAAGATGTGAGGGACCTGCAACTAGTGAGCAGAGTTTGGATACCCCCTGAGAAGGGTCTATGACAATTCACCATGGCCAACTCACCATGGCCAACTCACCATGGCTAACTTGCCACAATCAACTTGTTCCATGACAACTTGCTATTGGCCATCTCGCCACAAGACAACTCAGTGCTGGACAAGAGTTGCACTAATACCAAAGAAATGGTGGAATACAGTCATTAAAGAAAGTATGCAAAAGAAAGGACAGGATGAAATGTGAATGACAAAAATTAAAATATTTTTAATCATTTTAAATAATTAAATAGAATTGTTAAATTGTCCACAGTGAGTTGTCCCGAGTTGGCCATCTCAAGTTGTTCTGCAGCAAGTAGGCCATGATGAGTTGACTGCAGTGAGTTGGCTGTGGCAAGTTGTCCCATTCCCCTCTGAGAAAGGCTCCAATAAGACCCCACAGAGAATGAAGGTGAAGTCCAAACTGACTACCTGATTTCAAAATCTCATCAGAGGTGGTATTCAGGAAGTTCTGACCAGTTCTGGAGAACCGGTGGTGGAAATTTTGAGTAGTTTAGAGAACCAGTAAATACCACCTCTGACTGGCCCCGCCCCCATCTATTATTTGCCTCCCAAGTCCCAGCTGATCGGGAAGGAACTGGGATTTTGCAGTAAACTTCCACTGGAGCGGGGCGGGAATGGAGATTTTACAGTATCCTTCCCCTGCCAGGCCACCAAGCCATGCCCACCAAGCCACGCCCACAGAATCAGTAGTAAAAAAATTAAATCCCACCACTGAATCTCATCATCTGGGGTTCTTAATCACAAGAGAATCTTTGTTTCTGTTTTGATACAAAAGTTATTAAGAGTGCTGAAGCTAGTGTCAGAGCATGATAAAGAAGTCAGAGCAACTGAGCATATTCTGGCAATCACTGAGAGGGAAATGCCACTAAAAGGGCTTATATGTTTACCCAGTTTTAATTTCTAACTCTTCTAAGTTCCTTGAGAGAATTGATACCTGTCTTATTCCCAAGCTCATTAGAAGTCAGTCTACATCTCTAAGGGGGATGAAGACAAATTACACAAAAGGAATGTGTATCGGACTGGGTATTTCATTATATTCTTATTCCGTGCCATGAAAAAGAACAGGAAATAACCCTTTACCCTGTGGATGGATGTTATAATAGGAAGAACTCCAGCTTGTTCACAGACACGATTTTTCATAGTCAAAAAAAAAAACCAGATGAAAAGAAAGTAGACCCCACTAAGACACCACTGACCCAGAACCGGTTCTAAAAGTAGTTATAAAATAATAGCAGAGCTTGTCAAGGTAAGCAGAGTGTGTGATGAAGGAGAAGGGAGAGAAATCTCTTGCAGGGTCTCCGGAAAAGGTCAGCTTACTGCCTCCCCCAGTTTGGGTACATCTGTTGATTCATGTGTTGGAAATGTCAAGGAGAAGAAAAACAGAAACCTAGTGGTTGTGCAAGCTTTTTCTTTTAGTTGGCCTTTGAGATATGCAGAACATCAAGATGTAGCAACATGACACTTCATAGGCTTGGTAATGAATCCAGGATGGTCAGCCATTGATCTGTTTCTGCTGCAGTGTGGATACAGAATTTATAGATAAATGAAGAAAGGCTCATTAAATGCTTTTGCACATTTTCAACCCCTGGAGGAGAGGCCAGAGGGGAATCCTCTCCCACCCATCCCCATTCCCCTTCTCCTTCCTCTTCTTCTTCTCCTTCTATTGTAAAACCCAAGAAAACATTAAATATATCTGCCTCGCTGGGGGAGTCCGGTTTGCGAGCAAAGAAAACTCCAAGCCTGGCACAAGGATTGAAGAAACAGAAAGAAAATCCCAATTGACACTTTAAATTAGACATGTTTGTGGGCTCACTAGAGATGGCAATTACCCCCAAGGCAGCTCCTACAGACAGATTGCAGGCACAAGTATTGACTGATTGCTTCCAGGTAATTCTACCTGCTAATTACTTGGAAGGATTCACATTCTAAACAAGTGACCTGAATGTATTTGTGGCTTCTGGGACCTATTAAAGAAGAGGGGGGGAGGGAGGGGGGCTTTTAAAAAGAGCCCAGCGATGTTGGACAGAAACTCTGGAGCTGCTGAAACTGTATCAAAAAAATGTTCTTGCCGCTTTAATGATAAGAGTGCTTCAGCCAGCCAGAGATTTCCCTAGACGTTTAAGTTTGCTGGCAGTTAACAATATGGGGGCAAAACTTTATTAGTGGCATGGGGAGGGCTTTTTATTATTATTTTAAAGTCAGTTGTTGAAAATAATAATAATAAAACACCCACCAAGCCTTCTCCAGTGCCCGCCAAGCACAGCTAGTGTTGGGGGAAAAAAATATATCTTTTCTTCGCCTTTACAGGTTTCCAGGTTGCAATTCAAGGAAACTTCCTTTTTATTATCCAAATTGCTTCTGACTTTGGAGACAAGGCAGCTACAATTTTTCCCAAATGGATTACCAACTGATCATTCTGTTTGCATAGTTTTAACAACAGCTGGCTTTACAAAAAAAAAACAACCACAAGACATGGTTTGGAAACATGCCTGACTTGCAAAGGGGCAATAATTGGTTTAAAGACCAGCTTCTTATTTTTCTAAGCAACAGAGTGGTCTATGCCTGGCGTGTACTACCTGACTCTGTTGTTATATCCCAGGGGTGAAATGGTACTGGTTTGCACCAGTTCGCACAAACTGGTAGGGACAATTGTCATCGGTTCCGCGAACCAGTAGTAAAAAAACAAAGTTTCCAAGGATTGCGTGGCTCAGCTGTGAGCCGCACGTCATCAGAAGCTTCTCCCCACCACCACCACTTTTTAAAGCATTTTTTTTTTTTTTGCTGGTCCTGGCGAATAAGTAGGAAAAAATGCTTTAAAAAGCAGGGAGGAAGCTTCCAACCATTGCGTGGATCAGCTGTGAGCCACGCAATGGTCGAAACCTTTTTAAAAATACTTTGTAAAGCATTTTTTCCTGCCTATTCACCTGAACCAGCAGGAAAAAATGCTTTTAAAAGTGGGGGGGGGAAATGCTTCCCACGATCGCACAGCACAACTGAACCTTTATTTTCACTTCTTAAAGCATTTTTTACTACCAGTTCAGGCGAATAGGTAGGAAAAAATGCTTTAAAAATTAAAAAAAGTTGGCCACACCCACCCAGTCACATGACCCATGCCCACCAAGCCACACCCAGAGAACCAGTGGCAAGCATTTTTACATTTGACCACTGCTCAAACCCCAAAACGTTAACCTTAAACTGTCTACCGTGGACCTCACCCCATTCCTAAGAGATCTATAAGGGGACATGCATAACTACCTTCTGTGTCCTACTGTCCCCATTTATCTGTATTCATTTCTTATGTATATACGTATACCTGCTTTATATGTTTGCCCCACTTTCTATTCTGCCTGTTGTTTTAACACAATTTAAGTTCTAAATTCTACTGCTCCAGCAGAACAACTATTAATAGAAGACTTTGGGGAAAATCCTGGCTCCCTTGAATCCTGATTCCACAGAACATTTCAAGCAGAATCTCTTCTTGTGGAGTAGCAATCTTGAACTGAGCAAAGCCGTGTTTCCACAATATATCACAGGAGCGTCAAACCCGCAGTGTCACGTTGTCATGTAATATCGTGACTTTTTCCCCTTCGCTAAAACGGGTGTGGGCGTGGCCAGTGCATGACGCATCCAACCAATAGGCCGCGAGTTTGACACCCCTGATATATCATCTTAATTTTTGCAAACCTTGTATTTTCTAAATTGGTTAGTCACTAAGTGCCAGAGAATATGGCAAATGGTTTTAATTTATGCTACAGTGGTTATATTCACCATGTCTTCCTCCCTTAAAATATGGTCATTTTTAAGCTTTATTCCCCCAGCTTTCAGTCAGTTTTGACCCCTGGCAGTTGCTTGGACAAGCGCCTACATTTTTGTGATGTTTTTCAGATGTTGCCATGCCTTTTTCCTAGGGCTGAGAGGGAGTGACTGGTCCAGTTTGGCCTTGTGCCTAAGACAGGTTGAGAACTCACAGTCTCTTGGGTTTTTTAGCCTGCTGCTTAACCAATTTATACCAGATAGGCTCTTACTTGTAACTTAGAACAAGAAAATAGAACAAAAAAGTAATGAAATCTATACTTGCCTATTGCCTCATTATGTTCAGAGCAGAATTGCCAAATGTATTTTTGGGCAAAGGTCATATCCCTTTACAAGAGTATAAATAAATGCATAATTATCTATTTCAATTAATACATTCCACCTACTAAATTTCCACTTTCATATTATCTCTAAAGACCCACCAACTTTAATCTCATCCTACCATGAAAGAGCAATCTTGCATATAAAGTTCTTTTTTTAAAAAAAATTGTTCTGGAAGAATCCTTAAATAAATTTAAAAACTCACAGATGAGCAAAGCATCAAAAGAACATGGGAAAGTTCTACAGCGAGTTCTGCTTCTCTTCAAGATAATACAATACAATACAATACAATACAATACAATACAATACAATACAATACAATACAATACAATACAATACAATACAATACAATACAATACAATACAATACAATACAATAGCAGAGTTGGAAGGGACTTTGGAAGTCTTCTAATCCAACCCCCTGCCTAGGCAGGAAACCGTATACCATTCCAGACAAATAACTATCCAACATCTTCTTAAATACTTCCAATGTTGGGGCATTCACAACTTCTGGAGGCAAGCTGTTCCACTGATTAATTGTTCTAACTGTCAGGAAATTTCCCCTTAGTTCTAGATTGCTTCTCTCCTTGTTTAGTTTCCACCCATGCTTCTTGTTCTACCCTCAGGTGCCTTGGAGAATAGTTTGACTCCCTCTTCTGTGTGACAACCCCTGAGATATTGGAACACTGCTATCATGTCTCTCCTAGTCCTTCTTTTCATTAAACTAGACATACCCAGTTCCTGCAATCGTTCTTCATATGTTTTAGTCTCCAGTCCCCTAATCATCTTTGTTGGTCTTCTCTGCAAGTGAAAATTTGAAAGGATTAGCAAAAGTTCTTAGCAGAGTTTACACATCCCTCAGCTACCAATACATTCAACCTCCAGCAACATTCTTGGCAAATTTAGAGACAGCTGTTTGAGCAAAACATATAAGGGAAGCCAAAAGGAATTTTAATAAGATTAATAAGAGGCAGCCAGGATAGCATTGAGATGGCAGCCATAACTTAAAGTTAATGTGAATTGGCCCTAATTAAATATCTTACTTGTTTATTCCCTGGTGGATAGAAATTCTTCAATACCCAATTTATGTCTCACATGTGCCATCATCAGATGCATCTGACTCAGTCCCATAAACACTAGGGGGAAAATGAGCTTTTCCAGGAAAGGAACAGAAAAAAGAAGAAGGCTGCTCATCAAATAGTTCTAGCCTCAGAAACTCTGGCTGTCCAACCACAGAGATAATCTGCTCTGTATAATCTAAGTATTTTGGACTGATTAATAGAACACCCGAGAAAGGGATATTATTTACTGAGAAAAGAGAGGGGTTGGAATGGCGGTTATTACTTTCCAGTTTTACTCCCCTCAGGAAATACTGCAGAATGGTGGGAATCTCTACCCATGATCTTTCCTAACATTGCACATTTACCAGCCTGATGAAATGAGAAAGAATTGTATGGTCTCTCCCCTACTTTGAGTGATGGAGAAGATAGAAATGAAGGAGGAGGGGGAGGAGGGGTGGAGAGCCTTTCTAGGTTCATTTTTGGGACAGCAAAAGTCACAGAGGCAAGGTGATTATGGAAAGTCACCTGGAGGTAACCAGGAGCAGGATGTTCTGCATTTGCCTAGCTTGGGGTAAATAATTTAGGTGGATTTGCCCTCTTTTTCCCTTTCAGAATATTGTGTATTTTACTTCAGAGGTGCAGTTTTGCGTGGCACGACAAAACGGCGCTCGACTAAAGCGCACTCAACGAAACCGCGTCGCTGACGTCATCAACAGGGCGACAACAGCGAGCGCGGAGAAAGAAGGGCGCTTTAAATAGCGCTTTGAAAGCAAGCCGATTCAAGTTAAGGTAAGGGTTAGGTTTAGGGTTAGGTTAAGGGTTAGGGTTAGGGTTAGGTTTAGGTTTAGGGTTAGGTTAAGGGTTAAGGGTTAAGGGTTAAGGGTTAGGGTTAGGGTTAGGGTTAGGGTTAGGGTTAGGTTAAGGGTTAGGATTAGGTTTAGCATTAGGTTAAGGGTTAGGTTTAGGGTTAGGTTTAGGTTTAGGGTTAGGGTTAGGGTTAGGGTTAGGGTTAGGGTTAGGGTTAGGGTTAGGATTAGATTTAGGGGGGTTAGGTTTAGGTTTAGGAGTTAATTTTAGGTTTAGCGTTTACAGCGTGCTTTTTTCTCCGCGCTGTTGTCGCGCTGTGATGACGTCAGCTACGCGGTTTCATCGAGCGCCCTTTAGTCGAACGCGGTTTTGTGGTGGAACCCAGTTTTGAGGTGATTTCTTGTGTATACAGGAGAATATGGGGATTGTATAAAAGGACTTTTCTCTCAGAATCTCCCATTCTTCAGAAGCCTCTCTTGCAGAGTTCTCCTCTTAATTGTAAGCAGTAATAGAGTTTGTTACATACTGAGACTGGAGCAATAGGCTCCACCAAGGTCCTCCATTCCGGCGGGAAAATACTCAAAGCCAATTGGCTGAGCCTTCTGACGGCTCCCTATAAAAGGGCTAGCTGTCAGACAGGCCAGCGCTGGATCTGTACTTAGTTGCTGAATAAAGAGCTATTGTTGCCACTGAAGCCTGAGTCCCATCCGTTCACCCTATCTAACAGAGTTGGAAGAATCTTGCAAGTCACCTAGTCCAGCCTCCTGCTCTAGCAAGGAGAGCTATGCTATTTCTGATAGGTGGCTGTCCAATCATTTCCTAAAAGCCTTCAGTTTGAGGCACTCACAATTTCCGAAGGCAATTTGTTCCCCTGGTTAATTGTTCCAACTGTCAGGAAATTTCTCCTTAGTTCTAGGTTGCTTCTCTCCTTGATTAGTTTCCATCCATCGTTTCTTGTCCTGCCTAAAGGTGTTTTGGTAAATAAATTGGCCCCTTTTCCTTGTGGCTCCACTGTTAACGGTTTAGGATTTCAATGCTTGGCTCATTTCTTTCCCGAGATTAAAAAGGCATGTTCAGATGCCTCTGAATTGTTTATTTTATTTATTTAGTTTGTCATGTTGAAAGAAATGTCCTTCTGGGTTCAGCTCCAAGTGGGGAAGAAGACACTGGAGACATGGAGGCTGCTAGGAAAGATGGTTTATTGTTGGACAGGGCCACATGGCTTGAGCCCTGTACAGAAAAGGTGATCACATGTTTCAATGTTGATGGAGAAGAAGAGAGAAGGCTGAGGAAGGGGCTTGCTAGGCTTTTTATACCCTGTTTAGTCCCACCTCTCTGTTTCCTGTTCCTGTGTAAGAAATATATTCTGACTGGTTGTCAGACTCCCATGGTGCCGTGCAGGAGGCTACTCTCTAGGCCAGTGATGGGCAACCTTTTTGGCGTGGTGTGTCAAAAATCGGCAAAAAATCGAGCATAACTCGCGTTGTGTGTCACTTCGACATAAACATAATTTTGTGCAATTTATAGTTTAAACTACAAAAATGTATAATTGCAATATATAATTGTATTTAATAAACCAAAAACAAATTATTTAACATACCTGCTTAGTAACTTCTTTGTTCATCAGTCGATTTCGTATGTTGCCCTTGATATTATTGAACTTGTTTGGGGTGCCGTGAACCAGGGCTGTGGAGTCTGCTGCTTCCAGCTCCACGTCCTCATCAACATGCCGCTCCAGCCCGCCCCTGCTATGAATATTCCTAGTGATGCGAGGGCGTAACCGACAGTCCCAGGAGTAGACTCTCTGTGCCGGCCTGACTGGAGAGACGCATGCACTGTTCCCGCGTTCCTCTCCTGCGGGTCCTCCCTCGCCGCGCTGATGACGCGTGTGCGCACGGCACGCACGACTTACCAGCAGCCCCTGCGCTCAGAAAGGGGCGGCGGCGATACAGTAAGTGAGTGTGGGCGGGGGAGATCACACGCCCCCCCCCATTCCTCCAGCACAGATTCTTTCATCCTCGGCGGCCGTGCAGGAGCCGAGGATGAATCGCATGAAATCCTGTGCGTGTCACCCCAAATGGCTACGCGTGTCAGCACTGACACACGTGTCATAGGTTCGCCATCACTGCTCTAGGCTGTGATGAGTCCAGGTATAGATGAGTTCTCAGATGCCATGTGGAGAGTTGAGTAATATCCCTTCCCTCTACAGCTGCAGTGAGGAGAAGTCTTTATTATGTAAAGTGGGCTAGCCTGGCCATCTTAATGGCCCATTAGCTGGGCATGGGCAGAAAGCTATAGGCAACTATTCTGTCTTTTAAAACATGTTTCTTTTCACATCCAGAGAAATATTCTGCCTTTTCAATATTTCCTAGGATATTTCATTTTTCTGGGAGAGGGCTGGATGATAACTTCCCACAGTCACTCATGTACAAGATAACAGGAATAAGAATAAACATGAATAAGAACACAGGAAATGGGTACAAATAAATGGGGACAGTAGAACAGCAACCTTAGGCATTCTGGTGTACTTATGCACACCTTTACTGACCTCTTAAGAATGGGGTGAGGTCAAGAGCAGACAGTTTAAGGTTAAAGTTATGGGGGTTTGAGGATGTAACAACAGAGTCAGGTAATGCATTCCAGGCATTGACCACTCTGTTGCCTAAGTCGTATTTTCTGCAATCGAGTTTGGTGCTGTTTACCTTGAGTTTGTAACTATCGTGTGCTTGTGTATTATTGCGGTTGAAGTTGAAGTAGTTATTGACAGGTAGGACATTGTAGCGGATAATTTTGTGTACTATGCTCAGGTCAGACCAAAGGCGGCGTAGTTATAAGTTGTCTAAGCCCAAACGTTCGAGCAAATGGCCTGCTTGTAGCCCACAAGAAGAGTTTGGGCAGGGGTTCATGCCAAAGGCCCACGGGGTATTTAGGAACATTTTGTTACACAGGCACAGGGCTCACTTGTGCCAACCCTGGTGGGTTAAGAAAAACAGCATTGTACCCATCCTATCCATTCATCTTTGAAATTGCTGCCATCCAGGCAAAAGTGCCATTGGTGCTTGTAGGAAAATTAAATCATAATACAGGTGTAGTGCTTGACTTACAGTATGGCCACAATTGAACCCAAAATTTATGTTGCTAAGTGCGAATGAAGTTTGGAGCCATTTTACAAGTCATTTTTTTCAGTGCCGTTGTATCTGTGAACGGTCACTAAATGAACTGTTTTAAGTCGCGGACTACCTATAAACATCTTTGGCCAAGATTTCTGTTTAATTTTTTAGCATTCTACCAATATAGGTAATTCTCAGCTTACAGCCATTTATTCCACAACCATTTGAAGTTACAACAGCTCTGGGGAAAAGTGACTTATGATTGGTCCTCACACTTATGTCCGTTGCAGTATCCGCACAGTCACCTAATCAAAATTCAGTCACTTGACAAATTGGCAAGTATTTACAATAGTTACAGCATCCTGGATTCATGTGATCACCATTTGTGACCTTCCCATCTCAAAGAAACAAAGTCAAGGGCAAAAGCCAGATTTACTTAATGACTGCATGATTAACTTAACTGCAGTGGTGCGCTTAATAACCGTGGCAAAAAGAAAAAAAGGTAACAAAATTGAGCATGACTGTC
This sequence comes from Thamnophis sirtalis, assembly GCF_051295495.1. Classification (NCBI taxonomy): domain Eukaryota; kingdom Metazoa; phylum Chordata; class Lepidosauria; order Squamata; family Natricidae; genus Thamnophis; species Thamnophis sirtalis. The sequence goes on along the minus strand of NW_028261387.1, from coordinate 16,055,994 downwards.
TTAGCAACCTCCTTGCTTAGCAATGGAATTTCTGTTCCCAATGGTGATCATCAGCTGTAGCCGAAATTCTTTTTAGAAAACATGTTTTAGAATGTTCCTTAGTCTGTTATAAATATTGTGTGGGTGACAAAACTGATATTCTGGCCAAAGCTTTAGAAAAATACAGTAGAGAGGAACTTGATTTTTTAGACCAATGGAACTTAATATTAGCTGACTTCAAGAAAGCATCCTAGATGCACAATTGCAACTCATCCTATGTAAAGTGCTCCACATAAAATAATCAATCTATATATACATTACAATAAAGAAGACAAATAATACAGTGTTTTAATGTATTTAAAATATTACATATATTTTAAAGTTTATCTTATATTGAACCAAGTCAGTGGTCTAGTGTGAACAATGTCTATCTCTAGGTTCACATCTTCTGTATTATCAGTTTTAAAAAAACACTGGAGGAGCCAAAGATTGAACTTAGAATGAAAGCTTATCTTTGAAGAAAGCTATGCCTGCTGAATTCCAAAGAGTGTTTTTTCTTCACCTAGCAATGTTACTTATTTAATGCATTGTCTAGTTCAGATCTAGCTGGATGATAAAAAAAATAATAATCTTGAAATTGCTTATTAACAGTGAGCCACAGGACAGCAAATTAAGGGGACACATAGGTCCCACAGTCATAATTGTCTCCATTATATATTGCAATGCATTGCATTTTTTTTTAAAAAAATTACAATCACGGTTCTTAAATTTGCACATATATGTAATTATATGCCAATTTTATGCAAATCTATGTCCTTTTTTGTGCTGTTTCCTGGTGATGCATCCTTCTTATCTGATGATGTGTGGGTGATCACTATTTATGCAAGATATGTATATTTTTTTATCAAAATAAAAGCCACACTTAGCTTTTCAGTGGCCTGCAAAAAAAATAAGTGAGGACAATGGGGAAAAATGAGCAAGGAAGCACAAGAGCTACATCTGCTTTAATTTAATTGGCCTTTAGAGTCAATTTGGTGTAGTGGTTAAGGCATCCAGCTAGAAACCAGGAGACTGTGAGTTCTAGTCCTTTTTAGGTAAAAAGCCAGCTGGGTAACCTCGGATCAGTCACTTTCTCTAAGAAGGAGGCAATGGCAAAGTACTTCTGAAAAAACTTTTTCAAGAATTTTGTGGGCAGACCAGTGGTGGGTTTCAAAAATTGTTCGAACCTACTCTGTGGGTGTGGCCTCCTTTGTGGGAGTGGCTTGCTGCCCATGTGACCGGATGGGAGTGGCTTGCTGCCCATGTGACCGGATATGAAGATGCCAACAACACTTGTCAGAACCACCTTAAATTACCTCACACACAGCACTGGCATGTTTTTTAAAAGGCATCTTTGGTTTGCCTTAAAACAACTTCAACACACGCAATGTTCTGATTGCACCACAAACGCAGTAGTCATCCTTACCTTTCACAGAGGCACTGAGTTTTATAAATATGAGCATGATAGTGTAGAATAATCATATCCAAGGAGTTTCAAAAAAAATTTGGAACCTTTTCTGTAGGTGTGGCCTGCTTTCTGGGTCTACTGGTGGAACCTCTTCTAACCAGTTCGGTAGATTTGACGAACCGGTTCTACCGAATAGGTGCGAACTGGTAAGAACCCACCTCTGGGGCAGACACTGAGAATTAGACACAATTGAATGGAACAACAACAAAAAACTTGACCTTTAAAACGAAAAAATAATAAATACAATGATTTGTTAATATGAGTACTGTCAAAATACTTAATAATTTGCCCTTTTACAACCAAGGGCGTTGAGGGTTGCATGAAGATCTACTATCAAATTGTAACATTGAGCTCCATCCATCAATCAGCCCGTATTGCTAAAGTTGTCCATGTGACCAATGTCCATTGGCAAAGATTATTTTAAATTATTATTCTCTCTCAGTTCCTCAACCTTCAACAACAGTAGCTAGTGACCATTGTTATTGCCACTATTTCCTACAGCAACAAATATTTCAAGCATCCTTTTCTTGAAAGTATCCATTCTATTAAGGAGAACACTGAAAGTTAATGTCTTAGATAGCCATTAGACAGTGAGATATTACAGAACAAACTTATCAGAAATGGTGGCAGTGGAGGGGAGAAATGAGGGAAATGTTTTAGGGAAGGTGAGATTATGGTTTTTTGGCAAGGCTTTTGAGGAAAAGGGGGTTTATTGAGAACATGTGATTGAATTGAGCCAGGTAGTCTCATCCCCTGATAATATACTGTCTCAGAGGTGGGTTCCTACCAGTTCTCACCTATTCGGTAGAACCGGTTCGTCAAATCTACCAAACCGGTTAGAAGAGGTTCCACCAGTGGACCCGAAAAGCAGGCCACACCTACAGAAGAGGTTCCAAAATGTTTTGAAACCCACCATTGGCAAGGATCTTGTAACTTGACAGCTTTAAGACTTGCATGCTTCAATGCCAGAGTTTCTGAATAGCTACTTGGACCAACCTAAGTACTAATTCATAATTTCATATCCGGTCACATGGGCGGCAAGCCACTCCCATTTGGTCACATGAGTGGCAAGCCACTCCCACAAAGGAGGCCACACCCACAGAGTAGGTTCCAACAATTTTTGAAATCTACCACTGTACTGACTTGATTATCAGGCAGAATGAATTGTTCCCTTTGTCAAGTATAGTTTTTAAGCTAAAGACATATGAGATAGTAAGTGCTTTTAAAAAGTACTGCAGGAAAAACTAACAATATGAAACAATGATCAGAACAAAGCTTTATATTTTAAAAAATCTTTGTAGATGACAGCCTTGTTTAGGGAAAACGTTGGCAGAATCATCAGCAAGTCTTCTAGAATTGCATGATAAATTGAGCCGAGTCCTAACACAGGTCACTTGGTGGGTTTTCTGAGAACTTTCCACATCTTTAAAAATGCAAAGTTATTCAAATGAAACATGACATATAAATCACTTAAAATAATTGGCAAGAACAAAGTGGCATTATTACAGCATTAAATTGTGCGTGAATCTGGTGACTTCATGGATCTTGTCTGGATTCTGGCAAAACATTAAAGTTTACTTTCATCACTGCTAAAACATCTGCATGCTTGCTGCTGGGCTATTACATAGATGAGTGTGAGACCTTGCCACATGGAGAACAGGAGCTCCTCCTGATGGACTGAAGGCATTCTCCCAAAACTTTTATGACAAAGGACTTTGTCAGCAAGCCTTTGTGGCAATTACAGGGCTTTGTACTGTACAAAGATCATTAGTCTGTCTACAGGTAGTCTTCAACTCGAATTGGTATGACTGCCAATTACCTCCACTAGACCGATTAGATCCCACAGATTAGGCCTCCGAATTCCATCCGCCGGCCAGTGTCGACTGGCGACTACCTGGAGGAGAGCCTTCTCTGTGGCTGCTCCGACCCTCTGGAACGAACTCCCCGTGGAGATTCAAACCCTCACCACCCTCCAGGCCTTCCACAAAGCCCTTAAAACCTGGCTGTTCAGACAGGCCTGGGGCTAAGAACTATTGCCCCCATCTCGAATTGGTATGACTGTTGTGTATTTTAAATTATGTATTGTTTCTGTGTCGTTTTAATTTTCTGTTTGTATCCCCCTTCCCTGGTTGAGTTGTGAGCCGCCCTGAGTCCCCTTCGGGGGAAAAGGGCGGCATATAAATAAAATCAACATTCAACATTCAACATTCAACTTACAACCATTCATTGATTCCCAAGAAGGAGAATGAAGCCCTATTAATCTTGATTATCTTGATTATCTGGCCTTTAACCAGTCCCAATTTGCTTCGCCACTGGTTTTTTTCATTGTAGATGTGTGGAGACTTGGAACTGATAATAATGGAAAGATATGTGACCAGTATATACAGTACCTATGCTGCCTAAAGTGCATGGATAGACAGCCCTCTTAAGGGGACCACAAAGATACGCTCACTTTAGATAACTCGTGTATCATTCTTATTCTATGATCTTTCCTCTCATAAACAAACAATTTGCCTTACAGAGCTATTTCATTATCTAAATGTCCCACTGCCATATGTTTTACCTGGCACACTAGATACTAGGAGAAAGGTTTTGCATTCCTTCCGTGTTGTTTTCCAAAGGTATGAATAAAAAGCCAAGTTGACTTCTTTTCAGTTCTATATACTCAGAGAAGCTTTTTATTCATACAAAAGAAGGGCAGCCATGGCTTCAAGCCACAGCTGTATTCCCATAAGAACCATGTGCATAGCAGGTTTTTATTTTCTTCCTCCTTTTCCCAATTATCAGCTTTAATAGACAGGTTACTCTATAATAACCCTCTTTAACAAGTTACCCTTCAGATGCATTGAACTGTAGCTCCTCTCATTCACGACAATAGGCGAGGATGCTGGAAGTTGTAATCCAATCCAATGTAATCCAATGCAAATCCAATGCATTTGAAAACAGCCATTTGAAAACTCTTTACAGAGACAAAGACCTTCTGCGGATCATTTAACCTCATTGGCATCACCGTGGCAGCACCTGAAAGTCCCAGTGGTGTCTATCCATCCAATTCAGTCTACAAGTTGGGCATACTAGAGGCCCTGTCAGCCAACTAATGTGGCATAACTTCTGCCCTCTGGAATCTTCTCATTTCAAAGTTGAGGATAACCCTGACCTGTTGGACTTCAGCAAAGCCTTGAAGACCTGGTTTTGTGGCCAGGCCTTGGGCCCCTGATGTGTGAAGGGCCTTGTTTCCTGGCTGTATGGACCCCTATGATGACATCTTTTCTCGGCTGCCATATGTATTTAATTTTCTACTATGTTGTAATGGTTTTAATAGTTTTACAATTGTTTGCCACTCAGAGTCACTTGTTTGAGGTGAGAGGCTATTGAAAATGGATAAATGGCAGATGGATGGATGGATGGATGGATGGATGGATGGATGGATGGATGGATGGATGGATGGATGGTTGGATGGATGGTTGGATGGATGGTTGGATGGATGGATGGATGGAGACAAATACCTGGGTAGGTATACTTTGATTTGGGGATGTGGTCTCCAAGTTGGCTCATCTGCTACTGATTCTGTTGTGTTTTTTGTGGTTTTGTTATTCATTCCAGATGGTTTTGTTATCACCCAGACTTCCAATATGGTTTTATTTTCAAATGTTTATCACAAGAGATTTAGCATGAAGATGTTGTTAATGTTGACGATGATTCATACACACCAATCTTACTGAATTATAAAGAAAATTGAAATCTTACATGATTTATACTGAGGGTTTTCTAGTAGTATGTAAAATTTCAGGACTAAGGCGCCTAGTGTAGAACTAGAAGAGTAGCAATCAAAAATATATTAATATGCAGTAATGGCCAAATTGCAGATTATGTAACAGAGAAAGAGTTATTTCCTCTTCCCAAACCCATTAACAATTCATACTTATGCCCTGAAATCTACATAGTTTTCCTCTTCTGAATGCAGATGGCAATTTTAAAAATGTATACAAAAATGTGTATGTTGTGCAAAGACTATAAATGAATATATTATAAAACTGCTTGCAAATTGCTTGTTATTGTTTTAAGATAGGAATTCTTTTGTACGGGAAAGAAATTAGAAATTTTAGTGAAAGTTACTGATATTAGTGAGAAATAATTGTATAAAGTTGTAAAATGTTGGGAGGGGAGGGATTGGAGCATAAACAGATTAACATAGTGGAGGCAAAGAGCAAAGAATAAGACTCTGTATCAGAAAAACCATTGGGTCTTTCTAATAGAATGAAATCAAACTCAATAGGAGGAAGCAAAGCAGCTAGAAGAACTGCTAGAAGAATGCAAGGACGCATCAACCTGCCAAAAACAACAAAGTCAAACAAGTGATCCTTTGAAGGCTAATGACTTCTTGAAGTGATATGCCTTTAAGGATCAGCTTCAGTAGCTGGAGCTAGGTGAGGCCACTGGTTGGTGTGTTGTCTCAATCCTAGAGGCTCTTATGACAAGGCAAACCCACTGAAGGATTTGCCATTTGCCTACTGCCAAATTCCTGATAAGGAAACATTTAGAAGATAGCCATGCTGCCCTGGAATGATTTTTGGTTTGGAATCTAGGACATCATGCACCATCTGAATTTTATAATGTAAGCAATGTTAAAGAAACATAGAATTGGAACTGGAGGTGGAGGTGAAGGTAGAGGTGGATTGAATGTAATACTAGAAGAACTCAGAGAAGAGAAGTAGTTGGACTTAGTAGAAACAAGAAGAGTTCTCCAAGTGAGAAACCAAGGGACTTGCAGATTAAGATTCTGAAACCAAAACCCAATAGCAGTCTTCTTATAGGCCCAAGAAACTGCAAATGAATTATTAGATGCAACCCATCTGTGACTGAGTGTAATATAAGAGGAGTGAAAGCAGAAATGTTTGTGAAAGTGGGAGCTGGAATTACGAGGGATATGGAGAAAAAAGGCTGAGGATCCCTCTGGGCCTGACCACACAATACGGTGTTGGAAATGGGTAGAAAAGAGGGCTGAAGGATCAGAATTGTGATGGGCAAAGATAGGTAAATAGACATGAGAAGGACTGCCTGTTGGGTTACTTAAGATTGATCCCTATTTCTGACCCATGTCTTGGTCCCAAGAACAGGAATGCCATAACTTAGAAGCCCTGCTATTTGTCAGAGTATGGATATTCATGGACTGGAATAAATCAGCCAATGAGGACTGAATGGAGACATAGTAACAAGATCAGCCAATAAATAGGCATGGCAACATATCAGCCAATGGGAACTGAAACAGATTGGAGTCTGGGTGTGGTTTAGTCCTGCAGCTCTGTGCTGTGCTGAGAATTGAAACTGAAACTAGTCTTGTCTGTATTTAGCTCTGTGCTGGAAATGAGACTCTGTCTGCTCTAAACTCTGAAGTGAAACTAGCTGTTCTCTCCTGTTTGTGTTCTGCTTGTAACTTCTACCACATTGAAAGAATCTTCTATTGGTATTGTACATTTATTAATCTGTTATTGTGTATATATAGAAGTTAATGAATCCAGCTGAATCAGTTATCTGGGTGCACTTTCTGGATTTGATTTTTCTGCAACAAACTCTGATACTATTAAATGCCAGGCCTGACTGTAATTAAGTTTTTCTTTATCCCCAATCTTATCATGGCTAAGATAAAAGGCATACTTGTATTTTTGAGAGCCATTTGCTATGCTGTTGACTAGTGCTGCCAAATTTGCAGAGTTTATGATTGATTGTATGTCATTAAATCTGTGTTGACCTTTATCTACCCTACAGATACACCTTCTCTAGGATGATCTGTTCCCACCAAACCTTCAGTGCAACAGTACATCTATTACTGCTGTAATTTGCTCCAATGTCCTTCCTCTGGTCATCATCTCCTTCTCTTTCTTTCCACCTTTCCTGTCATTATAAATCTCACAAGGGAACTGGGTCTTTCCAAAATAAGTCCAAAGTATAACAATTTGAGCCTTCTCATTTTTGCCTCGAGTGAGAGCTCTGGGTTGATTTTGTTCTATAATTCATTTTTGTGGCTACCCATGGTAATCTAATGAGTCTCATTGTCCTTGAAAATGGTAGAAATATATTCAAGATTGCATCATGGAAATTGTTCTCCATTTTAACTTGACTTGGAACTTACGCATGAACAATTCGTGATCGGTTCCACAATCAGCTCCTGGATACTACTTCGGTGTTGAGTTTTTCTACCTCTCTATACCAATAATATGGTCAACTTATTTTCAGTGTCTATGGATGTCAACATCTATATCTATCTATCTATCTATCTATCTATCTATCTATCTATCTATCTAATTATCTATCTATCTATCTATCTATCTATCTATACATACATACATACATACATACATACATACATACATACATACATACATATTATATACTATATTCATCTTTTTTTGTTGACTGAAGAATGTGCAAGTAATGAAGTAATCATTGGATTGGCAGAAATAGTTCTCTGCTCATTTGTTTCCTAGACCAACAGTGTGTATGTTCCTCATTATTTCCAACTTTAGTGTTCCAGCCTCCAACTCCAAGCAGGACATCTTGCTTGCATGTTCTGTCAATTTAGATTGAATTTGATTATAGCATTCCTTGAGCTCCTCTGCTTTATGTTTGGAGCATAAACATGGATAATTATTGCAGTAAAGGATTGTTCATTAAGTGTAATTGACATTATTCAGCCATGGATTACATTGTATTCAAGTACTGTCATTCCTATAGTCTCCTTATGACTATAAAAACAACACTGCTCTTTCTTTGATAAGAGCAGCAAGCAGTATTATCTTCTATCTAAAAGTGTCCAATTTTAGTCCATTTCTAGTTGCTGCTGGCTACAGTGGCAATGTATAAGTGCATTTCATCTTTCACTGTGTTGAGCTTTCCTATATTTATGTCTCTTACATTTCATGTTCCTACAGCACTTCTGGCTTTGCAGCTTCAGGTTTTCCTTTCCATCCATAGCAATATTATAGCAACGTAAAGGTAAAGGTTCACCTCACACATACGTGCTAGTCATTCCCAACTTTAGGGGGTGGTGCTCATCTCTGTTTCAAAGCCAAAGAGCCAGCGCTTTCCGAAGATATCTCTGTGGTCATGTGGCCGGCATGACTAAATGCTGAAGGCAAACGGAACACTGTTACCTTCCCACCAAAGGTGGTTCCTATTTTTCTGCTTGCATTTTTACGTACTTTCAAACTGCTAGGTTGACAGAAGTTGGGACAAGTAACAGGAGCTCACTCCATTACATAGCGCTAGGGATTCAAACTGCCGAACTGCTGACCTTTCTGATTGACAAGCTCAGTGTCTTAGCCCCTGAGCCACCTCATCCCTATTATAGCAACTAGAATGTCCCAAAGGTTTTAATTTATACACATCACAAATACTAACAGAATGCCAAAAAAAAAAAAATCCCCAGCAATTCTGCAATAGCCTGTTGAGTACTACCCAATCTGTGAGGCCCATCATCTGGTACTTTATTATCTTTATATTGACCACCAATGTCATTTACTTAACCCAAAGGCTAAGATACATCAATTCCCACAATAGAAGAGTGGATAGAAAATAGCAATAGCAATAGCAGTTAGACTTATATACCGCTTCATAGGGCTTTCAGCCCTCTCTAAGCGGTTTACAGAGTCAGCATATCGCCCCCGCATTCTGGGTCCTCATTTCACCCACCTCGGAAGGATGGAAGGCTGAGTCAACCTTGAGCCGGTTAGAACCGCTGAACTGCAGATAACAGTCAGCTGAAGTGGCCTGCAGTACTGCACCCTAACCACTGCGCCACCTCGGCTCTTATGGAACTGGCAGAGATGGTCAAATAAACTGTTTTAAGCAAGGGAAAGAATTTATCTAGCTTTGTTTCCACTTTAGAAACCATTTCTGCACTTCCTGCTCAAAATAGGACAAAAGGAAACTTTGAGTTTGGATTTTGACAATTAGAATAAGTTGATGTTATAGAAAATGCTAGTACTCACTAGAAGTAAAAAGTTGAGTTTTAAGATTATTTTATTGTTAATTTTAATTGTTCACCATTCAGAATCATATGTCAAATGGGGTAATGCTACATGAAAAAATTGAATATATATGATTGAATGTGTGTGTGTCTGTTTGTTTGTTTTAAAAAGCATGCTTTGTTGAAAAATACCCATTTATAGTTGTATTCTTTAAAAAGGCATACACTTCCTAAAATGTAATTTTATGTACATGTATTCATCAAAGAAATCATTGAGTTCAGCATGGCTCACTCCTGTTTAAACTGGCACCAATGTCAATTTACAACAATGTGTTTTGTCCTAAAATCTGCATTTAAAATGTATTTTGTTGAAATTTATTTCTTTAAAAACTGCACTTACAATGTTTCCAGCAGCGTGATACCTGTGGAAAGATTACATTCTGGACTCTACAATTTACCATAATGTCTGGATCAGGTCAGTTTGCCTGAGAATTGTCAAAGATTGCAGAAGAACAAATGACACGTTTTTAGAAAACTGCACTGTGAAAAGATAATGCTAATAGCAGAAGAGGATACAGATTGGCAGCTGAAAAGAAATTAAGGGATTATGGCAAAATTGAAATACAAAATGTGTGCCTTGGAGATGTCAAATATTCTTGATTCTTTTTCATTTATAATAATAAAGTTAGGCTATCTTTGCATCTGCCTCAGCCCTGAAAGGCCTGGCAATTATTAAGCTGACACTGGTATATTCAGCCACGTCTCCGAGAGTGTTGACTCATACTCATCACAGTAAACAGGATGACAGAACTCTGCTCTTATTTATTTATTTCTCACATTTATATGACTACCCATAGTGATACAATATGGTATAAATCTGTTACAGAATCCAGTTGTTCTGCTTCATATACTGTGAAGCCTCCTTCCAGAAGGTAACAAAGAAAACCGGTCATGGAAAGGATGTGTAGCATCCCAGACAATTCTGCAGACCATGGTCAAGCTTCACTTATATGTTTATGTCCTCGATAGAAAGAAGTGAACCTCCAATAAGCTTTTCTGCTGTCCTCATCACTCTCTGCATAGCCTTCCTCTCCAAACAGTAATGCCTCCAAAGCATACAATAATATAATACAACAGAATGCTTTCGATCATCCCTCTATAGAAAGTGTAAGGACAGGGGAAGGAAGATATGCTCTTTCTATAGTCACCACATGGGGCACTTCCTTATTAGTGATTTACAGGTAGTCCTGTCTTAACAATAGTATTTGGGATCAACAGTCCCATCACTAAGCAATATGGCCATAAAGCACGATTTCACGTCGTGACCCGACAAATACGCGCTAGTCAAATTCACGTCGACAAAACCACGCCGACAAAAACGCGATGTCAAAACCACGATTAGGGTTAGGGTTAGGGTTGGGGTGGATGGGTTATAAGGTTGTTTTCGCGTCCTAGTTTGTTGATTGGCACACGATTTTGACGGTGAACCATTTCACATGACTATGCTAAATGATGATGGCAGTTGTGGCTGTTCCAGTTACAACTATTTAGTGCGTCCTCCATAGTTAAGTGCAACATCACATGATCACCATTTTTAACCTCTTCCTGGCTTCCCCAGTGACTTTGCTTGTTGGAAGCGGATAGGTAAAGGTTGTAAATGGTGATCGTATGACTGTAGGCTGTCATAATTGTGGGTCAGTTGCCAAGTGTCTGAATCATGATCACGGGATTGCGTGGACAGTGCGACAGCTGCAATGACGAGGACCAATCATAAGTCTCCTCATTCAGTGCTGTCATAACTTCAAATGGACACTGAACGAGTGATTAAGAACTAAGGACTATCTGTCCTCAGAAGATACAACTAGCGTCTTCTGTTGTCATTCATCCATCACATTGATGTTAGAATTATTAGGGCAGGCTTTCCATTGACCCAGCAATGGCTGGGTGATGTTAGAAGCTGTTATAAGACTGCAGTGAGGAAATGGCCACTATTTGCAACACAAGATTTCATAAGAAAGAGTGTCATACCATACTGATGAGACAAATTTCACTCAAATACCTGTTCTCCAAATGTCTCATCATTTCCATTATTCCACTCCAAAAGCATTTCTTATGCATAGCAATCTGCCTTTGCAGACCTAAGCACATTTGTGCAATACTTGAAATACTTATATTTCAAATATAAACTGTCAAAGAACGGCAGAGAAAAGAAAACAGCGAGATGGGATGGAAAAGAGTCTCTTGAGAATATTGGAGTCAAAGGAAATCAGTGCTGTGGTGTTTCCCTACTTAGCAACCTAGAAACCAACAATAACACCAGTGAAGTGATTTATGTCAAGCACCAATTTAAAACATTGTTTGTAGGTGAAGATTTCAGGAGTCTTGTTCAGCTGTGGCCCCATTATGTACATACATTCTCATTCATTGTTTTACATATATAAGACATAATTCTTCTCTATGAATGCACCAGAGAATAGCAACAAGCAGACCCAAAGGCAATAAACCATTCCCACATATCTACAGCAGTAATTAAAGTTTACTGCAGGTGAAATAGAACCATTGTCATTATTAGCCATTGCTATGCTTTATTTTGCTCTAGTTGGTCTAATTCAATTGATGTTAGTGATTATTACTATCTATTGAAGTGACATGTTGCACTGGTTAACCATTTGTGAAGTGGAAAAGTTCATTTTTCCTTCTGTTCCAAACCCTTCATTATTTATTGGATTAAGGCAGAGGTGGTATTCAGCAGCTTCTGACCAGTTCTGGAGAACCGGTAAATACTACCTCTGACTAGCTCCACCCCCATCTATTCTCTGCCTCCTGAGTCCCAGCTGATTGGGCAGAAATGGGGATTTTGCAATAACCTTCCCCTACCACACCAACCAAGCCATGCACACAGAACCGGTAGTAAAAAAAAAAAAAATTGAATCCCACCACTGGATTAAGGTACTTTGGGAGATACACACACAGACACACACACACACACACAGACACACACACACACACACACGGAGAGGGAGAGAGATCCCCGTTTTTCTCTATCATACAAAGATTTATATAACTTTACCGGTTTCTCTTTATTTTATTTTTTCCCCCTAATGTATATCACCCCAAATGCTGTAATCTTTCCTTGTATGGGAATTACTCCAGTCTTTTAATCTATCTGGCTTCATCCAGATCATGATTTAAACTTGAAGGACAGCAGGTAGAAATTCAAGGATAACCATTCTTTGATAAGCTACACAAGAGATTCAGCAGACCTCAAGTCTCCAATATCACACTTTGTGCTTCTTTATCTGCCCAAAATCTTAACAGACTGAGAGCTGGTCAGTCCTTCTGTGGGGAGAGGGTGACAGTTGATGTCTGAGTATTGTTCTTGAACGAAACTGTGTCCAGGCTCTTTCCAACCTTACCACATAATTTGCTTCCCTTTTTCTATATTTTTAATATATAGATACAGAACTTGACAAAGCACTCTGGGTGATGAGAGAGAGAGAGACAGAGACAGAGAGATAGGTGATAGATAGATTGCTAGATTGCTAGATAGATAGGTAGGTAGGTAGGTAGGTAGGTAGGTAGGTAGGTAGATAGATGATAGATAGATAGATAGATAGATAGATAGATAGATAGATAGATGATAGATAGATAGATAGATAGATAGATAGATAGATAGATAGATAGATAGATATGATAGACAGACAGACAGACAGATAGATGATAGAGAGATTTTGTGTGTATATGTGTGTGTATGTGTACATATGTGTGTGTGTGTGTGTGAATGATGGGAGGGAGGGAGGGGGAGATGGAGATGATACAATAATTACAATCATGACAGTTTTCTTTTTGACTTATTTTCTAATTATGAGTTAATTGGCAGGTAGATTTTTCTTGTTGGCCTAGCAACCCCATGATTCATTCCAGGACTTAAACTTATTTATATAACATTACAGTATTTTCCCCCCTGTGGATCTCCATTCAGCAGGCCTCCATTGCAATAAAGAGAATTTTATTTCGGACTCCGCTCCTAATGGATCAAGGAGGCGCATCTCAGCCTAACTTGTGAGCCACTAGTTTCGATTGCTCAACATTAGATCGTTGTTCACATTTTTGCTCCACCACTTATGATTCATTATGACTTGCAACGTCTCACTCTTGACCCAGCTTTGCTATTCATTTTCTGGATTGTAGTGCCCCACAGTTCATCAATGTCCAGTATCCTAATCACAGTCTATTGTAAGGCGAAACCCAGAAAGTATAGTTTGCTTTCTATTTAGTAAATAAAAACAAAACAAAAAAAGCCCACTGCCATTGTTAATCTCCTCTACTCAGAAAAGAGAGTGAGGGAGAAAATAATACAGACTGTAAATTGTTCGTCTCAGCTGGAAAGCTCTGTTCAGCCGCACTCCATGTCACTTGTGAGGATATTGTGTGATTGGTTAACAGCCTTTATGGCTTTTATGAAGAGGAAAAGGGGACAAGGGGGTGGAGGGGAAAGCTTTCTCCAGGCGATTCACAGTCACAGATACAAGTTGCTGTTTTGTATTCCCTCTATGACTTTGTACTGGAAGCAGCCAGCCCCAGGAACTTGCTCCCTTCTGCAGTTGCCAAGTGTTTGATGAAGACCGTTCCTTGTTTAAGTTCAAAGAACATGCAAGGTTCTCGCTCCCCCCCCCCCAGCGGAGCAGCTGCCAGCGCCTCAGTCATTGACAGAGTTACCGAAATAAAAACATACTGTCATGGTCTATTTGCACAAGGCCCACAAGTTTCCTTTGGGGGATTTACCTGTGACTGCCACAGTTGAAAAGTGCTCACCGTTGGGAACGGGCCTCCGTTAAGCATCCAGAGCAGCTTACAAATGACTGTCATGACCAAACTTGTGGGGTTAGGCTTTGGACATACCATATTTTTCGGACTATAAGACGCACTAGAGTATAAAACGCACCATGATTTTGAAGAGGTAATTTTTTAAAAAAAACCGTTTTTGCACTCTGCAGGCCTTTCAGGCCCTCTGCACGCCTTGTTTTCTGCAAAAAAAAAAGGGGGGGGGAGCATTCAGAGCTTTGGGAGGCTGGTAGAGTGCTCCGGGGGGCTGGGGGGGCAAAAATGAGAAAAAAATGGCCCATTTTTCACTCGTTTTTGCCCTCCCCAGCCCTCAAGAGCACTTTGCAAGCCTCCCAAACCCTCTGCACATTCATTTTTGCAAAGGGGGCAGGGTTTCAGTAGGCCAAAAATGCTGTATTCAGTGTATAAGATGCACCCAGGTTTTCACCCTCTTTTGGGGGGGAAGGTGCGTCTTATACTCTGAAAAGTACAGTAAGCCCCAGGAGGAGAAAGCACATGTTTTTATGGGCATTATGTGACAACTCTGTCAGGCAACACCTAAGTACTTGTTACAGCAGGAGGGAGTGCTTGGCAGACTTTGGCTGACCAAAGAAGTTCAAAGTTTCAAAGTTTAATAAATTTATATGCCGCCCAATCCCGAAGGACTCTGGGCGGCTTACATAAAACAATTCTAAAAAGAATACTAAAAAATTTAAAATAGAGAGAAAACAAATTAAAAAGACACATCATGCACTCAACCTTAGTGGGGCTGGACCTCGTTCATGAGGTCAACAGCCTCAGGCCTGCCAGAACAGCCAGGTCTTAGTAGACTTTCGGAAGGCCGAGAGAGTGGGGAGGGTCCAGATCTCTGGGGGTAGATCGTTCGATAGGGCCAGGACAGCTACAGAGAAGGCCCTCCCTCGAGGAGCCATCAGACGACATTGTCTAGTCAACAGCACCTGGAGAAGGCCCATCCTCTGTGATCTTATCGAACGCTGGGAGGTATGTGGCAGAAGACGGTCTCGTAGATATCCGGGTCCTAAGCCAGTGATAGAAGTACAGAAGAATGGGTCTGGTTAATATATGTAGTCCTTGATTTACAACCACTTGTTTAGCAACTGTTTGAAGTTACAACGGCCCTGAAAAAAAAGTAATTTGTGACTGTTTTTCACGCAACCGTTGTGGCATCAAAATTCAGACACTTGGCAACTGGCTCATATTTATGATGTGACCCAGTGACCTGGGTCAATTTGTGACTTTCTGACAAGCAAAGTCAATGGGGAAGCCAGATTCACTTCTAATTTAACAACTGCAGTGAAAGACTTAACAACAGTGACAAAAAAGTTGTGAAATGTGAAAGCTTCACTCAACAACTCTCTCGCTTAGCAACATAAATGTTGGGCTCAGTTGTGAGGACTACCTGTAATTGAATCGTTGAACTGCCTACAAAGTTCAGGAATGTCCAGCCAAGTGGAAAGTTGACCAGGAAGGCGATGCTAACCATATCCATGTTGCTGCCAAAAGAACTGTGTGGAATCAGTCACCAGATAAAACGCATCTTTACCTTTGCTTTTACCAAGCACTTAAAAAAAATATTGAGGTGAAGTTAACAGGATCAAGATGCTCATTAAATGCTATTATATTTCAACCCTGCAGTCCTCCAGATAGGTTAGGTCTACAACTCCAGCAATGCCAAAGCCAAAGTTCAGTACATCTAGAGGACCCAATCAGGGAAAGCTGGCACACAAATCGCTAAACTGATCTGGTGCTTACTTCAAGTGGTTCATATTCAACAGCATATACCTAAACCATTTAAATTCTGCAACAAGGTTTGGGATTTTCTCATGACTGCAAAACTGTCATCTCCAAAAGGAATCTGCTTGTTTTGTGTGTCCATCACAAGAGGGAATTTGTTGGCTCTCCCTGGGAGGAGGATGGGGAGATATTAAGGAGATTGGGATCCAGGAGGAAGATTTTTAGTAGCAGCCCCATTATTGAGAATTGAGAATTCAGAATAAGTTTATTTATAGGTTTATTATGGTGGAAAATTTACCCCCTGAGATCCAGAAGCCCAGATACCACTCATAGTGGATCTGGGTACTTGAGAGACCGCCTTCTGCCAATTACCTCCCTGCGACCAATTCGATCTCTTAGATTGGGCCTCCTCCGTATTCCATCGGCCAGCCAGTGCCGGCTGGCAACTACAAGGAGGAGGGCCTTCTCAGTAGTAGCCCCAACCCTTTGGAACGAGCTCCCCGTGGAGATTCATACCCTCTCCACCGTCCAGGCCTTCTGCACAGCCCTTAAGAACTGGCTAGCCCGTCAGGCCTGGGGACAAGGATAGCCGCCCCTCCCGAATGATGAATGTATGTTGTTTATTACTTTTATTATATGTGTCTATGTCATTGTTTGTGTTCCCCCTCCCTGATTTTATGTGAGCCGCCCTGAGTCCCCTCAGGGAAAAGGGCGGCCTACAAATGTTAATAAAATCTATAAATCTATAAAAAATCATACAGTGTAGGAAAGCAGTGAAGGTGGTGTATTCTAACTGTTCACGTTTGGAACATAAAGGTAATCTCGCTGAATTGTTACTGTCGATGTGTGATGTTGATGGGTTAATAGTAGTGGGATTCAAATAATTTAATAACTGGTTCTCTGCTCTAATGATTTCTTCCAATAACCAGTTCACCAAACTGCTCAGAAAGTTAACAACTGGTTCTCTTGAAGTGGTGCAAACTGGCTAAATCCCACCACTGGTTAATATGTGTTAATTTTAAGTTTAGCTTTAGTTGATAGTATAATTGTTTGGTTCAGTGGTCAAATTCATTTTTTTTACTACTGGTTCTATGGGCGTGGCTTGGTGAGCATAGCGTGGCTTGGTGGGTGTGGCTTGGTGAGTGTGGCAGGGGAAGGATACTGCAAACTCTCTATTCCCACCTCATTACAGGAGAAGGATACTGCAAAATTTCCATTCCCACCCCACTCCAGGGGAAAGATACTGCAAAATCACCCCATTTTGGGGTCAGCCAGAAGTGGCATTTGCCAGTTTTCCAAACTACTCAAAATTTCCGCTACTGGTTCTCCAGAACCTGTCAGAACCTGCTGGATTTCACCCCTGGTTTGATTGTCTTTAATATTTGTGGGGGTTATGCTTTCATAAGCTGTGAAATGCTCTGAATGAGAGCGAGGGATCAAATGGTGTAATAAATTTTTGAAAAAAAATAAAAACAAATGTGTATTTATGAAGTTGTTTGCCCTTCACACTCAATTTCCTGGGAGGAAATCCCATTTAATTTTATTAGACTTGCATTCAAGAATATTTTGAAATAATTCTCCCCGAAGGATGAGCAAAGCCTCCAAACCTGAACTATTCAATATTCCTGAAGAACTGATGCTTGGTATCCAACCGCAGTGAAGATGTGAAATCATTGCTTGAGTCCGCAGAAATACCAAAACATTAAAATTCAAAGTCAGAAAGATAGTAGGCATAGAAAAGCTCGCCTGCAGAGGAAACCCCATTGAAAAAAATAGGCTTAATCAGGAAGAAGATTTCTATTATTGTTTTTGTGCCAGTTAGTTGCAGCTGGGGACAGGTGGGGCCTCTGGAGACTGGAACATAAAACTGTTCCATTTGTAACAGGCCATTGCCAGAGCAACATCTGGTATTAGCACAGCTGCCCTGTGGTTGCACAGTGCTTGATGTATGAACTCATTTATGTTTGGACCCCTAACTTTCTCTTATATTTCTTTTTCTCTTTGCTTAGTTCCTGTGCTTCTTGAATGTGACTTTGGATTGTCTCCTGACTCAACTCTTGTATTCTTTCGAATGGGTTGCTCTATATCTCTGTGTAACAACCTGCAAGCTGTGGCTGAGAGATGCTATGAAAGGTAGTAAAAACTCAAGAACCCAACCAAAGGACTAGCCTCTTGTCGCATTTCAGATTCCATATGGAGTGTGTTTCTTTCTTCCTATTTAGAATCTTATCTATGAACTTCTCTTTTTTGCCCTGAGTGGCTTCCACAGTACACAACAGTACATGAGGAATGTAAACAAAAGTGCCTGTGAATGTGCATACACACACAACACAAGAGGAGGATTGATCTGACATTACCATGTTTTCCCAAAAATAAGACCCAACAGGAAAATAAGCCCTAGCATGATTTTTCAGGATGCTCATAATATAAACCCTACCCCAAAAATAAGCCCCAGTTTAGATAAGCCCTAATGCATCTTTTGAAGCAAAAAATAATATAAGACCCAGTCTTATTTTTGGAGGGAACACACTTAGATTTTTAACCTGCCCTTAAATTCATATACATATAGTTTTACTGAGAAATATGAAAAGTAACACAAGAAATAGTCTTCAGATCCTGGGGATTTTCTCTTGTAATTCACTACTGAATCTGCCAGACTTCCTGAAAATTATTGTTTCTCTTGCAATAGACAATCTCACTGAAATTGGAAAGGTTCACTAGTTTCCCATCTAGTAATGTAACATAGATTCCTCCTGGTTCTAAGAAAGGTTTTCTGTGATGGTTAGGAACTACTTGCAGATGCCTTAGCTCCTTATGATGTGGGAAAGCACCACTCTGTCAGAGACACTCTGCCTCTGACATCTCTTAATACAAAGAATAAGGAAGATGAGCCAGTTTGGTATAGGGGTGAAGGCTAGAAACTGGGAAAGCTTGAGCTCTAGTCCAAACTTAGACACAAAGTCAACTGGATGACCTTAAGCCAGTGGTGGGATTCAAAAATTACCGGTTCTGTGGACATTGCTTGGTGGGCATGCCATGGCTTGATGGGCATGGATGGGGCATGGATGGGGAAGGATACTGTAAAATCTCCATTCCCTCCCGATCAGCTGGGACTCAGAAAGCCGAGAATAGATGGGGGCGGGGCCAGTCAGAGGTGGTATTTACCGGTTCTCCGAACTACTCAAAATTTCCACTACCAGTTCTCCAGAACTGGTCGGAACCTGCTGAATACCACCTGTGTCTTGAGCCAATCAGTCCCAAAAGGAGGCAGTGGCAAACTACTTCCGGAAAACCTTGCCAAGAAAACTGCAGGGATTAATCCAGACATTCAACAGCAGTAAATACTGACTTGCAGGCACTTAAAGGGGAAAGAGAGGGGGCCAAGCTGGAGAGATGCTGTTTTTGAGAAGCATCTCAGATAGACATCATCCTAGGCATGATCAGGAGGATGAGGCACAGCCCAATCAGACTTGCAAAATTATGATAAGCCAATCTCAATACAATTAGTTTTAGGTTTTCTGTGGAGCTAATTATTTGCTCTTGTAGTTTACCTTGTGGGGTTGACATTTAACTCTTGTCATTTTTTAAAAAAATCAAAGCTTTTTTTCTCATGCCTATGAATAAAAATGTTCAGACCATACTGATCAGCTTTGTTCTGTATTGGCAGGCCAATCTCCTATGAGCCTAAACAAAATCTACATTGAGAAAACAATCAGGACCAGATTCTCAATAGACATAAAGAGGGGGAAATAATGCCATTGGCATTGCTGCATGTGCTAGGAATTACTGGAAACAAACAAACGCAAAAAAAATCCAGAGCCTGTTTAGGGGGGAAAAGACAGCTGTGTTCTTGTTTAGAGGAGCCAAAAGAAGAATCGTGTATTTTTATCAATGAAATATGTTAAGTGTAAGGCAAAGAAAAAGCACAAAACGTTTGCTGAGAAATTAAGATCATGCTTAACAACTCGTGTTATGAAATAAATGTTAGACAGATAACATCACTTACAGGCTGCAGTTTCAAGTTTGCAACTAGGGAAAGAAAGCCAAAATAATACGGCTGGAGAGGCTAATGAAAAATTCATACATTTTAAATAATTTACACCATTGGACCACTGACCTTAAAGCCTTGGGTTAAAAATTAAGAACCTCATGGAAATATTATTTCATACACTCAGAATGTGACCTTAAATGCATAATGTAGCCTTAACACGCACAAAAACTTCACCTTTTGCAATTAGAAAGGAACAGTTTATTGTCATAAACACACATCATATGCTTATGTATTCCCCACCAAAAGGTGCACAAATCAAAGAACAGGCAACTTGATAGAAAACCTAGAACACTTATGTATGAAAAAGGCAAATTCAACTGATTTTAGATTTCGCTGAATACCTAAAACCACTGTTTAGCACCTATGGGGAATAAAAACCACAGGCAGCTACATTGGTAAGTTTTCACCCTTTTCTAAATGCAAGAGTAATTTTAAAATATATAAAACAAAGAATGACAGACTTCCAAAGAGGGTTATAGCACTCCAAGAGGCCTTTGGACATAAGTTTTTCGAAGTCTGCATCATTCAGTATCTACTACAGGTAATCCTCGATTTACGACCAATTGAGCCCAACATTTCTGTTGCTAAGCAAGTCATTAAGTGTATTTTCCCCATTTTATGATTTTTCTTGATACAGTTGTTCAGTGAATCATGCAGTTGCTAAGTTAGTAACACAACTGTTGAATGAATCTGACCTCTCCAATGATTTTGCTTGTCAGAATGTCATAAAAGATGATCACTTGACCCGGAACACCGCAAGTGTCATAAATATGAATCGGTTGCCAAATATCTGAATGTTAGTCACATGATCCTGGGCCCAACATTTGGGAAGCCAGGCTCTGCCTGTCACAAGCTAGGACAAAGGGTAAGCAATAGAGGAGTAACACCTCTTTAAAAGAAATCTTGGTCGAGTGGCCCAGCTGGTAACACCTCGTAAGGGCCCCTTTCCAGGGTTATAGGAGAAGACAGTCAAGGGTTTTGAAGGTGGAAGAGGGCTCTATGCCCCAATGGCAGACAAAACGGCAGAACTATCTTCTAGGAAAAGGAAAACTCTGATTACAAACCTCCACTGCCTTGTGGCTACTGGAAAAGGCTTCAGGAGTCAACCTCGAGGCAAAATCTGGAGCCGGAGTCCCGGAAGCAGTTCGTGACTGTGTACAACCACGTTCTGATAACTCCTGCGATTCAGCTGGAATGAATTGTATCAGCTCTACTACTCCATTGGACTATTTCAGCGACATGGAGAGGGGGGGATCTGCTGCTTGGGTGACATTCTATTCTCCATATTAATCTACCCAGGCCTCGTGCTGGAGAGGACACTCCAGCTTTCAAGAGCATGATACCATAGTCTTTTGAGACTGAAGGATGACAATGCAAAGTCACATGGCCATGCGGGGAATGCTGCAACGGTCGTAAGTCACCTTTTTTGTGCTGTTGGAGCTTTGAATGGTCACTAAATGAACTGTTGACTATCTGTACTCTTCTGGTGTACCAGGAATAGAGTGCATTGTTTTGTGAAACCTGCTACAGAATTCTACTTGAAAAAAATACATTCTTTTTCTGTTCATCCGGTGAGTTTCTAATCAGTCGGAGGGAAGCTTAAGATAAGCTAAAGACATCTACTTGTGCTTTTCATCAAACTGACGTGAGGCAGTTTCAGTCCAAATCAGTGCCTGAGAACAAAGATTGCTTGGGAAAGG
Source organism: Thamnophis sirtalis (assembly GCF_051295495.1). Classification (NCBI taxonomy): domain Eukaryota; kingdom Metazoa; phylum Chordata; class Lepidosauria; order Squamata; family Natricidae; genus Thamnophis; species Thamnophis sirtalis. The sequence goes on along the minus strand of NW_028261387.1, from coordinate 16,034,212 downwards.
CAACTAAATTGAAGTTTAATCAACCAGAAGCAAAAATGTTAATAGGACTAATAAGGACCTGAGGCTGAGGACTGCCCTATTCTATATAGACCTGGGTACTCTGAATGTGCATAATATTGTTCATATTAAAAATGGACTGAATCCTGCCACCTATATTTGCAATATTTTTAATCGTGCAAAGGAAGCATTTTTAAATGTGGCTTTCACTAAGGTAAAATTAATTTTTGAAAGGAAAAGCACCTTATTTTGCAGGCAGTGAATCTTTTTCTTTTAGCTTTGCGGGCTTATAGTAGTTCCATTCCCCATTTTCTTACTCTTACCCACAAAAGCGATGATCACAGAACAATCAGCTGATTGTGCTACTGATGTGGACAGCTGATGGTTATTATAGGAAGAGTGATGAAGATGGAGATTGGAAAAGTAAATAGTGGTTTGATGGAGACAAAGTTATTAAAATAACAAGATCCCTCCTTTCTCTCACCAGGGATGTATATTAGAGGAAAACACTAGCATGTCACTAGCTTAAATGGAAGAGGTAGCCAGACAGGCTTTTTATGACCTTTGGTTCAGGTAATCCATATCTGTGTCCCTATGGAACCTGTCAATTAAATCTTGATAGCCTTCAGAATACATCATCACAATGTTATATATGTGGATTCCTTGATCCCCTCTGAGTTTGGTTGTTTGCTGGCAAATGTTTCATTACCATAAGAATTTCTTTCGTTGCCATATCCATACCCCTGCCCGGAGTCTTGACTGGATAGCAGAGGTGATATTCAGCAGGTTCTTACCAGTTCTGGAAAAGCGGTAGCGGAAATTTTGAGTAGATCAGAGAACCGGTAAATACCCCCTCTGACTGGCCCTGCCCCAATTTATTCTCTGTCTCCTGAGTCCAAGCTGATGGGGAGGGAATGGGGATTTTGCAGTAACCTTCCCCTGGAGTGGGGAGGGAATGGAAATTTTGCAGTATCCTTCTCCTGCCATGCCCACCAAGCCATGCCCACCAAGTCACATCATGCCCACCAAGCCATGCTCACAGAACCGGTAGTAAAATAATTTGAATCCCACCACTGCTGGGTAGATTTCAGAAAAGGCAACCCCTTCTTCAGAATCCAGTCAGATGTCTGCCAGGTTAGTTGTCCCATCTACAATCAGATCAAGGATGATAAAAGCTTTATGACAGATAAACCTGGCAATGGGTAGCAGCAACCAGAATCCAGGGTCACTGAAGGTCCATTGAAGGAGTTCAAGGAGCTGAAACGTAAAACTATTACAAGACAATGGTTTCACGGTGTCTGAGAGTAGCACCTTCCTTGTCTCCCACCATACTTCTGCATGCCCACTACCATCATCATGTTTTAGCCTGCTGCCAATTCCCAAACATTAGGCCTATCCCAGAGATGGGTTCCTACCAGTTCGCACCTATTCGGTAGAACCGGTTTGTCAAATCTACCGAACCGGTTAGAAGAGGTTCCACCAGTGGACCCAGAAAGCAGGCCACACCTACAGAAGAGGTTCCAAAATTATTTGAAACCCACCACTGGTCCTTGGATATGATTATTCTACACTATCATGCTCATATTTATAAAACTCAGTGCCTCTGTGAAAGGTAAGGATGACTGCTGCGTCTGTGGTGCAATCAGAACATTGTGTGTGTTGAAGTTGTTTTAACGCAAACCAAAGATGCCTTTTAAAAAACAAGTTTACATCATATTCTTATGCATGCCAGTGCTGTGTGTGAGGTAATTTAAGGTGGTTTGACAAGGTCGTCGGCATCTTCATATCCGGTCACATGGGCAGCAAGCCACTCCCATCTGGTCACATGGGCAGCAAGCCACTCCCACAAAGGAGGCCACACCCACAGAGTAGGTTCGAACAATTTTTGAAACCCACCACTGGTGGGGTTTCACATGCTACCTGAATCCTGCGAATGGGGCTTTGCTTGTTTGCATGGAACGGTTTCTGGCTTGCTACAGATCAGCGCCAGTCCATGGACCAGGGGTTGGGGGGCCCTGATTTATACCACTTTTGAAAGTTCTTTGCTTTTCAAAAACTGGTCTCTTGTGTGATAAAATGCCCTTCCTCTTTCAGGTTACAAACAAAAGACCAAGACAAAGAATGAAGAAATGGCTGTCCCCAAAGTTGGAAGGAAAAGTATCTGATGAATAGAAATGAGGCAGAAAATCATTTATCTCATATTTGAATGCAAGCTTATCTAATTTTACTTCTTTTTTTTTTAACCAATACAGAAACTTCAATTATCCACTGAAATCCAGGCATCTCCAAATTTTATTATGTAAGTCACCAATTATATATCAAGACTACACAAAAATGCATATATTCATGAACACCGTGAACAAAAATGCATTATATAGAGAAAATTAACTGCAAATACAGTGCTCATCAGGCAAAATTGCAAGCAAAATGTTTAAGAAATATGCAGGAAACGTATATAGTGTATGCAGGCTCTGAAGGAAACATACAGGCTTTAACAAGCAGCTGTACTAAATTCTAAGCAGGAAATGATGTAACAACAAAAGAAATAAGAAGAATGTAGAACATGTTTGTCAAGGAATCAAGAAGCTGGAGGAAGAGTCAATAATAAAATGAGTATTTTCTTGCATACCATAATATTCAAATTTTAGTGTGAACTTTTTTTTCCAAATAATAAATGGTGGAAGTGAGGTTGACTGAATATATTAATAAATTCACAAAACTTAGCAAAGCTAACATAACTGGCCTCTATGTATCCGAATTTACAACCTAAATGCTGGAGATGTGATTGTGCTGATGCTTCATACTATCATATATGGTGGACTTGTAAAAAGTTAAAGCATCTTGGATAAAAATATGGTGGATTATGCAAAATGTTCTTTAAAAAAGGATAAAGTTTACCCCTCAGTTATTCTTGTTAGGTATAATTACTGATTGTACAGTTATAGAGATTAACTTGATTTTGCATTTAATAACCGCAGCAAGACTGCTGGTGGCGCAATACTGGAAGAAAGAAAATTTGCCTACTATTCAAGAATGGACATTAAAAGTAACAAACCTAGCAGAGATGGCTAAAATATCAGCATATCTCAAGGACCATTCAAATGAGAGATATAAACTGGAGTGGAGAAGATGGATTGACTATACTCAAAATAAATATGGGACTAAGAAATTCCAGATAGTTTATGACTGAAGAAACAAGGAATGATATAATCTGTTTAGAGCTAGCCTAGCAAAGAGGAGTTAAAGCTCAAATGAAAGATGATACTAACTTTTTTTAAAGTTTATTTTAGAATGTTTTTGTTAAAGATTTATACCCTGTATTGGTTCTGGGAAGTTGTGGGGGGGAGGTTGGGGGGGAGGGGGGAGGGGGGGGAGGGAAGTAAATATCTGTAAAAGTTTTTTTCCCCAAAATTTTCAATTAAAAAAACTGGTTATTATGCCTATCCCATTTCACGAGTTTCCAAATCAGATGGATTAAAAAAAACCAAGCAATATACTGAATGATCAGGGAGATTTTAATTCTGTTAGGGTTTTATAAAGGTAGGCATGATTGTTTCCCATATCAGGTGCTCTATCTCAAGAGGCTTAGAAAAGACAGGCAGAAACTTCCCAGAAAGGCATCCCAAAGTTTTGCACTCCTCAGAAATATCCAGGATGTTTTTTTCATAATGTGCTGAACTCCACCTTACAATATTCTGTATTCCAGTGGTCCATGGCAGTCACCTTCTCATTGGTCAGCTTGACCCCTGCAAGGCTTTGGAACTGTTTCTTAAAGGTACAGAGGTTAATAAGCTCCTTTCTTCTGGGAAACAGGCAGTGTTTACCTTTTTCCCAGAGAGATTTCAGGAGAACAAGTGGCCAAGCTCACGCTAAGCTTCTTTCTATTCCGTAGAAGATATGAATTTTCATTATAGTTTTATGCTATTTTACGATTTTATATCTATTTTTGTTTTTATTTGCTGTGAGCTGCCCTGGGGCACATTTAGAACAGGAATGGCAGGAGATAAAATTTGAAATAAATGGAATAAAATCAGCACCCTGCTCCCCTGCCATCCAGTCCTCTACAGCAAACAACCCCTTTCCAAGGACATTGAGCAGCAAAACTTACTTTAAAATAAAAGAAGTTAAAAGTCTAGCCTCCATCTAGGAAACAGGAACAGGTGATAATGCAAGCTAATGTTTCGGTTGGCATTATCTGAGCAGTGAAATACACCCACCAGTCACAATCCCTTGGCCAAATGTAGAATCGTGCCAAGCTCAGAATAGAAATAATCATTCCGATTTTCACTTGACAATTGCTTAGAAATGTTACTGGGAGAAGAAATTCCACTCAGAAAGATCTTAGGTACATCAGCCACTATGAACTCAACCTTTACTATTGTATACTGAGACATGGAAGCCATAAAACAGTGGGAACTCGGTGACGACAGGAACTTTAGACTTGTCTTATTCTGAATGCCCCATAGTGAAAGACTTAACTTTTAGTCAAGAAAGAACAAAACTAAGGAATATATGTATGTATTCGTGGCACGACAAAACTGCACTAGTCAAAATAGCGGTGATAAAATCGTGTCGCTAAAGCCGTGATGTCATCACCGCGCGTCATCACCGCCACGACACAGCGCGGCGACAGAAGGGCGCTTTAAAACAGTGAGGCGGCAGAAAGCGGATTTAAATTAAGGTAAGGGTTAGGATTAGGTTTAGGGGTTTGTTTTAGGGTTAGGGTTAGGGTTAGGGTTAGGGTTAGGGTTAGGGTTAGGGTTAGGGTTAGGGTTAGGGTTAGGGTTAGGGTTAGGGTTAGGGTTAGGGTTAGGGTTAGGGTTAGGGTTAGGGTTAGGATGCTGAGTGCTTGGGAATGTGCGGATTTGCCCTCCGCGATTATGTTCGAGTTCGAGTTGCGTTTATTTATAGGCCGCCCTTTTCCCTGAGGGGACTCAGGGCGGCTAACAACTTATGGGAGGGGAAGACATACAATAACATAAAAATACAGTATGTAATTAAGATCAAACAACATTCATTCAACATTCGGGCGGGGGCAAACTATGGTCTTTACCCCCAGGCCTGGCGGGATAGCCAGATCTTGAGGGCTTGTCATCACGGTAGGGTCACATTTTTCCTTAGCGCTTCAAATGGCGCGAATTAGTCTTCACGCTTATGTCTCTGTGGATAAGGGCTTCGCGGATTTGTGGTGGAACCGTATGTATTTGCCATGTGGGGAATGTGCCTTTGTGAGGAAACAAAGCATATGAACAAAAATAAGTATAGAACAGAATGCATTAAATTAAACCACTGCTTTTGGGGCTGCGTTGTGTTAAACTGATCTCTTGAAAGAGAATTTTATAAATTTATAAATGTTAAGTGATGTTAAAAATAAGAGGTGTATGCAGACCACAAGACTGAAGTAGATCCAGAGTTTTAGATGTTGCCCACTTTGTTCCAGACCAAACCACAAAATGTTTGATCCAGTCTGATGCCCAAATGTGAAACTTTGGTCATCTCATTGTCTAACATTGAAAAACCACAAGCAGTGATAACGTTTACTTGTTTGTCCATCAAAGAAGGACAAAATTTGTGGGTAAAATAGATCGTTATGATGAAAACAAGTCTGTCTAATGTCATTTAAATTGGTTCAGGCAGTCTGAGCTGTGTTTTTTTACTATTTTTTTTTTAAATGTACTTTTATTGGCTGGGGAACAACATTTGATGAAAATTGCAGTGACAGTAGCCCCTACAGTATAAAATACTCATGCCAAATTTCAGACAAGTTTCAAATTTTATGTGCAAAGGAATGTTCGTAATAGATTATGATGCCTTGTAAAATTCTTCTCCAGCTTGCTCTTCTCTAGATATTCTGAAACGGTATTTCCTCAAATTCCCAATCATCCTAGCCAAATTGGTTGGAAACTCGGGGAGTTGCATTCTCAACTAATGCTGTAGCTAACGTTTCATCTACTTCAATTTCACCCTGTTCATAAAGGAGATAGGGCAAATTTGCAATGAATGGAGAGCGGTGACACATAACTAATTGGTTGGTTGTATAGAAAACCAGTAGAAATTGGTTATATAGGAAGCCAGATGATTTTATCGACCTATGAAATATTGGTATTAAATGTATTGTTGATATTAAAGGTATTGTTGCAAGATGTAACCAGTTCTAAGTAAAGAAGTCTTTTTCAATTGACTGTTGGTGACTTTGTCAATGCAGATGGTGTTCCAGAGTTTTTGGCAGCCAAGGTGCCTATTACTATTGGTATTATTTTTGCTTTCTTTTGCCACAGTCATTTTGCTTCTCTTTGCATGTGATTTTGTGACTTTAGAATAGAATAGAATAACAGAGTTGGAAGGGACCTTGGAGGTCTTCTAATACAACCCCCTGCCTAGGCAGGAAACCAGGGGTGGGTTTCTCGCCCCGTTCCAACTGGTTCGGTTGGAACGGGGCCGGTGGTGTCCTCGTGCACGCGCACAGTGCACGCATGTGTACTAGCATCTGTGCGAGGCTCCAGCTGCTCCTGGAGGATCGCGCAGGGGCTGTATGCGTCCTGCGCATGCGTGGAAGCGCAGAACTCGTCAAAACCAGGTAAGGAGCGCGGGCGGGCGGGTGGGCCCTTCGCCGTTCCCGGAAGTTACTTACTTCCGGGTTCGCCAACCAACCGGTTCGCAGGGACTGCCGCAAACCGGTTGAAACCCACCCCTGCAGGAAACCCTACACCACTTCAGACAAATGGCTATCCAACATCTTCTTAAAAACTCCCAGTGTTGGGACATTCACAACTTCGGGAGGCAAGCTGTTCCACTGAGTAATTCAGGAAATTTCTCCTTAGTTTTACATTGCTTCTCTCCTTGATTAGTTTTCACCCATTTTCCTGTTCTTTTTCTTCTATTCTGCTATCTCCAGTCACTGCCACTATCCAGACGTTTTTTTTTTCTTTTTTATCAGCAATAAGTATTTTGCCTTCTGCACAATTACCTTTCTTGTCCTTCACCCATATCTATACTGATAACCTCTAATACTAGCCTTTCTTCTCCGTATGCACATCCTCCAGGTCTCTACTCTCCTCCAGCTTCAACGCTATGCATACAAACCTTATACCTAACCACTAGCAATGCACAGAGTGTATCTACCCTATTTTAATTGTCCTGCAAAAAATCACCACCACTCATACAAGTATGTCACATACTTGCCCACATAATGCGGCATTATGTGGTTGATACTGTTTGAATTCTAAAGTCCCAGAAAAAAATTACGGTAGCTTCTTCATTTTCCATTACTTTGCCTATTTTGTGGTCCTGACATTCCTTGATTACAGGCTAATGGTATTTCTTGCAGATATACCAATGTACCATTGTTGCTACTTCGTCATGCCATTGTTTGTAAACAGTCTGTGTGATCTTCATGCAGCCGCTAATTAGATGGTCCACTGTTTCTTCAGCTTCTTTGCAGAGACAGTGTTATTATTATTAAGATTTCAACCCTTCCACACCACAACAGCACAAAAGTGCCACTGCTTTTAGTTCCTGATCACCTAATCACACAACACTGTATAATCAAGCAATCATTGTCAGATTAAACAAGACAGCAGGGAAGGTTCCTTGTGCTTGTGGACTCTTCAATAAGTCCAGTTCTGTGTGCTTTAAAAGCCACAACTTAATTATTGTGGTTGAATTCTGAACACTCCTCAGAGCACATAGGTTAAGGAAGTCAGACAATGAAAGCGTGGAGAAACATGAAATGTCTTTGTTTTCAGAACAGTGAAAAGTAAGGCTTCCTATAGAGATAGAATTGGATGCAGGATAGGGGAAAAATGGTTTCAGGATCCAATTGAGAACGAGTTAGAAATATTTAGCATACATTGTGATTTAATTTGACTTTTAAATGGGTAATTCGTCTCTTACTATCCAAAGAGCCGAGGTGGCGCAGTGGTTAGGGTGCAGTACTGCAGGCCACTTCAGCTGACTGTTATCTGCAGTTCAGCGGTTCTAATCTCACCGGCTCAAGGTTGACTCAGCCTTCCATCCTTCCGAGGTTGGTGAAACGAGGACCCAGACTGCGGAGGCGATATGCTGACTCTGTAAACCGCTTAGAGAGGGCTGAAAGCCCTATGAAGCGGTATATAAGTCTAACTGCTATTGCTATTGCTAAATGGGTGGAGTTACAAACTTTTATTCACTTTCTTCTATGACACTAACTGCTGTGTACATGGAAAATTAGAGTAAAAAGGCTGTAACCACCATAAGAGGAAAGGTGGGGACAGAATTACAGTACATTCCTATCCTGAACAATAATTCTTTGTTTCAAGAGACAAGGACAAATTTTGTACTTAGTCTAACAATTTTCCCCGCAAAAAAATCTCAATAAACCTGATTCAACTGAAACTAACAGTTTTTTAAGGAGAACAACTATGGAAAAGGGAAGAGAATATGATCACTCTTTGCATTCTCTACCTTTCCAAATATTCTTGAAAAGATATTGGACAATGTAGGAATCCTAGACTGACTAATAGAATTATCTAGGCTGAATACCAATGGGTAATAGCTAAATGCTTGTCACTGTGATTGACAGGACAGCAGAGAGAGGGACTCACTATGTGTCATATATTCCCTTTATCTTATTTGCCTGGGATGCACAAATTATGTATGCAACAAACAGCAGTGTTTTTAATCAGAGTGAATGTAGATAATTCATATAATATCAATACATTAAGTTGTTGTTTCATATATGTTTCTCCTTTTATTTCATACAAAGTAGTGACTTACTACATGGTAAAAATTTCTACACTGAAAACCTGGATTTAATCTGGATTGGATTGAACAGTTTGCCTTTAGAAATTATGGCCACTCCATCATTGGAGGTTTTTAAGAATAGACTAGACAGTCACTTGTCTGAAATAGCATAGGTTCTCCTGCTTGAGAAGGGGGCTAGACTAGAAGACCTCCAAGGTACCTTACAGTTCTGTTCTATGCTATTCCACCCAATCACATTATTTGATACTCCTATGTTGGTGGTTGCCGTTTATACAATCTACTTTAGTTTTCAGTAGAAGTAGGAATCATTTAGATATGCTGGCTGCCAAAGCAATCAGCATTATAGAATTAAATTTTTCAAAAGCGTCCGATCCTGAATGCTTTGGGAAAGTGGCCAGTATCCTGGCAAGATCAGTTACTATGTCCCTGCCAAAAATTAAGATGCGTTTTATATTATCAGACAGACAGCTATTGGATTTCTGGTCCAGGAGAGCATTTCAGTAAGATCTTTTCTAATCTTGTTAAGTGATGCCTCAGCGGTCTCCTGCTTTTGAAACAACTTCTAAATGACAACACAAAGAGCACAGGGGGAAAAAGTCTAAGGAAGCTCTTAGTTGATTAAGGCAGAAAAATATGTGCTTTCTTTTAGAAAAAGAAGGGGAACAAACAATTCAGGACCACTTGCAAAAATTAAAATTGAAAAACTTCATAACTTCCAAGAAAACTAAAACAAATTAGTGCTTGAGTCTTAAACTAAACCTTTCTGGATTTGTTTCTTTGTCAATGCATTAAATATGAGGGCTTTGTGATGCTTCAGATTTGGAGGCAGAAAGGTGTTTCGGAGAGTGTAAGGATGTGCATATCGCATATATCTGCAACTTCTTAAAAGAATGGTGCCATTTCCTGAAGTGGTGCTACAGGTGCAGCCATGAGCCACATGATCCTTGGAACAGATTTATCTTAAGGACAGGTGCTATGTGAGTGCCACTGGCATTTTGTGAAGCATCTTCTGATTTTGAATTTGAAGCACTCCGTAACTCTTTAAGCGCTTTGAAGACCTGGCTTTTTTCCCAAGCTCTGGGCCAGAGGAAAGGAAGGAGGGCATCTGAATGGTATAAGATTAATATGGATGAGGTTATCAGTTCTCTGAATTTTAGCCATTTTTATTATGATTTTAATTGAACATATTGTTTAAAATTATATGTGACCCAAGTCATTGGGAGTTAGGTGTCTTATAAATTTAAATTATAAATGGATGGATGGAGATCAAAGATGATTAAAGTGTTTCTATTTCCATATTGATGTGGCCTAGGAACTAAACTGGTGGATTGCCCAGTTATACAACTTTTAGTCAGCCTAAACTGTTCCAGAGGCCCCTTGGTTATTGGTGCAGTGGTGGACAACTGCAGTGGTGGGATTCAATTTTTTTTCCTACCAGTTCTGTGGGAAGGGCTTGTGGGCATGACTTGGTGTGATGGGCGTGGCAGGGGAAGGATACTGTAAGATCTCCATTCCCACCCCACTCCAGGGGAAAGTTACTGCAAAATTTACTCCTGATCTGTTGGGACTCAGGAGGCAGAGAATATATGGGGGCAGGACCAGTCAAGGGTGATATTTACTGGTTCTCCAAACTACTCAAAATTTCCACTATTGGTTCTCCAGAACTGGTAAGAACCTGCTGAATACCACCTCCAGATGGCTGGTTTCCATGTTCCTCTTTCTAGTATGAAAATATTGATGGTTTACCATCTAGAGCAATAGCAATAGCAATAGTTAGGCTTATATACCGCTTCATAGGGCTTTCAGCCCTCTCTAAGCGGTTTACAGAGTCAGCATATTGCCCCCAACAACAGTCTGGGTCCTCATTTTACCCACCTCGGAAGGATGGAAGGCTGAGCCTGGTGGGATTTGAACAGCCAAACTGCTGAACTGCAGTCAGCTGAAGTTGCCTGCAGTGCTGCATTTAACCACTGCGCCACCTCGGCTCTATACCAACGCTCTAGAGACGTTGGTATAAAGTGAATAGGGTGCCACAATGGGCTATAAAATGGTGCATGATCTAAATTCTCTTCTTCTGTCTTATTACCATTTCTTCTCATGATATAGTAATTTATATCGTTATTATAAAGATACTATATAATCCCTTCCACCATTATCCCTTCCTTTTGAGAAAACGAATACCAGTTCTCTCACAGATCCACAAGAGGAAACAAAAAGGTGAAGCAACTGTGAAATTGTCGCAGTTGGAATTTTTTTAAAAAATCAGACTGTTATTTTAAAAAGGAACAGATGGAAACTAGAGGTCCTTCCCATCTTCTAGCCCTTTACTCAGAGTGGGCAGGAGAGAGAAAAAAAAACGCGAGGCACTGATTATTTTAACTAGGACTTGCATTTGACACTCTGCACTTGCTACAATTGATTTGTAATGGCTTCTTCACTTTTCCTCAACAAATTACACTTCAGAAGTTCTTGGACTCTTGTGTATTTGTTTCATTAGTCTCTGCCCAGCCAGCTGAGAGAAAAACCTAAAGCAACAAGGAGAAACAGATATTATATTCTATGGAAAGTGGGGAACAACGAACAAGAACATCCTACATTAGGGCACTGAGTCTTCACTGTATCACAATCTACCGCCCACAGGAGATACAAGAGTATATATATTAGGGATTAGAGTTTATGCTGCATTCTCTCTGTGTCTGTCATTCTGCTTGTTCTTTGTTAAATGAGATTATTAATCTCAAATCACTTCCTGCTGCTTTTGTTCTCAGACAATAAATATGGGGCGTTTGCTTATGTACTCTCTTCCTGACAGGATGTAATACGTTAGGTGTTACCCTTTGCCTATCCCTGCCATGCATCTCCTGAAATCATCTCCTTTCTGACCCGACTATTCCACCAAGCGTTGGGTAGAATGGAGTTGGGATGGGGAGTCCACAGTATGAATAGAATCATAGAATCATAGGGCTGGAAGGGACTTCAGAGATCTCCTAATCCAACCCCTTGCTCAAGACAGGAGAGTTTAAACTATCCCAAACAAATGGAAGTCCAATCTACTTTTTGAAAATTTCCCATGATAGAGCACCCAAAACTGCAGGAGGCAAGCTATTCCATTGATTACCGGTAATTGTTCTCACTGTTAGAAAATTTCTCCTTAGTCTTGGGTTAGCTCTCTCTTTAACAAACTTCCATCCATTACTTCTTGTCCTGCATGCTGATGCTTTGGAGAATAAGTCAATCCCTTCTTCCTTGCGACAGCTGTTCAAGTACTGAAAGATAGTTATCATGTACCCCCTAATCCAGTGATAGAGAACCTTTTAGACACCGAGTGCTCAAACTGCACACGCATGCCCAAACAGAAAGGTGTGCACACACGTGCGAATGCATCCATGCATGACATGCATGAGCGTGCGCATGTGCAGACGTGCACATGGAAATGCATGCATGCGAAGACCAGGGGGAGCAGCACAGCAAGAGGTAAGATCTTCTTTTGTGTGCTTCTGTTTCATCATTTGCAGGGAAATAGAAGCTCATGAAAGAAATGACAGGGAGATCTGACCTGGGATGACAGTCCACATGCCAGCAGAGAGGGCTCTGTGTGCCACCTCTGGCATGTGTACCTTAAGTTCACCATCACGGTTCTAATCCTTCTCTTGGATATAGTTTACATAACTAGTTCCCTAAATATATGATGTGTTTTTATGTACTACTTGTGGTGGGTTCCTACCGGTGCGTACCGGTTCAACCGAGTAGGTACTAACTCGGCCGGCCACGCCCCCAAACTATTGGTAGAGCCTATGGCCAAAAAACACATCTTGTTTTTTGTTTCTGCGCATGCAAATAAGCATTTTTTTATTACTGTGCATGCACAAGTAGCGTGCATCAAGTGCATGCACGCAAAGCGCGTCCCTGAGCAAACCAGCAGTAACAGAAGCCGGAACCCACCCTTGCAGGGGTCCCCAACTCCCAGGCTGCAGCCCACCAATGAGCCACAGCCTGTTCAGAACCAGGCCAAGTGAGTAGTGGGTGACCATGTATGTGCGCGCAGTTCCACTTGCGCAAATGGCAGTTGCTTGCGATCACATGTAAAGCTCCATTTGTGTGAGCGGTGGCCATATGCACCTGCCGTTCACACAAATGGAGCAAGCATGCCTACCGCTCACACAGAACTATCTCCCTGTTCTATTTCTTTTAAAAAAAGGAGGAAGATATATGTTAAAATTAAATATGTATATTGAAAAGGAAGCATAAATACCACCAACATAAAATGGAGCTCGTTCAGAAGCTGAAATACACCAAGCAAATCAGATGAAGAGTGAGAAGCAGAGGAGAGAGGCAAGGGAAGAAGAGAGGAATAGAAGAGAGGGCAAGTGTGTGTGGAAGAGGAGGAGAGAAAGGAGGAGTGGAAAGGGGAGAGAGGAGAAGGAGAGAGGAAGGGGAAGTGGAGAAGAGAAGGATGACAGAGGGAAGAAAGGAGATAGGGAGGGAGAGGAGAGTGGGAGAAGAAAGTGATGGATAAGGTGCAAATATGGTGTATGGAGAGCAGAAGAGCCAATAATCATTTTTGGGAGTTGATAGTAAGATGAATTAATGTAAACATTTAATAATAGAATACAATGTTTGCTATGTAATAGTATACATGTGATTGTGTGTTATGAAAATGAAAAAATAAAAAACTTTAAAAAAAAAGAACTATCTCCTTCCTCTTCCTCACTGGATCACCAAGCTGGAAAGCCACCTAGGATTGCTGTGTGAGATAGGAGCCCATATCAGTTCTTTAAATAAATACATACATAAATTATAAAATCTGTTTCAGTAAGCATTGCTCCAATTGCATACCTATTCTCAAGAACCCTCCTACCTGTCCTCCAACATCCATCCATTTCTCCTTCCTGTTAATGCGAGCATCCCTAATGTCTCAGAATGCCATGTGAAACACTGCAAACCGAAGAAAACTCATTAAGACATGCTATTTACTTGGTCCCACTTATCAGGCATTCTATATGGTGAAAGTCAGATTCCAATATGAAATAACTTACTTCCAAAACCCTTTCAAGAAATTACAACAATGTAGAGAGTTTGGAGTATTAAGAAGAAAAGGTAAAGACAGATCCAGCAACAACCATAGAGATTGATCAAAATTAACAAAAAGGTGGATGGAGTATTGTAGTGCAAGTCCCTTATGTACATGAACTTACATCAGTTGCATGTTCAAAGAGTGTGGGGCAAGGGTGGGTTTCAACCGGTACGGACTGGTACGGCCATACCGGAAGGTGAAATTGGCATGCCTCCCCATACCCGTTGGTCAAGAGGCCCCGTACCAGAACACTCCCTCCCCTCGTTCGCTCTTTCACTCGCCCCACCCATTCGCACCATGCTGCCGTAAAGTTCTGAGAACCAGAAGAAGAAAAAACTGGTGAGTGGCTGGGAGGGAGAATGTTGGGGAAGAGGGAAGAGGCAGAGGTTTTGAAAACTCACACGCACACACTCTTCCACTCTTTTAAAAACATCTGAGTGAATCCAGGAAAAGGGAAGAGGCTGGAAGAATGTGTGCTGTGCAAGGCTTTGAGTTTTAAAAACGTCTGAGTGAGTCAGGAAGAGGGAAGAGGCAGAGGGGCTGGAAGTGTGTGTGTAAGGTGGTCAGTAATGTTGAAGACCGGCAAGGACAGCCATATTTCCTCTGTAAGTAGCTGTTTTGTGTACTTATTTTATTATAATTGAAGTAGTAAGTGCACAAAATAATAAATTTCCTTTTTTTATATCTTCTTTTTGTAGGTCATTCTTTGGGGCAAAGAATTCAGTGACATCGACTTGGCCACTCCCACCCAGTCACATGACTGCCTGTCATGAATGCCAAGCTACTCCCACCTGGTCACATAACTGCCAAGCCCCTCCCACTCAGTCACATGCCTGCCAAGCTACTCTCACCCAGTCACATGATCACCAGGCCACTCCCACCCGGTGACATGACCACCAAGCCACTCCCAGAAAACAGGCCATACCTACAGAATAGGTTCTAAAAAAAATTGAAACCCAACACTGATGTGGGGGTTATATTATGACTGCCTTGCAGTTTTCACACACATATCTGGATATTACTGTACACATATTGTAAATTCCTAATTCTGGTTCAGTAAAATCTTCATAAATTGAATCTCTTTAGTTTAATAAAAAGCTAACAACCTCAACATTGCAGCACATCCTTGTGACAGCAGCATTTATGGGACCCTGCACATCATATATGTTTTGGAGCCCTTGGCCTACCTGGCTACCTAAATAACATGAAACTTTCACCCGTCTTTGCTAGATGTTCTCAAAGAACTTTAGATATCCAAATAATATTTATATCCTGTTGCTTGAAGAAAAGGACTTCCCCTGTTTCCCTGAGGCAGCAATTTATGAAACATGTTGAGCCACAAAGCCAGCAGATATTTGTGTCAGCTGTATAGAAGGAACTCAGAGGGATAGGAATGAATAGGTAGCATTGTTTAATATTACAAGAGTGGGGTCAGTTCAAGCAGCTGTTTATAACATCTCATGCCATCCAGACTGATTACTCACTGGGGTAATCCTTTGCTTTTAATCAGGCTATATCTCTTTAAATGGACTTGAAATTACTCACTAAGTTTTTGAACGTAGGAGCAAATGGCTAAATAAAAGAGCAGCATGACTTCCAGTGTGGCCTTTTAAGAGGTCCACTATCAAAGGGCTTTTGGGAGATTAATGGGGATTAGGAATAAAGGCCCATCTGGCAGATAGTTATATAAGCAAGCTTTGGGCCTTATCAATCTGTGCAGCCCCTGAATCAAGTGGGATATTTCTGAGTACCAATCTGAATAAAATGCACACGAAGCTGCATGGAGCTAAAGCTATTTTCCCTACTCAATAAAGATTGAGGCATTTTCTTCATCAGTCAAAAGAGCACAGCGATGGCAAGAAAGCGGGCGGGACTCCGACGGAGGATTTCTGAGAATACAATATGTGCATATGCATAGTCTATGGGGGCTGATTTTGTGTCATCCCCAGAATTTAAGAAGCGAGGTCACCGACAGCTTTGACTTAGAGAACTAGGAGGATCATGACAAAATAGAAAGAGGCAAGATGAAAGACGAGATTGTAATTCACATTATATTTGCAGTAATGTTCGCAAATGGCTTTGCCCGTCCATTAATCCTCTGTAAGCTTTCACAGTCAAGCACAAAAAAAAAAATGCTGTTGCACTTTGGCACTCCAAGCACATGTATTTCTGGCCATTCATGGCAACGGCTCTGAGTTTGCAATAAAGGGCACTCCTGTCATCCCAAGCAAAAGCTGTAGTATTTGTGAATCTACTGTTCAGGCTTTGCCAGAAAGAAGACAAGTGGCAGGAATGATTTTAGGCACCACTACCAAGCTGTGGCTTTATTAAAATCGTACTAACAAGCACCTGCCCCCATGCATCACCTGGGATCTTGCAGCTTACAGTCTCTGGCTACAGGCAATTTACTCAGCACTGATAATTCCTGTTCCAGAGCTTCATCATTTTTACAGAGATCTTGCTGTTGCAACTAAATGGGGGCTGAGATTCATTCAATGCAAAGCCTTCCCGTTTGTTTTCCTTGCAGTTCAAGGTAACTCAAAGGGAGTTGCTCATAAAGTTTTAGCATGGGTGATGATGGCAATGTTGAAATTTTTTGTGTGCTTGTACTCTGTGTGTGTGCGTGTGTGTGTATGCGTGTTGTGCCTGAAAGTGTTTCTCTAGTAGAGAACAGGACTAAATAGTAACAAAAATGTGTGTTCTAGTCAGTGATGGGTTTCAAAAAATTTTGGAACCTACTCTGTGCGTGTGGCCTCTTTTGTGGGAGTGGCTTGCCGGCCATGTGACCTGGTGGGAGTGGCTTGCCAGCCATGTGTTTTCTCCCTCCCTCTCTCTCTCTCTCTCTCTCTCTCTCTCTCTTTCCTTCCATTTGTCTCTCTGTCCCTTTTTTCTTTTTTTCTTTCATCTCTCCCTCACTCTTTTTCTTTCTTTTTTCTTTTTTTATTTATTTATTTCTTCCTTTCTTTCTCTTTCTCTCTCTGTGTCTGTCTGTCTGTCTGTCTGTCTGTCTGTCTGTCTGTCTGTGTGGCAGTGGTGGGTTTCAAAAAATTTTGTAACCTCTTCTGTAGGTGTGGCCTGCTTTCCGGGTCCACTGGTGGAACCTCTTCTAACCGGTTTGGTAGATTTGACGAACCGGTTCTACCAAATAGGTGTGAACTGGTAGGAACCCACCTCTGGTTCTAATGTTCAGGGATAGAAATACCATAAAACCTGAATTCTGCAGCCTATACAGATTATTCAAGTTAAGACACACACATACACACACACGCACACAAACACACACACACATGGTTATGCAGCAGTTGTGTCTGTTTGCAAACTTTCTTCTGCTTGCGCTAATTGCTGGAGACTATGAGTCACGAGAGGCCCCGACTCTTCCCCATTGCCAAAAGAATCCTCTTTTTAATAAATTTCTAACCTTGCAGATGTTGTCAAGCCTTGCCACGTAGTTCCAAGCACATTTTTGAGACCCCGAGGATTAGAAGTCTGATTTTAACCAAATGAAGCAGAGAATTCTGTATATGATGTGTTTGTTCAGCATTGGATGATTTAAAACTGCACACTGCCTTTTCAAACAGCGCTTTCCCCACAGAGTTGGTAGGGCATATTTTGACTTGCCTGAAAGCTCTTCCGCAAAGCAGCCTTAAGCTGCTTGTTTCCCAAGCTGAACCCTGATGGAAATAACGACATTGCCATCCCAATTTAAATCTATTCTTCCACTTTGGCAGTGATGACAGTCAGGTATTCTGTCCAGACATTAGACTCCTACTCCTCCAGCCCCAATCAGTAGATTTTCCTGCCTTGTTCTTGTTCCTATTCAAGCTCACACCGCAAGAACCCTCCATGTTCCTTTCTGTGGGTAGTTTTTTTTTTTTTTTGAAGACGTGCATTTTGCATTTACCAAACTTTTCCATAAATCGCCTTCTGTTTTTAACAAGGGTTTTCTAGTCTTGTGGAAAACTTTAGAACGTTTCCTTCTGGTCCTTTCTGGGTATCCCTTGTGTTGAAAGAAGGGCTGTTAGTATAGGCAGAAGTTTTGTCAGTTTCCCTATTATGTTTCTTTGCTCTGCTGTTTTACTGTAACACTTTTATACTATTCATTAATTAAATAGGGAGGAAGGGTTACTCCTCCATTTTTTCACCATTTTGTCCTTTCATTGGTTGATCAGCATAAAAGAATGTGGACAAGATGCAGGAGATGACCAGGTTGAGCCTGAAGGAGGGGTCAAACGCATCATAAGTCATGAGTCCCTGCATGCCGGCAAGATATCTAAGTCCAGCCTACCTTGAATGCTTCTCTTATCTCCTGCTCATTTCCCTTGACTGCCAGTTGATCGGATACTTGTAGAGAGCTTAAGCTTGCAATAAATCTTTACGCTCATTTGAACAGTCTGAATCTCTTGACTTCCCCCACACTTGACACTAATCTTGGCTGATGAATTCAAGAGCCAACTCAGTCTTGGGAAAAGGGAAAGGCTGAGAAAGAAAATCACCATAACATCACCTTGATTCTGTTTGGTCTAAGAGTAGGCAGAGAAAAACTCTAGCAGGCTTCAAAACTTCTGTTACTACACCTAGTGGTGTCTATTGCCTGACCTTGCCTCCCTCCATCAATCTTGAAAGTCTGGCAGTGTTGGATTCATTGTTGGGATGTATTTCTATGCCACAACTATAATAGTATTCAGCCAGGCTCTTTTGTTCTCAGTAATGTTTTCTGTTTCCTATTACAATTAACTAGTTGAGCAGTAAAGCACATAGTGACTGTACTCTCTTTTCTATGGTGCTTTATCTAAACAGAATTTCTAATAGGCAGAGTTTGAGGGGCATTTTGAGGATGGCAAACTGTTCTCCTGAAAAAAAAATAGTTGGGCCCTGCTTACACTGGGACACACAAGTTGTGTGAATGAGCTCTTTCTCACTGAAGTGGCCAACCGTAACTTTGAGGTAAACAGGACTTGAGATATTGTCATCAGCCAAGTCCCTTCACAGCTGGGTGTTGTTGTTTTTTGCCTCATGAAACTCAACCAGGGTGTCTCAATAATTACAATACAAGATTGCAACAATTCGCCAGCACAGTTCTAGGCTGCATAAACAGAGGGATAGAATCAAGATCACATAATAGCAATAGCAATAGCAGTAGACTTATATACCGCTTCATAGGCCTTTCAGGCCTCTCTAAGCGGTTTACAGAGAGTCAGCATATTGCCCCCAACAATCTGGGTCCTCATTTTACCCACCTAGGAAGGATGGAAGGCTGAGTCAACCCTGAGCCGGTGAGATTTGAACCGCTGACCTGCTGATCTAGCAGTAGCCTGCAGTGCTGCATTTAACCACTGCGCCACCTTGGCTCTTAAAGTAAAGTGTTGATACCACTTTATAATGCTTTAGTAAGGCCACACATGGAATACTGCATCCAGTTTTGGCCCTCACAATGTAAAAAAGATATTGAGACTCTAGAAAGAGTGCAGAGAACAACAACAAATATCATTAGGTGACATGATAGCAGTGTTCCAATTTGTCAAGGGTTGCCACAAAGAAGCACCTGATGATAGAACACGAAGCAATGGGTAGAAACTAATCAAGGAGATAAGCAACTTAGAACTAAGGAGAAATTTCCTGACAGTTAGAACAATTAATCAGTGGAACAGCTTGCCTCCAGAAGTTGTGAATGCTCCAACACTGGAACTTTTTAAGAAGATATTGGATAACCATTTCTCTGAAGTGGTGTAGGGTTTCCTGCCTAGGGAGGGAGTTGGACTAGAAGACCTCCAAGGTCCCTTCCAACTCTGTTATTCTATTCTTGTTAGTTCCCTCTCAGAGCACCAATGATTTTGGTTATTTTTGGAAACCACATCACACAATCACTATAAAAATAAAACGGCAGAGGCAAAGATTATAATGCATCTTGAGCTTCTTAAAAGGAACATGGGAAAAGCTATAACAACAAATAAATTTACCTACTTCTTTTCTTCTTCTTCTTCTTTAAAGGTTAATTAGATGACTGCTATCATAACAGGATAAGAAATCATCAATACCTTCTTACTTTTGGCAATCATAGACTCGCAAACCAGCCCTGCTTGCTAGGAATAATAATGCTACAATTAATATTTCTAAAGACGGCACTCCTAGAAAGGATTTTATAGACAACATTTTCTTCACATAAAATATAGACAAAAAAAAGATCCACCAGCTCTCTCTTAAAAAAAAAAACAGAAGAAAGACTGCATTGTTTCAGCTTATAGGATATGATGTTGTATTTTGGAATAGTAACTACAGGGTCTGGGAATGCTGAGAGACCACCCAGAGAATTTTAAGGCAGGTTAGTTGTTGCCAAAATTGGATTTTGCAATTTGTCACCATTCAAGTGCTATTATATTAGCAACAAATATACTTTGACATGAATTTTTTTTCTGAGTGATATGAAGGGGAAAGGAAAAAAATGGAATTTGGAATCTATACAGTAGATTGTTTTCTCCCTGCCTTCTGCTTGGGTATTTTTAGTTTTCTTTTGTCTGGTTTCAAGTATTGTTGGGTACACTTAACAAAAAATGCATGTTTCTATTTCTTTTTCTAAATTTTATCACTTTACTTGATCAGCTCAAGTCATATCAACCCAAGACATCAAGCTACCTGGGATAAAGGATAAGCTGAGGTCTCCATCATCCCATAAGCCAAAGTAGACTTAGGTTAGCAGATGAAAACTATTTTTACTATACAGTTGAGCCAAGTTTGCCTTCTGTATCTCTGAGTACGGCACACAAGGTACAAGGCAGGTAATGAGGTGGCAAAATTGATGAGTTGGGTAGTTTTTAATTTTGGAGAGTTGGGGAAAACGTCTTGGGCCTGGTGGGTGCAAAGGGGGCAGTCTTTAGCTTAATAATGATAACGACTACCCTGAATAGTTAGTTTTCTTTCTATAAGTCTGGAACTTCACAAGTAACAAAGTTCCAAGTTACAAGATAACATGATAACTAGCAGTAGTAGCCAATCTTACAGAATAATATCTTTGTTAAGATATTACAAGCAAGTTAATTCTCCTTGAATCTGTGTTCTGTTTTAAGATTAGTTTTTCTTCCTTTCACATTCCTTCTAAATAGACTCATGAATCTAGCAGCAGAATAATACTGACAGCAAGACAAAAGTACAGGTAGTCCTCAACTTACAACAGTTCGTTTAGTGATGGCACTGAAAAAGTGACTTATGACCATTTTTCACAGTTACAACCTTTGCAGCATCCCCATGATCATGTGATCAAAATTCAGCTGCTTGGTAACTGGTTCATACCTATGACCATTGCTGTGTCCCAAGGTCATTTGATCCCCTTTTGCGACCTTTTGACAAGCAAAGTCAGCGGGAAAGCCAGATTCACTTAACAAACGGGTTACTAACTTATCCACTGCAGTGATTCATTTAACAACTGTGGCAAGAAAGGTTGTAAAATGGGGCAAAACTGACTTAATACATACTCAAATTTTAAGCTCAATTGTGGTCGTATGTCAAGGACTTCCTGTACTTGGTCAGCATTAGATTAGCTTATTAAATACCGTATACTGATAATTTACAAAGCTGAATCCTCGTCACTATTTGTAATGATTTGTGGGAAGACCTTGAAAAGTCGGTCTAAAGAACTCTGGCTAAGGAAGAGTCAGATAAGAGAGGGTACAGCCCTCAGATAGATAGTGGGTGGAGCAAGAGGCTCAGAAAGGACCCTGCCTAGTTTCTCAGGCTGCAAATGAGACAGCGGGAGATTGGTACTTTCAGATTTGTAATGTAGCTTTATCATAATGTAAAATAAGCTTATGTGGTTGTGCTTCCTGCTTTGTCTTCTTGGCAAGGCTGACATCAATCTTGCAAGTCTCAAAGTACAAATAGTCTGCCATCTCCTTTACAAGAAATTAGGAAAGGGCCCTTCTGAGCCTCTTGTCCAATCTGCTATCCAGTAGTGGGCTATGCTATCTCTGTTGTGGCCTGCCAGTGGCCAGCAGAGCTGGCAGCAGAGTTGGACAGTGAGGAGGTTGGGGAGGAGCATGGGCCGGTCCTGAAGGCTGGGGAAGGCTTGAACAAGGGCTCTGTGTCAGAGGCAGAGATGGGGCCAAGACCATCTGGCAGTTATCAGCTGCCTTCAGAGCTAGACAGCAGTGAGGCAAAGAATGACTGGAGCCTGTTCCCAGTGTGTGCATGCGCAGACCTGCCAGAAGAAAAGAACAACTCAGAAGTCAGGGCCGACGTGGGAGTAAAGTCACAGGTAGAAGGTGATTGGCCTCTCCCATAGGAAATAAAAGAGGAGCGAAAGGGGAGTGGGCTTTTGCAGGAAACAATTCGGTCGGTCAGCCGTTAGATTCGTTTCAGGAGTGTAAAAATCTATCCGTGAATCTCAGAGACTCTGTGCCCAGCCTTTCCTTGCACAGCACCTCACTCGGAAAATATTTACATGGCAGCTTTCCAAGATACATAAGGTCTGTAGTCATAAGTGCTTCTTTGAAAGACTGTTTGCCAGTCCTTGCTGAATGTGAATGAGAGGAATTCACATTTGTTTAATAAAAGGGATTTTGTTGGGACCAGGACTCTGCCTCGTGCTTTTTGGGGAAGCCTAGGTCAGAATACTCTCTTATCTCACCAACTTTTTGCCTGGTCTCCCAAGGTCTTTTTCCACATTCCATTACGTTAGAAAAGGATCAAAGTGTATGTACTATTCCTGTATAGCAGGCAGCTATCTATCCAGTTTTATTTGGATTAATTACAAGACATATGCAATACTTATAAGAACTAATGTTTACGGGGAAATAAGGCTTATTTATTTACAATCTAATGTGAGCAGAGTCTAAATTGTGCCTGGAATGCAAAGTAAAAAAAAAAAAAGATAGAACCCCATTAGTGGGAATAAGAAACTCTAGGAAAGTAATGTGAAGCCCTAACATGCTGAAAAATAAACATATGACTTCCTTGTTCCCTATTTATTTTCTCTATCAAGGCATACATACAGTCCTCTAACTAATTAAAACAAAAGCAGATGTGTCAGCTTTCATCCTAAACCAATTAGGTTTCGAGTCCAGATCACCTTCGTAAAAGGGTTATGGTTGCTGATCTCCCATGGTTACGTCTCAGGACGTTCTTGTATTGCTTAAAAGCAAAATATCATATGTTGGGGACTGAAAGTATAGCAACTTTCCAAACTAGTGGATATCACAGTATGGGAAAGATAGCCAAAAGGCCCAGAATTTAAGAGT
The DNA here is from genome assembly GCF_051295495.1 of Thamnophis sirtalis. Taxonomy (NCBI): domain Eukaryota; kingdom Metazoa; phylum Chordata; class Lepidosauria; order Squamata; family Natricidae; genus Thamnophis; species Thamnophis sirtalis. Next base: position 16,011,172 of record NW_028261387.1, on the reverse strand, counting down.
ATATAAAATGGTAAATAAAAATTGTGTATCTTGTGAAACAAAAATGAAAAAGTTTTATTACATATGCACAAATACAAATGACTTTCTTCTAAGTAAAATCCATGTGATCAGGTGAAATTGAGAGCAGAGGATCTGAGATCAGCAAGCAAAGTATTCCATACTATGCCTAACACTATTATGGAATTTCTACCTACAAATTAGCAGCAGAAGTCTTGTAGATCTACTCAAAAGAAAATCTCACTGAGTATACTGAGGTTCCTTGTCAGATAAATAATTATCAAGGCTCAGCCTAGATCAGTGATCCCCAAAACTTTTGGCTCCATGGACTGGCAGCAGGGAATGTGGCTGTAGGGAGGGGATAGTTTCGCACACACAACCTAGATCCTGCACATACGCAAATGAAGCTTTGCGCACTTGCCTGCTATTGTATGGCCCAGTTCATGACCAGCAGTGGGTTGCACTTATTTCTATCCCTGGTTTGCGGTGTGCATGTGTACCTTCTGCACATGCGCCCAGACTTCCGTGCATGCGCTTTTCTCACACACGTGCCTTCCACGCATTTACCCAGCCTCAAAAACGTGGCTAAATAGGACCATATAGAGCAGCCCCTGGGCAGGTAGGCAGGCCCACCCATGATCTTTGCTACCAGTTCACCCAAACAGGTCCGAATACCACTTCTGTTCATGATCCAGGAGTCAGGGCCCCCATGGTCTGGATGGCTTAGGGAGGAATATTGGCAAATGTGAATTGGCGTTAGCCAGCGAGGCCATATTACTTCTAAGAATAACCATTATAGGGCCACGAATAGGAATCAAAACACTTTTTGGACTTTTAAAGGCAGTTGGGTGACCACTTTGGCAGATAAGAATACCTCATTTGGTGGATAAGATTCTTCTTATAACTAATTAACCACTTTTTTCCTTGTGAATTCAAGAAAATTCGATGTTACTAGAGATATGTGACACAGAGTCGCTGTAAGTGGACGCCATCTTGATTTGAATTTAAAATCACTGTCTTCTTGAATCCTCAATATTCCTGTTACAGGAGTGTGAATTCTTTCCAAGCTAAAGGCAAACGGTATCTTTTCAAAATGAAATCGATGGAAGGAAAAAGAGAGAGATAAAGGATTACCTGAAGTAAATCCAATGACAGATTTGGGTGATTGGGTGATATATGTTTCTATGCATATTCGCATTGTTGTTTTTGATAGAACCCCCCCCCCTCCATACTGTTTCAGAAAGCACATAAAGGATATCTTAAACAAGAGCATAATGAATGAAAAGATATTGTGGATTAAAAATGCTAAAAGACTAATATGCGATCCATAAAACATACATCAGCAGCAGCTATAAACCTAACTAATTGCAGCACATCCATCAAATCCAGAAGTAAAAATAATAAGCTGTACAAAACAGAGAACAGTATCTCCCTGTGTACACTTGGAAATGGCTGCAAACATTTTAAGTTTCTACAACGAGCTTAGGTTGCTCTCTCTTGGTGAAAACACAGTACTGATCCAGCCAGCTTCTCTCTAATGGAATGCTAACCTTTTGTTTCTTTCCATTCACTCTCTGCCAACTCACCTAGCATTTATAGTTTAATAGAGGGATGACAGTTCCGACTCCAAACAGTAAGCCTTCCTTCACCTCATTCTTTCCGTTTCTAACCTTTTTTAAATCTGAAGCCCTTTCTCTTTGTTTTGTTCTTTGCAAAATAAAATAAAAAGTCTGCTAATTCATTTTAGTTTTAGGAAGACAGCCAAGATCGTTCTCTTTCTTGCTCTCTTCCTCTCGTATACACACATACATGCATACACATGCCACAGCCAGAAATGCACAAACACTGGCAGAACAACTCAGACAAATGGATGCCTCCTCTATTGTAAAACTGATTGTATTGTTTCGTCCCTTCATGTCTTTTCCTCCCCTCTTCCTGTCCTCTTTCCCCTAAATATACACATATATATTGACTTTTGGAGGGCAGGGGAAAGAAGAGAGGAGAGGAGAGAAGAGGGGAGAGGAGAGGAGAGGAGAAGATAAGAGAAGAGAAGAGAAGAGAAGAGAAGAGAAGAGAAGAGAAGTTGCATGAAAGAAAATACCGTGTGCTCTATAAACAAGAACAATTTGACCAAGGCAAAATGTGCCACTTAAATCAAACTGTTCCAAATACTATACACTGTAAATTATAAGGTGTTTCTCAGCACGATGGCTGAGTATAGATGTATAAACTCGCTCCTTCCAAGACCTTGCTTTTCCTGAGCCTCAGTTTTGGGGGGGGGGGTTACCATGGGGTTCTTTCCTGGCTATTGCCAGCTGTTTAAGCATGCTGCCCCTGCTTCGGCTGTCAATATAAAACTCTATCATAATTCTCCTGGTTCTGTTAGCCTGTATCATTTCCGAACTATCCTCTAGCGTGGTTGAAATGCATAGTGAGCTAAATGACCTTCAGCCTGTCCCTACAGTTCACTAAATAACTTCTGAGGAAATAATGAGTTCACACAATTTTGGAGTTACTGAAATAACGGAGATCAAGGCATTTCCTCTGTGCAATTGATAGACGTACTCAAAATGCCTGAGATAATAAGAGCAAGAGATTCTACCTGGCTGCCTAAAGCATACCTGTACCACAAATATATATTGGGCTGGTATCAATTTAACCAGTATGATTGCTCCCCCCTCCCCCGAATCTTGGAAATTGAGAGAAGTCTCCGCAAGAGCTCCTTAGCTCCTTGATCATACAACAGCAGGTTCTCAGGTACCCTGCAGTGAGGGAATGACTATTAAACCAGTTTAGGTCTGCAGTTAAGATATGCCTTAAAGGCAAAGCACGGAAGGCTCATCCACTTTATGGCAGCAATATCTCAAAATATGCAAATTTGAAATGGTCTATGAAATAACACAACCTTAAATCCTCAACTATCAAATTATAGGTTATTGCTGGCACTCAGAGACATAAAAAAGGCAGATAGCTTCAAGGCAATCCCTCAGGCCTAGAGTTATATCTGAAGCAGAATGAGGTTACTAACACGCTGAGTTGCTAGCATGAGATATACCATGTGGGAGATTTACGCTTTTGAATGTTCCATTATACTACCTTTTTTTTTTTAAGTCATGCCTATAAAACCAAAAGACACAATGTTTACTTAGAGACTTCTCTGCATTACCTTTTCTGTTTGAGGTTGGTTGATGTCTGGCTTGGTTTGGTTGGCATAGTAGAACAGTCAAAAATGATATCTTTATTCCCCCACTTCCCAAATGGAAATCTCACTTTAAAGGACTTCTATTTAGTGGACTTTAGAGGTAGAGGATTATATTTCTGTCTGGAATGTTCCCCCACATAATTAATAAGTGTGTTGCATCGAAAGTAGCCCGGACAAACCCATAAAATCTACTGCTCCTTAATTACCGTAGATAAACACAGACACCCACACACACAGAGGAATTTTGGTTTTTTTAAAAAAGATAGGCTTACCAAACTTTAACTGCAAAACCCAAGCAAGCATTAAATGTTAGCAGACCCACATAGAAAACTAATGCTTTCCTTCCTCCCATCCAGTGATCATCCAGACCTTCTCAGATTAGATCTGTTAAACCTACCATGCAATTAGTGTCTCATGCGATGATGGGAGAAGAGTCAGAAACATAAAAAAGGCAGACAAATGATGTTTCCATCAGGAGATGAACAAGAGCAAACTTTATAAAATCCAGACTGTCCAGCATGATTCCATGGCCAGCCTAATCTTGCAACCCATATGTTAAAGCCAAATAAGTCCCAATATCATATGGGGGGGGGATAGACTAATAGCTCTATGTATGTTACCTTGAGCTACTGAATGAAAGAGAAAGGTAACTTGGGGTTCCTCCTGGATCCACAGCTGACATTGGAGCACCATCTGTCGGCTGTGACCAGGGGGGCCTTTGCCCAGGTTCGCCTGGTGCATCAGTTGCGGCCCTATTTGGATCGGGAAGCACTTCAAACGGTCACTCACGCCCTTGTCACCTCAAGACTGGACTACTGTAATGCACTCTACATGGGGCTGCCCCTGAAAAGCATTCGGAGACTGCAACTAGTCCAGAACGCAGCCGCGCAAGCGATACTGGGTGTACCAAGATACACACACGTTACACCTATCCTCCGCGAGCTGCACTGGCTTCCTATTGGTCTCTGGATGCAATTCAAGGTGCTGGTTATCACCTTTAAAGCCCTACATGGCTTAGGACCAGGGTACCTGCAAGACCGCCTACTGCCACATACCTCCCAACGGCCGGTGAGATCCCACAGGGTGGGCCTCCTTCAGATGCCATCAGCCAGACAATGTCGGCTGGCGGCTCCCCGGAGGAGGGCCTTCTCTGTGGCTGCTCCGCCCCTTTGGAATGAACTACCCCCAGAGATCCAGACCTTGCCCACTCGCATGGCCTTCCGAAAAGCTGTTAAAACCTGGCTATTCCGGCAGGCCTGGGTCTGTTGACCTCACTGGTGAGGTCCAGCCCCAATCAGATTGGGTGTATGGGTGATGTTTTAAATTGTTTTCCTTTATTTTTTTATTAATTACTTTTCTTTTCGCTTTGTAAACCGCCCGGAGTCCTCCGGGATTGGGCAGCCTATAAATCTACTAAATAAATAAATAAATAAAGGTAAAGATTCCCCTCATACATATATGCTGGTAATTCCCGACTCCAGGGGGGCGGTGCTCATCTCCGTTTCAAAGCCAAAGAGCCAGCGCTTCCAAAGACATCTCCGTGATCATGTGGCCAGCATGACTAAATGCTGAAGGTGCACAGAATGCTATCACTTTCCCACCAAAGGTGGTCCCTATTTTTCTACTTGCATTTTTACATACTTTCAAACTGCTAGATTGGCAGAAGCTGGGACAAGTAACGGAAGCTCGCTCCATTACGTGGGACTAAGGATTCCGAATTGCCTCCCTTTCTGATCGACAAGCTCAGCATCTTAGCCACTGAGCCACCATGTTTCTTTTTAAATGAAAGATCGGATATAAATAAAAATTTAATGCAGCCATACTGCCAGGCCTTTAAGGTAGTTCAGAGCTGGAAACCAAATTCATGAATGCTAATACTATTTTTACTGTAAGGTTAGAGTAACATAATCTTGAAAGTCTGAATGTGTTTTTCCTTTACATTTACAAGAATTAGGAATGGTCTTTCTCAAGTCACTTTCCTGCTTTGAATTCAGATTTCTGTTATCTGACTTTTGCCTTCTATGTAGCGCGTCTTCCTGTAACTCAAGGTTATTCTCCTAGCCTATTATGTGTACCACCTGGGACAATATGACAACTGAAATCCAACAGATCCGGAGAGCATCAATTTGGAGGAGATTCACTCAATGAACACTCACACCATGTTGTTGTTAGTGTCCAACCCATCATGACCCCATGGACAATGTCCCTCAGGCCTTCCTGTCCTCTACCATGCGTCCATTTAAGCTCATGCCTACTGCTTCGGTGACTCCATCCAGCCATCTCATTCTCTGTCGTCCCCTTCTTCTTTTGCTCTCAATCATTCCCAGCATTAGGCTCTTCTCCAGTGAGTCCTTCCTTCTCATTAGGTAGCCAATGTATTTGAGTTTCATCTTCAATGAAACCTGGCCTTCCAAAGAACAGTCAGGATTGATCTCCTCTAGGACTGACCAGTTTGATCACCTTGCAGTCCAAGGAAGTCGCAGGAGTCTTCTCCAGCACCATAGTTCAAAGGCCTCAATTCTTTGGTGCTCAGCCTTTCTTACGGTCCACCTTCACAGCCATACATTGGAACACAAATCATAAGGCAATGAAATCCCTGGGTTGGGGAGAGATCAAAGGGGTTGGAGTGATGAAATCAGAGTGGAAATATTACAATGTAATCTCAGTCCCTTTTGCACATGTGTCATGACGGCACTTTATTTTGTACATATCTCATGTCCTCAAACACATATCTGAAAGAGTCAGAGCTTTGGTGCAATATTTCTTTGATCATAATCCTATAGTCTATCTAGGAAACATACTTACTTAAATATACTTCTATTTAATTTTAGCAGTTGGGTTTTTCCAACGTATCAATCTCCAGATGTTTTGAGAGGTTACATTTCCGTTTTCTTGGCTGGGCACATCTGGAACCTGCATGCGTGAAATACAGTTGGATCCCTAGCACTTGTATTCTTCAGCACAAGTTCAATAGGCCTATCACATAACAAGAAGACTTCTTGTGGCGCAGCTGGAGAAGCTGCCTTCACATTTCTCCATTGTCCCAATGTCTGCCTCTTCTACTGCTTAGTATTCTAAAGACACCCTGTGCCCCGGGATTCACTTGAAGTTGTTATGCCTCAATGTGATGATCCTGGTGCTTGAAATTTTAAAATGAATTAATTATTATGTATAAATTATGGAGAGAGAGAAAGAGAGAGAGAGAGATTAATTGAGCCATATTTCAGTCAAATGATTGTCGCAGAAGCCATGAATGCTGACAGCATTGTGGGATAATTTATAAACAGCACAAGACCTCTGGGGCAGGAATACAGCCATTTTAATTAATTGTTCCATGTTTTTCTTAACAACAGACAGTGGAAAGGAATCAAAACAAGGATGCATTTTTTTTTTGGACCAAAGGATGTTATATATGTGGTAATAATAGAAACAGCTGGAGCTGTTTCATTCAAATGTCAGAATGAAAAGCTAGGGAGAGAGAGAAAGAGACAGAGACAGAGAGAGGGAGAGATGACAACTGATGCAAGAAGATTAAGGTTTTAATGTTATTGACAGAGAAGAAGAAATATGGTAATATAAGTAACACAGGGGAAAATCATTTCCACACAAGAATAATCAATGAGGAAATTATCTTCTCTATAGGTCAGGGGAAAAGAAATATATGTCAAATCTTTTTAAAAATACAGCGTCGAGTCAAAGTTGCATGTGTATTTTAAAATGCAAGAAGGGGAGTTTAAAACACAACACAGACACCAAAATCAATGCATAAATTCCTGCCTAACCCCAAATGTGAATTATCTGCAGTGGGACAGTTGCTTGACTAATCCGAAATGTAGGCCAAATGAAGAATCGTTAAAATAACTGCAGTTAGAGCTAAGACATGGGCCAGGGTCCAAAAAATCATGAAATGAAGACAGAAAATGTAGGAACACAGCAGACTTTGTTTGAGCTGTTTATTCATTTCTGAAACAGATACCTCAGGAAAATGCTACATGATAAACGGCTGTGAATGAAAGAGGCATTTACGAATATGACATGGGGGTCAGGTGTTCAAATTTCAAAATTCCACTGGGCCAGTGGATTGTGCTTTGGATCTCAGCCAGATGTGGCTTTTTTTTAACAACAATTCACTTCGTTTCAATCCACTGGCTTTCTTCCAAGACATTCTAATAAAATATTCCCACATAATCTGTGATAGAGCGAGCTAAACAGCCACATGGCTATGGTGGGAAGTTACTTAACCTCCTGGATAGTTGGAAGTGGGTTCCTTCTTTCTTCTCTCCCTCCCTTTCCACTTTGGGGGGGGGGTGTTTGTTTGTTTGTTTGTTTGTTTGTTTGTTTGACTGGAACTGCAAAACGGAGAGACGGGAGGCATTGCCAAAGGCTTGTCAAGCTTTCATCTTGAAAAAGGGGCGCAACTATACAAATCTGAAAGACAATAAGACCTGACAGTAAAAGATGAATGCCTTCATATTTCAAATCAAGCCCTCCTGTGGCTTCTTCTTGTTAACAGAATCAGCTGAGCAGAATAAATAAATTGGAGTCCCAGCATATCAGATCTGCGGGCCTTTACACAAATAAATTGGCATTAAACAGCTAGAAGTCATATTCTGTAAATGAGCAGAGTACTGGATTAGGTAGAGATGCTTCCTAGCAGGAAACACAAACTAAGCAAATATGTGATTGGGCCTTCATTCAGGTCCTGGGGGAATGTTTTGTAATTAAAGGTTTCATCCTTACTTTCCAAGCTTGGTGTGAATCCCTGCTCTTCCTATTCTTCTTTTCAATGGGTTTTGGGAAGACTTGAAGACAATGCCCATTGCACAAGTTTTGCACACTGATTCTGAAATCATGAAAATTTGTATCTGAAACCAGGAATCTGACTATCCAGAAAAGTTCAGCATATATATCTATATATCTATATATCATCTATATATCATCTATATATCTATATATCTATATATCTATATATCTATATATCTATATATCTATATATCTATATATCTATATATCTATATATCTATATATCTATATATCTATATATCTATATATCTATATATCTATATCTATATCTATATATCTCTATCTCTCTCTCTATCTCTCTCTCTCTATCTATCTATCTATCTATCTATCTATCTATCTATCTATCTATCTATCTATCTATCTATATATATATATATATATATATATATATACACATAATCTATATATCTATATCTATATCTATATCTATACCTATACCTATACCTATACCTATACCTATACCTATACCTATACCTATACCTATACCTATACCTATACCTATACCTATACCTATACCTATACCTATACCTATACCTATCTATCTATCTATCTATCTATCTATCTATATCTATATCTATATCTATATCTATATCTATATCTATATCTATATCTATATCTATATCTATCTATCTATCTATCTATCTATCTATCTATCTATCTATCTATATATATATATATATATATATATATATATAGAGAGAGAGAGAGAGAGAGAGAGAGAGAGAGAGAAATACTGGTGAAAGTTAGGTCACTGGTACAGAGATTAGATGGTTTAATGGTTGGTAAATAGCAAGCAAATATCCAGAATGAAGAGCTAAAAAGTGTCATACTTTGCTGACTGAAACAGCTATTGAGCCTGTGATCACAACTTTAAAATGGAGAATTGTCAGAATGTCTGATACCAGTCAGATACTCTGCGTACAGAGTAAGGAAGATGACCTTGATAGAAATATGTTTCATCTAGACAAAGGGAGATAAATCAAGAATTTTGAGTACCAAAAACTGGGTGCACTTTATCTGTGGACTCCTACTCTCCATATATACTTACAAGCCCAGCTGTGGATAACCTGATGCTAAAACTTTTCACCAAAATACCATGAAAAATGTGTAACTGTGAATAAGCCAATCATGAGAATTAAAATATACAAAATATACAAAAATTTCAAGGGTTATTTTACCCCGTGGATGGTATATACAGTAATTTTTGGAAGTGGCTCCGGCAGACACCTTCCTGATTTATTGGAGCATAAGAAGGAGGAAAAGGTACTGCACAATCAGACTTACAAGCTTCTGTTATTATCACCAGTTTCAATCAAAGTAGTTCTAATCTTTCTATGGAGTTGATTTCCTGGTATGATCTACCTAGTGAGATAAAATCAGGTTGTTCCAAGAGTTAACTAATCTCTAGAGATTAAGATGGAAGGCATGGATTGTTCACAGCCATATGACATACAATCTGTGCTAGACAGAATAAATTAAAGGATCTAAAGATATGTCATAGAGGCAATGGGGCAGAATAATATCGCTCCTTAATTTCTTTTCTTGTGTTCTTCTATGATGCACACTGTAATACAAGTCTATAGTTTTTAGTGGATGATAAAATGGACTCTACAATCTATTTAATAACATTTAATCAGCTTTCATGCATGCTGTTTAGACCAGTGGTCTCCAACCTTGGCAACTTTAAGACCTGGGGACTTCAACTCCCAGAGTTCCTCAGCCAGCTTTGCTGGCTGAGGAACTCTAGGAGTTGAAGTCCCCAGGTCTTAAAGTTGCCAAGGTTGGAGACCACTGGTTTAGACAATGTAAATAAATAAAACAAGCTTTTTATGAATAACCAAAATATAATATGATGAACAAGCTTTAGAGTTTTCCAGAACTAGATGTTAACCAGCAGGCTAGATGTAAAGTGGGAGTAGAGAAAGAAAGGAAAAAAAATGACTTGATGTAGCTACAATACTTTTAATCCCATTGGTTTGCAAAAACAAAAGAAAAGTGATTATGCCACAGAGTGATTAGATCAGATCGCACTCCGGTGGGAATGTCCATAATCAGTGTTTGACATTTGTTTAATCTACGTACTATAACAGACACTGACTTAATTAATTTTCATTTGCTCTCCTTTCATCTGATCAAGTCACTATTTCCTATAAATCATAAAAACCCAATGAAAGCTTTGCCTCAGACCTAAATTAAGAAGAATAAATGTTTTTTTAATGGGAAACATGACATGTATTCTTTGTGTTCCATGTCAACAACACCTGTAATTTCTGACAAAGAGCTAGGGCCTTGGGAGTAATTGTACGTAGCTTTATCCATCTATCCCTGCATTGGGAAAGATATAGATGTATGTCCTGGTATTATTTAAATACCATTCAAACTTTAGATTCCATTTCTGTCTAGTATATTCCACTGAAATCAGCAAGACTCAATCAACATGCATAGAAGTGCACTATCAATAATTACTTAAAACTCTAGGACTAATCTACTCTTCAGTCAAAAGGTTCATATGTTCTCATCATTTTCTGCTTCCTAGTTGTCTGTAGTTAACACCCCATTCGTGACCAAGCGTGTCTTTTTCCACTTAACAGGGAACTACATCATAAAACTGGTTCCTTGCTTTTTTCATATGCTATTGGAACTTGCAATATTGATCCAATTGTTCACAATTAAGTTTTCATATCATGATTTATTGAATCCAGTTTGGAGGTCCAAATCCAAAGGTAGTGACTTTTCAGCATCTCATTATCTAATTACCACAAAGCAGTTGTAGAAGATAGATAGCTAAAGATTACTATCTGTCCTGTCTTTGTCTCTCACTTTGATTGTTCTTTGTCTAAGTGGTTGATGATCTGATGTCCTTCCCTTTGCTTTTTCTCAGGCACATGCAGTACACGCAGAGCACATATTCTTTGATTCTATTCTTGTAATACTTTTTTTTTTACCTTTTGGTAAATAAATCTCTTCAGTTATAGTTATAAAACCAGCTTAACTAGCAGAGGTGGGTTCCTACCAGTTCGCACCTATTCGGTAGAACGGGTTCATCAAATCTACCGAACCGGTTAGAAGAGGTTCCACCAGTAGACCCGGAAAGCAGGCCACACCTACAGAAGAGGTTCCAAAATTATTTGAAACCCACCACTGGTCCTTGGATATGATTATTCTACACTATCATGCTCATATTTATAAAACTCAGTGCCTCTGTGAAAGGTAAGGATGACTACTGTGTTTGTGGTGCAATCAGAACATTTTGTGTGTTGAAGTTGTTTTAATGCAAACCAAAGATGCCTTTTAAAAAAACAAGTTTACATCATATTCTTATGCATGCCAGTGCTGTGTGTGAGGTAATTTAAGGTGGTTCTGACAAGTGTCGTTGGCATCTTCATATCCGGTCACATGGGCGGCAAGCCACTCCCATCCAGTCACATGGGCAGCAAGCAACTCCCACAAAGGAGGCCATACCCACAGAGTAGGTTCGAACAATTTTTGAAACCCACCACTGTTTACTAGTTACTATTTAGATGAGACTTCTACTCTCAAGAACATTCAGATGTACACACGGAATGCTTCAATCTTCAATGTTTTGTGTATTTTATTTATGTAATTTCTATAGCTACCCATTGCAGACAAGTGAGTCTGGGTGGAGTACAATCATAAAACAATGAAAAACAATTACAATATAGATATCAATATTGCCAGGCAATGGAGCCATTCACGCACCCATGGTTTAAGGCCCAGCTACCTAGCTAGGTCTTCTAGGCTTTACAAAAGGCCAATGGGTTAGGGTCATCCTAATCTCTAAAAGGAAGATACTTCAGAGGACAGGTTCAGGAATGAAGGCACATTTCCTAGTCCCCACCAGCTGACATTTCTTCATTGATGGGACCCATAATATGTCCAACCTGCTTGATGGGCAGAAACAACTAGGAAGAGACAGTTCTCAGGTAACCCAGTCTCAAGCCATGGAGAACATTAAAGATGGCAACCAGCATCTTGAATTACACCTAGAAACACAATTACAACCAATGCAGCTCATACAGTAAGGTCTTACATGTGCCAATCAACAGATATCATTTATTAATTATGTAGTTATATTCTGCACCAGCTGAAGCTTCCAAATGCTTTTCAAGGGCAACCCCATGTACAGCACCTTCCGCTGATGCAAACAAAAGGTCACAAGGGAATTAGTGACTGGGAGCAAATCCTCTCAGTCCAAGAATGGGCACAACTGGCACACAATCCAAAGGTGTAGTGTTCATGCACAATACTAAGTTTTGCTAGTCTGTTCAAACCAGAATGGCTGTGTTTATCCAACAGACTTATATAAACAAGTCAGGTAATACTTTAGCACAATAGATAAATTTGATCAGTGAGTCTTAGGAATTCTGGTCAAATTGTTACACAGCCTTGTACATTCCTAATAGCAAGATCTTAGCTTCCAGCTAAACCCTGATTGATTCTAAAGAGAACAGCCACAGATGAATAAGTATAACTTGTGTTAATTATACAGAGTGTGCCTACTACCTTTCTTTCATTTTTTTTAAAAAAATTCCGAAATAAAGATACAGACATGGACTGGGAATATCCTGCCTGGAGAGCAGAAGTTTAATTTTTCAGCTCCTTCTCCCTCCGAACCTCTCAGGAGAGATTCCATTGGCAGCCATATGATCTTTTCAATACAGCTGGGATTTTATGGATGCAAAGAAAACAAGAGGAAAATGTTCTTCATAAACCTTCACTACAGGGGCCAAAACAGAAGTGTTAAGCTAGTGAGCTTAATCTTTTAATTAAATGTAAGCATTAATATTCAGCCTTTGTACTCACTTTGATTTCTGTTAGCTGTCTCATATGGAGACAACTCTATTGCTGTTGACCTTGAGACTTCGTTCCTGAACACACTTATGTTGAAGCAACTTTGAATGAAGTCCATGGCACTTTCTTTCGAGTTAGCATGTTGACAATCGATGTGTTATTCATTTCTAGCCTGATAGGAATTTACTGGTAATTAAAATATGATGATTCCCTTCCCCTTATCTTGAAGTTTAAATAGCAGGAAAAATCTGCACTTAGGCTATAAAAGCCCAAAAGAAAATTAGCTGAGCTTTATTCGAGATGGATGCTTTTAATTGCAGTGTCAAATTTTAAATAAGGTTCAGCGGAGTATTAAGAATCTTAAGTATTAAGACTATTTACTGGACAATCAATCTGAAAATGATCAACTTTGCATTTGTCTGATAATCTCCCTCCCCGCTCTCCACCCATCTCTATAATTTATTTATAAAGTTTCAAGTTTATTCATTTCTGCATTAAATTTACCAGCTTGCAATCTATAGAATAAGAATTTACCATGTTCTATGTAAGCTAATAGCCGATCTTGTCATTTGTTCCTCTGATCCATCTGTAATAGCAAATATTTCCTCCACTATAGACTGAGAAGTGATAAAACAAAACAAAATGAGAGAAGGAAGAGTTCAATCTCCCATGACTAACTCTTCTCCCCTTTTATTGGTGTGTATGTGTTTGACTAATGGGGACTGCAGCCAAGAAATTAAAAGACCCTTGTTCCTGGGGAGGAAAGCTATGGCAAATCTACACAGCATACTAAAAAGCAGAGACATCACCCTGCCAACAAAAGTGTGTATAGTCAAGGCTATGGTTTTCCCAGTTGCAATATATGGTTGTGAAAGTTGAACCATAAGAAAGGCTGAGTGCCAAAGAAGTGAGGCCTTTGAACTATGGTGCTGGAGAAGACTCCTGTGAATCCCTTGGACTGCAAGGTAATCAGCCCTGACTGCTCTTTGGAAGGCCAGATCTTGAAGATGAAACTCAAATACATTGGCTACCTAATGAGAAGGAAAGACTCACTGGAGAAGAGCCTAATGCTGGGACAATTGAGGGCAAAAGAAGAAGGGGACGACAGAGAATGAGATGGCTGAATGGAGTCACTGAAGCAGTTGGCATCAGCTTAAATGGACTCCAGAGGATGGTAGAAGACAGGAAGGCCTGGAGTCCATGGGGTCACGATGGGTTGGACAAGACTTCGCAACTAACAACAAATGTGTTTGAAGTTCTTATGCTTGTTCTTCATGGACTATCCCACCATTTTTCAGATCTGATTTTGGAGCACACATGGAGCATGTCCTAAACAAATTTCACCCTAAACCATAGTGTGTCTTGCAATAAATTGTGCATGCAATAGGAAGTGATTCAAGAAAAGTCAGTTTACAAAAAGTGGATCTTAAATATAACTTCCTCCATTGATGGAGGCAGAAAGCCTCTGTATGTTAATTGTTCAATAACAATTGTGAATTGTTATTAATTGTTATTACTTGTTAATAACAAGTATTAATTGTATGTGTGTTGAGTTGTAGTATCAATTCTATGCATGGCCATTTCCCTGGCCATTTTAAGCACAAAATGTTGCATTAAATAGAAATTTAAGCCAATCCAAACAATCGGCTTCTGTCCTTATGGAAAGAAATGATCCATCTGGACAAGATCAATAATGCAGGTAGCCCTCCTTTAAGAACTATAATTGGGACTAGCAACTTCATTGCTAAGTGCCATAGTCCCCAAGTAGAAAATCTAAACTTACCACATTATTTTCCTTTTGGTTGTTAAGTGAGACATCATGTGATTGTAACTTACTTACTTCCATTTTGTCTGTTAGTGCTGGAAACTGGTTGTAAAGCGTGTGAATGGTGATTGCAACTACCACATGGCACTGCAACAGTCATAAATTTTAGGATTCATTGCAAAGCTTTTTTATATATCACTGTAAATTTGAATGGTAAGGATTATCTGTTAGGAATATAATCTAACAGATGGGTTGGCAATATATAAATCATGTAACAATGTCGTACCTGTTTCTTTAAATCATTCTGTAAAATGTGATTGTTTGCTGTTTTTCTCAATTGGCCATAAGAGGGAGCCAGAATGACTGTTAGCTCTCTGTTCGTTAGATGCTGGGCTGATCTGATCTGAGTGTTTTTGGAAGCTGGAAGTGCCGTGAGCTATTGTAAGTTTTGCAACTGCTAGCAAACTATGAATACCGGACTGTTTGTATGTTTATGGACTATGTTATTTGGATTATCCCTTAACTGAAAGACATTGATGACTGACTGTCTTATCTGTGTATGATTTTGACTGTTTGATGGACTCTGATACCTCTATTTCCATGAAAGTAAAAGCCTATTTAAACTGCAGTGTCTCTGTATGCTTGTTTGTGTGTTCTCCAACACAACTCTCACAATGCTTCTCTGAACGCACTCGGTCTCCCTACGGGGAGATTAGCTAACATTATCTATATTGTGTAAAATGTTTACAATTAACTAATAGCAGGGATGTTGCAGGACTTGTGCTATACACAATAAACAGCCTGATTCTCTTAGATTAATTTTTTTTAATCAACTCCAATTAACCCAGAGCAGCATGATTATGACTACAAGATTTGAGCTGCAAAAATATGAATCACCACTAGTTGGAAACAAAAAAAATATAAAATCCTAACTCTCTGATGTCACCTAGTGATTGTCCAATTTTCTGCACCCCAGAGCTGGTAACTCTAGGTATGTTCAGTATCAAACGATAGAAGGAGATATAGTACATCTGGAGGATAATGGTTTCTTTATCCTGTTCTAATATGATCCCATAAGTATGCAAAATCTTAACAGTCTTGCAGTGTATTCTTCAAAAATAGGTCCTCTCTTCAGCTTAGATCCCTTCAGATGTAGGCCTTCAAGTTGCAGAATTGTCAGCAATGTCCATAAGAATTAAGAAGTTTTAGGAGCTGGTGCAAGCTTGCTTTAAAGAATGCTGGTTTGGAGCATCTTGCAATAATCTAATCTTTAAATATAGTAAACAGTTTGATGCTTGTGAAGTCTGACACGAATGCTGTCACATCTACATTTTCTCCACACTATGCATAACATTATCAGTGTCTGTCATCAAGTATTGCCTCTCACCTAGTGCATTTTCCCCTCGAATCAAACAAGAAAAACAAAGCTAGTTACTTTACCTTTGGCTCATGGGAGAATTCCTCTAGCAAGCTGATCATCATATGTGTTTTTTATTGACATTTTTTCCAGCTCTGTCATTTCTTTTTCAGATGATGTGATCAGAAGAAATATCCCAGTTGTGTCTGCATCACAGATTTATCTAAAGGCATTGCCACACTGGTCATGTTTTCACATCTCCAGAATAGATCTTTAGACAAATTTTAGCACATCTATCTCAGTTTTATATCTCTGTGCTGCACATGTTTTGAAGGCAAAGGTGTTTGTACAATCTGGAAAGAACATCTTTTAGTGAAAGCTTTTAACCTGCTGGGCTGTGTAATTCATGCAAAACTCTTTTTCAGCTGCTCCTTTCTATTCAGGATGCAGTGCTTTTTCAGCTTTATAAAACAAGGACGTCAACAAAGTGTGGTGTGCTTTAGGCCTCTTCAGATATCACACAACTAGAAAATGCTCTTCATCAACATCTGCTTTTAGCATCTGGAAAACAGCTAATAAAAGGGATGAATAGAGAAAAAACTATATATACAGCATATGTATGTATGTATGTGTGTGTGTGTGTATGTATGTTTTTCTATTTTTCTATTTCTAGAACTATTTACTAATGCTAATAAATACCTATTTCCCTGGCCTAGCTGATAAAGGAGGAGAGTCTGTGGCTTAGTGGTTAATACAACTGCCTAATATGTAATACAGCCCAGGTTTGAAACCCAGTAAGGGTATGGCTAGCTGATGAGAGCTAAATAGCTTGAAATAGATCTATACTAGTCTCCCTTTATTTATTTATCAGCACAAATGCAACACAAATGTAACAAAAAGGCAACATTAAAAATAATGGCTTTCTGTCTGGATGGTCTCTTGAGATGAGCCGATAGACAGAGAAAGGAAGCAGTATGCTCCTTCCCATATTTAGGCATACCAGGGTTGTGACACAATATGTGTGTGTATAGATAGATAGATGATAGATGATAGATAGATAGATAGATAGATAGATAGATAGATAGATAGATAGATAGATAGATAGATAGATGTAGATGTAGATGTAGATGTAGATGTAGATATAGATATAGATATAGATATAGATATAGATATAGATATAGATATAGATATAGATATAGATATAGATATAGATATAGATATACACACACACATTATATACTGTACATATAATTTATATTTAAAGAAATAGCTCTTTAAAATCCAAACCTTCAAGTAGCTAAACAGCCTTTTCAAAGATTGATCGTAAAAGCATATTCTATTTTTAATGTAGATACCATCTTATCTGCAAAAACCTTGGCAGCTGTTAGATGTCAGCAAAGGATGACTATTTAGCTCTTCTGTTTATCACTATCTAGTGATGATCTGAATTTTTTGCAGCCTTGATATGGTAGCACTTAACTTTTAAAAACCATTTATCATCAATGTGATCATTGTCACCCATAACGTGGCTCTTTCTCCCTCTGTTAATATGTTGCATATCGTCTGGACAGCTCCCATAAAAAAATGCTGTTTTATTCTGCTGGAGAAACACCTGCTTTACTCCATCCTTGTTACTCCTTACAAATCATAATCTGTACTTAATGCCAGATGTCTGCAAAATCAGAGGTAGATTTCTGTACTATTTGTTTGGTTCCTTCTTCTCTTCTGTATGGATGATACAGCAGTCGCTTTGTGCATTCCGACTGGACTTTAAGCCTATAATTCAATTCAGCAAAGTAAATAAGATGAACTTAAATTACCAAAAATCAAAAGTGCTGGTATTTGCAAGAAAACCAAAGCAGGGCAGTTCGACAATAAATAGAAATAAAATCAAACGGGTGCTTTAAAATCCTCAGTGATGATTAAGTTATTCCTTTTCACTTCAGGAAAGGAATTAATACTGGCAGCTGTAACATTGTTCGAAGCTAAAAACTTTGCCTCATTTTTATACAGAATACAGGAAGGACCTTATATGAAAAAAAATATCCTTGAACAAAAATTTGAAGGCCCATATTTGTGGCTCCAAGGATGTCCCCAGTGCAGAACTGAATCTCAAGATGGAAATGCCCCACATAGGGTGTGGTTGTTAGATATGTATATTCTTATGAAGCTTCTCCTTGGGTAATATCGTATTGCCAACTAGGACATACAAAACCTTTGCCAGACCAATTCTTGAATAAAGCTCATCTGTCTGTAATCCGGACTGTATATCGGCCATTAATACAATTGAGCGAGTCCAGAAGTATTTCACAAGAAGATACTACACTCGTCTGCTCACAACAGAATACCCTACATCACCAGGCTTGAAATTTTGGTCTGGGACAACCTAGAACTATGCCGCCTATGGTTGGACCTAAGTGTAGTACACAAAATTATCTGCTACAACATCTTACCAGTCAATGAGTACTTCAGCTTCAACCACAATAATACAAGGCCACAATAATACAAGACAGATACAAACTCAATGTAAACCGCTCCAAACATGATTGCAGAAAATACGACTTCAGCAACAGAGTGGTCAATGCCTGGAATGCACTACCTGACTCTGTTGTTATATCTTCAACTCTCCAAAGCTTTAACCTTAAACTGTCCACTATTGACCTCACTCCATTCCTAAGAGGTCTATAAGGGACGTGCATAAGCGCACCATTGTGCTTACCATCCCTGTCCTACTGTTGCCATTTATTTGTACCCATTTCATTCATACTCACGTTTATTCTTATACCTATTATCTTGTAAACAATTGACAAATAAAATAAATAAATGAATGAAGAAGCTCCCTCCATCAAAATTGAAGAAGCTTCTTGGATGACAAGTGAAACATCTTCAAGTGAAAACAAAGAAAGTCCAGTTGCCTTTTGAAAAAAACACCTTTGGGACAGCTATGACCTTGATGCCTGAAAATCTCCATTTATGATATATTCTTCTGTGATGGCTTGGTTTTGCTCATTCGGAAGGATGATCATTTCTCACCATATATATGAGCAGTAATCAAAGATGGATTTGCTCTAAGTTAGCTATATACTTGTTTTTATCTTCCAGTTTTGACCAGGTTAAAAAAAACAGTCCTTCAAAAGTTGAATTATATTGAATATCAAGCCGACATTAGTATCCTTTCCCAGAGCTGCAGAATCTTGGTAGCAATGGCACTTGCTAATACAAGCTATCTTTCATATATCAAGTTTTCCCAGATTGAGGAAGGATTTTTTTTTTAAGCCAGAAACATCTGAAGCCGGCTTCCATTTGAAATACCACCGGGTAGGTTCACCAGCACTCACTCACACACTTGCCCTCTGACCCTAGAGAAATAGGAGCCTTCTAGTATGGAAAGTATTCACTGCAGTTTTTATAGGGATTTGCTGAAAGATTACACACTATGCCTGCTTCCCAACCTCTCAGGAAAGAGTGTGATACTTCACTAATCACTTCACTAAGAGCCGAGGTGGTGCAGTGGTTAGAGTGCAGCACTTCAGGCTACTTCAGCTGACTGCAGTTCTGCAGTTCGGCTGTTCACATCTCACCAGCTCAAGGTTGACTCAGCCTTCCATCCTTCCGAGGTGGGTAAAATGAGGACCCGGATGGTTGGGGGCAATATGCTGACTCTGTAAACTGCTTAGAGAGGGCTGAAAGCCCTATGAAGCAGTATATAAGTCTAACTGCTATTGCTATTGCTATTGCTATTGCTATTGCTATTGCTATTGCTAATCTTCTTTCAGAGTCTACCTATGCAATCACCAGCTCAGTAGACAAATTCAGTCGGACTGCAATGAAAATGTAGCAACAACTGCATTTAGTGCCAACGCGAGAAATTTCCCGCCCCCCCCCCCACCCCTGCACTCATTTTTATTTATTTCATTTTATTAGTTTTAGCTTCCTAGCTTTATTTCTTTGATATGCTGATCTTTGACCATCATCATCATAAATCTAATTGGCTTTGAGTCTTGAGTTGTAGTTTTAACAGAAAGCTGGAATAGGCTTACGGATCCTGAAGCTCAGTAACATCTGCACAGCCAGGATTTTCTCTGCTTTATTTTACCACCACATAATGAGGTTAGTGGCAAGCAGGGTTCGCTCATGTGACCGCTGTGCACGCAAACGAGCTTGATGCGTGCTGTGCGCACATGCAGAGTGCAGTAAAAATTTACTGCAGAGTGCAGTAAAAATTGTTCTGTGCATGCGCAGAAGCGAAAAACAATATGGCGCCGCTTGTGGTGCCACCTGGAGAACCAGTTCTGGGGCATGGCAGGCCTGGGTCTCTGCCAGTTCCAGCGACCCAGGCCGCCAAACCACTACCAGTTTGCCCGAACCGATCCAAACTGGTAGGAACCCACCATTGGTGGGAAGGTAATAGTGTTCCACGTGCCTTCGGTGTTTAGTCATGCCGGCCATATGACCATGGAGATGTCTTCGGATATAGTGCTGGCTCTTCGGCTTTGAAACAGAGATGAGCACCGCCCTCTAGAATCTGGAACTACTAGCACATATATGTGAGGGGAACCTTCACCTTCGCCTTCAATGAGATTAGTAGAAAGGACACAATGGCTCACTGGCTAAGACATTGAGCTTGTCAATCACACATAGGTCAGCAGTTTGGCGATTCAAATCCCTAGTGCCGCGTAACAGAGTGAACTCCCATTACTTGTCCCAGGTTCTGCCAACCTACAGTTCAAAAGCACGTTAAAAATGCAAGTAGAAACATCGGGACCACTTTGGTGTGAAGATAACAGGGTTCCGTGCATCTTTGTCATTTAGTCATGCCGGCCACATGACCACGGAGTTGTCTTCGGACAGTGCTGGCTCTTTGGCTTTGAAATAGAGATGAGCACTGACCCCAACAGTTGGGAATGACTAGCACATATGTTCGAGGGGAACCTTCACCTTTAATGAGATTAGTATTTCCTTTGTTACCAAGAAGCAATATTGAAATGATCACTGCTTCTATCAGGCATGTGATATCTATTTCCTCTCTGCTTTTATCTCGTTAAATCCATCTTTTCCTAAACATTGCCAACTGCTTGGTGTCACCATTACAATGATTCTGCAGGACCTAACTATGCTTGGTTCAAGGCATGTTTCACCGCAACCATCATAACAGCTTTCATAACAACCCAACTAGTTTTACATGGCAGCCTTAAACTCATTCAACACTTCTGACGAAGCAGGATTTCATGAATGTAGCTACCAATAATTTTCACAAGTTAGCCAAAGCGGTTCGGAGAGCAATACTATGTAATAGCAACTTCAGAGGATTTTCGTTGCTTTCATCTTTAGAATTACCTTATAAAAGTGTAGATACCTTACAGGGAAGATAGCAATTTCAGCAAATGTGGCTGCAAAGATTTGCTCACAAACAAGTTGGATGCTTTGGAATGTATTTTGTGGCATGCATTCTTAACCACGCGAGACCTAGGCTGTTTAAACTGGTTGCATCTAACGCAAATGGAAGTAAACACTCATTTTGTTAAAAAGGAAGTATAAGGCGTATCAATACATTTGAAAAGACAAGTGGCAACATGTTCTAAGTGAAATGAACTATTTGTATTAAAATGAGGTCTAGGATTATAATTGAATTGCAGACAGGTGGAAAAAATGGAGGGAGGGAAGAATGAAGGAAGGAAGGCTTTCAACAAATATTTTGCCACATTTTTTGAGAAGAGCATCTGTGATGGAACCATCTCTAACCTAGAACATTCTCAAAATGTTGGGCTATCCTTTGCCAGCTACTGTTTGCATAAGGTGGAAATTACAGCCAAATAAATACAGCCTAAAGGAGGCTTATAGAGTGCTTCTGGTGGGGAGCAAAACATTTCGGTCATTTCTGCCCCCTCCAGCCCCCAGGAGCAGTCTGAAAGCCTCCTAAAGGTTATGCATGGCCATTTTGATGAAGGGGTGAGGTTTCGGGAGGCAAAAAAAGCTGTATTCAGTGTATAAGACGCACCCAAATTTTCAGCCTCTTTTTTGAGGCGGAAAATGCTTATACTCCGAAAAATACGGTAGATTTATATACCGCTTCACAGTGCTTTACAGCCCTCTCCAATCAGTTTACAAAGTCAGCATATTGCCCCTTACAATCTGAGTCCTATTTTACCGACCTCAGAAGGATGAAAGGATAAATCAACCTTGAGTCAGTTAGAATCAAACTGCTGGCAGTTGGCATAATTATTGCATTCATTCTAACCACTGCGTAACCACAACTCATGAAATGAATGGCTTCATGTCAGGGAAAGTTATTCTTGACATTTTAAATCTAGAAACTGCTTTGTTTGCAGACGTTCCAATCTCATTTTTGTTCCTAATGAATGGTTTAGTACAGTGATGGTTAACCTTTTTGGTACTGAGTGCCTAAAGTGTGTGCATGTGTATGCGCGCATGTGCCCCGATCTCTAAAATGCAATGCAAGCGCCCCCTCCCCTGCATGTGCCCTGCCCCCCTCCCTCCCCCATGCCCTACTTTGGTTTCCAGGTTAGTATGGGCAGCAGAAATGGAGGAGAAAGGTAGGCCGCTCTGGGGGGGAACCTCTGGAGATCGGGGAAGACCTCGCCCCTTACATATGCATGGCAGAGACCCAAAGGCCAACTGGCCCACGGGAAGCACACATGCATGCATGGTAGAACTGGGCTGGGGCAACCGCTGGAGTGCCTGCATAGAGGGCACTGCGTGCTATAGGTTCACCATCACGGGTCTAGTAGTTAATGATTTAAGGTAGATTAAGACTGCAGTGTGGAATGGTCTAAAACGCATTACAATTCGAACAGGTCTATAAGTTCTTCGGAGATTATTCAACAAAGGTAAGGCCACTGTCAGGAGCCACAGGAAATAATTGGAAGTGAGGTAACAGCTGGGAATTATCAGTTAAACATCAAAGATGGAAATGTGTAGAATCAGATCATCCCAACAAACGTATTGTTTAATCAAGGTTCCAGCCAAAAGAAAATCTGATTAGCTTCTTCTGCCCAGGAATATTCAGTTGTCCTCCTACACCCTGAAATTACTTCAGTGCCAAAATGTTGCATTATCGAATGCTCTATATATTCTGCATACCCTACAAGATAGCCACTTACTTCCCAAACTGAAAGTTTTTCGCTCTAATTATCGCAGTCTATGATATCCATCAATGTACTCAGATTGATATGAAAAGTGTTTCCTGTTTCCCAATAAAAAATAGGCTTTAAATAATTCCTATGATATCGTGAAATCCCTATTAGTAGAGGACTTATAGCACTACAGAATAGGCTGCTAGTATATTTCCAGTTCCTATTTTATCTGCCAAATTGAAAGCTGAAGTAAAAAAAAATGCTGATAACATAATCTTTCATTAAATTAAGACTTCCGGGTGTTGTCGTTATGTAGAATACACAATAAAAAAATATGTAAGCAGCCTTTGGAAAGAGACTACCTTGTAACCAGCAACGCTCAAAAAGCCATTCCGTTTTATTGGCTTTAATGACACGGAGAGCTGTCCCTTTATGTCCTTACAGGGTCTTAGAGAAGATGCGTGTTAGTAAGAAATAGATCACATTTGCCTGCATGTTTAATTGGAAGGCAAGCATTTGTACCATCAAGAGCAACAACAATGATTTGTGCAACAGAAGGCAGCTGTGCTATGATTTTTCTATGTTTTATTACTTTATGTATAACTGAATAATTGAAATAAGCATTCCCGCTCTTTCTTCCTCTCTAAATCTATCACATGCAAGAGCCTGTCAGGGTATGTGTTAATTACATATGGGGCTCAAATTTCAAGGATATTCTCATTATTTGCAACCCAGTACTGAAAGGGAAGCCTCTGGGGATAGGAAACAAAGTGGCCTTAACCATACCTTCAGCCTCAGTTTCAGCAATAACCTAGAACCATGATGGCGAACCTATGGCACCCATGACAGAAGTGAATCCCATCAGCCAGAAGTGAATTCCATCAGCCAGCCAGTGTAGACTGGCAACTACCCGGAGGAGAGCCTTCTCGGTGGCTGCTCCGACCCTCTGGAACGAACTCCCCGTGGAGATTCGGACCCTCACCACCCTCCAGTCCTTCCGCGCCGCCCTTAAAATCTGGCTGTCCCGGCTGGCCTGGAGTTAACGATTCTAACCCCACTCGAATTGTATGACTGTTGTGTTCTTAAATGATGCAGTGTCTCCATGTTGTAAATTGTTTGTCCTTCCCCCCCCCTTTTTGAACTGTGAGCCACCCTGAGTCCCCCCAGGGAAAAGGGCGGCATACAAATAAAGTAAAAATGAAATGAAATGAAATGAAATGAAAAGTGGCACGCAGAGCCATCTCTCCGGGCACACCAGCCATCGCCAGTTGCTCTCCTGGGTTCCGGCACCCACATACGCACCAGCCAGTGCGTCTTCGCACGTGCGGGAGCACCGGAAACTGGAAGAGCAGCTCCCTGGCACACATGCGTGCTCTGGAAAGCTAAGCTTCCAGTTTCCAGCACATACATGCAAGCCGGCCAGCTAGTCTTCATGTGTGCATGCACGAAAGAAACTGGAAGGCCAAGTGAGTGGCGTGCATGCACACGCCAGAAACCGTGTGCACCCACGTGGTCCCGTTTCGGTACAGTGCTGAAAAGGTTTACCAACACTGACCTAGAAGAGGCAGAGAGGACAAGGGCTGCGTATGTTGTGTGATGCTTCATTGTAGGGAATCCTTCAATATTTGCTTGACAAGAAGAAATACAATTATGGCTTCTTTCCAACATTACCTTAATTTGGGGGTGCCATATTAGGTTAAGATTTTACCTTGATTTGACAGTGTCATATTAGAAGGTCGTGTGACTCTTTCTTACACCAATACTGTATTGCCCCAAACTGTAGGGTCCTTGGTGTTCTCTTAGCCTGGTTGTTTGGTTGTAGATGTTTCACTATCCGACTAAATGACATTATTAATACTTGTGCACAATACTTTGCGCACTGATGATGTTATCTAGCTGGATAATGAAACATCTTCAGCCAAACAACCAAGTTCAGAGAGCAACAGGGACTCCACAGTTCAATTCTGTGCTACAGATATTCTCTTCTATTGCCCCAAATCCTAATGCTAGAACTAGTTGTTTCAAGGGTGCCTTTGTGACAATTGTTAGTAGGGAAAAGGTGGTGTGTGCTAATAATATGGCAGCTGTGTCTCCCTATACACTCTGGAACAATCCACAGAATAACACAGATCCAGCCTGAAAAAAATCTCATGGGACCCAGAAGGAAGTAATAAGCTACAAAAAGCTCTTTCTCTCTACTGCCACCT
This sequence comes from Thamnophis sirtalis, assembly GCF_051295495.1. Taxonomy (NCBI): domain Eukaryota; kingdom Metazoa; phylum Chordata; class Lepidosauria; order Squamata; family Natricidae; genus Thamnophis; species Thamnophis sirtalis. Next base: position 15,985,935 of record NW_028261387.1, on the reverse strand, counting down.
AGAGGTTTCCAGCTTTTTTGCAGGTCAGATCTGGAGGTCTACTTTGCCACTTAAAACCCAGTTATAAATCCCAAAATTTCTTAGACCTCTTGTCTTAAATTATTAGTTTATTAATAAGGAAGTAAACCAATTAAAATATTCAGAGTGGTGTGCATTCAATTGTAGGACTTTTATAAAGTTTGTTTACAACCAATCCAGAATTAATATATTTATTTAGCTCTTCCTTCCTTTTAAAGGTCTCATTTGATTCCCAAATGCTGAGCATACACTTTAGATTCCTAAATGTTCATAATTGTTACCCAGCATTTATCTTGGTTTGACAATAATGTGTATTTGAATGGGAATATGCTATTTCATCTGTGAAACTTTTTCTATTGTTTCCCAAGTAGCATTTGTAGGTGGCATATTTAATTTTGACTCTCTTCAGTTTTTCACTCCTGTTTTTTTGAATTCGTCCCAAAAGAGCTTTTCTCTCTTCTTTTTTAGAATTTTAACATGAATAGAACAAACACTCATTTTTTTTTACTTTATGGCCATTTACTGTATATCTGGAAAACACTAAATTACAAATTAACAGCAATCATACTGACCAGAAGGGGGGGGGAGGAGCCTCAAAATTCTTACTGAGAATAAGAATTTTATCCAGACAATGGTTTGCATAAACCATTGTGCATAATTTTTCAAGTTTTCAAAAACTTTTCAAGTGGCAAGATACTTAAACCTGGGGGAGGGGAAAGGACAAGGACAGGAAAATACGACTGATTAAGCTATATTTAAGCTGACTACACTGCCTTTAATTAAACATGGAAAGGCTTCAAACTGAGCAGAGGTCTGCCAGCATACGCTCATCTGCTCCTACTCATACTAACCTCCAAGCCTTCAGCCATGCAGGCAAACTATATAGCTGCCCTTCTAAATCTAGTTTTCTAGTTTTCACATGTTCAGGCAAGCGGCTGTTGGAACTTTCTGCCTTCACTGTGCTATTGGTCAATAAACCATCTGCCACTATCCCACTATTGTACTTGAGACTGGATGACATCCCAAATGCAGACGGAAGCCATTGGGGCTCTCTCCATTCCACTTGCGACTTTGGATTTGCTCTTTTTGAGAATGCTTTTGAAGAAAAACAGGCTAAGTTAGATTAATAAATAAAACTAAATTTATTTGGTAGGGTAACGGTTGCATTGGCAGTGGCATACCTTTCTCCTTTCCTTCTGAGAAATGAACGCTTTCTATTAAAATCCATAGAATATTGTTTATAGTCCCTGGGACCCACTGCATCACTCAGAAGTGTATCTTATTACAAATGTGTATTATATAATATTTGAAAGAGATATGATAGTATCCTAAGGATTTTAAAATGATATTTGTACTGTCAATCACATGGTAGAAAGAAAGTACAGTACTTATTCTTGAAAACTAAATTATCTTCTTGAAGAAAGCAAGCAGCTCAACATATACACACAAACGCACAGAAGCGCACAGACACAAATAAAAGAGCCAATACAAATACTTGCTGCCCGTGTTTTTTATTAGTAGTAATAATATTACAACGCTCCAGCTAGAAGCTATGGATCAGAACGGATGGTCTTGAATAATTTACCCAGAGGATTGACTTCACTTAACTAAGAGGTCTCAGCATGCCCTTACTGAAAAATAAAAATTGCACATTTCGTATCCTTCTCTTCAGTTAAAAATATGCCCAAAGGTACATTAGACTTCGGCATTTATACAAGTGTCTTTAACTGTGAAACAGAAGCAACATACTTAGGGGCTTACTATCTTCATTCCCCTAAGCCTTATCATCTAATCCTAATGGCACATTGCTCCCTACCAGAGAAGGAAAACAAAAAATAAAAAACCCAATAAGCTTCACATAAATAGTTCAAATCTAAAGACATTCTGCCTATAAAATAAGTTAAAATTGTAACAGGACCTGCAAGGTCAGTTTTGTTGGGCAAAGCAATCCTATACTCAGATGATGCTGAGAATGGAGTCCTGGAGCCATTAGACCAGTAGAATAGCCCCTATAAGCTGTCCACTGACTTACAATGCGGACAAGTATAAATTAGGGTTAGAACATTCAAAATAGCCTGGCCACATACTCACCACCTTATTCTTATTCTTTCCCTTGTTCTAAATCCCTTCTCTGGGGTCTGTGGATTTTTCCTTGACACATTGGCTTCTCTATGGAGATGTTCCCAATTCACTTGGCTATCAATGCAGTATTCCCATTAACTGTGTTGCTGTGGAGCCTTGAAATATTCCAGGGAGGGACTGTGAGCAATTGTATACTAATTCCTCCTTTTAGTAATCTGATGGCCAACCAGTCCTTCCCATTCCTTGCCCCCATTTTACCTTGAATAAATGGGGAATGAACCACAGAAGTATACTTTGTGGTCTGGGTTTCTTCCTCCTTTACTTCTTCGAATGAGGGACTCTGACCTGCCATGTCCACATCACAAAAACAAAGTTGATTGTTGACCGTCTGTTTAATGTCTCAAAGCAAAATGCCACTTAGGATTCTGGGCAGAGAAGTGTTGGCAATCTGCTTTATGAGTATTTCATAAAGGCCTGCTTCTGCGTAATGCTCCTTCCTTCTTCTTCCCCAACTTTTTCAACCTTGTGCCCTCTAAAATGCGTGCAACGTGAGATCAAATATAGACCCCTAAGTTATGCACTCTTTCATCAGAGCAATGGTTAACCTATTGATTGTGGCTTTATACACAGTGATGATTTGCTACAATTGGGTTTTGAGCCACACTATGCCCCAGATATAGGCAACAAAGGCAAGATAACCAATGGACTCATGGATTTCCCCTCTCCCATTAAGTTCAATGGGTGAGAACCTAATAGATCTGGACCTAGAGAGAAAAACACACCTTCTGTGGGAATGCATCCAACAGATTGTAGTAGTATGGGATGTGACCAAGATTGGTTCTCCTCTATTCAATTCCTATCTCTGCTATGCTCTACCCTTTCTGTAAAGATTATCTTCATTAAGAGACCAGCTCTGCCTGCAGAGAGCTCTAGTAGCACATGAGTAAATATTGCAACATAACTGGCATTTCACCAGATACCAGGGCTTCCACTAGTCTCCAGCCCCTCAGCTAAGAGATCTCCAGTATAGGATTGTGCCCTCTGTGCCCCTGCAGCCAAAGTATCGTTTTTTAATACAAATTTATTTAGTCATCTAGCAAATGTGGACATTCACATACCTCTGTAAACATTTTAATAAGGTTTATTATATTTCTGAGAAATGCCATGTGTTTACAGCAGATTTTTGAGCTACATCTTATACATGGTAATAAATATATAACAATATCTATGTTCAGTTCCATCACACATTTGTGTTTGAGGAGAAAAATAAAGCGAGTTGCCCATTAATGTAACGTTCCTTTTAGTTTCATGAATGGTCATATTTAGATGTAAACAACACCGAGCGAGTCATTCCAGATGAGCTACACCCGAAACCGGTGGAGGGTTTCATGACGAATTGCAATGGTCCTGGTAATAAATACCTAGAAAAGGGTTTAAGAAACAAAGGCATAAAAATTCAACAGGTGTCTTCAATTCAACTAGCAAATATTCATCAATAAATAATCTATAAGGAAGAGGGACGTACACTTGTATGATTCAATCATAATATGACCAACCAAGTATCAGTAGAATAGTTAGTTAGTTTATTTTACTTTATTGATTAGCCCTTGGGCCATATCAAAGTGCAGAGTTCCAGACATAAATTATTACTAAAATCTGATAAAAACAGTTTAAAATGGAATTGGAATAAAATACAATAATTTAATATATAGATAAAATATGATAAAATTATATTTTGGTATTACCCCTACAATCTACCCCAATCAGGCTTACTCAGTTGAATAATATTGCCCTTTTACATAAATTATGTACTTTGGAAATGCTTCCCAAATTGGGTAGTTTCAACATTAAAATTTAATAAAGAAATATAATATTTGAAAGTACATCAAACAATTCTAACTTCTTCTTTGAAATGAATTCAGATATATTATTTCTAGATATTATCTGAAATTCATGTTTCTCCCTGTGCTCAGCCCAGAAATTATGCTTTATGTGGAAAACATATATTTTTAATGCTTAGCACACTATTATCATGCTTCATGCATGCAGTGTGGTACTACCAATTACATACACACATATTGGAAATATGTACCAGTAATTATAACACTTCTTTTCCTCCCCCATCATATGCCTACAGAACTTTTAAGATTTAAAAGAAAGTAACAGATGACCCATTTAAGAATGACAGATTTTCTATTCTATTGTTCCTCATATTTTCTTTTAAAAAGACCTTTATGCTGCTTATCTCAAATTATGACATATGTGAAGGAGGACATAGAATTTAGGAGTAAATCACTTTGTGTTGCTCTGTTAATACATTATTGCCTGTGTAAACTCTGACCCAAAAACATTAATACCAAATTTTGCTTCATTAGACTAAACCATAACATTAGTTAATGAAGTTGTGACATAGACACCACCTCATTATCATGATTCTAGCAAATAGCTACTTCACCATTCATCAAAGACTCTTTTGATTTATATACTTAAATCGCTGGCAACACCAGCAGAAACAGAACTTGAATTAAAACCTACAAACAATCATTTATCATAAATTGTCTTTATTTCCCATTACTAATGCTCTATAATTACTTGCAGATATTAGATGCTCTAAAAATGTATTAAAATAATACCTACCCTAAGTGGAAGCTACGTTACAAGTAATGTATTATGCCAGAAGTAGTGCACATAATAGAGCACACTGTTTAGAAAACGTTACATCATGAGATGATGAATTCTAAGCACCGTGCTGTAAGAGTCACAATGATTAAATGCCATGAGAGCATATGCTAAAGCCAGGTTGTTATTATGAAAGGCTTCCTGTGAATGAGCTGCACACAAAGACCTGTTTTAGCAGAACGATGCCTATATTTCAAGTTCCTTTCCTCCCGGATCAAATCCAATGAAGTGTGTAAAATGGCAGAATTCATGCCTTAAGGCTGCATGCAAAGATCATTAAATATGTCCACAGTAGAAAAGACACATTAATTACAGCTTTTGAAGGGGGTGTGTTTTTTTTGGGGGGGGGGGTAAATAAATTAAAGAAAGAAGTGAGGAAAGCAGCTTTTTGTGAAGGGCAAAGGAAGAGATGAAGGAGTGGAGTATTTTTTTTAAAGACACTTCTTAGTGACAAAAGTCTTTACTATGGCATTTTATCACTCAGAAATGAAGAAGAGAAATTCCTGGACATTTTGACAGGCAATAGTGATTAGCTCAACTGTGTAAGTGGCATTTACAGTACTTAATGTGCATATGCAAGCTGCACTCAAATGATTCTCTGTAATGTAAATCATGAAAAGCAAGAATGATCTTTGCTCAAAGTTGATTAATGTTAGATCATCAATGAACAAAGATAAAATATTAGCTATGTGTTGTTTGTTTGTTTGCTTGTTTGCTTGTTTGCTTGTTTATTTTGTTTGTTTTGGAGCAACTCACTGCCCTGCCAAATGCTTTTTACATTTGGCTTTAAGTTACATGACACACAGGACTGAGTATCTAATAACACATAGCAAAGAAGTGAACATCATCACCTGTTGCTTTAAAGATTTCTAGAATCTTTAAAAAAAACAGTCTGCTTCCAGAAAATTCTACTAAGCAAATATATGCAACTTACAGAAATCAAATATGGTTATTAATAAAGGTATTAGAAATGCCTCCTTAAAGCCTTCATGCTTCTAAATTAACAAACCAAGAGTGCTAAATATATTCTCCACTTTAGCACATTTAAAATTGGGGAAAAAAATCATTGGTTCAATGACAGGTTAAACTTCCATTCAGTTTAGAAGGATTAACTCCATGTAGATACCATTCTATGTATATAGCGTAGCAGCTCAGTAGTTACCGTGTTTCCCCGAAAATACGACAGGGTCTTATTTTCTTTTTACTTACAAAATATGGCCTTGGGCTTATTATAAGGGAGGGATTATTGTTTTGGGGTTGCCGGGTGGCTGCTGCCTTGCAAACTGGCTCCCGAAGAGCCGGGCACAGCCTCAGGGGCAAAGCAGCCATGAGGTGACCAAGCTCACAAGCAACCGCCCGGCAAACCCCCTCTCCAGCCGGGCAGAGCACCATTCACTGATCTAGGGGGTATCCCTAAGGCGCCAAGCCACGTGGTGCTCTGCCCGCTCACCAGCTCCTGCAGCTTGGCATATTAGGGATACCCCCTAGGTCAGTGCATGGAGCTCTGCCGGGCTGGAGAAGGGGGTTGCGCGAGCGCCTGTTCCACCCCCAGCAGGCATGCCTCCTAGCCTCAACATGTCCGGGCCCAGCTCTCCCTGCAGCAGCAGCAGCCGCATTCCAAGCATAACGTCTTCTCTGGTTCCAAACTCCCAAACTTGGCTGTCGAGTCTTCCAGCAGCGGCCGCTCTAGGAGTGCGCTCTATGGTTGTGGGCTGGCTGCTGGAAGACTCTCTGTCTGGAAGACTCTCTTACAGAGTCTTCCAGCAGCCAGCCCACAGCCATAGAGCACACTCCTAGAGCGCCTGCTGCTGGAAGACTCGGCAGCCGAGTTTGGGAGTTTGGAACCGGAGAAGATGTTATGCTCGGAGCGCAGCAGCAAAGGCAGCTGCTGCAGGGAGAGCTGGGCAACTCTCCCCTCCGGCCAGGCATAACGGCATTCCCCAACCTAGCGGTATCCCGAAGGCGGCAAGCAATGTGAGTGCTTTTCTTCCCCCCCCCCCAGCTCCTGCAGTTTGGCACCTTCAGGATATGTCGGTGAGTGGTGCTCTGCCTTGCCAGAGGCGGGGGGGGGCGTTGTCCAGGGGGGTTATTTTTGAGGGTGGGCTTATATTTTTGCTCACGCAAAAAATGTGGCAAGGCTTTAGTTTCAGGACAGGTTGTATTTTCGGGAAAACACGGTAAGACACTGGGGTTATCAACTGGAAAGCCGGCAGCCCAGGTTTGAGACCTGCGAACCGTGCAATGGAGTGAGCTCCTGGTCTCTTCTTAACTCCTGCCAATCTAGCAGTTTGAAAGCAAGCAAATGTGAGTAGATAAATAGGTACCACTTCAGTGGGAAAGTAACAGCAAACCATGACATCATGCTGGCCACATGACTGCACAAATGTCTTTGGACAATTTTGACTCAATGTCCTTGAAATGGAGATAAGTGCTATCCCTATAGTTGGCAAACAACTAACAGAGTAAAATCTGCAGGGATTCCTTACCTTACCTTACTATTCTATATATGTTCTGCCCCTCCAAAGAAGCATCTACTAAATATATGTATAGTTAGTCCTTGACTTAAGACCATTTTTAGCAACTGTCTTAATTATGAAGATGCTGAAAAATATTCAGTCCTCCCACTTACAATTGAGTTGCGCACATGCAACAGCTGAATATCCACAAATCATATGATCAAGGCACTTTTCAATGGGCACCATCTAGGGATCTCATGATGATCTTTTGCAACTTTCCTAGCTGACTTCTAACAAGCAAAGTCAATGGGGAAGCTGAAATTGCTTGACCATCGCATGATTCACTTAACAATCATATTGATTCACTTAACAAATACAGCAAAAAAAGATCAAATAGTTTGGCACAACTCACTTAACAGATGCCTTGCTTTAGAGCAGCAGTTTCAGGGCCAATGTGGCGTTAAGTCAAGGACTACCTGTAATTCATTACTTTCCAGGTTCTGTCCAGAAGATGAAGCTACTGATTTCTTCAAAATACACAATAATCACTTGCAAAATTAAGTTTGCCTTTGCTAATATGTCAAATGCATTGCAATAGTCCAAATGGGAAGCTTTGCTCACAGTTATCCATGCCTTAGTCAACTCCTGTTTGGATTATTGCAATGTACTCTACATGGAGCTTGAAGACCATCAGAAATTGCAACCGATGCAGACAGCAGCAGCATTCAGTACCCTATGGCAGTGTCCCCAAACCTTTTGGGCACCAGGGACCAGCTCCATGGGAAGAAGTTTTTAGGAGGGGGCGTGGAGGGGGCATGGTTACACATGGTGCCTGCATCCCATGGATGGAGCTTTGCTTGTTTGTGCGGCCCAGTTTCCAGCATGCCATGGCCCAGTATGGATCCATAAACCAGGGGTTGGGAACCCCTACCCTATGGTACACCCACGTAGCCCCACCCCTGCATCAATTGCACTGGTTTTCACTTGGTTTCTGGGTGTGATTCAAGTTCTGGTTATCTTCTTTAAAGCCCTACATGACACAGAGCCAGGTTACTTTCAGGACCACTTCTAGCTAATGATTTCTGCCTAGATTAGATTTGAATGTTGCCATCTGATGAAACCTCGGAGGCATGCCTTCTCAGTGGCTGTCCCAATACTTTGGAACAACCTCCTACCAGAGTTCAGAGGAATTGCTACCCTTTCAGCCTTCTGGGATGTGTGAAGACCAGGCTGTTCCCACAAGCACCAGGCTAGAACCGGGGGGGGGGGGGAGTTAAAATTGTGAGGTTGTCTAGTCTGGCACCTGGGAGGAAGGGTATATTTCAATTACAGATTGTTGTGAGCTGCCTAGAGTCTTTGTATGAAATAAGCGCCCCATTTAAATCCTGTAAATAAATAAAAATGGATTTCAATTGAATTGATTACGGACTAGGGAAAAAAGAAACCATTTAAAATTAAACATAACTATTTAAAATTTAAAAATTAGAATTATGGGTAGTTCTTCATTAACAACTGCCTTTTTTAAATGATGGTTCAAAGTTACAACAGCGCTGATAATGTAGCTTTATGACTGGTCCTTGAATTTATGAGTGTTGCACTGTTCCGCAATTACATGACTGCCATTGGCCAACTTCACAGTTGGCTTCCAACAAGCAACACCAATAGAAAAGCCAGCAATAAGTTGCAATTTGTGTTCACAGGGTGTTGCACTTCATTATTGTAGATGATTTGCTTAACAACTGATGTAGTACATCTGGCATGGTCATGTAAGGTTTCACTTAACATCCATATTAGTTAGCAACAGAGTTGCTGGTCCCAACTGCAGTCATTAAGTGAGGACAACTTGTAATACAAGGAGCAACATTTTGATAAAATCTTCCTAAGCTTTAAATGCTTTACAGATTGTCACAGAAGATGTTCCAATAACCTTTGTTTCAAGAGTCAAGATGTGAAAGCACTTTATATATAACCCAACTTTCTCTAACTTGGCAAGTCAATATGATGTGGAAACAAGTACAATGTGTCATGAGAATCAGAAAGGTCCAGGTTCAAGTCTACTCTCAGCCATGGAAACCCCCTGGGAGTTTCAACCTACCTCCTTGGAATTGCTATTATGAAGATAAAATAAAGGGAGAGTTCAAGTAGCTAGCCAGAACTCCTAGAGAAAAGGCAGATCTATAAATCTAACAAATAAATAAATGGCGCATTCCAGACCTGTTGGACTACAACCCTACCTTATATAACATCTCTCTGGCTTCTAAGGCAAGAATTTTTTCCAGCCTTGCTACTAAGGTCTTAACTGAAAATGCTGGCCCTGAATTATGTTTCTTCTCAGCAGTATGGTTCATCTTTGAGATGTTTCCCCATCAAAATCTGGTTCTAATTATTTCAAATTACTCAACTTGAGGTGGTAATTTTCTTTGGAACTATGTTATGTATGGAAAAGGAGACAGGAAAAAAGAGAATACAAAGGATTTGAACCTTTCCTTATCTTATTTGAAAAGCAGATTTGATTAGGGCATTAAGAAGATTCTGTACTTTCCTTGGAGGAAACAAGGAGAAGGCTCCTGATGATAATTTCATATGAGCTTTGAATTGGAGAGTATACATTTTCATTTCTTTCCAAAGGAAATACTGATGAACAAACGTCTGGTGGTTAATTGCTGGAAAGAAAGTACTTCAGAACTGGAAATTAAGGACTGGAGCATTTCCAAAAAAGGCCAGTTATAAGAAGGGGGGGGGAAGAAGTCAGAGTGGATCTTCTGCAACATCATGGAGTTCTCAGCCCTACAGACACCTGCCAGCAATCATCAGCCTCTTTCTCAAAGTTGTCAAATGACCGAAGCTTGCTTTTTTTTCTGACAAAGGATATTGCATAACTATTGTGCATTAAAATTACTACATTAAAAAGATAGGACAAACATTCTGAATTTGAACTGTGTTCAATTTAAAATGGCCGTTTGAACATTAAACAGGCTGAAGGCCTACCCTGGTATATTAAACAGGTGATTTCAGAGATTTCTGGAATGATTTTGGGCTCAAAAGAGTTGAATTCAGAACATTTTTGCATATGTCTATTACTTTACATTTACATCTTGCCTTTCTCCTAGAAGTTCAAATTGGTTAACATGCCATCTCACTTCTTTTTATCTTATATCCTCTGCTATAGGCCTGTCAAACTGAAGAGCTGAGGGGAAAAAAATGCCTTTCTCTGACAAAATTCTTAGTCAGAGAAAGACTTGAACCTGGATTACGCCAATCTAATGTTACCATTTTTTATTACACTATTACCCTTTATTAAAGTTATTCAGAGACTAACCTCTGAAAATGTATTTCAATTTTTGTTGTGTTTGTGTGTGTGTGTGTGTGTGTGTGTGTGTGTTCCAACATAATGGCAGGCAGGATCACTAACATGTTGAATTTTGGTGATGTACCGCAGGCTTTTACCACAAATAAAATTATTTTGGAAGGAAGGAAGACAGTATCAGAGCTCTGTGATATTTCTACATCATGGCTATGTCAAAGGTGCACCACATCCTGATTATTATGGCCCTATGGTAATAGGAAATTCTATAGGCAATTTATATTGGGTTTATATTTCTAAATCAAATAATACCTATGCTTAATTTTGCTCCTTTTTGAAAGGTCTGTCGAATTAAAATAATGTTCCATCTAGCCTAGAATCACTTCTAATAATGGCACATTAGATGCTTTGGGGAAAACGCTTTTCATTTCTTGTAAGTAGCATGAATTATTTGGAGTTCCCTGATTTATAATAATATTCTTGTAATTCTCAACTACTCAATATACAGCAGGGGTAGGTATGGCCTATACGTTCTCAATCATCATGAGCAATGGCCAGTATCAGTCCAAAAATAAATGGAAGGGTATACCACAGCTGGATAATTAAAACCTATGGCTATTACTACAATGTATAGCAGCAAATTCTATAAGTTAAATCAGAATTGGTGCAGATAAAGCCCTTGGTTGTTGTTGCTGCTCATTTAACAGGAAAAAATTACTTTGGGTTGTGTCTTCTGAGAATTAGACAATTATAATTATAATAAAATTTTAGTCTGAGGAACCATTGTGTAAACTTTATTGTTCTTTTAGAAGTACAGTGTGACCTTACATATCTTTGATTGTGCCCCGGATATTAATATCCAAATGCTAATCAATCAACAAAGATGTCTTGAGCAAAGAACTTGTACTGTACTTTCTAAAACATTCAAAGCTGAATTGGGAAGCTGATGGAAAAATTATTCTGAACCCTATTATTACTTGAAGAAATCTTTGTCAAACTGTTCTAGATCACTCAGTACAAGTAATGGCTTTTTAAAATTAGCTCAAAATTGGGAAAAGTTCTAATAGATGTCTTCTCCTACTTGTTAAAAAGACGACCCAAAAAGAATTTGTATAGACGTGCATCCATGCTACACCAATGTCAGTGTAGTAGTATTCATGAACTGGAATAGGGTTTAGTAACAAGGTCAGCCAATGAATAGGCATAGCAACTGGGTCAGACAACGAGGGCTGTTTGGAAACTGAAAAAGTATCTGCTGTGAGAGCAACAAGGAGACAGCTAGGAGCCAGGGCATGGCTTAGCTCTGAGCTCTGAATCTGTGCTGAGCTCAAAACTACTCTGCTGCTCTGAACTGAAACTAAAATTGTTCTCTCCTCTGCCTGTGTTTGCTTGTATTTGCTACTATGTTGGAATTGTTTTTGGTATTGTATATTTACTTCATGTATTATATTATATATAATGAGAAGTTAATGAATCCTGCTGAATCAGTTACCTGTGTGTGCTTTCTGGATGTGTTTCCTGCAACAAACTCTGAAAACCAATCTATTCGAGCTTGGGATTTCATATTCATTATATTAACATGTACCAACTTGTTGCGCCTCAGATATTTTACATCACTAAGTCTTGGAAAACAAAGGGGAGAAAGTGATTATATTTCTGCACTAAAATGTATAGGCAACAACCAGAAGCTAGAAATTGCATATATATTAATCGGGGGTGGAGGTGGATCTCCTTCCATTCAGTGGTGTCCAATAATGGGAGATTGCCTGGACAAATCCCTGTGATTTCCTTGGCAAGGTTTTCCAACATGGCTTGCCACTGCTTACTTCCTAGGGCTGAGAAAAAGTTCAAGTTCACCCAGTTGGCTTTGTGATTAAGGAAGGCAAAACTGAACTCACAATCTCCCAGTTTCTAGCCTGATGCCTTAACCACTATACCATACTGGCTCTCACAAGAATTAGTTTAAACACATGTAAACTGCTGGATTGCCATTACTACATCGCAATGAAAAATTAAAAGTTAAATTAAACTTTTAATTTAAAGTTTAGTATCAACTGAGATTCTGCAACAAAATCCAACAGTATGGATTATGCCCTTGCATCCCTAAATTGCTTTTAACAACAGACCGCAACATGTCAAATTCAGCATCATGCATACCTTGTGTCGTCCCAATCAGAATTCATTCCAGAGAAGGTCCCTCTAACATCAGATGAGTATTTGTAAACCACTAGCAGGCACTGTTTACAAAGTTCAACTATTCGTTGGCAACACTGGAGTTGATCGGCAGTCACGGCTTCTGTGCTTTTACTGAATATTGTCTCCCAAGAGCTCCTGTTGGCATAGAAACAGACATGACCTCATGCTTTTCCGCCACAAATGACAATCTGAAATCTTTACGTGAGAAATTTAGCTACAGAGAAGGAAGTGAATTAATGTATGACCTTGTTAGTTTACAGTAAAGAGCTGGTACTGTTTCACCCACAGTTGGTGGGAAATAGGAAAATACAAATTAATAATTCAGCCTTTGTATTTCAAAGGCCGCACTAGTCAGAGTTTCTGTGGCAGAACTGTTTTTGAGAAGAACAGAGTTTTGGAATGGGAATTGTACAACAAGTGTGCCTTTGAAATCCAGCAACATTGTCAGTATGGACTCTGGAAGGAGCACAAAGGAATTCAGGAGACATAGGAGCTATTTCTGCTCTTGACTCCAGAGTAGGTCCTGCCAGCATGACTTTTGCCCATGGATCACCAGATGATTAGGGAACACGAGAGCTGAGCAAAGGATCAAAGCAGCAAAAAGTATGTGTAAAAATTTCAGTTCAAACTACTCCCCAAAAGAACATGCCTATGATTTTGAGCAATTCTGTCTTGATTAAAAAGTCCTGCATCCATAATCTTTTCAACACTCAGAATATTAAAAAATATGGAAACAGAGAAATGAATATTTTTGAGAAAGTCTAAATAAGTAAACAGCATTAGTAAATTAACCATGAGGAAAATTAATCTACAGCAAGTCCCAAAAAGAGAAAGAGCCTTGTTTTTTATTCAAGAAAAACAATTTATGTGTCTGTCTTTTGTGAGTGTATATACTCTTACCCTGAATTACAGAAACAATTCCACAGCCCTTGGCCATGGCTCCAGAGCAGGCGATTAAACACCCGGTTAAAAAGTCGGTATAAATGTAAACATTCCACATCTGAAACTCTCCAGATATGCTTCAGGACAGAGCGAATACTGACTTTCACAATGTCTAAAACCTATGGAAAAAAATTACATTGACAAAATAAATAAATAAAAGTCAAGGAACAGTTTAGAAAGCACCTTGAAAATTACCTCACAGGTTTAGGATAGATTAATTTTAAAAACAAACAATACACTTTTAGCACTTCACTTATTGCCTATTACATCAACTATATTAATCAAAACCCTTTTTATTTATTCATTTATTACATTTATACACTGTCCAAGGTGACTCTAAACAAATGTAAATTATTTATTAGGCATAAGTCAACTCCTGCCACAACAAAAGGAAATATAAAAGGAACGGAGGCGGCAACTTCTAGAAACCAGAACTATTTCCAGAGGTATAAAACGACTGCTATTAGGAGGCTTCCAGATTCATAAAATTTGACTCCATTGACCATGATTGTCGAGATGTAGCATTTTCTGATAAAGGTTGAATTCAAAGGAAACCGATTCTTCCCATTTGCAACCCAATCCAGCTAAACACAGTATTGATTGGCTATAAATCTTTGATGTCATGAGTTGACCTCTAAAACATTGTTTCAATGATCAGGCTAATGACAATGAAGAGGGTTTTGAATCAGTACATCAGTACCACAAACTGAGAAAAACTGCCTAACTGAAAAAAAAGTAAGTCCGTGATATTTCTCTGCTTCAATATTCACCTTTGATTTCCTATAAGGCTGACACTATTTGCACATTCTATTTTTCTACCTAAAATCATATCCAAGCTAGTTAAATTCTAAGTGAATGCTTTCAAACACAAGGCATCTACAATTCTCATTGTTTTCTGAATATCTTGCAGATGGTTTGAGGGTAAGTTCTTTCATTTGATTACACAGGAAGCCAGTAAATTATGGCAGCACAGGCATGGCTAATATGATCTCTCAAATAGAAGCCGATACTATTCTTGTTTAATTCAACTAGACTTATTTATAACTGTTTCATAGTGAGACATTACTGTTATCAATTTTTCTTATAAAAAATAGACCTACAATTGTTCTTATGGAAGCTTTAATTTATCTTCTATTTATGTACCGTATTTTTATGTATTTGAACAAAATAGGTAATTTTATTGCCCGCCTGGATCCGGCCACGGTTAGCCTATTTGAAGTATTTCTTCTTTTTTGTGGATATGTATTGTACTTTACCACTCAGTAATGTAATATCTGAAGGGCTGATTTCTATAATTAAATGACATACGACAGGCCCATTAAAGGGCCATGTGGCCACTTAGATGCAGACCTGACTGCTGGAGATATATACAGAGCCTTGGAAGAGAAATCAAAACTGGTCACATGAAACCAAGTCCTTCTACTTTAAGACAGTAATAACCTTATTTCAATTCCTTGTAGCATTGACTAGATGTCATAGACCCACGTCTTGCTGCAATTAACTTATCAATTCCAATTTTCTGTAAATGAATGTTGAAGATTCATAGACTTTATACTGGACCAACATGTTCCACTCAACATCAAACGTGGAACTGTAAATATAACGGCATTGCAGAAACTATTTTGCGGCTTTAAGGTGAATTGGCTATGAATTATAATAAAAACTGATCTTAAAGAAAAACTATTTAAGGATGCCTGGACTAGAAACTCTGTATAAAGCAATGGAGAGAAGGATGGACATACCAGGGTGCACAAATGCCTGGAAACCACAGGTAATTTTATACAGAATGCAGTAAAACTGAATTTAGATTCAAACCTTACAGGGACAAAAAAACAATTTTCTATTTGCAGAGATGTTTTGTGTTGCCTATAGTGACTGCATCGTTTTGCAGACATGTTTTGTATTGTTTAAGAACTTCAAAACCTCAAATACCTTTTCCACTAATCTATTGATAGCATGTTCCAAAAATATACCCTTCTTTGAACTTAGCCATAAATTGCCAAGTCAAAATAATGTAATCATAAAAATTATGATCAGAAATCTAATACAATGAAAGCAGGTTTAGAAAATAGTTTCTATACCAACCCCCTTCTATCTTATCTCTCAATTAGCAGAGAAAGTCTGGCCACAGACACAAGTTTTCCATTAGCTTAATCCTTAAAATGGATGTATTATACCAAAGTATTGTTTTGTACTTCTGATTTGTCATAATTGTTCTCAACCGATATCTTGGAAAAACATATATATTTATACCGCCACTTTCTCTTTGATTTACTTCCCTTTTTTGAGCACTTGCCCTTGCTCCTATAAAAAGCACTGGTTTTTTCCAATAGGGTCACAGTGTTACTCACACATTAAACTGCAATGTCGGTGTCAAAGCTAATCTTAAAAACAAGATTAGGTTTAAATACAGGGAAGCCTTACAGAACTGTCTGCTTGCCAAAAGGAGTTAATAGTACGTCAGATAACATTCATTCTCCCGGTATCAGGCATATTTTCTCCAAAAGAACACACTTTCTACACAGCGATCTAATATGTCATCTTGACCTAACCAGTGTATCTGAAATATCACTTCAATCAGTAGAAGAAAGCTGGTGAAATATGATGATTTTTGTGGGGTCTCCTTTCACCATCTACAGGAAAATACAAGTTGGGATGGTTTCAAGCGTGGGACTAGTTTGAAGCCCAATTGTAGGAACAGTAACTTAAGGAGAAATGAAACACCACAAATATTCCTTATTTTTTGGCATGTTAATTCTGGAGACTGTAGGGATGGTGGCATTCCATGCTGGTACATGTTTAGGGGGCAATAGCTTGAGTACTCCACTTTCCTTCTCCAAGAGACGGAAGGAGAAGGAAGGAGAAGGAAAGTGGAAGGAAATGGTCTACCAACAGAGAAGTATACAGAGATGTGTGCAAAAGAACAGCTTTACATCAGTTCTTCCCCTTCCCCTCCCCCACCACGGGGACTTTTAAGGCAGCATGAGTAATTGGATCATAGCCAAGTTCTAACTATAAAAGGAAGATCCTTCTGCACCTGAATATAGATAGATATATGAAGAAGACCCTTCCATAAGGAAGAGGAAGTTGCAGGCAAACAAGAGGAGACATCATAGAGGGGAAATGTCATTTGAAACAAGAATCAGCTACACAGGACTGACAACTGCACCAAAATATTATCTGTGCCAATTGATCGTAGTGTAATTGTGCACCAATTACACCAATGTGTTTCGGAGTGCATAACGCATTGTGGAAGTGCATTTCGTCCTTAATGTTGTGTCTTGATATGCTTGCTTTTGAGAAACCTTATGGTGCAGTTACTTTACCTAGACCTACATTGTGATGTAAAAACTCTGGGTTTAGATTAAATCTATTGTCAAGATGATGATTTCATTATTAAATTATTTATATTGGTTTGAACAAAACATGTTTTTTCCTATTAGGGCTGCTCTTATTTTAATATGCAATTTATTAGCACCACAGTATTACAATTACTGTTAAACCTAAAGATAAACAGAAAACAGAGACATTTCTCTGTATAGCATGTTCCATCATTTTACTATTTTGAAACTGCCATTCTCTTTCTCTGCCTAGGTGGCAATATAGTTACTCTGGAATGTGTCACCTGCTCAGATGAAATGGAGAGACAGCACTGTCTGTCTGTCTATATCCCTGATATCCATTCTTAAAAATATGGAGGACTCCTGAATTTAAAGGTACAGTATTAGCAGGACTTAATAAATGACTAATATGACTAATGACTGAATGACTAATAATAATAGTTCACATGGCTAAGCTAGAGTGAAAACAAGAAGTTGCTTCTTACCTTTCGCTGTTTTACAGAATCCAATTTTATTAACCAATATGACGCCACTTTTGATTTATGGTATTTCCAGTTATCCATTATCTATATCAAAGAGAAAAGAATTAAAGTTAGAAAAGAGAAAGAGGCAGTTTCTAATTAATTAACTACGCATACTATTCATTCTTTCGCTCATTCATTTCTTCTGCTGTCACATGACAAATGCAACTGAATTTGCTTCTCGCCTAGTCGGCTCTTATGAGAATATACATTACCCACCATGCAGGACTAAAAACGTTGTAATCATTAGTGCACAAGTGTGAGGACTGCCTGCAAATTAACCATGAAGCAATAATATCCATGAGGAGGTCAAATTAGCCGATCTCACGAAATCACATGCCCTATGATGGAAAGCTCACCCCTTTTGTACATTCATCATAATGTTACACATACATCTCAGAGAGGTGGAATTTGCAGCTGGAGGTACCTAATGTGATCAAGGTATCTCACCTGCCAGATAAGTTTATCTAATGTAAAAATTACCTTTCTGGATCAGGTCAAGGGCTCACTTAGCTCTGATTGGCAATGGCCAATCATATGCATTCAAAAAACTCACAAACATATTGAGGAAAGCAATCTTCCTCTTTTACTATTGCCCTTTAGCAGATGACATTTAAGATGTGCTATCTGTGATTCAGGCTATAGCCACCAATATTAATTGCTGGATTATCCATGAAGGTGCCTAGTTTCTTTTAAATACCATTTAAACTGAAGACTACTTCTATATCTGATAGCCATTTTGCCTAGAATATGTAAAAAAATTTTAAAAAATCATTTTTCTTTTATTAGTCTTGAATCCCACCGCATATTATTTTAAAGATGACTCCAAATTCTAACACTGTGAAAAAAAGGGGGGAAACCTCCTTCCACTTATGTATATTTTCCTTCCATGAATTTGTATAGTTAAACTGTATCTCCCCTCTCAGCAGATATCATCTCATAATAATTTTGATTAGAATTATTTTTTAATTTTGTTTTCATTCTACTGTGTCATCCCTGGGGGTTGGTCATAAAAACTATACCTTGCATTCCAAATTGTTTTAAGAGTGTTGCTGAACAGCTGGTGCTTTTATTTTAAAAATACAGTAATTCTTTTGGTAAAGATTTGAGGCATGGAATTTCCTTTTTATAGAATGCTTGCCTGTTATGTTGATACTTCATTAATGGAATATTTAATAATATCACTAATATGTAACAATAATGTAGGGGAGGAGTTTCAAATATTTTACTCCAATATTTTGCACTTACATTATTTACTCTGAAATCATTTGTCATTTTGAGACTTATGCGTGCTTCTTTGGAGCTCTTTGCAATCCCATTTTGAATTTGCTACCATGAACAATGAACAGTTTAAATATCATCAAAAAAATCCTGGCTCATATTTAAATAAACTAAAGATGCCCACTCCTCTTCTAAACATTGCTCTAAACTGCATATATCTATTTAGGAATTAGCCATTCAAAAAGATTCCCATTGCTGCTGAATCTGCTAATGCTCAAGTGGAAATTTCTTAAGTGTTCCTAAGTGTACATTTTTTATTCGTTTGGTTTTACAGCTGTCAATTTTGTAAACAGGTATAGACATGCAAGATTTTGGAAACATAGCATGATGTTAACGCATTTCTTTGCAACAGAAACATTCCTTTAAAATACTGCTACTATAGGTAGTTCTGCTGAGTACTATTTCAGTTGTGCCACTAGATGGCACAAATATGTTATTTTAAAAGGAATATGCTGAAAGACTAGCAATATTGATGATAATTTACATGAGAAAATAAAAGAAGTTTCACACACCAAAAAGAAAAAAAAAGCAATAGTGCAACAATATTCTGGTGATAAACCAATCAGGATTAGGATCTAATCTTTCCAAAAGTTATTATTAATTGAAAAGCAGTCCTGTGTAGTAGTTATGGAACATACATAAAGGATTATGCGTCATCGTAAAAGAACAATAAGTTGATTGTGGCATACATTTTTGATCTGCAAATCTGCTTTAACAAAGGCATGCAATAATTGAGAGGATTGATAATTGTAGTCCATTATTTTCTGAAAACCTTTTAGTACCTGACTTTCTAGTTTATACTGCAGCTTCCCCAACATGTAAGCTGTTAGTTTGAAAAAAATATATAGCTCAGACAAACAGGTTACATACTATATATTGATAGTAATTTGCCCTAGAGAAAATAATCTTGTCCATTGCTAGATCCCAAATATTTCATGACTTTAGAAAAACTCAAGTCAAGTAGAAAATCCATCCGTATTCCACATACACCGGGCATGCCAACCCACGGCCCTGGACAACTACTAATGCAGTCCCACAAGATCATACACTTTATAGCAATAGCAATAGCAGTTAGACTTATATACCTCTTCATAGGGCTTTCAGCCCTCTCTAAGCGGTTTACAGAGTCAGCATATCACCCCCACAATCTGGGTCCTCATTTTACCCACCTCGGAAGGATGGAAGGCTGAGTCAACCCTGAGCCGGTAAGATTAGAACCGCTGAACTGCAGAAACAGTCAGCTGAAGTGGCCTGCAGTACTGCACCCTAACCACTGCGCCACCTTGGCTCATGTGATTTATATATCATTAACTTTAGGCCACATATATTTTATATGTGGCCTAAAACAATTCTTGTGCATTCAATGCAGCACATGCATGGACACCCATGATCTACAATGTTTACAGACCGGAATACAGGTAGTCCTCAACTTACAACAATTCATTTAATGACCATTCAAAGTTACAGCAGCATTGGAAAAAGTGACTTATGACCATTTTTCAAGCCTATGACTGTTGCAGCATCCCCATGGTCAGGTGATGAAAATTCAGATGCCTACCAACTGGCTCACATTTATGACAGTTGCAGTGTCCTGGTATCCCGTGATTACCTTTTGTGACCTTCTGACAAGCAAAATCAACGGGGAGGCCAGATTTACTTAACAATTGTCTTACTAACTGTGGCAAGGTAAGTTGTAAAACGGAGCAAAGGTCACTTAACAAACGCCTCACCTAGCAACAGAAATTTTGGGCTCAATTAAGGTCATAAGTCAAGAACTATCTGTACTTGTGATGGACTGATTTCAGAACTTTCAACTTTAATAAAATTTGTATGCCGCCCACTCCCTTGGGACTCTGGGTGGCTCGCAACAAAAATAAAAGCATTTAAAATTTTTAAAAGATACAATTATTAAAATTAATACATCATCCATTCAATCAAGTGGGGCTGGATATTAATCAACAGCCCCAGGCCTGCCGGAACAGCCAGGTCTTCGTGGCTTTACGGAAGGCCGTGAGAGTGGTAAGGGTCCGGATCTCTGCGGGTAGCTCATTCCACAGGGCCAGTGCAGCTACAGAGAAGGCCCTCCCTCGGGGAGCCGCCAACCGGCATTGTCCGGTCGACGGCACCTGGAGGAGGCCCAACCTGTGCGATCTTATTGGTCGTTGGGAGGTGAATGGCAGGAGACGGTCTCTCAGGTAGCCAGGTCCTATACCATGTAGGGCTTTAAAAGTAACGACTAGCACCTTGAAGCAGGTCCGGAGACCAATGGGGAAAAACAAGCCTCCCATTTGGTTTCATCCCAGAGAGGTAAGCAAAAGTATGCAAACTTGGTGCTGAAAATAGGATTCAAGGGGATTTTTCTGTCCCTAAACTGCTTCCATTCCAGTTCTTCGTTGCAAGTACTGTTTTATCTAGATAAATGAGTGCCGGAGACTTTTAATTCCTACACTTTCCCAGCTCCCCAAAACGCACACACTTTTTAGTGTGCCAGGTTTTCAGACAGTATGCCTGCAGGCAGAATGTACCTTGTTTACTGATTACAAATAAATCATTTTGGCAGTTGAATGGGATAAAAATGCTGTTATATAATCAATCAACACCTCCGATTTCTCCGAGGAAGTTTTCTGTGAGAATATTTTGTCTATCACTTTCCCATCCTGTTTATCGCTCGGTTATCACTGCAAAACCTGGTGTAGCAGCTACTACTGCTAAGCAGGTTTCGGCAACATCCCCCCCCCCACCTCACCTGCAACTAAAGTTTGCCTTAGTGGCAATGTTCTTCTGCGCTACTTACATCTTCGATGATTAGATCTGCTTCTTCGTTTGTTTTCCCTGGGTATCGTATCTTCATGTCATTGAAAATGGCTAAAGTTTCCTTTGTCAATAATTCGTCCTGTTCCACGGTTCCCTGCTGCATTTCACCCTGTTAAGTGAGAACGAAGGTATGAGATAGCTGAAAAATTCTGCTTCAGTGCCAGTGACTGCAAAACCATTCAGTGTTTAAATTGTCAGTTATTTCAATGTGAAATTGAATTAGCAGGTAGCTCTTTAATATATCTAAACCAGGGGTGTCAAACCCAAGCCCTGAAGACCAGATGCAGCCCTCAGGGTGCTTAGATCTGGCTCATGGGGCCACCTTGGAAACAGCAAAGGACCAGTCCATGGTGCCTCTGCCAGCAAAAACGGGCTCCCAATCTCCGTTTTCATCTGGGATGGGCTTCTGCAAGCTTCTGACAGTGAAAATGGAGCTCCATTTTCAATGGCAGAGGGTTGCAGGAGGCTGTCCCAGCTGAAAACGGAGATTGGGAGCCTGTTTTCGCTGGCAGAGGCACCGCAGGCCACCACAGGCGCCCCTGACCCGAGTGACGTCAAGCTGGCCATGCCCATCCTGGCCACGCCCCCACTGCCCCCCCCCGAGGTCAAACACAATCCTGATGCAGCCCTCAATGAAATTGAGTTTGACATCCCTGATCTAGACAATATCTTCCTTGACAATAGCACTAGTCATACAATGGAAATAAATAAAATAGCACATTTTAGATTTAGATTTTATTTAGTTTGTATGCCGCCCTGTTCCCGAGAGACTCAGGGCGGCTCACAATAAAAAGGGGAGGAGATACAAAAAAATAAAAACAGCAATTTAAAATTCAACAACAGTCATAACCTCGAATGGGGCTGGATAGTTCAACAACCCCAGGCCCGCCGGAACAGCCAGGTCTTAGTTGCTTTGCGGAAGGCCGGAAGAGTAATAAGGGTCCGGATCTCAACGGGGAGATCGTTCCAGAGGGCCGGAGCAGCCACAGAGAAGGCCCTCCCCCGAGGTCATTTTAATTTATGACCTTGTGGAGGTATAGCAGGCATGGAAGCCGGTTTGACCTAGTGCTGCTTATCCATTGAGACAGTCCATAAAGATGGCAACAGCACCCTTATACAGAAATTTTAATGAGCCAAGAAGCCATATTTATCCTGTTTTATGGTACTTTTACTTGGGCTGGTATAAGCAATCCTCGACTTAAAATCATTCATTTAGTGACTTTTCAAAGTTTCGATAGCACGGAAAACATGACTTATGAATGCTTTTTTTTTATACTTACAACCACTGCAGCATCCCAACATTTGCTCACATGATCAAAATTCAGGCGCTTGGCAATTTGTTGCCATGTCCTGGGATCATGTGATCAGTTTTCACAACTTTCTGGCAAGCAAAGTCAATGGGGAAGCCAGATTCACTTAACAACCGTGCTATTAACTTAACAACTACAGTGATTCACTTAACAACTGTGGCAAGAAGGATCGTAAGATGGGGCAAAATTCACCTTAACAACTGTCTCACTTAGCAGCAGAAATTTTGGGCTCAGATGTGGTCGTAAGTCAAGGACTACCTGCATAAAGTAGGAAGGGGCACCTTTCTTGTGACCATGTGCTGCACGTCTCATAAAAAATAGTTTTGGTCTCCAGGGGCTCCTTGGAACAAGGGCAAGAACAAAAATTGGGATACGAGCGGAGTGAGCAAAGAATTCAAAGATTTTTAAAGGCTAAAGGCATTTGCTTTGCCCCATAATCCTTATTTCCCTAAAGGAAGGGAGGCCAGCATTGTTTGATTGTACCACTAAGGGTATTTTGTGATACCCATGAGCACGAAAGATTTTGCCCATGGGCAAAATCTCACAGAGCTATTTCTATCCTTGCTGGCCTCACTGAATTCAATAGGGGCTTTTTAAAGTACGCAGATAGCTTCTTTTCCTTGCAAATTCCTCCTCTGTGCAAAGTTTCTCTACTGTGTTTACGAACCCTCCAGAGCATGATCTGAAAGGCAGAAAGAGGCTAAGAGAAGAAAATGAAGACCCACTGTCTCAGCATGACTCCTGCATGGCATAAGGCCCTACGAATTGTACAATGAAGTGCTATTTAAACATATGGTAATCGTGGATTCCATTCGTTTTCTAGCCATGGATAATGTAACTGATTTAAAGTGCTGTGGGTTAGTAGTGAACAAATGCATACAATATACAATAATACATTGTCAATTTCTTGCAGCTGAATTCAAATCACCGATACTGTTCTAAATAAATACTTTTCCTACATTTTAAAAAACACTTTCATTTATCTTGTTGGCTGAATACAAGACTCTATGCCTACTTGAGGCATCTGAAACATTTGGGGGAAAGAGGCGAACTCACCAATTCTAGTCTGCAAAAACCCAAGCAACCACAAGATAGAAGCAGAGTTGGAATGTTCTATATGTATCTTTACTGACAGCTAGTGGTCATCTACATTTTTGCAACCCAAAACTGGTAATTTTAAATGGGGGGGGGGGGAGAAATGTTTTGAGGAGCTGACGAATTTCCCAAAAAAATTATATTTGGAGGAATGAATCAATTGCTTTTTTACAATCTCAATAAAGACTCTTTCAGGATATATTTTTTTCTCCTATAACGTTTAAAATTGAAAACCTCCCCACCACTCTGCAGTACCAATGAAGATTGCATGAAACTCCTCCCTAAAGGTTTTCCAGTCAGTGATGCTCATAGAATAGCAATAGCAGTTGGACTTATATACCGCTTCATAGGGCTTTCAGCCCTCTCTAAGCGGTTTACAGAGTCAGCATATTGCCCCCAACAACAATCTGGGTCCTCATTTTACCCACCTCAGAAGGATGGAAGGCTGAGTCAACCCTGAGCCAGTGAGATTTGAACAGCGAACTGCAGAACTGCAGTCAGCTGAAGTAGCCTGCAGTGCTGCATTTAACCACTGCGCCACCTTGGCTCCTGGAAGAAGCCCTATAGCCTTCTTCACTTAAGAAAGAAGCTATTTAGCTCTTTTCCATGGACCTTCTCATCTTTACATTAGAAATATGTGAATCATTATAAATTGTGATCAATTGATTCTTCATATTAGTGGAGCAGTATTCCAGCCCATCATTTTTAATATTTTGAAGATACTTTTAAATATACATATTTAAATATATATTTTTAAAAATACAATTTTATTTTGCAAGTTTCCTTAACAAATGAAACATCTATATGCCATTTCACATGTTTACAACCTCTTAATATAATTTCCTGACAATTTTTCTGAAATAATATACATTTTCCAGAAACAGGCTTTTTAAATTTTTATCCAACTTCACCCTGCTTTAAAAAAAATAATGTTGTTGTTGTGTGGCAAACAACAATAAAAACCATGTATAAACACAACAAGAAAAAAAACACAGTGGCTAACACGGAAGGATTAATCCATAACTAACCTGACATGCACTGTAAATATTTTAAAAATAACTTATAAATAGGAAGTGATAACTCTGTTTTCATGCTGCGATAATGAGAATGCATCTAGAATGCTGTATCCAATATTGATTGTCACAATACAAGAAAAAGGCTGAGAAATTGAAAGTGCAAACAAAAAATGCTGGAATCGCCTGGAGATTAAATCGTATAATGAATAGTTAAATCCTATAAGCCACAGTGGTACAGTGGTTAAAAGTGCAGTACTGCAGGCTACTTCTGCTGACTGCTGGCTGACTGCAATTTGGCAGTTCAAATCTCACCAGGCTCAAGGTTGACTCAGCCTTCCATCCTTCCGAGGTGGGTAAAATTGGGTGCAATATGCTGACTCTGTAAACTGCTTAGAGAGGGCTGTGAAACAGTATATAAATCTAAGTGCTATTGCTAAAGGAACTAGGCATATTTAGCCTAAAGGTAAGAT
The DNA here is from genome assembly GCF_051295495.1 of Thamnophis sirtalis. Classification (NCBI taxonomy): domain Eukaryota; kingdom Metazoa; phylum Chordata; class Lepidosauria; order Squamata; family Natricidae; genus Thamnophis; species Thamnophis sirtalis. The sequence continues at coordinate 15,960,410 of NW_028261387.1, read as the reverse complement.
AGGATACCAGTCTTATCCTCAAAAGTGTCTAATAGTATGGATTTATTCTTTGTAGCTCCCAAGGATAAGACAAAAAGCAATTGTTTTAGCTGGTTGAAGCTTTAAAGAGGGAGATCCAATATATTCAATAAAAGGAGGACTTTCCTAATTGTTAGAGCATTTAGCCAGCAAGGACATCCTAGCTCTTACAGTTATGGACACTCCATCACTGAAGGGTTTCAAGCATTTGTCTGGGATACTCTGAGGATTCATGCGCTCAGCAGGGTCTGAACTATAAGACCACCATGTTTCCTTCCAACCTTATGAGTCTATGAATTTAATTTATTTTCTTTTTCAGATGCATCTTCCACAAATAGTCTCTATGCCATTTTATAAGTGGACCTAAATTAGAAGTTCTTGAGAAGTTTCTTTTAGATGGATTTCTCAAATCTGTTTCCCAAAAGTGAACATCAGATTTTTTTTTAAAAAAAAATCTCTGTGGGAGTTTCTAGGAATCCATGCTATCAGAGTAAAGAATAACAGAGTTGGAAGGGACTTCTAGACCACCCCCCTGCTCAAGGAGGAGACCTTATATCATTTGGGACAAACTGTCTCCAATCTCTTCTTTAAAACTTTCAGGGATGGAACATGAATTATCAACATGAAGAGCAAGAATTCTTTTTAAAGTATAGATATGCATATAAAAGAAAAACTAAACTAAGTAATCCTTACTCATCTTATAAAATAGGTACACCAATTCCCACGCCTAGGAGTTTCTGCAAAAATTTCCTTCTATTTTCATTTTCCAATTTGAAGCAAAAAAAAATCATTTAGAACAAGGCTGTTGTGTAGAATACAATGCCTAAGCCACCTTTATTTCCCCTTTATTTCCACAAGTGCAACTAGTTGAATTTCTCAATGTGATTTTTTTTAAAAATGGTTCTGCATTGGTTGGTAAAATATTAATCTCGTTGCTCTTCAACTCCCTCCCCCACACATCCAAAGATTTCATTAAATATTTGTTCTTACAAAATAGACGTGCTTTGCTCACTTACCCCAGATGAATGTACAGAGCCTTGGTTGGCAGTGTGAGACACTTTGAGAGCAGATGAACCTCTGTTTAAAGAGTGTGACCTGCTCGCGAGGGATGACCGAGAGAGATGCATTACTGGTTTGGCTGTGAAAGGGCGTTTTTCAGCTTGCAGTTGCATAGCCAAAGCTGAAATGGATCGAGGGCAGCTTACAGAACGCCGGATAGGACTAGTCGAAGAGGCGGCAGACACATAAGATGGGACTTTTTTCAGAGGCTGCTTCCAGTGCATTCTGCCTGGAAATGAATACAAAAGACTCAACTCCTCTCCCAAATCACAATTATAGACCTTTAAAAAAAAACAACCACCTCTAAACTTGTATGCATCTGCTCAGGATATATTCTGAATTTTGTTTGGAAGTATAAATCACTTCTCCTGTCCCATCATCTCTTATGGAAACGTAAAATACATCAGATAATACTGAGTGTCACTCAAGTTAACGTTCGCCAATCTCATGGTTCTTATGAAAAATGTAATCTATACCAGATTATATTGAGCAATATTCTTGTTCTTGCAGTATGTCTCTTTCCCAGGGAGGCTGCATTAAAAATCTATTCTCCATCACTATTTGTTTCCAGAATTATGGGAACCCAAAGAAAATTCTACACTTAATATATTCTAACATGGCCTAAGACGTATAGTATGAAAACAATTCATAATGTTCAGCTGCTCCAAACGCACCTGGAAGAGTTTGAATTAATGCCTTATTTTCTTTAATGGGATTTTGGTGTTGATCTTTTTTTTCAGAACATATTATTCTATGGCAGAGATAGGCAATCAGGCCTCAAAAGCATAGGCCTACCTTTCACTGCTTCCCTATTTCTGTCAGGCTACTTCTGACCATTGCTGCTAAAATTCATTAGTATTGATTCCTAATTTAAATTTAGGAAACATTCGAACTCTATTGTATAAGACATTAAATAGGCTTAAAATATACTATATATACACACACAGAGAGTTAACACTTTTTATAGCTATCAAAAGAGACCTAATAACAAAACCACCTACAATCTCTTTCAAAATCTTCCCTCAGTTTATTGTGCATGTTATGGTATAATTCAACATCTCTCCATTTATAATCAGTGGAGCTTTCTGTTATGCCCTGTATAATACAGACTTCAGTGCCGTGAGAGCTCATTTGGATTTTCTCTTCCTGCGTTTTGCTCATTATCAAATATTATTACTACATCAAATTTGTTAGTCCAATTGCCTGACTTATTTACAATACAATACAATAGCAGAGTTGGAAGGGACCTTGGAGGTCTTCTAGTCCAACCCCCTGCCTATCCAGGAAACCCTATACAGTTTCAGACAAATGACAAATACCGTTCCAGTCTTCTTAAAGACTTCCAGTGTTGGGGCATTCACAACTTCTGGACGCAAGCTGTTCCACTGATTAATTGTTTTAACTGTCAGGAAATTTCTCTTCAGTCTAAGTTGCTTCTCTCCTTGATTAGTTTCCACCCACTGCTTCTTGTTCTACCCTCAGGTGCCTTGGAGAATAGTTTGACTCCCTCTTCTTTGTGGCAATCCCTGAGATATTAGAACACTGCTATCATGTCTCCCCTTGTCCTTCTTTTCATTAAACTAGACATACCCAGTTCCTGCAACTGTTCTTCATATGTTTTAGTTTCCAGTCCCCTAATCATCTTTGTTGGTCTTCTCTGCACTCTTTCTAGAGTCTCCACATCTTTTCTACATCATGGCGACCAGAACTGAATGCAGTATTCCAAGTGTGGCCTTACCAAGGCATTTCAAAGTGATATTAACACTTCACATGATCTTGATTCTATCCCTGTTTATGTAGCCTAGAACTGTGTTGGCTTTTTTGGCAGCTGCTGCACACTGCTGGCTCATATTTAAATGGTTGTCCACTAGGACTCCAAGATCTCTCTCACAGTTATTACTATTGAGCAAGGTACCACCTATACTGTACTTATGCATTTTGTTTTTCTTGCCTAAATGTAGAATCTTACTCTTTTCACCATTGAATTTCATTTTATTAGTTAGTGCCCAATGTTCAAGTTTGTCAAGATCCTTCTGTATCTTAAGCCTGTCTTCTGGAGTGTTGGCTATTCCTGCCAGCTTTGTGTCATCTGCAAATTTGATGAGTTCCCCATTTATTCCCTCATCCAAATCATTGATGAAGATGTTGAAGAGTACTGGGTCTAAAACAGAGCCTTGGGGTACTCCACTGCATACTTTCCACCATGTAGATGCAGTTCCATTGAGGACTACACGTTGAATGCGATGGGTCAGCCAGTTACAAATCCATCTGGTGGTGATGCTGTCCAACCCACATTCTTCTACTTTATCTAGTAGTAGGTTATGGGCTATCTTATCAAATGCCTTACTGAAATCCAAGTAAACCATGTCAACGGCATTCCTCTAGTCCACTAATTTTGTCACTTTGTCAAAGAGTGCAATAAGATTAGTCTGACATGATCTGTTTTTGACAAACCCATGTTCGCTTTTGGCTATTACTTTGTTTACTTCTAGATGTTCGCTAATTCGTTGCTTGATTATCTTTTCCAGAATCTTTCCTAATATTGAGGTCAGGCTGATAGGTCTATAGTTTCCTGGATCTATTTTTTTTCCTTTTTTGAAGATGGGAACCACATCAGCTCTTTTCCAGTCCTCTGGCAGTTCCCGGTGCTCCAGGATCTCTGAAAGATATAGTTCAGTGGTTCTGAGATCTCATCTTCAGAACCTTGGGGTATAATCCGTCAGGTCCTGGTGATTTGAACTCGTCTAGGGTAGACAGGTGCTCACTTACCATTTTCTTCCCTATTTCAATTTGTGTTCTTAATCTGATTTTTGTGGTGCTGTTTTTGATAGGTTGGACTGTTTTATCCCTTTGTGTAAAGACAGATGCAAAAAATGAGTTAAATAGTTCTGCTTTCTCCCTGTTGCTTGTCACCTTCTTGCCACTTTCTCTCAGCAATGGACCAATTGTTTCCTTAACCTTTTTCTTGTTTTTAACATGTTGGAAGAAACTTTTTTTGTTATTGTTTACTTTTGTGGCAAGCCTTTCTTCATCATGAGCCTTAGCTTTCCTTACTTCATCTTTACAGGCTCGGGCTATTTGCTGATATTCTGCCTTAGTTATGTTCCCCTCTTTCCACTTTTTATACTTAACTTTTTTGTCTTTCAAATTGTCAGAGAGTTCTTTATGCAGCTATGCTGGTTTCTTTTGGGAGCTGTTATTTTTCTTCTTCATTGGTATTGTGCTAGACTGACCTTTTGTAATCTCATTTTTCAAATTTTCCCAAGCTTCTTGAGTTGTTTTCCCCTTGAGGATTCTCATCCATGGAATTCTTCCCAAGCTCTAAGTTTATTGAAATTAGCTCTCTTCAAATCCAAGACTCTAGTTTGACTTTGTTCTGCTACTTGTGTTTGCATAATGTTGAATTCCAATATTGCGTGGTCACTTGCCCCCAGGGTTCCTATGGCTTCAACACCTTCTATCATTTCCTCTCTGTTAGTGAGAATTGAGTCTAATATGGCCGATCCCCTTGTTTCCTTCTCTACTTTTTGGGAAACAAAGTTGTCTGCTAGATTCGTTAGGAACCTGTTGGATATTCCACTTGGTGCAGAGTTTGTTTCCCAGTTGATGTCAGGGTAGTTAAAATCCCCCATTACTATTGTGGTGTGCTTCCTACATATCTTAGTTAGCTGACTAGCAAAAAGTTCATCTACTTCCTCTGCTTGGGTGGGTGGCCTATAGTATAGACCGATGGCAATGTCATTTCCTCCCCAACCTTTAATATTGACCCAAATGCATTCAAGATAGTTCTCATCATTGTTGTGCTCTATTTCTGTAGAGATGTAGTTATTTCTTATATATAGTGCAATTCCACTTCCTCTGTTATTTCATCTATTTCTTTTAAATAATTTAAATCCTTCTAGCTGTATGTTCCATTTGTGGGTTTCATCACATCAAGTTTCTGTAATGGCAACAATATCGTATCTGCCCTCATTTACTTGAATTTCTAATTCACCCTGTTTATTCCTTATACTCTGTGCATTGGTGTATAGACATTTGAGTCCATTTTGATTGACCTTGTGTTTACCGTCTACCTAACCTGTGTTATGCCTGACTGTCCCTATTTTCTTGCCACTTGTATGATTCATGCACATGGTATGGCACTCACTATTAAATGCTTGGTTTTGCTTGACAGCAGGAGTGATAATCTTACCCGCACAAACATCTATGTTACATGCACTGATAACCCTATGAGTTTTAGATTGCTGGGGACAGAAATGTTCTGTATCAATTAATTCTCTGTCTCCGCTGTTCAGTTTAAATGTTTATCCATTTGTTCAGTTCAGACTAAGGATGCTGATTTAACACACAGCAATCCCAGCCAATATAACCAATTGGGATGGATTGTAGTTATGGTGTCTTTTCTGTTAAATTATGAGGACTGAGAAAAACAATAAACTGGCATTGGGGAATGAGTGGGGTTTTTTTTTAAAAAAATTGCAATGTGCTTTAATTCTTATTATACCAAAAATTTTCTGTCTCCCCATAACAACCAAGCATGTATTAATTAATTTCTGAAGTATTTCAAAATATCACATATGTTTGCACATTTAGAAAACATTCTCAATCAAGTGGTCATAAAAAAAATTTAAAAAAATTTTTTTTTAATATAAAAATTAATCAATTCCACTCATGTAACTTACTGGATCGCTCTATTAATTTCCTATCTTCAAGATCAAATGTGACATTTTTCTCTTTCTTTCCACTGTCATCTTCTTTCTCAGCCTCCTCTTCCCATTCAGAGATGTCACTGCTGCTTTCATGACTACTGCCACTGCTGTCGGTCTTGTTCTTTTTCATGAATTGTGCACTTTCTGGCATCGAATACAGAGGCTGCAAGGGAAAAGAGGAAGAATGTAATAAGCCTCTGATCAGTCTTCATTTTCATCGATTCAACCTGATTTTGAATCTGCAAGGAATTTTAAGAGGCAAAATATAAGAGCTTTGATCGGTTCTGTTGACTGCAATAAGGTTTGCCTATTAGAGTCAAATCTTTACATGTATTACATAAAGCATTACTGAGCTTAGCTTTTATAACAGTCCTTACTTTACAATACTTTGGTAAGTAAAAGACAGTTACAATCTTTGGCATCCACAGCTTGGAACCTCAAAGAAATAGAATAGAATAGAATAGAATAGAATAGAATAGAATAGAATGGAATGGAATGGAATGGAATGGAATGGAATGGAATGGAATGGAGTGGAATGGAGTGGAGTGGAGTGGAGTGGAGTGGAGTGGAGTGGAGTGGAGTGGAGTGGAGCGGAGCGGAGCGGAGCGGAGCGGAGCGGAGCAGAGCTAAGCAGAATAACAGTGTTGGATATTGAACCAAGTCCTAGACTAGAAGTAAATTCTGAGAATTGAAATTCAAATTATCTGAAGGAACACTACTTTGGAGACGCCTAATCATAAACCAGCAGCATTAAACCTATTTTAGGTATCTTTAAATTCTCAAGCTCTGTGTAAGATGACCTGATGCAAAACAGAAAATGGATCTTAGGCCTTTAAGGGTCCAGGAGAAGAAGGGATTTCAGGAAATGAAAGCTATGCTCTCTGAAATCCCCTGTGGGCTACAGATCTTGAAGTGCTTGAAATTTCTCTGAAAGGAAAACAGCCCAGCTCAATATTCTTATTTTAAAAAACCTACCCATCTTGGGCATTTCGGAGACAACTAATTAAAGTAGCACAAATATTTATGTATTTGTATATATAAATGATTCAGGGGGTTTGAGAAAACACCAGGAAGCCTGCTTTCAATATTTTTTTATGCTACAGTATTGGAATTTTTCAACAGATATTCAGTGAAAAAGCTAATATTTTAGTTTCAAACGATACAGGGATTCTGAAAGTTCAGAACTTCCCAACTTTCCAAGTGAAGCTTTTGACAGATTTCCTATCAGAGATCACCCACAACGTATCTGGCACTATAAAATTCATTCCTGTTTTCAAATATATTCTCAGTACATCAGTAACATAAGGAGAGATCAGATCACACTGGAAGCTGGAATCTCATGACTCTTTGCTATGTTAGATGGCAACAACGCTAATAGAAAATAAATATCTCCATGACATAGCGTATATACTCAAGTATAAGCCGAGTTTTTCAGCCCACTTTTTGGGCTGAAAAAAGCCGCCTCGGCTTATACTCGAGTCAGTGAAAAATTTGCCCGAAATGGAGGAGAAAAAGGAGCAGAGCCATGCTGCTGGGTGACGCTCGTGAATGGCCCGGCGCCCCTGTGAGTTTCCCCTCCCTCTGTGTCAGTTTGCCGCGCAGTGCGCACCGCACCATCCCCCCTCCTCACGTTCTAATGTAATGCAGGGCTGTCTTACGATTCCCCTTCCTCCCCCTCCTGCCGCTCTGCAACGATGTCCCACCTCCTCCTTGTTATGGCAAGCAGCCACATAACGATGTCCCAGAGCTAGTTTACTGTTTTTCTTTGAAATAAATATTCAAAAACATTATTGGTATCTATTTTCATTTTTGAAATTTACCGGTAGCTGCTGCATTTCCCACCCTAGGCTTATACTCGAGTCAATAACTTTTCCAGTTTTTTGTGGTAAAATTAGGTGCCTCGGCTTATATTCGGGCCAGCCTATACTCGAGTATATACGGTAATTTCCATGATTTTGGCCATTCACCAAAGAAAATAGCTATAAGTTAGAGTCAGAAGAGAGGGTCATTAAAATATATCAAACTATTTTTATACCTAGACAAAGCTATCAGTGCTGTCTACTTTGACTAATGCCAGCGAAGAAATAGAAATAAATTCTTTATTATAATCTGGGGATTTATTTAATAATTGGAAAAACCACAAATTAAAGGTGGGACTTTCAACATACTCTCTCACGAAACAAAAAAGAAATTCACTTCATTGGATCTTCTATCAATGCATATGTTTGTGGAATTAGCATAGTCAAAAAGTTAAAATCACAGACATATTCATATTAGATCAGTTTCCCCATCTTTGCTTATATTAAAAAAGCTAATTATATATTTAAGCAACATGCAATTTTACCCAGAAATAAAGCAATTATATGACTCCCCTCCAATAAAGAAATTGGGGAAAGGGAAGAGAGGAACAGAAAGGAAAGGAAAGAAGGAAAGGAAAGAAGGAAAGGAAAGGAAAGGAGAAAGGAAAGGAAAGAGGAAAGAAAAGGAAAGGAAAAAGGAAAGGAAAAAGGAAAGGAAAAAGGAAAGGAAAAAGGAAAGGAAAAAGGAAAGGAAAAAGGAAAGGAAAAAGGAAAGGAAAAAGGAAAGGAAAAAGGAAAGGAAAAAGGAAAGGAAAGGAAATAGGAAAGGAAAAAGGAAAGGAAAGGAAAGGAAAAAGGAAAGGAAAGGAAAAGGAAAAGGAAAAGGAAAAGGAAAAGGAAAAGAAAGGAAAATATGCACAAAAGTCAGGAAAAACAGCCAGAGCAATAAACAAGGTTATTTAGGTGTCCTTCTTTCATACAGAGGACAGTGGAAGGTATCATTTGTTGCAATCTGCCTCCAATAGCCTCCTCAGCTGAGACTGTTAATCTTTTTTACCAGCTGAGGGCTAGGAATTATCAGGCAAATAAAAACTTAAATGAAAAGTAGGTCACTTGACACAAAGTAGCTAATTTATCTTCCAGTGCTGTGCCACACGTACAGAAGAGGATTAGGATATACCCTGCAGTCCTTTATATTCCACAGGGCTGTCATTAAACTCACATCTCAAAGGGCTACAAGGCAATTCATGGTTAAAGGTATCTAAATGCCCCGTTTTTTTTCAGTGGGACTAAATCTTCCTGAAAGGGTTGCTGTGAATCGATAGTTACTATCATCTAATAGGCTAAGCAAGCAGTGACCGTGAATTTATATGCATCTCATAGGAGAAGGAAGTGGGGAGACAGATGTACACAATCAGATGTCCTCTAGAGATTTTGGACTGCAACTCCCATTATCCCTTGCCCTTAGTGAAACTAGTGGACCAATGAGATAACGAGTCACCTCTTTGCTAGTTTCCGCCTCCCATACAAGGGGCCTTCAAACCCATCTTACTCTCCACCATAGTTATAGCCTGTCCAAACATTACCCAAGTCAAAATTAGAGATATTTGAAGGATCTGATACTGTATTTATTTTTTCTGATGTCAGCAAATAATATTTCTTGATAGCTACTAAAGAACACTGTATCTAGTATTTTGTTAAACCATAGGTTTGGTTGGTCATGATCCCTTGGATTTAGATCAGGGGTGTCAATCTTGCATCGTCAGGGCACCGTCACGTGCCGTATCGTGACTTCCCCCCCCCTTTACTAAACCAGGGATGGGCGTGGCCAGCGCATGACACATCCAGCCCACGGGCCACGAATTTGACAGCCCTGATCTAGATGATATATTTGGTTTAAACCTACGTACAAACTCAGGCTATAAGGCAACATAGAAAAATGCCAATTAGGAATTTTTTTCAAGGTGGGTGGGTGTTTTCACTGTTGTTACACAAACAAGATTCCATATGGCAGTCATGGAAATGGAAAGTTTAGCAACTGTTTTCATAACATACGGTTTGTTATTATGAGACTTGAATTGTGTGGTTATAATGGCAGTCTTTCCTAGCTCTGGTCTACAACTCTCATCATTCCATGGATCAGACGACTAAATTTAGGTCATGAAATTTTGACAGATGAGAGGAGTGGAGGGATGTAGTTCAATACACAAAAGATCCAATTTTTTAGTATCAAGTTTGAAGTGACACAGTCCTCTCTTTCTTTCACCTGACACAGAAGCAACCAAGTCAGAATTATACAAAACTGCCTTAAGAAATCTTCCAGACATAGGATGAAAGAGGTAATATGCATATGAGGCATGCATATGCCATTTTGTGAATGAATATCCAATAACTGCAAGAAGAGTGATATTAGCAAGCAAAAAAGTATTAAACCAATGTGAATGATTATGAAGAATTTCCAGTTAGAAAGTATAGTATGCCCTCTAGAGGACACAAACTATAGTACCAGTTAGGAAGGAAGGAAGGAAGGAAGGAAGGAAGGAAGGAAGGAAGGAAGGAAGGAAGGAAGGAAGGAAGGAAGGAAGGAAGGAAGGAAGGAAGGAAGGGTTTTGTTTGCAGTCAGTGCAGTTTTGGAATGTCTTTTATTACATTAAAAAGAAAAGTAGTATTTTATTAATATTATTGTCCAAGTGAAATGCAACCTTGGACAACAGTTCTGACATAAACCTTCTTGATTGCCTCTGTCTACAATCCTGTTACATTCTCAAGGTTTAAAGTCCCCAACTTCAGTTTCACTGTATTACAATATAAACAGTGTTAATATAATTGCACTGACACAATCATCATTTCCTTTTGATGAAGCTGGAATTTTAAGCTTTGTGGTAGGATGAAATATTCTATCTTCTTATGATCCATGATAAATTCTGGTCTGCTATACAAAGCTGGTTCTTAATCTGAAGGTCCTCCTAGAGTCAAAACCCAGTTGGAAGAGCAATGGTGACTGTGTCTGGAACAGGGTCTTTTCTTGTTTTCTTGTCTCTGAGGACTTGCTCCTGGCATCTTTGTAGATTATCTCCCTTTCACACAGTCTATTTCCATACTATCTAAGGTTGATCAAACTTTGAGTGGATGGGACTCTGCATTCACCTAACCTGTTTGACCAGGGCTCCTCTGCTCCATTTGTGTCTTCTAGTTTCAAGTTCTGGGCAATCCTTTGCTGTTAGGTTTAAGAAGTCCTTCTTTGCCGATTCTTGTTCTTTCTTTCTTGCTGGGAGGAAAGAAATATGCCTCCAGACAGCATGGCACAATGATAGGCAAAGACCCACTCCTCTTTCTGGCTGTTCCACTGAATAAGTAGTTTGATAAGAGGATTTTCAGCTTGACCTTTGGCACACAGAATGTGCAATCATACTTGACCATGTGTGAATCCTTGATGAGTGAATTATATATAATAGCAATAGCAGTTAGACTTATAGACCGCTTCATAGGGCTTTCAGCCCTCTCTAAGCGGTTTACAGAGTCAGCATATCGCCCCCACAGTCTGGGTACTCATTTCACCCACCTCGGAAGGATGGAAGGCTGAGTCAACCTTGAGCCGGTAAGATTAGAACCGCTGAACTGCAGATAACAGTCAGCTGAAGTGGCCTGCAGTACTGCACCCTAACCACTGCACCACCTCGGCTCTATGATAATGGAGATCATGCCTCCAGTATCTTTCGGGTAGACTTTAGTGGATGTCTAACTATTATCACTTTTATTCAACTCACAGGTGTAATGAAATCCCCACAGAGAATTTAAAGAAGCTTTTTCTGAGAGGTTTCTTTAGCCTGTAGCTCCAAGTTTCAGTTTGGTTTTCTTGAGCCTTCACTTAGGTACAATCCCTTTTGAGGTGACCTGGATTTAAAATACTTGCAAGCTAGCCTATCAGGAAACTTAACTTATGAGCCGAGGTGGCGCAGTGGGTAGAGTGCAGTACTGCAGGCCACTTCAGCTGACTGCTAGATCAGCAGTTCAGCGGTTCAAATCTCACCGGCTCAGGGTTGACTCAGCCTTCCATCCTTCCGAGGTGGGTAAAATGAGGACCCGGATTGTTGTTGGGGGCAATATGCTGACTCTGTAAACCGCTTAGAGAGGGCTGAAAGCCCTATGAAGCGGTATATAAAAATCTGCTATTGCTATTGCTATTAACTCCTGGCTGTAGGTTGAGTGATGTCAGATATTATAAAGTTGTGTTTGATATGACGTAGCTGGAACTGAACGTGCTATCAATCCTGGATTAATCTAATTAGCCAAGATTCTTCTCATTTTAGTAACATCTTGAGATAGTCACATTGAATGATATTTTTGGCTCCCAGAGGACTTGAGTAATCCAGCTTCTCGACCATCTTTCCTACTGCTTCTAGGACCTTGAGTCCCATTAGGAGACAAGATCATAGAAGTGGTCAGTTGTTGGGCCATGAATTATACAAATTGAGGTAATTCAGTGACTTCGAATCATGTTGGCTTCCACGTGATCCTGCCAACTATTGTACATTATTTTCGCGTTGTGGTGAAAGATTGAGTAAGATCGAGATGCCTTTACCAAGTGTGTCCTAGCCAGGAATTTGCTACAGTCCTGAATATTGTATAGTTATCCATGTCATTCCAAGTCATTTCATAGACCACTAAAAATAAAAAACTAGAGTTCTCTAAAAAAAAACTGAATAAACCAAATTTCCCTAACTTTGTAGATAAGACAAATCTTTTAAAAATTGTTCAAGAAGCAGTCTGGATTTTCCCTTCCTTTTATGAAAATGTCGAGTTTCCTACAAAAATACTAGATTCAGAGAACCCTGCTCTTCATCTCTTCTTTTCTACTTGTTAGGGAGATTCCTTTTTTTTTGTCTAGAATTTCGATGTTTCTTTTTTCCCAGCTCCATTTTTAAAGTTTTTCTCTATTTCCATTTAGTTATGATTCTCTTCCTTCTTTATTTTAGTCCTATTATTTCTAATTCTACCTGGGCTTGGAATTCTAATTTGCTAAAATCCAGTGAGTTGATAGATCCTGTAAGAGTCTTCTGGAACCACAGTCTTAGAATCTCACTCGCTATCCCTTAAAATGTTGACTGCTGCTTGGATAAGCAAATTCGTTTTCCCAATAGCATAGAGTAGTGTTTTTCAACCTTGGCAATTTTAAGATGTGTGGACACACACAAACCAAAGCCCAGACATCTTAAGTTGTCAAGGTTAATAATCACTGGCATAGAGGGTAATTCTGCCCCTTAATGGTTGTGTTATAATAAGTAATACTAACCTATCTATTGTGTCAAATCTGGAAGCTAAAAATGCAAATAACCCATCAATCCTTTTAATATTTCTGCTATAAAGAATTTAAACAAAAGAAGCGAGGAAGGTAATATTCCAGTCAGGTAGAAAATGACATTCTTTAAAGAAAGAAAAAACAACATATATTATTAGTTTTGGTTAGGATCAGGGTGTCTTGCACCATATACCAACATGGCGGCAGGACCCACTGATTTTAAGTCTGAAGGTTTCAAACCTCAAAAAGCCCTCTGGATCTACACAAGCTGGCTTCACTTTCTGCCCTATACACACACACACACACACACACACACACACATATATACATATACATACATACATACATACACACACACACATACATGCACACACACACACACACACACACACACACACATTGTTTAGCTTTGGTTGACCTGTGGAATCCTTAGTGTTCTCAGAGCTTGGTTGTTGGTTTGCAGACTTTGCATTACCCAAGTAGCTAACATTATCAGTGCAATGATGTTACCCAGCTGGGTAATGAAACACCTGCTAGCAAACAGCCAACCTCAGAAGGAGTTTTACCAGGGATCCGATACCGATTTACAAATTTGAGAAGAAACAGAAACTTGTTTGGTGCTCTAATTCTGTGATAACCAACAATACAGAGGCACCCTTTCCTAAGAAGTCTGACAAATTGTAAAAAGAGTGGTTTATAATCTTTGACATTAAGTGCCATCAACGTTGATTTTCAGGCTGGGAAGACAGAAAATTAACTGCACACATACACTTCACTAACACCACAGGAAAGCTCTTTAAAGTGTGACAGCATGGCTGAAAAACCACTATAAAGAGTGGGGAACAGCATGTAACAAACTAGTATGACCGAAGGGCTGCTGATTAATGGTTAAATTGAAAGGTAGACTTGTCAGTCATGGCTGTCAATCACTCAACTGGTTCCCTTCTCATTCCCTCTGCTTCACCCTAGCTTCTAGCAACATGAAAGCACAGTAACCTCTTTGGCAAATGAAATACCATTTTGTAATCTTCCAGAATGTTAAATTGCTCATGAAATTTTATGAGCAGCAATCAGTTTCTGGTGATTTCAGATGAAATTCAATTTGGGACTATGGCACACAGAAATGTTCCAAAACAGCCTAATTCGGCTCAGAATTTACATGAACCACATGCATTTCATTTAAAAATATAGATATCATTTAATTTCATTCAATACATACCTTTGGTCCACGTGATTTGACAGATTTTCCCATTAGTTTCTCATCATCAAGTTCACACTGTTCCAGAAGATCCAATATGTCTTCTTCCTGAAAAGATACGTTGTTGAAATAAATATGAAAAAGTCAGAATGCATACAACATTTAGTATGCTGTGAAAAAAAAAACCTTCCCCCCCCCTTATCTAACAGTGCCTGGGTTCTAAAAACAATATCAATGGAAACTTGCAATTATTATTGTTGAGATAATTTACAAGGGTTGAAAGAAAAACTATGCCTCCACCTCCAGTTTAAATAGGGCTATTTTAACAGCTTCAAGGATTATTTTCCATTGTAATTTATTTGGCTATTTGTATTTACTTCTTCCCATAATCACCACCCTTCGCTACATACGTTTGCCAATGATGTCCAAATGAGTTACAGCTGTCACAAAAGAACTCCACACTTTAAATCTCTTCAACCAGGTCCTGACAGTCCTTTCCATCTCTTCCACCTCTATACCTCTGAAACAACAATTACACGGAGTTTGGAAGCACAAGAAAGAAATTTTGCTGCAAGGTGACAACACGAGACCTTTTATACCTCATCAGCCATGACAAGAGGCAATTGCTAAGTTGGATCTCACCTCTTATTTCATCCGTCATAAGAGTCCAGACTTGGTTCTGTGCAACTTCCACTTTTTCCCAAAATTGAAGGAATACCTTAGTGGGCATCTGTTTGACTCAAACGAAGATGCAGAAAAGACTATCAGGACCTGGTTGAAGAGACAAAGTGTGGAGTTCTTTTGTGATGATTGTCCACTGTTGGCAGAAGTGTGGAGTGAATGGTGGTGATTATGTGGAGAAGTAAATACAAGTAACAAAAGTTCTCAGTTCAAGGATTATTATCGGTTTTCATTATTAAATTATCCCTATTTAAATTGAGTTATGGAGGCGAAGGCATCACTTTTTATTCCACTCTTATATAATTGATTTTGCCATGTTTTATTGATAGGTGCCCAAAAGTTAAACTTTTACGTTGAAAAAGTTTTGATTCCCAACTAGCCGGTTAAACTCAATAACTTAACCCACGGCAATCCTATACATTTATTGATCTATGAGCCTATGAACATTCACATTCCACAATGAAAAGACAAGGTTATACTAGCTAACCACAGCTGAAATCACTACATAGGAATTCCAGCACAGCTGTCCATGCAAAGGCCATTCAAAACAAGCATGAAATGAACAAGCAGTTTAGCATTTCTTTTAAAAAAGTTGCTTGAGGTTTCAAAACCAGGCAACATCTATCAGATCTTCTCCCTGGAAATGTTGAAGTAAGATGACATGTTTTTCTCTTTCAGGGTGCTATTTGCAAACTTGATAGATGAGTAGCCAGAAAAAGTGTATGGGGGAACAAACCATAATTGGATGCAACATGCAAAGACATATAACACATGGTTTATGAATCCTTGATGTATGGATCCAGCCATTCTGGTTTTTAAACCAACATTGTAAGCAAGTGCTACGAAATCGGAAAATTGTACTTTTTCTCATCAAGCTATGTTTGAATTATTAGTAAAATGTACAAAAACAATACTGGTTTCACTGTGGTATAAACACAACTCTGTACGACAGTACTACAAATTGGATGGGAGGAAAAAAGAATCTAAACCATTTAGTATTTCTACATATAAATCAATTATTTGAAACCATTAAGTCAATAACAGCACTACTGATACCTTCATCCTTTTCAAAGGGTTGTTCATTTCCCGTTGAAGTGAAGCTGCCCTCCCAGCAAGAAATGTTTGAAAAGCTGTGGCTAACAAACCTTCATATTTTTCAAGTAGAAATTTATCATCGGGAGGGTAAATACGCCTAAAATAGGAATAAAAGAAAAGAAAAATCTATGAGATGTGAGCAACTCCCCAACTTGTTATCCTGTATACATGCTTAATTAAAATGAAGTTAAACAAAATGTATGGCTTCTGTTCTTTCAATAACACATATATATTGCATTGCACTGGTTTATACACAGAGCTACGCCATAGATATTTTCAGGGAGAACACTAATTTGGTAATATATTTCAGCAAAACACAGACTGTGAAAACACTTATTCTACTTAAAATCTACTGTATTTTTACTGGAGAAAGGAGACACTACAACTAAAAAAGCAAAATAGGAATAAAGCTTATCTTTATACAAACAATAAGCTTAAGTGTTCAAATACTCACTGTAATGTCAACCAGGTTTGCATGAGACACGAAACATTATATATTGCATTCATAATTCAGAGACAGAGAGAGTGAGTTTGAGAAGGACATTACACAAACCACAAAGATTGCATTAGACGCCCACCACTTTCTTTCCGATAACAGCTATCAGTTATAATCCATTTCCCCCTTTCTATTCAGCTGAAATGACTGTTCTCTGTTCCTCTCTGACCACACGGATTGTAATTTATTATTAATATCCAGCTTGGCTAGTATGGACTGCTGGATGACACACACACCCAAAAAAGTTCCAGACTTCAGGACAGATGCGTGCTTCTCCTTCTGCCATTTACAAATTCTGGAATACACCAGAATTAAAGCTGCTGCATAGATAAATACGCAAAGTATTCCAACTACTTTGGAATCTCACTAGACCTGCTATACGTAATGGCAATATGCCATGGATGCTTTGTTTGAGAAAAAGAAGTTCTTTCAAACATACAACTTTTCTCTGTGATGGTACATTTCAAAACACATTACAGAGGAGGGTACATGCAATACTACAATTTTTACACACATTGAGGCTATTATTTGGCGGTGTTAGAATAATGGGAGAGGGAAATTATTCCCCAATAGTATTGCTAAGGATGATTCAACCATGTCATATAAACAATGCTTTTGTGGCCAAGAATTAATAATGAAAAGTTGAAAAAGAAAGGATTAACATTTTCAGTCTTTTTTTTTTGTTTCTTTTGTGATCAAAATATTTAAAAATAAAATAAGAATACTACTAGATTTCAATGGTATAAAGTGAAACGTTTCCTAGGGCTATAAAAAAAAGAGGTAGGGAACTGACTTCTTCCTATACACTATATCTATTAGTTGCCCAAACTAATCAAGAAAAATTAAATCCCCCTAAACAATTCTGAAAGTCAATCCCTTATAGTCACACCAATGCCTATCTAGCAGCAGACATGTAAGGATACTTTAATTAAAATGCGGCACAGTGCTTAGAATGCAATATTGTATGCTAACTCTGCCCATAGTTTGGAGTTCAATCCTGATAGGCTCAAGGTTGACTCCACCTTCCAGCCTTCCGAGGTCAGTAAAATGAGGATCCAGGTTGTTGGGGGAATATGCTGACTCTGTTAACCCTTGCAGAGAGGGCTGTAAAGGACTGTGAAGTGGTATATAAGTTTAAATGCTATTGATATTGGTATATGTCATCCTTCAAAACCTGGTTTTCCCAAGGCATCTTAAAACACACAAATATCACCCAAATAAAATATCAAACAAAACATAGTAATAAAAATATTTAACTTTATATCAATTAAAGAAGTACTAACAGAAAGCTTCCAAAAATACTCTAATGAACACATTACCAGGTTAAGATATCAGAAATAGTAATCATGATTTTTTTTTCTGATTCCAAACTAATAAACAGGTTGGTATCAGGAGCATCTAATTCTAGAAACCAGGTGGGCGGTGAGAGATCTAACAATTTTTCATTATACTCAAGGGCTAAAAAATACAAATTTAAAAATCAATATAGTAAAAAATTAACACAGGCCAAATTTCCTCTATCCTTACTCTAAATTTTATAAGATCTTATGCAACAGTATGCAATCAATTTTATCTGAAATTTTATTAGATTTTAGGGTATGCTTTTTTCCTTTTTAATTGGGGAGCAATCAGGCACCAGGTATTCTGCTGCTACATGCCAGTAAAACACATTATAAAGCTCTTAAACTAGTTCTCTATTATTCATCTTTCCTTATGCTGCGTTTTGAGATTCCTTTAAGAAGAAACACATTTCTGTATCTCGTTTTTAAAAAGAGCTATCATTATTTTTAAGGAACTCCTGATGCATGACAAGACATTCCTCTGTAGACTATCAAAAGAACTTAGGCTGATAGTGATATGTCTCAAAATCTGTCTTAAAGTTTAACAGAAAGAAAAACTCAGTAAGACTCTTGCTTTTATCATCTGAGATCTAGGGGGGAAAATGTTGTTTAAGAAAGCTTAGTTTAAGCTTTGTTATGGCTTTGATTTCATACTACATCTGTCTTTATACTAAACTTCCATTTTAGCTAGGAAAGAATTCTCTCTCAATAGAGGAAATAAATATCTCTGAGAACTATAGAACCATGATTCATCACGTGGTTGGAGATAGTATTTTGAGAACATATAGCCTACACCCATCCTAAGGTCTATTATTATTAGCCCATTTCATCATTCAAGAAAAAAGCACCTTTACGCAAGCATGATACAAGCAAAGTGAATTCCATTCTAAATCAAATGAATCCAAGATAATACTTTGAATTAGGAATCTAGGGATTACATAGTTACCTATAATTTCCCATGTGCCTGTTTTCATGCTCTTCTTTGGAGATCTGCCTGCGTACTTGTGCAAGTCTCTCTTTCTGGAAGCCAAGAACATGTGGAAATGACTGAACATACCGCTAGAGAAAAAGGTAGAAAACATGGCTCCTTCATTTATATATACATAGATGGTTTAAATTACCAGTTCTTCTCTCCTCCTTTCTAGGGAACGTCGTTGCTTTTCCCAGTCAGAAGATATAGGTGACAGCCTTTTCATTGACCCTTGGCCGTACAGTCTCTTCTGAGCTTCTGCTTTTTGCTTGGCTAAATTTTTTCTTTTATCGCTTGTCCTGAAAAGAAAATACTTGAAAGGATCAACAAAAGCCAACCAAGTGGGGTTTTCAGCTTTTTCGGCACAATGATGTCAGAGTCTAGGGCTATCTTTATTTGTTAATGAATGGCAAGCTCGCTTTTTTTCCCCATACCTACCAACCAGGGGTGGGTTTCTCGCCCCGTTCCAACCGGATCGGTTGGAACGAGGCCGGCGGCGTCCTCGCGCACGCACGCGGCGCACGCATGCGTATTAGCGTCTGCGCGATGCTCCAGCTGCTCCTGGAGGATCGCGCAGGCGTTCTGCGCATGCGTGGAAAGCGCGAAATTCAAAAAAAACGGGTAAGGAGCGGGCGCGGGTGTGCGGGCGCGCGCGGGCGCGGGGGGGGCTTCGCCGTTCCCGGAAGTTACTTACTTCCGGGTTCGGCGACCAACCGGATCGCAGGGACCGGTGCGAACCGGTTGAAACCCAGCCCTGCTACCAACCTCCCAGATGGAGAAGGACAAATACTTCAGTTTGCCATGGTGGCAGAAATAGAGGTCGCCCATTTACTTCCTTTTCCTACCTGGCAGCTATTCCAAGATACCGTTTCTGTTTTCATCTACTTGCACTGGCAAGCAAATGAGTGCTTGGTACTGACAAGCTACAATGGTGGTGGGAAAGTTGCTACTACTACAACCGCTCTCCCCAGGATGGAGCAGATGGCTGCTATCTCTGTCAGCCAGACAATGAACTATTAGAAATACTATAGGTTCTCCTCAGAAACAATCCTCCTCAGTTGGTTATTAACGTCAGGCCAGGATAGGATGGTGAACACTTGGCAATTGCCAGATCCTGCTGCTTTCAGATGCTTCACCTGGTAATACCGTAACAACTAATTCCTCCTAAAGACGCTGGACAGATGGTACCAAACAAGATATTGGAATTCCTACCATCAACTAGATCAGAGGAATACACAATGTCCTCAGGGGCCTCATTTATAATAAGCTGTTTAAAAAGAAATCCTATAGCTCTAGGCATTTTCATACTCAACGACAACATGCATAGATACACACAGTAGTACCAGTCTCATTGTAATCTTCTTAATCTGATCAAATGGACAACAGACACACAAACACGTCCTTCTTATGCCTCAAGAAACTACTTCATAAAAATCTGGACAGACCAATATAGTTCTTGGATCAAACTAGGATTTAACTTACTCTTTTCTAATAATGACAAAGATTGTATTATATTTGGATTAAATATTCAAAGGCAAAGGGTTTAACTTAAATTGTATGAAAACATTTTTTGGAAAATATGGTAAATTTAACTCTATTTCTTTTATAACCAAAGTAAATAATGATAACTGACCTATGCATATTTACCTTATATTGAGAAGCTGTAATGCATTCAAAAGGACACCTTTTTTCACATCATAATCAATTTTCTGGTCAGTACCAAAGCTGGGGGCTCGATTAATCTGAGAAAATGAAACAAAAAAAGGGCAGAACATTTTCAGGAATGTTAAATGCAAATCACAGTATGTACAAAACATTCCATCACTCACATGTATGCATGTATTACAGACCAAACTTTCAAGATCCTTACTTGCCAATGTTCCAAGTAATCATATTTTGCTACAAATCCTCTCATTTGTAAAGGAGATAATATTTACACAAATACTACAAATTTTACAGCATATGAAATTTCCAAAATAATGAATTACATTTAAAATGTGTTTACTTTGCCTGTATTATTTACCTATGCTATTATAAGTGGAGCATGAACACTTAATCACAGGTAGAGAAAGAGTAAATGTTTGCGCTATGCAGTGTAACACATTTTAATTCATATTTCAAAATGTTTAATGATTTGTATTATTAAATTTTAATTTTTACATAAAACTAATATTGTAAAGCTATTAAAACAAAAAAAATCTGAAAAGCAGGGGAACATATGTGTATATAGAAGCTTATTAGTAACTTTGTAGAACAAAGATGATATATGAGGATATTATTCTTTCTAATAGAAAAATTGAGTAAGGTTGAAAAATATAGAATTAGTTACATTTCACTGTTCTTCCCAATAAGATCAAAGTTGGGGATTCATGGCGCTTTTAGAAGATGATTAAGCTGAGCCGAAAGGAGGTATCAAATACATCATTGAGTTCCTTTGCACTCACAAGAAATCTAAGTCCAGCCCACCTTGAATTCCTTTGACTCTTATCTACCACCAACTAGCTTTGACCATTAATAGTTCAGATTCTTGCAAAGAGCTTTAGCATACAATAACAAACCTATACATTCATTTGAACTGTTTGGAGTCCCAATTTCCTGCACTTAATAGTCCTCCAATGCTATATCTAGCAGCTCAGGCAGCATGGCCAGTTGTGAGGGACACTTGAAATTGTAGTGTAATAACATGGTGAACCACAGATTCCCCATCCATGCTACAAAATATTTCGCAGAATAAATCTGAACTCCATGCTATTTAAAATCACTGAATGTAAGCTATCATATATACTGTATGGGAGCCTATTTCAACAGCCAATCAACAAAATTTGATAGAATTAGCTAATAATAGACCAATCAATTATTTCTGCAGTAGACTACAGTTAATAATGCTGCTACTCAATGAGTGCACCACAATCAGGGGTGGGTTTCAGGCGGTTTGCGGCGGTCCCCACGAACCGGTTGGTCGGCGAACCCGGAAGTAAGTAACTTCCGGGAACGCCGAAGGATCCACCTGTCCGCCCACGTTTCTTACCCGGTTTTGATGAGTTCTGCGCTTCCACGCATGCGCAGAACGCATACAGCGCCTGCGCGATCCTCCAGGAGCAGCTGGAGCATCGCACAGGCGCTAGTACTCATGCGTGCACTGCGCGCGTGCACGAGGACGCCGCCAGCCCTGTTCCAACCGAACCGGTTGGAACGGGGCGAGAAACCCACCCCTGACCACAATGATGGATTAGGTGCTGTTCAATATCTTGGGGACTATAGGAATTAGTATTTATGTGGAATTGGAAATTATCTTCCTCTTGCAATATCAAGCCAGCAGTCACACAAATTCATTGTAAAAGTTTTGCAAGTGACATTTTCTCAAACGGCAAAAACACTGTTATATTTTGATATTTGAATCTGGATTCCCCTGATTATAGGAGGTATCAAAAACTAGACAAAATGCTCCACAAAACCTAGAAGTTCCCTACTTTTGATCTCGTGCTTTTGTTGCTTAATATAATGGTCCTAGGTTTCTGCAAACCAAATATGTACTCTGACAGAAAATAATAATTACAATGCACTCTCCTCTCTAACCAACAGGAAAAAAGATGTTAAGCCACAACCCTCAGTTCTCACAAATACTAAGCTGCTTAAAAATTTATCTCCCACAGTTGGGGCATAAGCCAAAACGTGCTACATTGTTATTCTAAAAATATTTTTAAGTATACTTTGCTAAAGTATCACTCTATTGTCTGTATTGCCTATGACTGTTCAGAGTTGTAGGCCAGCAATATTGGGGTGTAACAGTTTTATTTATTTTTGTTTATTTGTTTTGTCAAGCATGTATAAGATAATAGATATACGTATATAGAAGATTATGAATACATGAAATGGATACGAATAAATCGGGTTATTAGGACAGGGACAGTAGGCATGTTGGTGCACTTATGCATGCCCCTTACAGGCCTCTTAGGAATGGGGTGAGGTCAACAGTAGACAGTCTAAGGTTAAAGTTGTGGAGGTTTGGGGAAGAAACCACTGAGTTAGGTAATGCATTCTAGGCATTCACCACTCTGTTGCTGAAATCGTATTTTCTGCAATCGGGTTTGGTACAGTTTACATTGTTTGTATCTATTGTGTGCTTGTGTATTGTTGTGGTTGAAGCTGAAGTAGTCATTGACAGGTAGAACATTGTAGTAGATAACTTTATGTACTATGCTTAGGTCAGACCGAAAGCGATGTAGTTTTAAATTGTCTAAGCCCAAAATTTCAAATTTGATGGCGTAAGGTATTCTGTTGCAAGCAGTGGAGTGGAGGACTCTTCTCGTGAAATACCTCTGAACTCGCTCAATTGTGTTAATGTCCAATATGCAGTGCAGGTTCCAGACAGATGAACTATATTCGAGAATTGGTCTAGCAAATGTTTTGTATACTCTGGTTAGTAGCACAGTGTTACCAGAGAAGAAGCTAGGCAGGATTAGGTTAACAACTCTTAATGCCTTTTTGGCAATGTTGTTACAGTGGGCTCCAGCACTTAGATCATTAGAGATGAGTACTCCAAGTTCCTTGAAAGAACGGGGATCGTCTACGAGGTCATATCTGCCCAGCTTATATTTTGTGTTCTGATTTTTTTTGCCAATGTGTAAGACAGAGCATTTGTTGGTTGAGAACAGAAAAAGTATGAAAGGATTTATTAAGATAGTTTTAATCATTTAGGCATTTAAAATCAAAACTAATATTTTAAACTGGACTCCAAAACAAATTCTTAATCAATGAACATTACATTTCTATCTTCTTCTTTACTGGCTTCATTTAACTGCAAGCATCTACCGTGTTTCCCCGAAAATACAACATGTCCTGAAACTAAAGCCTTGCCACATTTTTCGGGTGGGCAAAAATCTAAGCCCCCCCCCCCCGCCCGAAAATAAGCCAGATAAAGTCTTCCGGCAGCCTGCTCATAACCATAGAGCACACTCCTAGAGCGGCCGCTGCTGGAAGAATCGGAAGATGAGTTCCGGAGTTTGGGAGCCGGAGAAGAAGTTTTGCTCGGAGCTCGGCGGCTGCTGCAAGGACAGCTGGCCAAGGGCATGGTGAGGCTGGGAGGCATGTGAGCTGGGGGTGGAGCAGGCACTCGCACAACCCCTCTCCAGCCAGGCAGAGCTCCATGCACTGACCTAGGGGGTATCCCGAATGTGCCAAGCTGCGGGAGCTATGGGGCAGACAGAGCGCCGCATGGCTTGGTGCCTTAGGGACACTCCCTAGGTCAGTGAATGGTGCTCTGTCAGGATGGAGAGAGGGTTTGCCAGGTGGCTGCTCGTGAGCATGGTCACCTCATGGCTGCAACCCCCTTGCAAGGGAGCAGCCGCCCGGCAACCCCAAAACAATAAGCCTTCCACCTCTAATAAGCCCAAGGCCATATTTTGTGGGTCAAAAAAATGTAAGACCCTGTCGTGTTTTAGGGGAAACACGGTACAGTCTGGAAAACTTGTATTATCAATAAACAAATGCTGTATATTATAACTTCTCAAGTTGCTGTAACACCAAACTGAAAAAACCCGTTCCTAGCTACAGCTACCATACCATCACCTAGGAATAAGCCTCAATCTAAAATCTTTCCTAACTATAGTTTTCTTCTTTTATCCACTTCCCCAAAACACCTCCTTATTTCCAACCACCTGGTTGTATTTTCCCAATCTTTTTACCTGGGAACCTTACTCATTCTCTTGAACAGCATTCTTTTCTGGCAACTATGCCCTACTACGCAGCTTTACAGTTGTTATTGAGATGTGTTAAAACTGCAGCTCCCTTAATTCTGTATTCAACATTGACTAGAGATCCTGAAAGTAATGGTCAACACATCTGATAGAGGAGAATTACTTTCAAGCACATTAACCTATCTGTAACTTATTTACATTATTTAAATTTCTTGGAATTTAAAGGCAGCTGAAGAAGTACCTGACAGTAACAGGGTCATCTGAAGAAACAGATTCTGTTCAACATGGAGCACCTTACAGTATAGATCTCTCTCTATTCATATATTATTGATTGCAAATGCTAATACAACATTATCCAGACAAATTAAAGATGAAACAAAATAGACAAGATTACTTTATTTGGAATTGAGTACTTCGTGTTTTATCCACTAGATGGTGTAAAATACTTGCAAGATGACATACAAGCTTCTGCTAGAGGAAAAACTATGTGAGCATAGGTAGAGAAAAGAGGTCCTGATTCATGGTTCAAACATGCAACTAATATTGTCCCTATCATGTTTCATCTGATAATATTTTTATGGTACATTTCTAAAAATATCAGCCTTGATCTAAAAAGCTACTAGTTAACTGCAGGATAGATAAATAACAGGTGTCATCATAATCATTGTCATGAGTATCATCCCAAATTACTCCCCCGCAGGATGAAACCCTGCTTTTTCCTAGGGAGAAGAGAAGATGACTGGCTCAAAATCAATCAGTTGCCTTCGTGCCTAAGGCAGGAGTGGAACCCATGGTCTCCCAGCTTCTAGATCAGGGTCTTTAACCACAACACAACAAAATATTGTATCATAGGTTGTGTATACATACGGGACGTGGTGGCTAAGATGCTGAGCTTATCTATCAGAAGGTCGGCAGTTCAGTGGTTCAAATCCCTAACGCTGTATAACGGGGTGAGCTCCCGTTACTTGTCTCAGCTTCTGCCAACCTAGCAGTTTGAAAGCACATTAAAAAATGCAAGTAGAAAAATAGGGACCACTTTGGTGGGAAAGCTCCATGCCTCTTCGCCGTTGAGTCATGCCGACAACATGACCACGGAGATGTTTTCGGACAGCACTCACTCTTCCGCTTAGAAACAGAGATGAGCACTGCCCCTAGAGCTGGAAACGACTAGCATGCATGTGCGGAGGAATCTTTACCTTTACCTTATACATACATATTCATTTATTAATGTGTGTATGTACAGTGTATGTATTTTCAGGAGCCTTATTTGATTGCACAGCTCACTTCAAGTTATCTTAATTCTATTTTTTAATGTGTAATATATAAACCAGTGATTAGATAAAGGTAAAGGTTTCCCCTGTCCAGTCATGTCCAACTCTAAGGAGCAGTGCTCATCTTCATTTCTGAGGGACCAAGCATTGTCCAAAGACATTTCTGTGGTCATGTGGCCAGCATAACTATATGCCAAGGAACACGGAACATTGTTACCTTTCCACCAAAGTGGTACCTCTTCATCTACTCATATTTGCATGCTTTAGAGAATTGCTAGGTTAGCAGGAGCTAGGACAAGTAATAGGAGCTCACGTGATGCTCAAGTTTCAAATCCGGGCTGTCTGCTTTTCAGCTGACAAGCTCAGAACTTTAACTGCTGAGTCATCGCACCCACTTCTAATGGTTAGATAGGAACATCTGGTTTTTAATTCTGCAATAGTACTGAGTGGCATACCAGTTGTGATTTTTTAACCTTTATATATTTATTGAAATTATTGCAAAGCTGCTCACCTCTAGTAGCCAAGGCTTGAGTTTCTTGTCCAGCAGAATATCAAATCCCAGAACTTCAAAGCAAACGCTGTCACTTCCAGGAGATTGCCCTGGTCTACACATACGATAAGCATGAAGGACATGTGGCTCTGCTACTATAAGTGTCTTCACCACTAACTCCTGGGAGATTGTGTAAAAGGTAAGGACAGCAGAGTAGCATCATTATTGTGTTTATTTGACAGTTATAGAAAAACATTCCATTAAACAGAGAAATACGATAAGAGACTAACAAAATAAGAATTGATTGTTGGCTGTGCACTAAATCACAAAAAATCCAGGGGAAATAATATTTAGGATCTAATCAGGACCGCCAAATGATTCTAATAATTTGTTCAAAACATTATTTAGTTTCCTGGGAAAAAAATCTGGTATTCTGCCCATTTCCTCTCTTTGACATAATGACAAGATTCTACACATAACAGTTCTGTCTTTTAGTAATTTCACTGTTTTTAAAAAAAAATTAAATAAGGTCTTCAGTTGCATGCATACAAAATCCATATTACGTCCCAGTCCAAGGGGAATGGTACAGAGCACTGCCATTATGATGACCAAACACAGAACAGCTATTGCATATTAGTTTTCTCTTACTGAAATATCATTCCAGAATTTGGAAACGTCAAGGTGATTTGTTTGCAGAAACTCAGTAAACCACTTTATAGAGCGCTTACTGCCTTTATCTTCTGTTTCATCCCGTTCAAAATGCTCATTATGCTTATTCACAGAGTAGTTGGTCAGGTGCATATACAACTGGCTCTGAAACAGAAATCAGAATGTGATTCCTGAGGAACAAATAGGGAAAGAGAGTTTACAGTTCTATTTAAAGAGAGACTTAATGAAGATGAAGCAGTTTTTACATTGCAGAAAAGATACTTTTTGTTTTTTACTTTAAAAAAAAAGTTAAATAATATGAAATATAACAGAGGAATAAAAATATGCATGATATGGGGAGAAAATCAACCTTGTAGTTTTTTCCTTGATACAGAATAGTATTTACCCAATTTATTTGTTGTTTATTTATCTAATTTACTTTTTTATTCATCTAATTTTATTAATCTAATAAAATACCAAGGTTGAAAATTCAGGATAGACAAAAGGAAAAACTTATTTAGATGTGCCAAACTGAACTATTCAAATTAGCTAGCATACAGGTTGGTAAAATGAATAAACTGATGAAGTATAATTCTGCCTAGTCATGAAATCTGTATAGTGTCTCCAGGATCAAAGACTAAACATAATCCCATGAAGAATTCTAAAAGAAATGAATTTGCTGGACCCGTTTTAAACCAGTGCTTAGGACTGAACATGGAACCAAGATGGCACTGGTCACACATCTATATTGGTTGTACATGAAGTTTGTGGACTCATCCTGGCCTTTTTAGGCCTTTCAGCAGCTTTTGATACCCTCAACCATTGTATTCTTCTGGCTCTCAACTCAACAGAAATTAAAAACAAAGCTAAATATAATCATTCCAAAACAATTTCACTTGTAATCAATACCTAGCTGTTCTCTATTACAATATATACCATAAGTTTGCCCAAGCATATATTGCTGCACTATTTTTATTCACTCAAACCTTTACTTACCATATTGGATTCATTGGGTGGATGATATTTCTCTGTGCCCATTCTCACTAATCCATCATGGTATAAAAATATTTTAAGTGGGTCGCATGAAGTTACCAGAATATACACCCTTAAATCAAATTTGTACCCTTCCATAAGGAAGGGCTTGTCAAGGTATTCTTGAACGATGAGGTGGTCCTGGGAATGAAGTTTTTCTGCATTTCTGACAAGGGAGATCCTGATAAAGGGCAAAAAAGAAAAACTGAAGACTTTTCATTCTGAACCATTTATTTAATAAATAAATAATAAATTATTACAGGTAGTCCTCACTTAATGATTATTCATTCAGTAACTGTTCAAACTTACAACAATACTGAATGGAATGATAGTTACAACTGTACCTTGCTCTAAAAACCCTTACAGTTTTTAGAGCAACCGGCAGTCAGGTGATTGTGATTAATGAGTTTCCCTGCTAACTTGCCATATGCAAAGTCAATGGGGAATCCAACAGGAAATTGGAAATTGTGGTCATGTGGTGTGCTTGAGGTCCTTGCTTAATGACAGCACTGAGAGTTTCAGAGCTACTGTCATTAAGCAACACAGTCACTTAGGTTTTTGATTTATGACCTTAAGGATAGAGTTTCCAGTCCCAATTAGCATTGTTAAGCATGGACTACCTATATATGGAAACAAAACTAACAAATCCAGTCCACTATTTGGAAGGAAATATTTGTTGCCAGCATAATATCAACAGCTTGCTTACTGTCCTTGTTATTAATGAAAGCATTTTTAGAAAGTCAATATCTAATTATAATTCCACTAATATAAACAAGTGTACTCATGTGGAAAAAATGGGTTACCACTGCACCTACCCATGTCCCATGGCCCCATTAGCTGGTTTGACTATAAACGTTTTCTGTCGGCGCTTTCTTTTAAGTTCTTTTACATAGTTCTGGAACTGGGTAAACTCTGCTGGAAAAATCCACGTCCGAGGAATGAAACTATATTCCTGCGGCTGAGACTTGATCATTCTGGGGGGAAAAACAGAACCAAAAAAATCAGTGCATTTTCATATCTGTGATTTCAATTTGGACTTAATTCAGTTTAGCAGCAGCAAACTGGACAAAGAAAAACATATCCATATATTGTATACTTAGAAGTTATACAGGTAGTCCACGACTTACCCGTGACCTGTCAAAACCGCGCTCGACTAAACCGCGCCCGATTAAACCGCGTCGCTGACGTCATCAACAGGGCGACAACAGCCAGCGCGGAGAAAGAAGGGCGCTTTAAATAGCGCTTTGAAAGCAAGCCGATTCAACTTAAGGTAAGGGTTAGGGTTAGGGTTAGGGTTAGGGTTAGGGTTAGGGTTAGGGTTAGGGTTAGGGTTAGGGTTAGGGTTAGGGTTAGGGTTAGGGTTAGGGTTAGGGTTAGGGTTAGGGTTAGGGTTAGGGTTAGGGTTAGGGTTAGGGTTAGGGTTAGGTTTAGAGTTAGGTTAAGGGTTAGGGTTAGGTTTAGGGTTAGGTTAAGGGTTAGGGTTAGGGTTAGGTTTAGGATTAGGTTAAGGGTTAGGGTTAGGGTTAGGGTTAGGGTTAGGGTTAGGGTTAGGGTTAGGGTTAGGATTAGGGTTAGGGTTAGGTTTAGGGTTAGGTTAAGGGTTAGGTTTAGGGTTAGGTTTAGGATTAGGTTTAGTGGGGTTAGGTTTAGGTTTAGGGGTTAATTTTAGGTTTAGGGTTTACAGCGTGCTTCTGTCTCCACACTGTTGTCACCCTGTTGATGACGTCAGCAGCGCGGTTTAGTCGGGCGCAGTTTAGTCGGGCGTGGTTTTGTGGTGGAACCGACTTACCGACCACAAGGGAAGCAAAATTTCTATTACTAAATGAGACGGTGTTAGGCGAGTTTTGCGCCTTTTATAACAGTTCTTGATGCCATTGTTAAGTTAGTAACATGGTTGTTGTGACTCGGGCATTCCCATTGACATTGCTTGTGAAAAGGTCATAAAAGGTAAATGACATGACCCCAGAATACTGCAAACTGGTCATAAATATGAGTCAGCTGCCAAGCATCTGAATTTTGATCACATGTCCATGGGGGGATGCTGCAAAGGCAGTAGGTGTGAAAAACAACCATAAGTCACTTTTTTCCATGCCGTTGTAACTTTGGTCACCACACAAATGATTGTAAATAAAGGACTATCTGTAGTTTAAGGGCATTTATCCCCAAGTATATTTTGGATTGCCACTGTAATACTTTATTGGAAACCATAACTCAACAGGGCAGGTGCCAAAATTAAGATTATCCAACAGTACATATTACCATTGTAAGATCTGAATTTCTGTGTATGTCGTTACTTCAGTAAATCTGCATAATTTCTTTTTGTTCAAAATGTGACTTTCACACTCAGAATCTTTCCCATCGACTGAGATGGAAACGTTTAGGAACAAAAGTGTACGTTAAATTGCTTACAATTTATTTGTACACCCTTCTTTTATTGGAGGTGGAGAAATATAAGATTGTTATAAGAATTACCACAGAAATGACAGGTATAAATAAAGTTCTTCATATCCCCAAAGGTTGTACTAAAGAAATGTTGATTCAAGTCAGGCACTACTACGGTATTCGTCACTTTACAATAAATAGAAAGCAAAGAAAAACAAGAAGAGAACCATAACAACTTTCCTGTCATTCTTTTAATTTGGCTGAGAGATTGTATACAATTACTAATCGCTTATGTGGGTACAAAACTTGCAAAAATGGCCATCTGCAGATCCAGGATTGGAGCCAAGAGTGTCAGGGTCTGTGTACAATAGAGAGCCTGTTACAAAAGCAACTAGCTAATTGTGGGAAAGAACACTTCAAAATGAAAAGAGAAAAATCCACAACCATCACGGCAATTTTTATAATTGTCCTTACAATTATTACAGATCCCAACTAATGGCAGTACTGTATTTCAGGATCGTAGAATTGCTTTATTGCCTTGTTTAATTATGCACCACCATGATTTATTTATTTTTGATACAGGTAGTCCTCAAGCTACGAATGTAATGGAGCCTACTCATCATGGTGGTAACTGGTGATGGTCGTAAAACGGTTGGTCACATAACCGACCCAATTTTACGATCTTTTTTTTATGGTGGTCATTAGGTTAGTGAACCAATGGTTGTTATGGGTACAATTTTGCCGGGGGGGGGGGGGTGGTGGTGGTGGTGGTGGAAGGAAATGCAATTTTTCACAAAAGCATTGTAAAATGCAGTTGTGTGATCACAAGATGCTGCGAACAGCCATTAATGCAGCCTAAATGTCAAGACTGCAAAGGGCAGTCATGTGACCATGAGGGGTAAAATGACTATCAAAACTTTGAATCTAGGTTGTAAGTCACACACACATACACCGCCCCATACGTCTGTCAGAACTTTGGACAGTCACAAGTCAAGGACTACCTGCACTCTTAACGTCACAAGTATATGCAAACTAAGAGTAGGTCACATTTTCACCCCACTAATTGATCCTGCTAATAGATGACTCGTATCCTAAATAGCTGAAAAATGTGAACTGTATTTGACCTGATAGTAACTTCTTATTGGTCAAAAAGTGATGAACAACATGCCTTGTTTGCTGAAGGAACACTTCAGTACAGGTAGTCCTCGACTTATTTAGTGACCATTCGAAGTTACAACACCACTGAAAAAGTGTCTTTTCACACTTACAACCGTCACAGCATCCCCATGGTCACATGATCAAAACTCAGATGCTTCCAACTGGGTCATATTTATGACAGTTGCAGTATCCCGGGGTCATGTGATCACCTTTTGCGACCTTCTGACAAGCAAAGTCAATGGGAAAGCCAGATTCACTTAACAACCTTGTTACTACCTTAACTACTGCAGTGATTCACTGAACAATTGTGCTAAGAAAAGTATATATATATATATATATATATATATATATATATATGTTTTTTATTTGTGCTGATTTTATTTGTGACTTTAAGTATATATATATATATATATATATATATATATATATATATATATATATATATATATATATATATATATATATATATATATATATATATATATATATATATATATATATATATATATATATATATATATATATATATATATATATATATATATATATATATATATATATCAGAGGTGGGTTCCGGATCTGGCATCACCCACATGGACGCACACAGCGCACACATGTGTCGTACCTGTCTGTGACGCCTCCGCAAGCCTCTGCGACGCTCCAGAGGCTTGGCGGAGTGTCACGCAGGTGATGTATGCACCATGCTCGTGCGCGGAAACGTCAAAGACTTAAAGGACAGGAAAGGAGCTCGGAGGGGGCGGAGGGAGCCTCCTGAGCACAGTACCGGAACAGTACCTGGTGCTCCGGGCAGGCTCCGGTACGCCCGTACCGGAGCGTACCGCCTGCAACCCACCACTAATATCTTCCACGATCTCTTCTTGGGATATTAGCTGAGAATACTCAGAGATATATGAACAAATTTGAAAGGTGCTATTTTGGGAAGAATGAGCTAGTTTTTCTATTGGGAAACTGTTATGGGATGCTTTATTCATACAATTGAATCTGTTCTCTATTTAGAAAAGTGGGGAGAAATCCCATTAAGCTGCAAAAGTGGCCTAATCAATGAAAGGGACGGGGGGACGGGACGAAAAGAAACCCATTCTACAGAGCCCCTTCTGTTTTTCCAGGAATCTGGAAAACAGACAATTCAAGTATCAAACAAAGAAGCATTCCTGCAGGCTTGTCTTCCCTTGGTTTAAGGCATTAGTAATGCTCAATTAACTTGTTCAAACTCTTTTTGAAATGACAACTAAAGTGGTTAATGTCAGAACATTTTTTTCTGCTCACTGAACACTGAAAGTATTGATATGAATGCTTCCTATTATTATACTATGTTTTAGGATAGAGAAGCGCAAGCCACAGGCAATGGATTGTATGACTAGCCAGTCTGTTTCTGTACCGTACTTGTCTCTACTTGAGAGACCGCCTGCTGCCAATCACCTCCAATAGACCGATTAGATCCCACAGATTAGGCCTCCTCCTAATTCCATCCGCCGGCCAATGCCGACTGGCGACTACTCGGAGGAGAGCCTTCTCTGTGGCTGCTCCGACCCTCTGGAACAAACTCCACGTGGAGATTCGAACCCTCACCACCCTCCAGGCCTTCCGCAAAGCCCTTAAAACCTGGCTATTCCGACAGGCCTGGGGCTAAAGAGCTTCTGCCCCCCTTCTCGAATGGTATGATTGTTGTGTGTTTTTAAATTGTGTATTGTTTGTTTGTCTTTTTATCCCCTGTTTGTACCTCCTTTCCCTGATTGAGTTGTGAGCCGCCCTGAGTCCCCTTCGGGGAAAAGGGCGGCATATAAATGAAATAAATCCTAATCCTAATCCTTGCCCAAAGCTCCTGAGATCACACCACTGAAAAGTATTTATTGTTATCCTACCTTTATTATTTATTATAAATAGCTCAAGGAAGAAAACATACCTAATACTCAGTGGTGGGTTCTGGATCCCATTCCAACCAGTACGGTTGGAACGGGCCTGGCGTCGTTCACATGAATGCGTGCAGCACGCGTGCATGGGCTGTACCTGCCAGCAACGCCTCCGCAAGCCTACACGATGCTCTAGCTGCTCAGCGGAGCAGGCGTTGTATGTGCCATGCACATGAGCAGAAGCGCCGCAGGCTTTACAGGACAGGAGCTGAGGCAGGCAGGTGGGCCCTCCAGAGCACCATACCAGAACGGTACCCGGCACTCCGGGAAGGCTCCGGTACACCCGTACCGGGACATACCACCTGCAACCCACCACTGCTAATACTCCTTTCTCCTCCCATTTTCTCTCTACAAACAATCCTGTGAGGTGAGTCAGGGTGAACAAAAGTGATTGACCCAAAGTCACCAGGCCAACCTTCACACGTAAGAGTGGGACTAGAACACACAATCTCCTAGTTTCTAGCCTGGTGTCTAAACCACTAGACCAAACTGGCTAGCAAAATTGCTGATTTTTCACTTTCACTTTGTTTTAAAAGTAATGTTTCAAATAAATGTATTAAAATCTACTAATCCTAACTTATTTATTATTACTATTTTTTTTAAAAAAGTCACAAAATTTAAGAATTAAGAGTTTTATCACCCGCACAAACATACACCCTATGATTATAGCTCAGAACAGTATAAAGCAGCTTCCTGAGTGTTTAATTATTCTTCTCCAATGCCCTGGTAAAAAAAAAAAAAACCTTCTCCGCTAGCTTGGTAAACAAAACCAAGGTATTATCTCAGGATAACTATTTTTATGATTGTAAACTTAATTGTTGGGTGCCATCTAGCAACTCTCAGCATAAAGTAAAGATCAAATTAAGTATTCAAATTAAATGCATATAAATATGGATTGCAGGTTTATAAGATAGACATATTTGAAGAATTCCTTACAAGAAAAGTTTTTTTTTTCAATTTTTCCAATTTGAAATATTTTTCTGTTGCTTATGAACAAACACAAAGAAAATATAATCAAACTGTCAGGCTTGGATGCCATCTTGAGGCCCAGTGTAAAAAATGGCTTCCAAGCCTTACACAAATTGATTAGAGAAGTGACTTTTCCTGGATCAGGTCAAAAAGTCATCTTGTTTGCCATGCAGGCTAACTGGAAGCCTTCAAGAAGTTTAAGGCATAAAGCAGAAGTGGGAAACCATAACCCCTTTATGACTTATGGACTTCAACTCCCAGAATTCCTGAGCCATCATGACTGGCTCAGGAATTCTGGGAGCTGAAGTCCACAAACCATAAAAGGGCCATTGTTCCCCACCCAGGCATAAAGCATGCAATTTTCTTGTGTAGTTGCCCCTAAACTCACATCAAATATCATTTATGGCAGCTGCTGGACATAGCTCTTTGGAAGAACCACCAAAGACTGGTAGAGGACCAGCTTATTTTCGACTTTAGGAACTGGATGACATTCAGGAACTACTAATGACTACTTGGATATCCAGTAAAATAATTTTAAACTTCTATTTAAACTTCTTAACCTGCATTGTAACCAACTGTTCTCCATTATTTTTTTTAAAAGGGAAAAAAAGCAAATTACTTAGTCATGTTTCGTGCCAAGAAGTCCTTCCTACAGATTTCCCCCATTCCAGGAAAATGGTTGATTCTCTGGTAGAAAAAAAACAAAACAAAACAGAAGACACACATTAGATGGGAATTTCTGATACAAAGCTGATACATATTAAAGCTGAAGATGAGTCAATAACTCTAAGTGCAAGATAATATTACTAAATATGTTCTGAAGCTTCAGACATTTAGTAAATAGTGTATTGACCAGAAATATGTACAGGTAATGCTCACTAACCAACTTTCTCATTTAGCAACTATTCGAAATTACAATGGTTTAAAAAAACAAATAGCTTTGCGTCCAGTCCTCACATTTATGACTGTTGCAACATACCAGTCTTCTGAGCATGCTTTGGGTCAGAGGTGAGCTGCACTTATCTTAACAATCAGTTTGCTGGTTGTGAGTGCATGCTTGCCCACATGCCATCCACGCATGCGTGCAACCTTCCATGCATGCGTTTTGCTCGTGCTTGTGCCTTGTGCGCATGCGTGCGGCATAAAAAACAAGGCTAAATAGAACAGTATAGCGCCGGAGGGGAGGCAACCGCATGTTGCAACTAACAGTTCGCCCCAACCGGTCCAAACCGGCAGCAGCCCACCAATGTTTTGAGTGCTTTGCAAGCAGCATGCATTTGTAGCCATCAGTGTCCCACAGTCGTGTGATTGACATTCTTGTGCTTCACAGCTTCCAACAAGCAGTTAGAGAATGTGAGAGTAAAATTGCAAAGTCATTAGCATGTGAGGTCTTGCTTAATGACCAAATGGGAAGTGATACCGTAAACCCACCATGGTCACACAATCTTCTACTTAGCAATTGCGGAGCTTAATGGCAGACTTGCCAGTCCAAATTGTGGCCACTAAGAGAGGACTCTCTGTATGGGCTTCTTAGCAACCTTACATAGAAAGTGATTAATATAATACAATGTTTCTCTTTTTCTCTTCCAAATTTAGGAATTTGGTCCCAGATCACTGAAATCCTGAACAAACTATCAATTAGGAACACAACGGCTCTTTGTTTCTTACTATTTTAAAAAAGAATCAGATTTGGAGAGAGGGGGGGGAATGCAAAGGAAGTAAGAATATTGCAGTATACTAACATGGCAAGTGCTTTGCTTCAGATATCTCACTGGTACAAGTCCCCCATCCAAACAAGGGCAACAACAAAAACTAGATAATGTAGCTAGTAAGTGTAACCCTGAAGAATCATTGGCTTGCTTGAGGCCTCATAAAGTATAAGAATACTTTATTTACTTATGGAATTTATAAGACTGCCCAACTGGGGCAGCCCTTGAAGAGCATTCGGAGACTTCAGCTCGTCCAGAATGCAGCCGCGCGAGCGATTGTGGGTACACCTTGGTACACCCACGTTATACCTATCCTCCGCGAGCTGCACTGGTTACCAATTGGTCTCCGGATACGCTTTAAGGTGCTAGTCGTCACTTATAAAGCCCTTCATGGTATTGGACCTGGGAACTTGAGAGACCGCCTGCTGCCAATTACCTCCCAAAGACCCATTAGATCACACAGAGTAGGCCTCCTCCGGGTTCCGTCTACCAGCCAATGTCATCTGGCTACTACCCGGGGGAGGGCCTTCTCTGTGGCAGCTCAGGCCCTTTGGAATGAACTCCCCACAGAGATTCGGACCCTCACCTCTCTCCAGGCCTTCCGAAAAGCCATTAAAACCTGGCTGTGTAGGCAGGCCTGGAGTCGATGAGTTCCCTTGCCCTCTCAAATCGTGTGGCTGTTGGTTGTTTTTTAAATGCCCTGTACTTTTGTAGTTTTTGTGTTTTTCCCTTCCCCTCCTTCGGGTTTGTGCGCCGCCCTGAGTCCCATAGGGAATAGGGCGGCATATAAATAAAATGAAACTCAAACTCAAACTCAAAATTTATGATTCTGAATAGTATTTGCAAGGGTGCTGCACCGAGAACCGAATAACAAAGAGAGAAGTATGAGACAACTTGGAAGATCTCCTTGAGAGTAATGATCTGTTCAGGAATAAACTATTACTCTAAGGTAGTCTAGCACATCTAATCAATATAGCCAAGAGATTTTAGCATAAATCTGCACAAATCTCCAGCAAACTCTATTGATGGTGTCTTTATCTTTGTCCTGCTAGATGGCAGTACCTAGCTAAAATTGGCTATCTCAAACCAGCTACTGGTAAGTACAGTTTTGATCACTTGATGAGGGTAATTTTAGGGCTGTGGACTAGACAGTGAAATAAACACACATACTCTCAGACGCTATCCTAGAAGAAGACAAACCATTTTTGAACCATTGCCAAGAAAACATAACCATGTCCATAAAAACATCAGAAATCAAGTCCCTAGTAAAACAACATCTGTGATACCCTGTTCTAAATTGACCCATTTGTAGAACTCAGTTCCAATTGTGACTGCCCATGCAATCTGATTTCTGCTAGAAATATGACAGAGCTCTGCTGCTCTAGAGGGGTACAGAGATAATCTTGAAAAAGATACATAGCAGTGGTTATAAAAACATGAACTTGCCTGGGAAAACAGGAAGAGATAAGAAAGAAACTCAATATAACCATACCTTGACTTTCTTTAATATAAGTAGTAGGAAGAAAGAAGAGCTGTAAGGTTAAAATTTGGTTAACCTATAATAATAACTTATATCAATAAAATATTAATATTTCTTGTGTTGTCTGTTTCCCAACCTAATCTATTTCATAAGGTTAACAATTTTCTAAGCTATAAGGTAACAGGGATGCGGTGGCACAGTGGCTAAGACGCTGAGCTTGTCGATCAGAAATGTTGGCAGTTCGGCAGTTGGAATCCCTAGCGCCGCGTAACAGACTGAGCTCCCGTTACTTGTCCCAGCTTCTGCCAGTTCGAAAGCATGTAAAAATGCAAGTAGAAAAATAGGTAGGAACCACCTTTGGTGGGAAGATAACAGCGTTCCGTGCGCTTTCGGCATTTAGTCACACCAGCCAAATGACCACGGAGATATCTTCGGACAGCGGTGGCTCTTCAGCTTTTAAACAGAGATGAGCACTGTCCCCTAGAGTCGGGAACAACTAACACATATGTGCAAGGGGAACCTTTACCTATAGATACTAAAATCTTTGCTTGGAACGCTGAATCATACCTTGATCATACTTCTGCCAAATGTATCTGTTGAAAATAGTTTGTTTCCAATTTTGAGCCAGGATTAATTGACCTGAATTACTAAGAGAAATCCTGAACATATAACAGTTTACTACTTTAATCAATGTCTCAGCACTTCCTGATTTTTATTTACCTGGTAGTTCTGGAGATCTGCAATTTTTTCTTGCTGCACAGCACAGTCGCTCCAGATAAGGTTTGCGGTCTCATCATCATCCCGAGTCTTTGCAAATCCCATTTCTTCTATTGCTACCCGGACTACAAAACAGAAACAGCTACATGAAAATCAACATAAACAATTAGATTTCTCAATATCTAGACAACTAATCTTAATTTTCCAGATTTGGATGTATAGCAGATAATATTAGCACACAGGATTATTATTAAAATTACTTGCATTGTTCAGCCCACAACATGAATACAGGTAGTTCTCAATTTACAAACATTTGTTTAGTGACTGTTCAAAGGTACAACTTTGAAAAAGGTGACTTATGACCGGTTCTTACACTTCTGACTGTGACAGTATCCTCACAGTCACATTGATCAAAATTCAAGGTTTTGGAAACTGGTATGCATTTATGAGGTTGCAGCATATCTGGGTCGGTTCCACCACAAAACCGCAGTCGACTAAAGCGCGCTCGACGAAACCGCGTACCTGACGTCATCACAGCGCGACGAAAAAAGCACGCTGTGAGCGGTAAAGCTAAAATCAACGCGTAAACCTAAACCTAACCCCCCGAAACCTAACCCTAAACCTAACCCTAAACCTAACCCTTAACCTAACCCTAAACCTAACCCTAAACCTAACCCTTAACCTAACGCTAAACCTAATGCTAACCCTTAACCTAACCCTAAACCTAACCCTAACCCTTAACCTAACCCTAACCCTAACCCTAAACCTAACCCTTACCTTAACGTGAATCGGCTTGCTTTAAAAGCGCTTTTTAAAGTGCCCTTTTTTCTCCACGGGCGTATTTGTCGTGCTGCTGATGATGTCAGGTACGCGCTTTAATCGGGCGCGCTTTAGTGGACCATGGTTTTGTTGTGCCACGATCTGGGTCATGTGATTACCATTTGTGACCTAAACAGCTGGCTTCCAACAAGCAAAGTCAATGGGGATTTGCTTAACAACTGTATGATTTGCTTAACAGTGGCAAAACAAAGTTGTAAATTTAGAAACAATTCACTTAAGAACTGTCTTCCTTAGAAAGAGAAATTCTGGTTACAATTTTGGTCATAAATCAGGGACTAGCTGTATTCCACAAGTTTAATATTCCCTACTGTAGAAATATAGTGATTGTGCATTAGGTTAGGAGCAAACACTGTTTTATAAAAGGAATCTTAAGACCTTTTAGCTTTCAAAATAATCTACTAAAAACCTTCAATTGATTTTTACTTCAATCTGTAGGAATATGTTGACTCTGACAAGAATTCACTTTATAAATGTTTCTTAGTTGTTGCCTTTCTAACTAAATTTACATAATGGAAGATACAAGAGACGTATAATTCATTGTCTTCTTGGTTAATTGCTTTGTGTTAACAGGCAATATTTCTTCATTTATGCCAAGTGAAAAATCAACAAAATGTAAGTGATTACAGCTATAGATAAGCAAAAGCAGAATGCTGCTTCGAAGAATCAACAAAATCTAAGTGATTACGGCTACAGATAAGCAAAAGCAGAATGCTGGAAGAATAGTAAATAATATTCAAGAACCCAGAATGGTTAACATTGAGCTTAAAGTGAAAAAAAAAACACCCAAGGAATCCTGTCACATTTTATATAAAATTCTTCCAAATAATGAAGTATCTCCTAATGATACTTTCACTCTAAATCATTATAGTAAGAATATGGTATTGACTGGACAGATTATAACAGCACATCATAATCCTCCCAATTAAAAGCCGATTTTCCCTAGCTGAAATGCTAAAGTCCACTTTAACAACAATGTGCTCTCTTTTGTAATTCATGTGTCAAATTAATGTGAAATTGAAAGACCACACTGAGCTTAATGCATTATAATATTGCAAAAATATTAGATGCTAGATGTCTATGGAGATGAAATGCACCTTTAGGATTAATTGCTAGAGCAATTTACCAAGACGAAAAATACTTCCTAATATGCCACTTTCTAGCAGAAGGGTAGGATTTTAATAAAAGAGAATATATATAGATCAGGGTTGAACTGTGGAGTCCTTTGTATTTTTGTGCTTCGTTGTTTGTTGCAAACATTTCATTATCTGACGGTGGTAACAGAAAACAACAGCCTAATCAAGGAACTACCAAGGAGAAAACCACACCCCCACTGACATTGACACAACAAGCTACTGTATATAACCCCCACATTCACTAGCACTGATGATATTGCCTAGTCAAGTAATGAAACATTTGCAAGCAAACAACTAAACTCAGAAAGCACCAAACACTCCACAAAATAAGATTTTTTAAGTAGTTGCTACTCACTTATGATGGGATTGAAATATCAAGATTAACGTTTAACATTAATCGATGGCTAAAATTTCTGAGTGTGTCACTGTATAGCAATGGAGGCATACATGTGATCACAGTCTGAATGAAAGCCCAAGCAAGAGTCTCTGATCTTTCTCAAGGAAGAATGGAAAAATACATTAACATCCTGATATGTAATACCGTATTTTTCGGAGTATAAGACGCACCTTTTTTCCACAAAAAAGAGGCTGAACATCTGGGTGTGTCTTATAAACCGAATACAGCATTTTTTGCCTCCCGAAGCCCCGCCCCCTCACCAAAATGGTCGTTCATACCTTTATGGAGGCTTTCAGAGAGCTTCTGGGGGCTGGGGAGGGCAGAAATGAGCAAAAAAATGGGACATTTTCCCCCCCAGCCCCCAGCAGCACTCTATAAGTCTCCATAAGGCTATGCATGCAATTCTTTTGACAAACAGGCCCGTTTTAGCAAAAAATGGGCCATTTTTTGCTCATTTTTGGCCCCACCCCACACCCAGGAGCACTCTGCAAGCCCCCCCAAGGCTATTCATGCCTTTATGGATGGGAAAAACAGGCCCATTTTGGTGAAAACAGGCCGTTCTTGGGAGGTTTGCAGAGTGCAAAATCTTTTTTTAAAAAACCTTTTAGAAAGCTCTTTAACTGATCGATGAGAATTACATTGATCAAGTGCTGTGCAAGCAGAAACACCTACCTATCTACTGTATTTTTCTCTATCTCTATTTCTCTGTCTCTATCCCTCTACCTACCTACCTACCTAGACACACACTCTCTCTCCCTCCCTCCCTCCCTACTTCATCTCTCTCTATTTCTCTCTCTATCTATCCATTTATCTACCTACCTACATAACTATTCTCTCTCTCCCTACCTACCTACTGTATTTCTCTCTTTTTCTCTCCCTGTCTATCCCTCTATCTACCTACCTACTTTTCTTTTAAATTTGCCTCTTCAAAACCTTGGTGCATCTTATACTCTGGTGCATCTTATACTCCAAAAATACAGTATTTTGACATGTAAAGCTTTTTTTGGCTATGCAGCTTTCTATTCTCCATCCACCTTTCTTTATTTTACCATAGGGTTGAATGTAAATTCAGTAAAATATGTAGCTTGCTAACCAATTTCATATTTTGTGCCAGCAATATTCGCAGTAATGGTTGCATGTTTTTTCTTCTCTCTGACTTTTCTCCTAATTGAGCTTTGGAAAGATAAGCTTGAACTCAAAGACAAAGAAGTGGTTCCTTGGTTATCTGTTTTAAAAAAAAGGGATATAGTAAATCATCATCATACTCTCTTTTCAGCAAATTGAGAATATACAGAAAATCATTTTGTCACATGATACTAAAAACATAGCAAAGGTAAACAAGTGATTACAAACTTTTGAAATACCAATTATAACATTTCAATTAAACCACCACATGATCCTTCTGCAGTGTAAACATACACTCCTGCCTAAACATATACTGGCAATGTGGTATAATGTTTCAGATTTATTTCAAGAGTGGCATTTTAAAATGACAGGGAGTACAAAAGCAACTCTTGCTTGCAAATCATTAAAACATCACCTGTTCCTTGGGTTTCTGCTGCAGTTAAATGAACCTGAAAGCAGATGCAGTTGTTTTAATGAACCAGTCAAGTTCTATGACTACATTTCTTTATGTCCAAAGCAGTTGTTATATAGAGAATACCACAGTGGTTGGTTATGACCGGTACGCCTGTTCTGGTACGGTGCTCCAGAGGGCCCGCCCGCCATCCTTACCTGTATTTGAGCTCTTTGGAGCATGCAGCGCCTGCGTGATGCTTCGCCGAGCTGCTGAAGCATCGCGGAGGCGTCGCGGAGCATCACAGACAATAAGTACACATGCGCGTGCTGCGCGGATGTGCGTATACGCTGCATGCTTTCATCTATTTGAGAGACCGCCTTCTGCCAATTACCTCCCTGCGTCCCATCAGATCGCATAGAGTTGGCCTCCTCCGTATTCCATCCGCCAGTCAGTGCCGACTGGCGACTACTCGGAGGAGAGCCTTCTCTGTTGCGGCTCCGACACTATGGAACAATCTCCCCGTGGAGATTCGTACCCTCACCACCGTCCAGGCCTTCCGTACAGCCCTCAAGAACTGGCTAACCCGTCAGGCCTGGGGATAATCTTATTTCGCCCCTCCCGAATGCTGAGTGAATGTTGAGTTTTATTGTCTAATTTACTTTGTGCACATTTCTTTTTTTTGTATTGTCCTACACTCCCCTTCCTTTTTTGATTGTAAGCCGCCCTGAGTCCCCTCAGGGAAAAGGGCGGCCTATAAATAAACTAATATAAAAAAAATAAACTAATATATATTGCACCGTACCAGTTGCACCGGGATCTGTAACCCACCACTGGAATACCAACACTGCATGGTCCCAATATGGAAGTAGCTTGATAAGTACTTAAAATCTTTTCCTGTGTCCCTACCAAATTCCCTGTGCCTTTTTAAAAAAAATATAGAGAATATAGAGAAGCAGCACGACCCAGAATGGAATTATATCTGGAGGTCCATTATCTAATCATGCATGTGATATTGCCAGGACTGAATAGAATACGTAATATCTGAACTGCTCATAAGTTGCTTGTTAAATCCAAAATATAAGGTTTCTGTAATATGGTAGCTTACCTCCCTCATTAGGCAAGGATGGCATTATCTCTGGGATGCTGTAATCAGAGAGCTACACACAGTCAAGGAATTTAAGAGGCTTTCCAAGCCAATCTTCTTTTCATACCATTTCAGTTCAAGATTGAAGCAAAACCCAGATTTAAGAGTGGGGGACCCAGAGCTGCCTGTATTTAAGTAGAAAAATGTACCAATTACAAAGCATTCATTGCAGATCAGTTTTCAGGATTCAGATTTTCAGAAAATTTCTTTGAAGACATCTTAAAATTTGATAAAGGGACAGATGAAGAAGAGGGGTTTTTTAATTTATTTATCTCATTTGCAGTAAACTCTGACATAATCTTATAGAGAGACTCTAATCGGGGGAAGAGAACTTTTGAATTTAAGCCAAATGCATTTACATTTCCTTATGACATTATTAGGCAGAAAAGATTTAAAAAACCACTATATTGACTGTTATGTTAGATCCAAATCCTGAATTTTTAATAATAATGAAACATGTAAGTATATCATGGTTGGCTTTAAGGCTAAAGAAAAAAAACTATATCCATGTAAGGGGAGGATCAGAAAAACCATATGAAATTATATCAGACATATCAAGTTACAAACCTACAATTAGTTCTTAATCTTTCACAAAGAAAATCAACCACCAGATGACA
Source organism: Thamnophis sirtalis (assembly GCF_051295495.1). Taxonomy (NCBI): domain Eukaryota; kingdom Metazoa; phylum Chordata; class Lepidosauria; order Squamata; family Natricidae; genus Thamnophis; species Thamnophis sirtalis. The sequence goes on along the minus strand of NW_028261387.1, from coordinate 15,916,613 downwards.
CTTAGAAACTCAAGCATTGTATTTTCCATCCTGTTCTGATATTTATTTTGAAGCAACATCCAACCTTGTGTTCTCTGTTAACGCAAGCTGGCATTTATCTAAAAGTATATGGGCTAAATACATATTTTAAAATAGCACGGAACAGCCATATTTGTCAATTCTCAAAGGAACCTATGTTGTTTAAAAAAGGAGGAACAATTTCCCACCAAAACATTTTGAGGTTTTCTTTATTGTATTCTTTTTTCTTTTTCTTTTTTTTTTTTTACTTTTTATTGGTTCTTGCTACTTTTTTTAAGTTTAAGTTTGCATTAGATTGTTTTTTTACTATTGTAATCAAAATCTTTCATTTTAAAAAATGCATAAAAGAGAAAGAGAAACATACATGACTTTCAGGCTGTTGTCTCCCTACTCACACTATTTCTTGAAGCATCATGACTAAAATTGGCTTTGGCATCTTAATCTATCCTACATATCCCAAATTTGAAAATGGGGTTATTAGGACAAAAACAAACTCTAAACAAAATTAAAATCATGTTTCAAAGGATCTGCATACTTGCTTTCACTAATTTAGGATATATAGGGGTCAAGAGAGCAAAATATTTATACAATCTGGAGAGAAACCAGAATAGGTATACTAAAAAGTTAAATCCTTAGAAGATGGGGCGGGGGAACTATACTCAAACTATAAATGATGTCAGAGATAAGCTAACAATTTTTTAGAAAATGGCAAATTCTGTCAATCAGCAAATGCCACATTATCTCTTCCTTTGAGAAGAAAAAATGGACACGGTTCATGAACAATACCCTTTCAAACAGGGGTGGGATCCTATTGGTTTAACAACCGGTTCGCTGAGTGTGCACTTCACACATGTGTGCAGTTTACAGATAAATCATCATTACTGCTGGGGAGGAAAATAGCTGAGGTGTGCCAATCCACTCTGCTGCACCTATTAGCTGGGCTTCAGAAAAGGGAATATGGGTGAGTATAGCGCAGGGGTGGGCAGCCGGGCCCAGCTGAAAGTCAGAGGGAACCAGTTCGCTCCCAGCTGATAGATTGAGCTACCAGTTCGCCCGAAACGGTCCAACCCCTACTTTCAAATATGTTTAAAATGAGATGCACTTGGAATATATTTGTAGTTAAGGTGGGGTTTTTTTTCTAAATCTTTATTTATTAGGGGGGTCCTTTTTTTCTTCATGTGTAATGAGTTGTTCATTTTTATTTTATATATGTTTGTCTGAAAATTTCAAAGGAAAAAGAACGAGTCAGGAGGCAATGTCCCCAAATGCTTGCTTCCCTCTCTCCCTCCCTCTCCCTCTCCCTCTCCCTCTCTCTCTCTCTCTCACACACACACAGTCTTCCAGTAATTATATCCTGTATGCCTTTGAGAAACCTAATAATTTGCCTCTAATTAGGCTTCCCTGACTTCCTCCTTCTGACTTTCTAGTCCTTTGCAATTGTTCCAAGCCAGGAAGGACCATTTGTCTTCTCGCTGTGTTTAAAAATACAGAAAGGAATCAAAACACAAAGCCTAGAAAAAAACCAGCCCCCTAACTAGACCCATCCTCCCACCCACAGACATTATGAGCAGCTGTTCTTTCTACTCAGGGTGCAAAGGCTGTTTTTTGCTTAACTGGAAATTTCTTGAGTTGCTTGGTGGCTGCTGAATGGAGCAATCCCAGATCCAAGTAAACAAATGATTGAATTGCTGGATCACTTTGCTTCATTGCTTCCTCCTTCAGCATGAGTTATAGACAAGGCTGGTACAGTTGTCCTTGTTTAGAGACTACAACTGGTACTAGGAGCTCAGTTGTTAAACAAAGCATTCACTTCCTTCACTTCCTGGTGAGTTACAAGTTGGCCCACTGAAAAGCTTTGGAGACAGTGGGCTGAAAAGAGTGGGAGATGTGGAGCATCAGTTCACATGACTAGGACAATGACTGGGTTAGAAATAAATGTAATTTAGGAGAAGCAGCTGCTGTCTCATGGTAGGGTGTGAAAGCTGCACAAGTTCCTTCTTTGTTTACTGACTGCCTGCTGAGGAGAAGATGAGGGTCAAATTGCCGTCTCCCTGCCTGACGGGCATCTATGGAGAGTATGTGTAAAAAAGTGTCAAGATGGTGAACCTGACCACAGAATGTACCCCACCTAAAAAGCTGAGCTTTGATCACCCAGTTGTAACTCCCATCTGTACTTTTTTTACATAGAGAAACAGACACACACTCTTCTGCAGTCACCCTTGGAAGAAGATGAATCCCATAGATCATGGTGGCTGGGTATTCTGGGAAGGGAAGATCACACACCTTAAAATTGCTCAGGTGGTAGAAATACTGCCACAAACCAAATGAAGCACATGACCAGGGCACAAGGACAAATTCTAATTGTCATCAAAATGGCAAGAAGACTTCTTAGGAATGAAGTAGTAGCTGCTGCTAGAGCTGGGAAACAAGGGGAATGGTGGCAATAAGAGCCCCTCAGGACTATAACAATAGGCTTGGTAGTGGCTTGATATCTCCTTTACGTCATTTCAAACCAACCTAACAGAACCTCAGTGAAGCAACTGATGGATACCCATTTCTCCAGATAAAATATAAAACAGGTTTCTTTTTTTTTGTTTAACAAGCCAGGTTCTTCACTTGCAAAGAAGTGCAAGTGAAGGTGGCGCAGTGGTTAGGGTGCAGTACTGCAGGCCACTTTAGCTGACTGTTATCTGCAGTTCAGCGGTTCAAATCTCACCGGCTCAAGGTCGACTCAGCCTTCCATCCTTCCGAGGTGGGTGAAATGAGGACCCGGACTGTGGGGGCAAGTTGTTGACTCAATTTGCTAAAAAAATTGTAAACCGCTTAGAGAAGGCTGAAAGCCCTACGAAGCGGTATATAAGTCAAATAAATAAATAAATAGAAGTACTTTAGCTATTTAGCATGATCCTCAGGAGTGATCTGAACACAATTTGGTTGCCTCAATATTGGATGATACTACCACAGAATATTTTTGGTGGAGCAGAACAGGCATTCTTAGCAACATAACTGATTGAGAATTTTCTGAGGAACCCCTTGCCAGAGAATGGCTTAATGCCTTGGCAATGCATTGTAAAATCAATGACTAAGGAAAGTCCCAACTTTAGTTGTAGAAAATTACCCTGTTGGCCAGACAAAAGAAACAAGAAGCCATCTTCCTATATAAAAAGTGAACATTAAAATTAACTGGAGGATTCCAATGTCTATGTGGGGATATTTTTTATGTTTATTTTAAAAAAACAAAGTTATTAAAATATATAAAGTAAGTATCTTTCAAGCTTTACAAGAGAGCAAGATATAAAAACTGAAAATATTTGCCACCCCACAATTTCCCTGGCTTCACCTATAATTTGTCATCCTGCCCTCTGCCTCCACAGCCCCCTTAAGCACCAGTTGTCAGCAACTGCTATATTTTCCCAGTTTGGAGATAGCTGGATACTAATTAACTTGAGGCATTATTGGTTGAGGTTCAAATGCGATGAGAACAGAAAGGAGTGGTAAAAAAGAGCCGAGGTGGCGCAGTGGTTAGGGTGCAGTACTGCAGGCCACTTCAGCTGACTGTTATCTGCAGTTCAGCGGTTCTAATCTCACCGGCTCAAAGTTGACTCAGCCTTCCATCCTTCTGAGATGGGTGAAATGAGGACCCAGACTGTGGGGGCGATATGCTGACTCTGTAAACCGCTTAGAGAGGGCTGAAAGCCCTATGAAGCGGTATATAAGTCTAACTGCTATTGCTATTGCTATTGCTAAGATGGGGAAATGGGTCACAAGGTATATCTTCATTTACTTACAGGATCAAATGTCCTACAAGGAAGAGAAGCAGCAGCAAAGGCTGAAGAATCGCCCTTCTTCTGTTCTTACCAAGCCCATCAGAGCCAGCTATCCTGTAAGAAAGAGTAATACAATAATTCAATACACTGGGAGAATTCCATCACAACTGATGCCCATGTATTCTTTTTTTTTCCTTCTGGGTTTTTCACTCCCACAAAGTAGACCAGACTAGGTAATCCACTCCACAGAAAGATTCAGAGGATGTTTTATTGAGATTGGGTGTAAGAGCAGAATCTTACAAGTCTGTATTATAATTCCCTTCTTATAACCCTCCGAGAATCAGAGAGGCATCTGTCTGAGCCACTCTAAAGGTTTCTCGTTTCCCAGGACTTAAAGAATGTTAGCCCCCTTTGCTTAGGTAATGGGATTTTGGTGTAGTGAGGAAGGTGCTGTCCTAGAAATCAGAAGATTGTGAAGATTGTGAGGTGGGCAAGGATAATTGACGCGCAAAATATAGCCTCTCATTATCAAGACAACCCCTGCCTCCTCGAGGTGCCCACCGTTTTCCAACAGAAGGGGCTCTATTGACTCTTGGGCCCGGCAAGCTCAAGTAGTACTCAACCTAGAATCATGGATCCCGTTGATTCGGGATGCATGCGACTCTACAGCGAAGGGATTGGCGATGCCGTACCGACGCTAAAGACTTAAGTCAAGTCAAGTCAAGAAGATTGTGAGTTGTTGCCCTGCTTTAGGCATGAAAGCCTGCTGGGTAACCTTGGGCCAATTACTCTCTCTCAGCCCAACTTAACTCACTGAATTGTTCTTGGGGGAAAGGAGGAAAAAAGGGTATTAAGTATGTCCACCATCTTGAATTATTTATAAAAATAATAAAGGCAGGATATATATAAGTAAATAATTGGTTCTTGCATATTTCTGTCAAGGCCATCTACAGGGTTTTATACATCTTTATATGCCTGAGAGATTATTTCACTCACTTTTGAGACATTAAAGCAAGGTATAAATGCTTCAATAATTGCATATTTCCCAATTCAGGTCAATCTATGATTTCACAGATTCGCAACAAATCATATTTATTAACTGAGTCACATTTAGAGGTTACAAATAAACAAGTATTTCCTGTAAACAAATCTACACCCTCATTCTTTTTTTGCCTGCTAAAAAGGTTTTGCCCAATAGTGGGTTCTACATTCACAACAATACCTTCAAATGCATTCTAGATGATATACCTGTGCAATATTCACAGGTATTGAGTTGTTGATTAATATTCATGTAACCGAGTTTAGTGACATTCATGTAACTAAGCTGTTGATTAATAAAAGTTTTCAGGACGAAAACTGCAGAAGCAAATTTCTCTGCTGTCAACAAAATCTATTTGGACATGAGATTTTATCAGTTATGGTGGGCCTATTTTTATAAAATACAAAATCTGTGTGTTGTTACATTCTTTTCTCTGTACCCCAGCAGTTAAAAATAAATGAGACCAGAAAATGGAAGCAGCATATTACTACTAGATGTTATTAGATAAGCAAAACTACTGATCTCTGAATTGATGGTCTCATGAAAAGATCTAAAAGAAAGTCCTGGGAGACACAAAGTATCAGGATCAACTGGGTAGAGGTTTCAATAATGCATTTTTCATATATGTTTCTAAAATAATGGCTTGTAATTACCATACCTTCATATTCAATATAAACCAATCTACTAAATCTTAGAATGTTACTCTGGTTCTTTCAACAAAGGCTTGCATGTTTTTAATTACCATTAGCAGATTGTGCAAAATATGTAATTATTGTGGTTGGCTCACTTGCTCTAGTCGTGTTGATCAAATAACATCAACAAGAGTACGTAACTACTGGCTAGCAACTTTCTTTGTCCTTGGAAACAAATAATAAACCAAAGTCAAACAAAGATGAAACCAAACAAGCTCTTGGAGGCTATTAATTAAATAATTATGAAATCAGATGCCTTTTTTTTTCTGGAATGCTGCATGGAGTGAGTTCTAGAGAAATTGAGGTTCTATCATTCCCTTTGTGAGTTGAGATAGGTTGAGATGACTGGCCAAAGTTACCCAGTAGTTTTTCATGCGTAAGGAAGGACCAGAGTAGCAATTTCTAGAAGACATTGACACATAGACCACATTTGATAGAAGTACCAAGAATTGTGACCTGATAACGAATAGCACCATCACTTTGCTGACTTGCTGCCAGCAGGAATGACTAAAGAAACCATGAATGTTCTGTAATTTGTTAGTCTAAGGCCGAAATGGCGAACCTATGGCACATGTGCCACAGGTGGCACGCGGAGCCATTTGTCATGGCATGTGAGGCGCCGTCATCTGGGCAGTGCACATGCGCGCGCTGGCCAGCTGAGTTCAGCCTTTTTTAAAGCCATTTTTTGCCCTCCCCAGGCTCCAGAGGCTTTATAGGAGTCTGGGGAGGGCAAAAACAGCCTCCCCCCACCCAGAGGCCCTCGAGAGACTTCAGGAGCTTCCCTGAAAGCTCCGGAGCGCAAAAAAACCGGCCCTACGGGCAAACCGGAAGTTCAGGAATGGACTTCCGGTTTGCTTGTAGGGCCAGCTTAATCCCTCTGGAGCGTTCAGGGGCCTTCTGAAAGTCACTTCTGGTTTGCTCGTAGGGTCGTTTTTTGTCCTCCGGAGTCTTCAGGGAAGCTTTTGAAGCCTCGCCGGGGGGGGGGCTCTAAAGCCTGGGGAGGGCGAAAAAAGCATGCAAAAAATAGGGGGGAATGCCTGTCATGTGTGCATGCGCACTGGGGAGTCATGCATTGCATTATGGGTGCGGCCCATGCACGACCCCCCTGCACTCCCCCCGCTTATGGCATGCGAGCCAAAAAAGGTTCACCATCGCTGCTCTAAGCTGTAGACTAGAAATTATAACACATTTCTTTAGCTGCAAATCAGCTCAAAATCTATATTATATTCTTTACAATTTAGAATCCTGATTCATGTTATGGTTAACAATCCATAAAAAAAAAACTTATTTAGACATTTCCCATAATTCCAGCATTTAGTTAAGTATGCTTTATTACTGTAATTATATTTGTCACGATATATCTCAGGAAGAGACTATTCTTTCCTTCTATTTATAATAATACATATATGCCTCTGGAAAGAGCATCAATAAAGACTATTTGCTTTTTAAAAATACAAGTAAATCTAATCTCCATTCTTCATTGGTTTATGAAGATATCTGTTGTCAACTACGTTGCTTTGAAAATGTCCTTCACATCTTTCCAAAGCATCTTAGTTGTACGTGATATAATATTCAAAGTCTCCCTAAAATGAAAATTGGTATTAAATTTCATTCAAAGTTTCCTCAATCCCCAATATAGCATATACTCATTTTGAATATAATTCATGTTGAAAGCCACATGAAAAAGGACAGGATTTAAATTAAACAGAATTTTAGTATTAACTGTCCTGAAATCCATTTCAAGATCTGGAACAAAGATATCACTGCTGTTTTGCTGAAATTGCTGACCTTCAGAAAGATGGTGTAGGATGAAAATGAAGAAAAGCAACTTTAGACCAAGATTACCACCAGATGGAGGCCTCTTCCTATTATTGGTAAAGAACCACTGCAGAGCTATTCAAATTCCATCTTTACCTTTTTAACTACCATAAAGTTTCAAGGGGGCAAACGATAAACTTTTTGAGAAAATGTGGAACTTTACAAACATAGAAGGGAATATAGACCATTTCCTTGATTAAATTCAGGAAATAAAGCAGGCTAGTTGCATGATGAAAGCTTGACAAGTAAGTAAAGGGAAGAAATTGGATCAATTGTTAACTTCAATTTCATAGCAACATGAGCCTCAGCAATCAACAGTTAAGGAGGCAGGAATAATGACATAGATCCACGTCAACAAGACACTCTAACAAAATCATTCTGCTGTAAGGATAGAGTCACACATCAATCTGATTCCATTATGGGCAATCAATTATATAGACTTCCTTTTTCTTATTGAAGCATTAAAATCAATTAGTAAATGAAATGGGGGGGGGAAAGCACTAACACAGGTGAAGCATCTTTAAGAGGTTTCTTCGGTGTAAGAAGTCAAACAGCACCAACAGAACAAGCTCAGAACAAGGAACAACAGACTGGCTTAAACAGAAAAGTAGCCTTCAGCTTCAAAGCTATGTTATAATGGTGAATACAAAAAAATGGTTTCTGAGAAAGTCTTCAGCTAAAATATGGTGGACTTAAGAAATTACATTTCAAATAAGTACACCATAGAAGTTTTCCACGCTATTTTCAGCTGAGTGCCTTTTCTTGCTATCTCCCCTGAGGAATACATGCTGTTTTTTAATTGGGGGAGGATACCTATTATGTACATGATGGTTTACAAAAAAAAAAGGCTCTCGTCTCAAGGGCTTACAATCAAATAGAAGCACACATGAAAACAACAAAGAAAGGGAATGTTCTGACCTAGGCTTTCCAAGAGCATGAAGCAAACTCCTTGTCCCATCAAAAACCACTTTTATTAATTTACTGTGAATTCTTCTCATTCACATCTAGCAAAGTCTTTCAAGGGAAGATTTACAGTCACAGACCTTCTCTGGCTTGGAGAGCTGAAAGGTCGATATCTGCAAAACTCAGAGAGTCATAGCAATAGCAGTTAGACTTATATACCGCTTCATAGGGCTTTCAGCCCTCTCTAAGCGGTTTACAGAGTCAGCATATCGCCCCCAACAACAATCCGGGTCCTCATTTTACCCACCTCGGAAGGATGGAAGGCTGAGTCAACCCTGAGCCGGTGAGATTTGAACTGCCGAACTGCAGAACTAGCAGTCAGCTGAAGTAACCTGCAGTGCTGCATTTAACCACTGCGCTACCTCGGCTCTCATGAAACAATTAAACAACTAATTGTCTCCTGCAAACTCCACTCCCCTTTCGCTCCTATTTTATTTCCTCTGGGGGGGGGCATTCATTGTCCACCTGTGGCCTTACTTCCAAGTTGACCCCTGTTCTTTAGCTGTTCCCTTCATCTGCCAAATCTGAGCATGCACACACTGGGACAAGCTCCAGCTGTTCGTCTGCCTCACTGATCTCTGACTCTGAAGGCAGCTGATAACTGGCCCACTCTTTGCCACCGACACAGAGCCCTCATCAGAGCCTTCCCCAGACTCCAGGACTGCCCCATGTTCCTTCCCAACCTCCTCACTGTCCGAATCTGCTGCCAGCTCTGCTGGCTGCTGGTGGGCCACAACAGGAAATGAGAAGAATAGAAAAAAATACACAGTTAATATCAAGGTTAAAGAAAAACAAGGATGAACACATAATTCTTTCAAGTGAGTATAGTTTGGTTTAGTTGTATAATTGGAACCATATATACAAGACAGTTTCCTCTCTCAAGCATTTTATATATTACTTAAGTTACTTGAAAGAATACCAGTCCTTAAATGGAAACATCAAAGCAAGGTATTTTATCTCTTCAGTTCAAATGGTAAAACCCTTGGAACTGAAAAAAGCACGTGTGCAACAGAAAGACCACAACCATCACAAACAAATTAATCCCATAAACATCAGTATTCACAAATACTTTGATCAACATATTACACAGATATCAATAGTTAGACTTAGCAATAGTTAGACTTATATACCGCTTCATAGGGCTTTCAGCCCTCTCTAAGCGGTTTACAGAGTCAGCATATTGCCCCCAACAACAATCCGTGTCCTCATTTTACCCACCTCGGAAGGATGGAAGGCTGAGTCAACCTTGAGCCTGGTGGGATTTGAACAGCCGAACTGCTGAACTACAGTCAGCTGAAGTAGCCTGCAGTGCTGCATTTAACCACTGCGCCACCTATATAGGTAGTCCTCAATTTACAACCATTTGTTCAGTGATCATTCAAAGTTACAATGGCACTGAAAAAAGTGACATAACCATATTTTAATTTATGACCGTTGCGTCATCTTTGTGATCACAGGAACCAAATTTGGAAGCTTGGCAACTGGCATGTATTTAATGACACTAGCAATGTTTCAGGGTCATGTGATCATGTTATGTGACCTTCTTACAAACAAAGTCAATGGGGAAGCCAGATTCATTTAACAACCCTATTGCTAACTTAACAATTGCAGTAATTCACTCAGCAACTGTGGCAAGCAAGGTTGTAAAATGGGGCAAACACTCACTTAACAATTGTCTGCCTCAGCAACAGAAATTTTGGGCTCAATTGTGGTCATAAGTCAAGGACTACCTGGAAATCTGTGTATGTTCAGATATTGCTGACAACAACTGACAATACATCCACTAGACATAGACACTGAAGTGCTCAATTTCATTAGGGAGCCTAGAGATGTTCTACCTCTGCCCAGTATGTGCTTTAAAGGATAAATTATGACCAGGGAAAGATGAAAAATATCAAGGGGGAAATGACCTGAAAGAGATGGAATCAACCTCAACATAGCCTGCTTCATTATTTGTTCAGAAAACAACAAATAACCTTGCTGCTTATATCTTTATAATCTTCTGTTCATAGCTATTGTAAGGATAAACAAAACAAATACTTCAGAAATTACATGCTGTACAGACTAAAGATCAACCAAGTAATTATTTTGTCTTTTCAAAGCACATTATCTGAATTCAGCATGTTTCAAAACTAAAAACTAAGAATAGATCTTGGCCACAAAAATCCATACAATCCCTATTTGGTAGCAAGCAGATACAGATACATTTGAATGTTGGCAGTCCAAATGTGATACCCGGAAGATTATCTTCCTGTTTGCCTAAGAAGCTGAACACAGCTCAGAAGCAGCAGTTTTTGAGCAAAAAGGAGAAAAGGGATATTCATACTTTAAATATTCAATCTAGTACATTTTCTCTAAAAGTAATGCTCCATAAAGCCTTCTGAAAATAACTTTTTTTCACAGTGTTTTTAAAATAGCACATCTCTGCCCTAAATTTCCCACCTCTTAAAATAACACCCTGCTACATAATCAGCTGACACTCCTCCACTCACAATGTAGAAGTCATTTGCTGATAATTAACCCATTTGTCCTCTAAAGAATTATTTCACCTGCTTCATTACACTGACTGACCAGGAACTCGGAGATGGAGGGGATTTTAACAACTTTTTCATCTACAAAGTTTTTACACATCTAATTACACATCTGATATTTGTTTGTTTGTTTGTTTGTTTATTATATTTATATGCCGCCCTTTTCCCCCCCGAAGGGGACTCAGGGCAGCTCACAACTCAAACCAGGGAAGGGGGGATACAGACAAAAAAATTAAAAAACAAAACATATACTTCACATTTGCACAGAATTTCTCATCCATGATCTAATTATAGTGAAGCAGGGGTGCAATAGATTCACAAACTGAAAGGATATCCTAAAGATCTGCTTTCTCTTGTCCTTGAATGCAGGACATAGAAACAGGGGCAAGTTACAGGAAAGCAGATCTGACTGAATATTAGACATAATTTCCTAACAAAAACAGAAGATTAATATTGGAATAAATTAGTTAGAAAGGTGATAGACTCCCCTGAAGTGGATGTGTTTGTGAAGGGTTGATTAGTTTAATCTGGCTTCCTATCTTGAGCCTGGGGTTAGATGTGCTCCTTCCAGCTCTATGATCCTCATAAGAATCATTTTTAAGATGAATCAATTTATTCAGAGAAGGATTTATACAGAGAAAGATTTGTCTCAACAAAAGACAGTCTTTTATATAGGATTCTTTTTATTCTTTCAGGTCAGTGACTGTGGGGCATGTATTTATCCTACATCATTTTCTGACTTTTACATATGATTTATCTATCAACAGAAGAAGAGAAAGTGTACAATCACTAAAACCCATCTGTCACACCGTCATTTCTTATACATATAAAATATTTTACATTAACTTTCCATTACACAGATGCCCATGTCAGAATGACGCTTTTTTCATTTTATATTCTACTAAACCACTGCACTGAAGCTAAGTGCCTTCATACTGATCTGATATCCTCTCTCTTGGATTACAGAATCAACCCGAATTCATCAGTCATCTTATCACCTCCAGGCCTGAATTTACTTTATATGGCCTCCCATTCCTGTAATTGGGGGTCAAATGACTTTGAGAACGACAGGGAATGTTCCAAGATAATGTCCTTCTTTTCATTTCATACGGATACATATTTATTCCATTATTCCAACAATATCTTGGAAAGGAGTTGGAACGAAAAGCTCTTTGAAAGTAGGGAACAAAAACAGAAGTCATCCTCCTGCCCCAGAGCAGCTGGAAAAGGAGACCATGAACACGGTCTTTGGCAACATGCCGGAAGCCCGACCACTGCCTCCAGAGTTGAAGGTCCAGCTCTTCA